>NC_092323.1:40845716-41470716 GCF_036785885.1 Coffea arabica | reverse complement strand
GTCACTCTCCTGCCTCGAACCCACGAGACAATGAGGTTGCCACTGTGGCTCTGCTTGTTTTCTACATTAGCTAGAACTCCCGGACCAGGTTGGGGTAGTAGTGCTTGGGCAACTGAAGGATGTTCTCCCATCCAAGTCACTTGAACGCTGTCGAAATGTGGTAGTGCGCATCCACCTCCGGTGCCAAGTGTTTCTCAATGATGATTTCTTTGTCCAGGCCGGCTTCGTACCACTGTTGGTTTTCAAGCGATGTGAATCGTGTGGTATCGTAGTCTGGAGGTGGCTCGTCACGGCTAGTAGACGCTGTCTTCCGGCGAGAGCAAGGTGGCGGCTCCGGCGAAGGAGATTCTTCCTCAGGTGACTCCTCATGCAAAGAGGGTGTGTGTTCCTCACTTGACGATGACGAAGGTGTGGGAGTCCTAGTCCTTCTTGTGCGAGCCATGATGCCTGTACACAAACAAGATGAATATGCATTATAAACAATATAATCTTGCTCAAACATGTTAAATGAGAATTTAAGAAAATTTCGGCAGAGTTTCCCCTTGAAAAAGGGCTAAACTCCCTGCCAACAATCAACACATACTTTGCTTAACACATTCTTAAATTCAATTTTAGCATTTAGACACTATATTCTCAATAAGAAAATCATATCATGCACAGTAAGTCCAAACACTTGAGAATTATAGAAATGTGCAAGAATGAACACTCAAACACTTTGAGAATATCTCCAATCCAATTCATAACACTCATAACACTTAATTTAAATACACATGAGTTGCAATTCATCCAAACAACTACTAATTATCTCAAGTAAAAGTGGTTCAATGTGCTTAACTTAACCGGGAACACACTCTTTTACCCAATGGGCTATTGCTCTAATGATAGCATATCATTTTCAATTGGTATAACAGTGATTTATACCTCTCGGAACAAGTTCATATATTCAATGAAAGCAAAATTCATAAGTCTAAATCACTAAAATGCTCAAGCCCAAAAATTGAGAAAGAAATCTCAAAAATATCACCAAATCCACAATTTTCTCAAAACTAAGCATGAAAATAGTTGTAACAATCTATTTAAGCACAATGTAGCACAATTGTATCAAGGAATTCCAACAAATAAGTATTTATCACAATATACCCAAAAACTAGAAAAATGCAAAATTAGAAGTTATGAAATCTCAAAGAGATTTTCAAATTGTTACCTCAAATGTGTAGATTGATGATGGGGAATGATAGTAATGCAAATATGAAAGAGCAACAGTCCAGATTCTGCCCCAAATTGATGAAATTCAGTGCGGCCCTATTTTGAGTTTTGAAGATCAAAACCTCTCAAATTGATGTTTTTGATTCGAGAAAACTGAGGGTTTATGATCAACAAAGGTTGGGAGGTGTTTTTATGGTGAAAAATTGAATGATTATTTGATGAAATGGAAGATTGGAGGAAGCGAGTAGGGCTTCGTTTCTGTTATATCCGCGAACCGATCCGAGGTCGGATCGTTTCTGGAAAGCCTCGGATCCGACAGGGCTCGGATCAGTCCCAACAGAAACACAGACGAGCCCTCGGATCTATCTGGGTTGGAATGGATCCGAGCGCGGATCAATGGATCCGCGGTCGGATCTTTCTAGGCTTTTTCGGATCCGAGCTCGGATCAGTATTTCTCTGCACTAATTGTAGAAACTGCAATTTTTCAAACTTTTTCTCCATTTTCTAGCCAATTCCAAATCACACATTGGACAAACTTTTTATCAATTCTAACCTCCCACGCACATGTAATATACCATAAACACAATATCCAACCTTTCAAAACACAACAAACACATTTACATTGAAAATCGAGGGGTGAGGTTCTTTGATCATTTTTGCACTTTTACACTAAAATGGCATTTTTGGGCATTAAATACATATCAAATGAGTCCATGAGCCTTTATAACCATGATATCACCAAAAATCACTTAAATATACTTGAAATACACAATGTATGTATATGCATGGGAATTTTAAGCACTTAAAACACAATTTGGTAAGAAAAACTCCCTTTTTACACATGTTCTTCAAGTGCACCTCCAAGATGGATGATAAAACTACCGTACCTCCTACAAACAAGTGAAATACATCTAATTAGTCAATTAAATTACACCAAAATGTAAGAAACACATAAAAACACACAAATACACTTTTATTATTGGGTTGCCTCCCAACAAGCGCTTTTGTTTATAGTCGTTGGCTTGACTCTCCTATAACTTGTTTAATTCTCCATTGTGTTTCCTAAGGAGTAAATTACTCCTTTAGAAACCTTTTCTCCGGTCAAATAGGGTTTCAATCTTTGATCATTTACTTTAAATGGAGAACCATTTTCTCCTTTTATTTCCACTGCTCCATAAGAAAATACTTGAGTAACTTCAAATGGTCCCGACCACCTTGACTTCAATTTTCCTGGAAATAACCTCAGGCGTGAGTTGAACAAAAGTACATTTTGCCCTACCTGAAATTATTTATGAATAATATGCTTGTCATGCCAATATTTGATCTTTTCTTTATAAATTTTGGCATTTTCATATGCATGTAGTCGGTGTTCCTCCAATTCACTTAGCTCAAGTAATCGCTTTTCTCCTGCAAAATTAAAATCCATGTTAATAGATTTAATTGCCCAATAAACTTTGTGCTCAATCTCTACATGTAGGTGACAAGCTTTCCCATAGACTAAACGATACGGCGACATCCCTAGGGGTGTCTTAAATGCCGTTCGGTAAGCCCATAGTGTATCATCTAGCTTTGTAACCCAATCCTTGCGTGATTTATTCACAGTTTTCTCTAAAATGATCTTTATCTCTCTATTAGCTAGCTCTGCTTGTCCATTGGCTTGAGGATGATATGGAAGTGATGTCTTGTGCCTACAACCATATTTAAACAATAAGGAATCCAATTGTTTGTTACAAAAATGTTTCCCTTCATCACTTACTATGGCCTTGGGTATACCAAATCTACTGAAAATATTCTTTTTAAGAATCTAAGTACAATCTTAGAGTCATTAGTAGGTGAATCAATTGCTTCTACCCATTTAGAAACATAATCCACTGCTACTAAGATGTACTTATTATTAAAAGAACTAGGAAATGGTCCCATAAAATCAATACCCCATACATCAAATAACTCAACTTCCAAGAATGTAGTCAGGGGCATTTCATTTTTTCGAGATATATTTCCAGTTCTTTGGCATGCATCACAATTTTCAACATATTCCATAGCATCTCGGTACATAGTTGGCCAATAAAATCCTGATTGCCATACCTTTGCCACAGTCTTTGAAGTACTGAAATGACCACCTGTTTCAAGGTTATGACAATGATATAAAACATTATATACCTCATCTTCAGGAATACATCTACGTATCATACCATCGGCACAATGTCTATATAGCAATGGTTCCTCCCAAAAGTAACTTTTGACATCATGTAAGAATTTCTTCTTTTGATGATAATTAAACCCCTTTTGAATCTCTCCACTGACCAAGTAGTTAGCAAAATCTGCATACCATGGAGAATTTCTAAGTGCTAGGACAAACTCATCCGGAAAATTCTCTTGAATTGGAACCTGATCTTTGATTGGGATATATTCCAAACGTGATAAATGATCTGCAACTAGATTCTCCGATCCCTTTTTGTCTTTTATCTCCACATCAAATTCCTGCAATAAAAGAATCCACTGAATTAGTCTAGATTTTGCATCCTTCTTATGTAGCAAATATTTAAGAGTTGAATGGTCAGTATATATAATAAATTTAGATCCTAAGGATCTAAATTTATCCAAAGCAAATATCACTGCCAATAGCTCTTTTTCTGTCGTTGCATAATTGAGTTGTGCCTCATTTAACAACTTGCTAGCATAGTAAATGACGTGCAATCGTCCTTCTTTCTTTTGTCCCAAAACTGCTCCAACCGCATAATCACTTGCATCACACATCAATTTAAATGGTAGTGACCAATCGGGTGAAGTTATAATTGGGGCCGAAATCAATTCCTTCTTTAACCTTTCAAATGCAACCAAACAATTGTCATCAAATTGAAAAGGGGTATCTTTACATAATAAATCACATAATAGCTTTATTATTTTAGAAAAATCTTTAATAAAACGTCGATAAAAACTAGCATGTCCTAAAAAACTCCTTATCCCCTTGACATTGCTTGGAGGTGGCAATTTTTTGATAACTTCTATTTTGGCTTTATCCAGCTCAATTCCAATGGAGGAAATCTTGTGTCCTAAGACAATTTCTTCTTTTACCATAAAATGGCATTTCTCCCAATTCAGTACAAGATTTGTTTCCTCGCATCTCTGCAAAATCAATTCCAAATTATGAAGACAATGGTCAAAAGATGAACCATACACAGAAAAATCATCCATAAATATCTCCATAATTTTCTCAATATAATCTGAAAATATAGCCATCATGCAACGTTGAAAAGTTGCAGGTGCATTGCATAAACCAAATGGCATCCTTCTAAAGGCAAAAGTGCCATAAGGACATGTAAATGTGGTCTTCTCTTGATCCTCTGGAGCTATAGCTATTTGATTATATCCTGAAAAACCATCAAGAAAATAGTAAAATTCATATCCGGCTATTCGCTCCAATAATTGATCAAGAAATGGTAGGGAAAAATGATCTTTTCTTATTACCGTATTTAACTTACGATAATCAATACACACTCTCCACCCTACCACAAGTCTAGATGGAATCAATTCATCATTTTTACCTACGATTGTAGTTATTCCACCTTTCTTTGGTACCACATGAATTGGACTAATCCAAATACTATCGGAGATAGGAAAGACTATACCTGCATCAAGCCACTTAAGAATTTTATTTCTTACCACATCTTTCATGTTTGGATTGAGTTTTCTTTGTGTTTCCACCACTGGTTTGCAATTGTCCTCCAATAAAATACGATGCATGCATATAGAAGGACTTATACCTTTAATGTCTGCAATTGTCCATCCCATTGCCTTCTTATGCTTCCTTAGAACTCTTAGCAACTTTGTGCACTACTCATCATCAAGGTCAGCACTAACAATTACAGGTAAAGTACTATTTTCTCCAAAAAATTCATACCTTAGATGAGTTGGAAGTGGTTTGAGCTCTAGTTTTGGAGGTTCAATTTCTGAAGGTGGTGAAAGCCCTTTTCCTTGGCCAAAACTTTTATACAAATTACCCCTTTTATAAGGTGTTTGAAAATTCAAATATTTGGCCAATTCTTCAATCTCCCCACAATCCCCTTCTTTCATTCCTAAACTCATTAAACAATATTCAAGAGGATCAAAGTCAAAATTGACTTGGCTCATCTCTTGAGTTAGTTTATCAATTGTGCCAATAGAATATGCATGATCGGTAAAAGAAGGGTATTTTCCCATTTCATGCAAATTAAACTCTACCTCTTCTTCACCTACTTAAAACTTCAGCTTGCCATTTTTAACATCAATAATAGTACCTGCAGTAGCTAAAAATGGTCTACCAAAAATAATTGGCATAGATACATCTTCTTCCATATCTACAACACAAAATCCACTGGAATGATAAATTTTTGAACTTTTATCAATACATTTTCCAACACTCCCAGTGGATATCTAATAGACCTGTCCGCTAGTTGCAAAGTAATATTAGTGCTTTTAAACTCCTTCAAACCCAATTGTCTAGCCACCGTTAGAGGAATCAATGATACGCTAGCACCAAGATCACACAATACTTTAGAAAAATCAATGTTACCTATGGTGCAAGGTATAGAGAAACTTCCTGGATCCTTCAATTTCGGTGGTAGCTTATTTTGTATAATTGCACTACACTCCTTAGTTAATGCTATTGTTTCGCAGTCTTCCAACTTCCTTTTTCTAGTCATGATTTCCTTGAGAAATTTTGCATAAGATGGAATCTGCAAAATACCATCGGCAAAAGGAATGTTAATGTGCAATTGTTTGAAAAGTTTAACAAATTTTTCAAAATCCCTATCAAACTTATTCTGCTTTAATCTTTGTGGAAATGGAACCGCAGGAGGTATTGGAATGGTAGCAGAAGATGATGGTTGATTTTCTCTTGATTTCTCCCGGCTATTTTCTTCCACTATCGCCTCTTGGTTCCTCTGCTTTTCTTCTTGTTTTTCATTCTCATCTTTCTCAACTTCCATCACTGGAGGATCTTCTAATTGCTTACCACTACGAAGAGTAATGGCTTTGACATGCTCCTTAGAATTTACCTCCGTTTTGCTAGGTAATTCTCCTTGATTACGATTATTCAAAGAACTGGCAATTTGACCAATTTGGACCTCTACATTCCTGTACATTGTAGTGAGTTGGTCCAATCTTTCTTCTACTTGCTCAAATCTGTCCGAAGTAACTTTTGCTAGCTTTTTCACTGCCATCTCCCAACCAGGTTTAGTTTCAGCTTGTTGTTGCCTTGATTGAAATCCCAGTGGATTGGTTGGCCTTGGTTGATTTCCTTGATCCTTCCATCCAAAGTTTGGATGATTTCTCCACCCCGGATTGTAAGTATTCGAGTAGGGGTTATTTTGAGCATTACGATTGTAATTATTGACGGATTGTACCTGCTCAGAATCAACACACTCATTAGTATCATGTTCACCTCCACATATAGAACAGTATGCTACATGTGCATTAGATGAACTTGGACCAACTCCACCTTTTCTACTTAGCAACTTCATCACATTATTCATTTGAGCACTCAGCATATTGAGAGTGTCCATTTCTATCATACCTGCGTGACGTCTTGTATTACCTCTCTCATTGGCTCATTGGTAGTTATTTGCTGTCATTTCTTCTATCAAATTATGAGCTTCTTGGGGTGATTTACCCATTAAAGCTCCACCTGCAGCTACATCGATCATAGTTTTAGTAGAAAAAACTAAACCATTATAGAAGGTTTGTATGATTAACCACTCCGGCAGTCCATGATGTGGACATTTCTGAAGCAAATATCTAAACCTTTCCCATGCCTCATATAATGATTCACCTTCTAATTGGCTAAAACTAGTGATATCCATTCTAAGCTTAGCAGTCTTACCTGGTGGAAAATACTTATTTAAAAATGCTCTTGATAAATCATCCCATCCGGTGAAGGTATTATGAGCATGAGAGTGTAGCCAAAGTTTGGCCTTATCTTTCAATGAAAATGGGAACAATCTTAGCCTTATAGCATCATCACTAACTCCATTCATTTTAATTGTATCACAAATTTCCAAGAATGTAGCTAAGTGTATATTAGGATCTTCTACTGCATTACCTCCAAATTGAGATTGTTGAACCATTTGGATAAGTGATGGTTTAATCTCAAAGTTGTTAGCATTTACCGAAGCCCTTGCTATGCTCGTTTGAGATCCTTGTGTTCCCGGTAGAGCAAAATCTCGTAGAACTCGCCTATTTGCTTCGTTTTCTACCATTTCTTCTTCAAATGGAAGCTCTATTAAGATTCCCTCTATTGGTTGCCAAATCCCTTGTTCCTCTTGCTGTAGTGTGTTCCTCCTTTGTCTATGTAGTGTCCTCTCAATTTCTGAATCGAAAAGTGCAACTTCTCGAGACGCCCGGTGCATACACTACAAACAAAAACAAGAGAAATTTTACAGTTTTAATTCAACAACTTGAATAAAAATAATGAAAATATCTAAATTAATAGAGATGATTAGGCCCTAATATTGCCGCTCCCCAGCAACGGCGTCAAAAACTTGACGAAATTTTTATATCAATGCAAGTTTAATTCCGATTTTACACCCGTTAAACTGCAAGTATACAGGTCACAATTGTAGTACAAGATGTGTATCGAGTCAATCCCACGAGGAGCAATTTAAACAATTACTAAACCCTTGTTTTCTCTATTATTTAGACTTACAATTAATTTGAACAGAGAAAGTCTAATGCTGTAATCTACAAATCTGATATACAAATCTAGTTTAACAAATGCTGAATGCAAATAGAGAAATTTCACTTAAGGAAGATTCTAGGGATGTAGATTCCACTTATGGCATAAACAACACAAATGAATGGATTTACTTCTTGCTATTATTCTTGTTTAACCAGAGATTCATTTCCAAAATTACCAAGTCTCATTTTCATGATGAAATGGCCTAGAGCAATATAAATTTCCCTATTTTCATGGTGAAATACTACTACTACTCCGTTTTATTTCATGAAATGCTAAATAATCCACCTAAGTGTATCTCTATTTTCATGAACATACAACTCAAGCTCTACTCATATGTTTCCATTGTTATTACCAATTCTCTTTGAACAATAACAACTATAAACAAGCTATTGGTGATCAATCAACAACAAGTAATCACAGCTACACAAGTAGACAAGTTAATACAAGATATAACAAGTGTAAATCACATTCAATTCATATTATTTAGCCATAAGTTTCATCTACTCCCTAGATAAAGAAAATTAGCTACTCATGAATGAATTAACAATCACAATCACAAGTTTATTAATGCAAAACATCATAAAGTATAAGTATAAGAAAGATAAAAGAAAGCTTAGCCAATTGAAGGTGAAACTCTCCAATTCCTGCTATGCTCTTGCACAATATGATTACAAGTGAAAAACTCCAACAATGCTTCTCCAAGAACTCTTAGCTAGAGAGAAAACTAGTTACAAGAAGGAAAACTAGCTACGTATGGTGTGTCAGGCTTCTCCCATGTGTTTCTGCATAAAAGGTGGTAGAAAGTCTATTCTTCTCCTTCATAATTTCCTCCACTCAGATTTTGTAAAAAGAAGTCAAAAATATAATCTTTCTTTTTGTCTACACTCATTTAGTCTTCTCTTTGGTTGCAGAAGTATGTGCCACCGATTTCTGTCCATCAAAATAGCTGGAAACGTTGTGAAAAAGGTAAAGAAAAACGGCTGTGCCACTTACTGAGGAGAGAGGCAGATCCGAGCCACGAATCCGAGGAGTGAAAATGGATCCGAGCTCGGATCCGTGGATCCGAGGACTTTCCATGATGGATCCGAGGTCGGATCTTCCTGACCTCGGATACACTCCGCCAGAAGTACAGACGAGGGCTCGGATCTCTCTTGTACACACGGATCCGAGCTCGGATCCGTGTTGAGCAATTTTTCAGTTTTTCACTTCTTCCCTTTTTTCTACATTTTTGCTCCCAATTTCTTGTGTACTTTGTCCTCTGGATGACCCTTACATTTCTTTCAGTTTGTGCATGAATTTCATACATCAATTACCTTCACAATTTCACAAAATTAACGCATTAATCCACTCATTTATCAATTTTTGAACCCTTAAACAATATTTAAGCAATTATCACCAAAAGAGTTCAAATATGGCTTTAATCTTCTCAAAACATACCAAAAATTCATGCCAAATTTGTACAAAATGTACGTTAAATATTCACTTATCAGTATCTAGTTTTGAGTATCATATCAAGTTATGCTATTGCTCTGTTGGTTCTGAGTATCATATCAATATGTAGCAACATGGAAGAAGATTTCGCAAATTGGGATTATAAAGGATGAAAATTACTCAACACTGAACCAGAAAATGACAAGAAGAAGATAAAGAATGTGTTTCCTACTGCAATCAGACATTTATCAGAATGTTATGTAGCAGCATCAGGTTTTAACAGATTAAGAATTTAGAAGCCTCCAGAAATTGCTTCAAAATACACATGAATTAACATATCATTGGACTGATTCAACATGTAAACAAATGAAAAAGAGACATGAATGGTTTGCAGTCGTAAACTGTTGACATGTGGCATCATACAAAAAATCAAAATTAGCTTTAGGAAACTAGAAAGGAAAGAGGAAAAACCAAAATTAAAAGAATTGAAAGGCTAAAAAAATTGTATTTTAGGAAAGTGATTTGAATATTTTTTTTAATCATTTAAGCAGAAGATAGATCTCTGCAATTTCTCTTTTTTAAATTTCAATCATTAAGGTGAAGATTTTTGTAGGAAAAAGGAAGAATTAAATAAAGAAGAAAGAGAAAAAGAAATAAAAGAAAGGAAAACAAGGTAAATAAAAAGTCAAAATAATGCAAGGGCAATTTTGTCCTATAGGGGTTAAGTGAGCAAAATTAAAAGTTAGAGGGTAAACTGAGAAATGGGGTATATCTTAAGGGGATTAAATGTGATTAACCGTTAAAACAAATAGAAAGATTGGGAGGGGAGGGAGAGGGGGGGAGAGAGATAGAGAAAGA
Organism: Coffea arabica; assembly: GCF_036785885.1. Classification (NCBI taxonomy): domain Eukaryota; kingdom Viridiplantae; phylum Streptophyta; class Magnoliopsida; order Gentianales; family Rubiaceae; genus Coffea; species Coffea arabica. The sequence continues at coordinate 41,460,506 of NC_092323.1, read as the reverse complement.
GAGAGCTCAATTCTTTTTTTTTTAAATACAAATAAGAAAAATTTAAATAATTTTATTATTTTAAAATTATTTTACTTTATTGTTTACCATCAAATTTCAATTCTATCCCAACAACCTTAAATTAATACAGTAATTTTATATTTTTCTTATTATTTTCTTTACAAAATCTTTGTCTCCTTCTTTCCTATATCTTTTTCTTTACCTAGTCTTAATAAGTGTGAAAAAGGAAATTTGAGAAAATTCTTTTATTTTTGTATTTTTGGATCTCTTAAAGTGAAAAAAAGAAGAATAATCATTCCAACTTTTTTATTTTTAATTATATATATGAAAGGGTCAATACATTTAAAAATTTTTTACCATTCTAATTAGACTAACAATGAAGTAAAATGCCTAGAAAATAATATTAGGAATTAAAGTGATTATATCACTATAATTTAAAAGAATAAAGTAATAATAACAATATAGTAATGCTATAGAATAAAAGGGTATTTTTGTCCAAAATTTCTTAACATGTTGAGTTGAATTACTTATGGGGGTGAAATGACTAAAAGATAACGTTATAAGGTAAACTGATAATGGTAATATAGTTGAAAGGGGTAAAGTGATAATAACCCTTTTTTTAATAAATGCATAACTTATTCTTAAAGTAAAGGAAACAAACTCAAAGTTCCCACAAGGTAAACAAATAGCACAATACAAACAAATAAAACAAAATTAAAAACATATTTCATGATAATTAAGTTTAGTCTGTACAGATTTTATTGATGCTTGTTTTAATAAATAAACACACCTAACATCTAAAATTTGATTATACTAAATTTAGAGATATTATTATTATTTTCTTTATAAAAAAAACTATCCGCTATATGTTTCAAAAATCTGTTAAAAATAAGTTATTACCGATTAATGGTGTCTGTATAATTGGACAACACAAAGAAAGTCTATCAACTATGTTTCAATCATATTTATTAAACCCGACCCGATTTAGTGGGTTGAATTGATCAACCAGTGAACCTACCATTGGTCAGATTAGGTCTCTAATTAGACCTTTTAAACACAAAACCTGTTGATTGGTTAATGGACTCAACGGTTCAATCGGATTAAACTAAGAACCCCCCCGATTTTATGGGAAAATTTAACCAAACTCTTGCTAAGATTTGAATACGAGACTTTAGGCATGTATCTACGATATGCCTACCACTATACCACTTTGTCATATGCTAGTTAATTGGCCTTCTTATGCTATATGAATATTTTGTAAATTTTATCTTTATTTTTTTTATTTCTCTAAAACAAATTTATTTGGAATTTTTTAATAAAAACTTATGACCCCCCAAATTCTATAAGTTATAAATTGGATTTCAAAAATAACATATTACATAATTTATTTTAAAGACAAATATTATTTTTAATAATTTTTTGCACTTAAAATTCATAAAATAACCTTGCTAATTACACTAAATATAGATAAAATTTTATACTTGAAGTTTCATGGATTACTAATTAAATTTATGTTTTGTTGATTCTTATATGAATTAATTATTCTGTAGCGAATTAAATTAAATGAGCATTTGCTATGACATTGTTTATTATACTTTATATCATATACCCTATATCAAAAATTATGAAGCATAATATTTAAATATATTTAATGATCCATTAGTTGAATCAGTGACCCGTTGACCCATCATGCTCGCCGAGTTCCTTTTCGGATCGGGTTTAATAACTATGGTTTCAATCTAATCGTAGATTCAAAGAATTAATAGTTTAATCAAATCCTATTTAATACAATTATTTAAAGAAATCCATAGCTGTTTAATTCCAGTGGTCAGGTACGTCACCATTGCTGTAATTCGACAAACTATATGTCACTCGTAAATCTCTATAGACAATTGACTTTTGCTTACGAATTCCGCGTACAAAAATGCCTTCACAAACATCAATTATTCCACTAAAGTCCCTGACCAAGTAAGACCCTTAAAAATGTACAAAACTGTGGAAAAACCAAATGGTATGGTCTCGTCGAAAAGAAAGTACTATGTTTTAGTTTCTTTTTGAAACATATGTTTGCAATTATTTTCTTGAGAAAATAATTTCTAATTTTCCGTGCTCTAATGTTCTTGGATATTTTTTTTATTTTCCATGCTATTTTAGAAGTCTCAACAAACTGTGCATCACACATGTAAGTTGTAAGTTGGAATAAAAAAATTTTTCCTGCTCGAGAATATTCTTTGATAACATATAAATGCCTTGTTGGATTTCTCTTGTGGAAATTACCAACACAGAGTGTAATTGCAAAGAATATTTTCTCTAAGATAAAGTGCACACGATTATTTATAAGGTTAGTAAGACGTAGACAACAGAGGGAATTTAGAGGAACAAAGATAAAAAAAAAAAAAAAAAAAAAAAGAGAAACCAAAGAAAACTTACCATCATGTTTCCTTGAAACCTAAGTAAGAATTCGTACTACTACAGGATTGAAAAAAAAAATGGCTATTGACGGCGGATCCTTGAAAATGCTAAAAATATTGAACACTGTATCATGATTTCAATCCAATTACATTTTGCCACATCATCAGATGATTCAAATTATTGAAATAATCTAACAATTCCTAACTCTCATTCAATAATAAATTTAATTTCATCACTATAGTATCTAAAAGGTACTATAGAATTCCCCTAAAAATAAATATTAACCCAAAAAGAATGCATGTTATTTAGTATTGAAAATATTGACGGTGAATTTACTTATTAGTACTCTGTCAGCTCCATCGTTTTACTTTGCCTCCATCATCCATGTCGCAAGTTCCTCCTATATGATATATCTCACCTTTGGTATTCATGTATTCACAGATTTCTTGAGGTTATTGAATATCTAAATAGAAATGGTAAAAATTAATTCTTTTGTTTTTTTTTTTGACAAATTCTTTTCTTGCTTATTCACTTATTAAACTGCAGGAAGAATAGGAAAGTTACCTTGTTTGCGGTTTATTTGATGGTAGTGTCGGTGATCACAGAATCCATAGCAGCGCAGAAATTTATCTATACAAATCATAACTTGGTCGAATTCAAAAAAAAAAAAAAAGAATTATCCTTTTTGTAGCTTTTGTTTCAAACTTTACATCTAAAAAGTTATACTTGTATTCCTGTTCATTAAATTTAGCATTCTGAATTTCTATGTGACCACTCGATTGTCCGACTATGGTTAGCGGAAACAGCCTTGCAAGTTTGTGTCACGCCCCGAGCCTGCACGTGCCCGCCACATGACATTCGTCGTATTCTCATGTCTCGCTCAAGAATACAAGGCAACATCATACTATATTAAATTTTAAAAGTACTAAATAATATAACTAGATATAGTGCGGTACAAATATCATATAAAAGGTGATCTCCAAATATCCAATAAGTTCGTACATTTTTTTCTAATGGAAACAGTGGAATCGAAAATAAATAAAACTAACAACTCGAAGTAGCTAGCCTGCCAACTTCTATTCATTTAAACCTAATACAAGTCATCCTCAGGGTCTTCTACGTAAACCAACTCATACTCTTCAAAATCTGCAAGGATGGTAAAAAGTGGGTTGAGCGACAAGTCGCCCAGTAGGTAATATCTACCATTCTATTGGACCATGTACTCGTAACTTTATAAATACATATATGTAAGTACAAATCAAATCATTTGCGAGTCGATCACCTCCATAATTTTGAAAGTAATGTCATTTACAAAACAATCAGTAGTAACAAGTGGCAAACAATTTAAAAGCATCTTGTTGATAAATGAACATGGAAAATCATAAAGCCGTAAATCATTTCGTCTCACTTCACAAGTCTCCTCATATCCATTCATAAATCAATTCATATCAGTTCATAAGTCTCATTTCAGATCAGTTCATAAATCATTCCATATCAGTTCATAAATCAGTTCATAAGTCTCATTTCACATCAGTTTACAAATCATTCCGTATTAACTCATAAATCATTTCATATTAGCTCATAACAAGTACATGCTGTGAAGACCCGAAATTTTCTTTATTTTATTTTATTTTACTGGTTTAATTAATTATTTAATTCGACTATTTAAAATCCATTTATATGAAAAAATGCCTCTCTTATGTTTTTAAAACGTTTTGTTAGAAAAGTTACTTTTCGAAAACTCGTTTAGTTCAGAACAACGAGCGCACATTTTTCAAAACTATATTTGAATTGAGAGTGTGTTAATTTTGAAAAAAAAATAAGAATGATTAATAGTAGATTAAGAAAAGTCGTGAGGACTTGAAAAGAATTTATTTATTTTAAACTCCTATTATAAGTTTATTTAAATATTTAATTACCTGTTTGCCTCGAATATTATTTTCTAATATTTTTAGACCCAATTACATGGAACTATGACTTTCATGTATTTTTAAAATGACTTGTTATGGAAATTAATTTTTGGAAGCTCGTTTAGTGAGAATAGTGAATACGCGTTTTCGAGACAGTGATCGATTTGGGGATACAGTGAGTTTGGAAAATTGGAGACTTATACATCAGTTTTAAAAATAGGTATTTTTATATTTAAGTACTCAAGTATTAGTAGTAGTACTATCGTTATAAGAATTTCTTAGAGGTTTCGCCGTAGCGCGTATAAATCGAAAATTCACGTATATCGAGTCAGAGCGGTTAATTGGAGAATTAAGGAATTTATTCTAGACTATTAAGAGTGAATAATAATAGTATGAATACATGTGCATTGGAGGTTTAGTGCACAAGTGAAACAAACTCGAGAGGAATCGAGCACGAAACGCGGGAAAAAGAGTTGACCTTTGAATCAATGAGAGCCACACATTTTAGTTTCATATGGGAGCATCACACTAGATTAAAACCCTCCATATACTTACCTCAATTGCTGCCTCTTTTGCTTCCATTCCAGCCGTGCAACACCAAGAGAAAGAGACCAAAGTTCCTTTTTCATTTCACCTCTCAAACTTGAACCAAATCATTTGAAATTTCTACCACAAGCTCAAAACTACTTGGAGATTCACTTAGGCAAGGAGAAGAGCTACATTTCCACGGTTTCTTGGAGCTTTCTTGTGGCAAAAAAATCTGACCTTTATCATCTAAGAAGGTATATGACGATCAAGCTCTCAAATCTTAGTTCATGGAAGTTATATTGCACTTATAAGTTCATATATTCATGTGGGTAGCGTTATTTATGTTGAATTTTGGTGTGTGGGCTCTATGAACTCCCACAATGACTTGAGGACTGATTTCATGAGTTTTGATATTATTAATGTTGGTTTAGTACTTAAATTAGTGGAAATAAGTTGTATCGATGAAAGAAAACTCAAAGGAGGTGAAGAGCAAAAATATTTCGATTCTGCCCTTATGAATTTCGTGCACTATAGTGCAAGTTTTTGAGGTTTTAATGACTTTTTTATGATGTATACATGTTATATGAGTTGTGTAGAAAGTTTCATTGAAAAATAACATGATTTGGTTGGTCAAATGTGTTGAATTCCAAAGTTCACCAAATCTGGAAAATTTTCCCGGATTGCCCAGGCAGTCATTTCGTTTCAGCTATATCTTTTTACTCCGATGTCAGAATCGAGTGCCGTTTATGTCACTAGAAACTAGACATCCCCAGCTTTCCAACGGTATAAAATATGCTTCCTGATTCCACCCGAGCAAACCGTACCACTCATTTGAACTTGACTGTTCTGTTTCTCGGGTTCACCGGAAGGCAGAACAGGAACTACAACTTGATGCTCAAATTGGGGCTAGTTGTGGACAGATTTCGAAAATGGTTTCTTCTGAAAAATTGTATCTTTATGAATGTTTTTTCTAACGCCACCAATCACACTCAATTATGAGTTGAATTGAGTGAGTTGTGGTCAAAGTTTGAAACTGACTCAGTTATGAAATTCTTCATTTTGGACTGATCCTTAACTAATCTTAGTTTGGGGTTTGTTATCCGAAATTTTTGGTGTTAATCACCTATCAAATGTACCTTGGACATATCTTAGACATTATGTACTAAATTGAACCATGTTTGAGGTGTTTTATTGGCCAAACATTTTGAAAACGGAAAAACGGAAGTCCAAGGCAGATTTGCCGAGGAACTTCTTGGGAATTTAGTGATTTCGTTAACTAACTTTCCGAATGAATTTTCTGATGAAATTTGGTAGAGGAATAGCCCTTATATGGTAGGATAATACTGCCAAATTTGGTGCCATTCCGAGTCTATTTCGATGTTCAATCAAAGTCCCAAAGTTGTGAATTAAACCTGGAATTTACTTAACAGTTTCACATTTTCACTAACTTTGAGCTACCATATCTTGGTGCTCAAAACTCCGATTTTTGCTCTGCTTATTTTGTTTTAAACTTTGATTGTAACTCTAATTGATTTAGAAATTTTGGAGGCTGATTTGCAACGTGTGAATTTTACCGAATTTCCAAAGTTACCTAAAAACCAACCTTGAAACTGTCTTGGTATTCTAAAGCAGTAACTTTGAGCCAACTTTTGAATGTCATCCATTTGGAATCATGAAAAAGTTTCTTCTAGAAATTTTTAGTACTTTAGATGTAGTTTCCAACGGTATCAAGTTTTCCAATTTTGGACTCGTAGAGAGTGAGATCTGATTTTTCAAAGTTTGCTTGTCGAATCTGAAATTTCCGAACTTAAAGAAAATTGAGGGTTTCAAACTCTCCATTTTCCTCCGATATTGCTAGACCGTTTTACACTTGATTTCAAAAATGAAAATCAGATTTCTCTTGTATTTTTGAACACCACTTCCGAGCCTCGATTATGAATGACTAAAGCTCAATTTATGAATTCTCCTTAGAGTGAACACTAGTACAATCTTCTCGATAAGTAGGGAATTCTAAGTGATAGTGTATAATAGTTAATGGTTATTTGCTCAAGCGCTCAAGGGGACCTTCAAGAGGAACTCGAGGCAGACGCCTAAACACTTGTTCGAGCACGTACTCACTTGTTTGGAATAGGTGGGTGTTCCATATAGGAATACGTAATTTGAAAAGTCCATGACGTGCTTATTCCATGATCATTAAGTGTTAAGTGCTACATGTTAAGTATTTACCACACTCATGCATATTTAAGTAAGGTATACTTGAATTACTCAACATGAAATACTTGAAGTACATATATTTCAATTACTCGACATGAAATGCTTGAAGAGCATATTTACATGACTACTTGAATTACTCGATAAAAAAAAATGCTTAAAGAGCATATTTACGTGATGTGTTTAAATGATTAATTATGCTATGGCAGCATAAGTCAATTGGAGTGAATCTCCTCGACTCTTACATGGTAATAGTGGGACATGGCCAAAGGCGGCCTATTAAAATGACATATGTCTACCAATTAATCGTAATTACTACCGTTAACCGTTTACCGTTTACCGTTAACCGTGTTTACTTACCGTTTTCTAATCTATTTGACTACCTGCTTACTTGATTACTTGATTACCGTAAATTACACGTTCACATGAAATTATCAAATATTGCTTACGTGTTTATGTGTTAATTGTTGCTAGTAATTGCTCATATGAAATTGTCCACCATTTTAAGGCGAGTGTGTACTTTATCTCACTCGACCTACAAAAGAATAAATTTTTACCATTCGCCAAGTTATTTGATTACTTGTGCATGTTGTAAGCTTCAAATTGAACTTGGGCCCTGCCCTTGGTTACTGACCTACTTGAGCCAGGACTGGGTTCAGTCGGGTAGATTGGACCCCTGGGCCACCGTTTCGGTATACTCGAGTATTACCACTGGAGGGATAAGGCGATGGCCAGACAGTACCGTGGGAACTGGAAGTTATAAGGTGCAGTTGACCGAAATAGTTCCAATGGAACACTGTATCCTTCAATATGTGTTTATTTTACATAATGATAACCATTTCATGCAAATGTGCTATACCTGTGATGTGCTCAAATTACTCGTAGAATGATAATTGTCTCATGTTCTTATGTCAACGTGCAATCCTGAACCATACATGTGGTATGCTCCCTTTACTTGATTTAATAGAACTGCTAGAGTGTCTTGGAACCTCACTGGACTGTGTAGATCATTCCACGTTGTGGATTTCTTTTACAGGGTTCGAGACCAAGAGTGCCTGAGAATAGTACTAGATTGCTTTCTTTTAAAGATCTTAAGTTGTTCTATAGTGGATGACTGTAGTACATATTCCGTTGGGTTGTATTTAAACTTGAAAGTTAACTTAATGTAAGTGTGAGATATTTTGGAGTACTTTAATTATGTATTGAAGTTATTTAAAGTATTTTGAGTTTTTGAATTATGGATTGTACCGAGCCCTGGCGAGAGTTGGGCAGGCGTTCCGCCGATACCCTTGGGTTCGCCCTTGGGAGAAGTGGGGCGTCACACATGCAATGACCGGCTACTGAGTACTCAGGCTAGAAATTAAACCCCTTCTAGGTGGGCGACCAATAGGTTTCATGACTACCGATTGATCTCATTCGATTCATGGGTCAATCGGTTATAACAGGCTACCATGCCCTTGTCAATCGGCCGGACTTTATACCAGGCTACCATGACTTTGTCAATCGGCCGGACTCTATACCAGGCTATCATGACCTTGCCAATCGGCCGAACTTTATACCAGCCTACCATGGCGATTAGATAGGACTATAGCCCCTACCGTCTATTCCATGACTGTTTTGAGATTTAGTTGTTAAAAATTCATTCCACGTGTCACATACACAGATCTTTGATTTCATAAAAGATTCAACTCGTTTGGTATATAGTAACGTATCAAAACGTTTCAAATAAGTCACATGGTCCATTTTTGTATAAAAAGAAATATAACTTTCATAAATACCCAAGTAAAGCATTTAACCAAATACATTTCGATTCAACACAACAACAAAGGATTGAAAACAAAAATTTCATTTTGCACCTTTGAAAACTCAGAAGGGTAAGTACCACTTACCTCTGTTTGATTGCTTGATTGGAACTACCTTAGGTCCTTGTATCGTACCTATCAAATGCATAGGTACCCCAACTAGTTGCTACTTCCTATATATGCATAAATATACACCCTCTAAGTGAGTAAAAGATTCATATCTAGACCACTATACGGACCCTAATAGTATTTCCCTTAAATTGGACGATTTATATTTTTGGAAAGTTTCTATTTTTACAGAGTTCCTTAATTTGGAATGTGTTCATTTTGTAAAGTTTCCTAATTTGGAAAGTGTCTATTTTTTAGAAAGTTTCCATTTTTGGAAAGTTTCTTAATTTGAAAAGTTTCCCCTTTTTGTAACGTTCTCTAATTTAAAAGAAAGTAATCATTCATAATCATGTTTATTATCTTGACTACTATCTTACTATATTTACTTATAATTTATAATTATTCATTATTATTATTATCGTCCTCGTCGTCGCTAATTTATTTTATTACCACTTATATATATGTTAAATAGTTACTATTACCTTTCCCTTTATTTCCATTTTTATGCGTGTGTAGGTGTTATTATTATTTATGTATATATGTACATATATATATTGACTTATTATTATAATTATTGCCTTAGTTTATTGCACTTGTATTATATTTTTATCTTCGTTTATATTCTTAATTTATTTCCTCCATGTCCATATTGTTATTATCCTTACTATTATTGTTTACTAATTATAATTTACTATTATTATTATGATTATGATTATTATTAATATTAGTGTTATCGTTAGCATTATTATTATTATTATTATTATTATTATTATTATTATTTTAAACGTTTCGTTTAACCATTTAAAATTCATCTCACCTCGTCTACATTAACCTCATAAGGCTAAATTTAGATATCCTAGATTTTTCTTTAAATATCTTAGACGTAATTAAATAAATATAAGTTTTACATGACCAATACTTCAATTCTAACAATTACTTTAAATTGGATCCTAAATTTTAATGCCCATGATAACCTACAAAAAAGGACTAGTTATATTCAAAATTTATTTATTAAACATTTATTTATTTTATCTTGTATTTGGTTAACATCTAAATTATCCCTTTTTCCTCTTCGGGTTACAGCCATGGTTGGCCAGAAGGCCAGCCATTTCCTTTTTGTCCATGGTCGCCAGAAAGTCTGGCGCCCCTTTGTTTTCATTGTTCCCTTTTTTTTTTATTTCCTTTGGGTTGGACCCATCGGCCAACCATCCTTGACTTGGTTGACCGATGGCCAATTCCTTCGTTGGGGTCAAGGCTTTTTGCCGTTGCTGGCCTATTGTCAGCAACACATGCTGGCAAAAATTTTTTTTTTTTTTTTGCCTTTTGAAATTTTTGACAGAAGAAAGCAGCTGCGGCCGCCGCTGCTCTTCCCTTCCCCATTCTTTTTTTTTTTTTTCTTAACAGATCAATCATTCTATGACCCCAAGAATAAAATCTCACACCCTATTTCTATTAACCCAGATACGGATCTTATCAAAACATATACATCTACACCTATGTAGCAACAATAGATGTCTATAAAATTCCTAGAACAATAATACAACTATTAAAACGTAAAAGAGAAGTTTTCTTGCGTTAACTCAAGACTTACGGGTTTAGATGCCTAGTCGTCGGATCAATTGACGGTGTCGCCTGCTTCTCCTTCTCTCTCTTCTCTGACGGCTCTTGCTCTAGAGAGGCAGACGAAAGAAAGGTAAGGTTGGAGTTATTTTTATGTCTAGGGTTTCAATAAAATTTTGTACCTAGCACTACTTACTAGTAGGTGGCTTGGATAAGAGTTTTAATTTAATAGAACCCCTTATCCCATCCTACCATTATTTTTATTTTATTTTTCCTTTTTACATAGTAACTTTATCTTTTAATTAATTGAGAAAATAAAATAAATAGGATAAAATAATAAAATTGGTGCCAAAACTCGTGGGTTTCACAGTTTGACTCTGGCTGAACAAAAAGTTAGATGAAATGTTAAAAGGGATTGATTAGTGAAGGCTAACTTGGGCATTTTGAGAAAAATCGCTCTGGCAGAACAAATAAAATAATAGCCTGCCATCAGAATAAGAAATCAACAGCTAGAAGAAACAAAATATTCATGAAAAAAAATCTCAAGAATTATAAAGAAAAAGATTTGGAGACAAATGGTTGCTAAACAGATTAAGAAAGGAAAATATGATAATCCTCAATTTACAAATATTAAATTTGCTATTATAAGTTTTTTTCTTGTTTCTCCGTTTGGATTAACTGTTTTTGAGAGGTGTTTTGTGAAATATTTTATTATAACAATATAGTTAAAAAACTTTTACTGTAGATAAGCTTATTTTTTAGGTTTTTATTGTATTTTTTGTGTTTTTTAATGTTGTTTTTTATGTGTTTTTGAAGTTGTTTTTTTATATTTTTGAGATTTTTTTTGTTTTTTGGTATTTTTGAAATTATTTTTGGTGTTTTTGAAGTTATTTTTATTTGTATATTAATGTAACATTGTAGTTAAAAATTTTGTTTTTTCAAAAAATCCCCAATCCAAACGGAACAGAAAAAGCTCTCAAGTACATAAGAAAACCTATACTAGATACAGGAGATACAAATAGACATAATCGGTTAAGAAAATTTAACAGACAATCCCCATTCCATAGCTATCAGACAATTTTTATGAGTTTCAATTATATTAAAAAAAAAAAGAAGCAAACATAAACAGCACGCGCAAGTGCACGCGTTTTTGTTATATGTACGAAATTACGCGTTTCATTTCTTAAAGGAAAAGGCATTGACACGCACAAAAGAACAACGACTTCTTACCTAACAAAAGCAAAAGGACGACGACTTCGTACCCAACAAAAAGTACCAGGGAATGACGACTTCATAGAACGACGACTTTAGTTCAAAGAACTAAATAACCAAAATAAAAACCAAAATAACCGGAACGACTTTAGTTTTAAAAAAAAACCAAAATAACCGGAGTGACTTTGGTTCAAAGAACGACGACTTCAGCCCCAAAGTCTACGTTGGGCCATAGTTTGTAAAATACGTTATCGGTATAATATAAGACATTATATGTATGCATATTATATGAAATTTTTTAAAAATACGATTAAAAGTTCTGCATGAAAATACGTGTTAGAAAAAATTACGCCCATAAATTTGTACATGAATACTATGAACGTATTTGAAAGTTATGGAACTAAAAGTATGGATAAAATTAGGCTATGCTATGCTTATTCCAATTTTAGACTTATTTTCATGTATGAGACGTTAAATCTATTAAAATTTTATCACTTTGTTATTTAAATATGTATAAATCTATAGTTGATATCATATACATCACTCTTATGTTGTATATAACTCAAAAAGTATGTCATTATCCTTACTCAAGTTTTTTAAAAAATTGAACTATAATTTGTGAAGTATAAAGTGTTAAAAGTTTATTACATACTATTATGCGATTAATTGAAAAGTATGAGTATTTTTTAGAATATTTTTAAAATACATGAAATATTATTTTTTTTGAATGATACGTAGGAACGTATATTATATGGATATAATCTGTGCATTTACTAACCATGCAATGGACAACCTCAACGATGAAGTGTTACAGAAAGTCTAGATTGGACTCCGTCAAGGCCCAAAAAAAAAAAAGAAGATTGACAATTTTCATGAGTTTCAATTATATATATATATATATATATATATATATATATATATATATATATATATGGTTATTATTACTTTACCCCCTTAAACTATATCATTACTATTAGTTTACCTCCTAACGTTATCTTTTAGTCACTTCACCCCCATAAGTAATTTAACTCAACATGTTAAGAAATTTTGGACAAAAATACCCTTTTATTAGATAGCATTACTACATTGTTATTATTACTTTATTCCTTTAAATTATAGTGATATAATTGATTTAATTTCTAACATTATTTTCTAGGCATTTTACTTCATCATTAATCTAACTTATATGGTCAAAAAAATTTAAATATATTTATCCTTTTGCAAATATAATTAAAAATAAAAAAGTTAGAATGATTATTCTTTTTTTCACTTTAAGAGATCAAAAAATATAAAAATAAAAGGATTTTCTCAAAAAAATTTTCACATTTATTAATACTAGGAAAAGAAAAAGAGATAGGAAAGAGGGAGACAGAAAATTCGATTTTTCAAAGAAAACAAATAAAGAAAAGACAGCTGCTTTGTTGGTGGCCATGCGTGTACCAATTTGGTCACTTGTTTTATGAGCAAATTGAAGTAAGATTCCTCCCATTTCGAGCTCAAATTTGCAGTCACATCAGCAATTAGATTACAACATTCAATGGTTTCTGCATTAATTTCAATATTGTTCTTAAACAATTGCTGGCTTATGGCTTTCAAGTTTTCAAACTAATTGTCTAATTTGAATCGTAGTGTAAATCAATCAAGAAATAGCCAAAGTCTTCCTGCTAAAATATTGTGGCTAGAGTGTAGCTCTAATTAAATGCTTATAGAGCTACAACTTCTTTGGCAATCAATTAATCCATACAAAAAAAGTAAATCTTATATCTATTGACAGTGTATATACTATCACTATTGGATCTATGACATATGCCAAAATAAGTTCTTGTGGATGGATTTTAGAAGTTAACTGATGCTACATTTATAAGAAAATTTCTTGCCATTCTAGATACACGTGAGAACTCAAAATCAACTGGCTACCTTGGAACCCAATTACACCAAGTAATGTGATTCTTGAAGCCCCATACTGTGAAGGCATAAAAATGAAATTAAACTAATGCCTTTGGGAAGAGCTCAATTTGCTAATTGCATAGACTTTGCAGAACTAAACTTAGAGAAAATATTAACCTTGAGGTTATATTTCGTAATAGAATCTTGTCGACACAAATTTCTACATGCAATTTTGAGTTGAAGACAGAATGCTTGCAATGAAACATGAATATCATTCCTGCTAGTGGATTTTTTTTCCTTAAACCTGCTAGTGGATATAGATATATCCCGTGTGACATATCTATGTGAGAAGAGTTAGTATTTGCATGTCATGACCACTAATTTGATGCAGTTCCAACTCAAACTGTTGATTTGACAGAGTAGTGGAGAGATTATATGATTTAAGAATTATAAAATCTTTATGCAATTATCTAAATTTTGACTGTTCTAATCAATTCTATTACTCTTTGTTGAGATGTTGAGCTTTTTAAAGCAATCCAAAAAATAACTATTCTTTGGCTAAAAATATTCCATAAGACATTATTATATATAATTTAGCAATATGTTCATCAAATTTGTCTGCTATGCTGGGGCATGATCATTTAGATCAGCTGAGTTAACAAGAAGATTAAGTGGTATGTCTAAGATTAATTATGGAGTGCCAAAGTCATTCACAAATCAAAATATAGAAAAATGAATAGCGATCGATGTGTCATACGAAGGTGAAAATATTTTCTTAGATGCTTTCTAATAATTTTTTTTAATTGTAATTCAAATTAATTCCAGTCATTTCAATATAATTACCACCTAATGTTATTAAAAAATAATTGGTAACTTGGAAGAATTATTAATCAAGCTAATTCCTTTTGGAATATTTTTTCCTTAGTAATCTTGAAAGTAAATCATTTCATGCATTTAACACTAGAAATAATGATATATGGAGGTTAATACGCACGTGTTTAATTGTTTATTGACTTAATAGGAAATAAAAGCAAAGCGTTGCAAATTGAAACCAACTCTTCAGAAGAATAACAAACACTATTTCAAATCAACTAAATAAGGAGCTAATATCTGTTTAAGAAAAAGCACAAGGAATACAGGAAAAAAAAATCAATTTTAGCTAACAGGTTCCTTTCAAAATCAATAGGTGGCACTTAAGTTTGCCATTTCATGGGTTTTTATTAGTTTCTCAAATTAAAAAATATGTATTTCAATTGCCAAATTTGCTGTGTTATGATGTTCATTAAATTTGGCTCATTCTATGTGAAAATCTTCCGTGATAGAAGTTTTTCTTTTGCCACACCTCTAAGTATGCATAATGCTTATATAAGTATCTAGACTCTAACTGAGAATTAGCACTAATAAAAACAAGAAAGCTAAGAAAATATAGAGCAAACAATTTATATGTATTTATAAAATTATTAGTCAATTGGTTTGGTTAATTTTTTTTTTTTTGAGTTCTATATTTTTCCCGTTGATATAAATGCAGGATGTCTACGCTTACCATCCATTTTGCTATCTTGTTCTCTTTCCACAAAAGATAAAGTGCAGTAGTAATTTGGGCAAAACAAAAAGGCTAAAAAAGTTAGACCACAGTTTCCAGCAACCAAGACAATGGATGTTACTTTATCAAAGGAACAAAGAAAGGTATAGATCATCATGTTGCTAACTTTATGACCACTTCTGATAAAAACTTGGGATTCTCACCCATTTGGTCATACATTTCTTCATCTCTTGGTTCCGCTTTCTTTTCCCCTTTTTCCGGTAATACATATTAAAAAGCAATAATACATCTTGCTGCATACATTTAAGTTTGCATTCTACCAAAATAAAAGAAATGCGTTGAAACCAGGACAGAGGAGGATTCATGGGGTGTTATAAAGAGAACTTGTTGCAAATGGAAGACCTGATAAGATAGAAAAGGTCAGAAAAGGTAGTGCAAAACTCTTTGTTGGACTTTCTTGTGAAAAGATTCTAATAGCAAGCTTGGACCGTTAGGCAGTACATCAAGAGAGATTCGGGAGGCCCTAGGCCCCATTTTAAGAGACAGATTTTTGAGAAGTGCCAACCGAAAGAGCTAGAGAAGCTTATTCGGACCTCTTTTAGGTTGTTGAGCCTTTTGTTATATCTAGAATTTTTTTTTTATTTTTAGTCTTTAGTACTTTAAAACTTATGATTTTGTACTCTCTTCTGTGCTTTCACTTGTGGCATAGGTCAATTGGCTAAACAACATGATTCTTGTATGTTATATTTATTTTTGCTTTATTATTGTATTTTGAAGTTGCCAAAAATTTTTTCATCAATTTTCCATATGACAACTCAAGATGGAGGCTATTTTTAGTTCTTGCTGGAGTTAATTTAGTGCTACACAGAATTGAGAAAAAGTCCATTGAGGGTTTTGTGGAGAAGATGAAACAAGATTATTGTATTCCTGAATTTTTGTCACATTTCACTTGTGGGGAAGGTAGGTGATACTTTTAGAACTATAGGGGTGCTAAATGATATTACTAGAAACTTCAGGGGAGGATTTTTTTTAAAGTATTCCACATTTTGAACAACTTTAGCAGTTAAAAATAGGAAAAATCGTTTAAAACGTCCTTTACATTTTACAAGATGACTTTTTTCGTCCCTCATTTTTAAAAGTGTAATTTTACGTCCCTTACAAATTCACATTGACCAAATTTGGT
The DNA here is from genome assembly GCF_036785885.1 of Coffea arabica. Classification (NCBI taxonomy): domain Eukaryota; kingdom Viridiplantae; phylum Streptophyta; class Magnoliopsida; order Gentianales; family Rubiaceae; genus Coffea; species Coffea arabica. Next base: position 41,444,150 of record NC_092323.1, on the reverse strand, counting down.
CCTTACCTAGGTTTCCGACTAGTTTTTGGCCAGAATCCACCACGTGACTTGCATGTGATCATTTTTTAAGGACAAAATTATCAAATCAAATTTTTACATAATCTGATTTATAGTCCCTCACATTTCACAAAATGAATTTTTTTGTCCCTAATATTTTGCAAAATGAATTGTTTCATTTCTCACATTTCAAAAAAATGAAATTTGCCATCCCTCGTATTTTTCAAAATAAATTTTTTTATCCCTCATTGATCATGTGTGCGAATAGCTTTTTTGCTATAAACCCACGTATATGTCTATTTGATTTTACCTGAACAGTACGAATAACATGTAATTTATCTCTATTGGATTTCATCTAAACATGCTAATTGTAGTTATACACATGCTATTCAATAGATATATATAGGAGTTTAAAATTAATGATTTTGTTTGAAATCCATGTATATATTTATATGATTTCACAATTTGAACCTATTCAATATTTGTGACCTTTCTCTTTTGGTAATAATTTATTTATTGAGTTGTATAATAATTCATCTAATTAATGAGTCCTAACTCATTAATTTGTCAAACTTAGGATTCTCACCCATTTGGTCATGGGGTGTAATAAAGAGAACTCGTTGCAAATGGAAGACCTGATAAGATAGAAAAGGTAAGAAAAGGTAGTGCCAAACTCTTTGTTGGACTTTCTTGTGAAAAGAGACTAATAGCAAGCTTGGACCGTTAGTATATCAAGAGAGATTCGGGAGGCCCCAATTTAAGAGACAGATTTTTGAGAACTGCCAACTGAAAGAGCTAGAGAAGCTTATTTGGACCTCTTTTAGGTTGTTGAGCCTTTTGTTATATCTAGAATTTTTTTTTACTTTTAGTATTTAGTACTTTAAAACTTATGATTTTTGCGGAGGCCCCGTCCTGAGTCTAGACACGTGGCAGCCTAGGAAGGGAAGAGTTGGGCCTGGACCCCGGGCCCCGGACAACCATCCTGGGACACACCGCCACTAGGACTCCGAAAGGGTCCAGGGAACAATCCCGCAGAGGGCGGAGAGAATCCCCCTCAGCGCGGGATTGAGGTCATACCGGGCAAGTCCCGAAACGTACGGAGGTTAGATTCTGGAGCAGGTATAAATGGTAACGCACACCAACTACACAAGGAACGCTCACTATCGGCACACTACTCCCAACGGCTTTGCTTCCTGTAAACTCCACCCACTAGGGAACTAACTTGACCGTCCGAGTGCCCTCGGGGACAATCTCGGGGCTCCCCTGTTAGATCACCCTCTTGTTTATCTTGCAGGCTTGGGACACACTCCTCTCATCAGCACTCCGAGCTCATCAGGTCAGTTCGGTTCGGGGAAGCTCAGCGCTTCTTCAGTTGGCGCCGTCCGTGGGAACCAAAGGTAATCAAAGTTACGTTGATGGCGAGGACGCGTTCCAAGCAGACCGTGGAGAGCACCGGCCCTGGAGCTGGTGAGGGGTCCCGGCGAATGGAGACCGGGGCGGATCCGGAAGCCGGGAGCTCAGCCCTGTCAGGGGAACGGAGACAGCAGATCCTCCAGTTCGTGTCGGAGAACCTCTCCATGCTGGAAGACATAATCCGGCAGGCGAAGGAGGGGGGCGAAGCAGGTGGCGCATAGACCTCCAAGGTAAAGGAGAAGGAAAAGGAATCACTTCCCGACCCCTCGGAGGATGAGTCACGAGACCAGCCCCCCAGAAGGAAACGGCCACGGACTCCCACTCGCCCCCGAGCCTCGGTGGTCGGGGACAGCGAAAGGTACTCCCGCGACAGGTCTGCGAGGAGTAGGCTGAGAGACCCCTCCCCGCGGAAACCTGTGCGGAACGAGCCTGATCGCTCTCCCGACCGGTCTGTTAAGAGTCGGCCGCGAAAGCTTCCCCAGTGGAAGCCTGTTCGAGACGAACTCGAGCAGATCTTGCGGCCACAGTTGTACGACGACAGCTACACAACCTCGCCCTTCATCCGGGGGATAGAGGACTACCCACTACCCCGGAGGTTCAAGATCCCGAACATTGAATTGTATGACGCCTCAACCGACCCGGAGGACTACCTCTCGGTCTTCTTGACGCACATGCGTCTGCAAACAGCCGCGGATGAAATCCGCTACAAGACCTTCCCCATGTTCCTAAAGGGGAAGGCTCGGCTCTGGTTCCAAGGTCTGGCACCGAGGTCTATCCGGAGTTTTTCCGAACTGGCCAGACAGTTCGTCGCCCAGTTCGTCTCTTCGAAAACTTATTCGAAAAACACGACTCACCTGATGGCAATCAGGCAAAGGCCCGACGAGTCACTGAGGAATTTCATAACCCGTTTCAACACGGAGAGCTTACAGATCAGGGACAAAAACGAAAAGATGGTCATGGCCACCTTCATGAATGGGTTCAGGGTAGAGGAGCTCTTCTGCAAGCTGTCCGAGAAGCCTCCCGGAGACTTGGAGAAGCTCCTGACCAGGGCGCACGCGGCCGCTAATGCGGAGGAGGCGGCCCGCCTGAAGAGAGAGTCAGATCAGGAACTCGGAGATCGGAGAGGACGGGGAAACCTCCCCGAGAACAAGGATGGTCCGGCCAAGAAGAACGTCTTTGACCGGCTCTCGAGGGAGAAAGCCCCTGCTCCGCCACCGCTCCCAGAAAAAGGCTACACCCCCTGACTCGGCCCAGGGCCCAGATCCTGGCTGTCATGGAGGCGGAGGGCCTGGGAGATCGGCCGCCTAAGATGGGGACACCTCGGAATAAAAGGAAGCAGAACCGGTACTGTGCCTTTCACCGTGACGTCGGACATGAAACGAAAGGGTGCTAGGCCCTGCGGAAGGAGATCGAGGATCTGATCCAGTGCGGATTCCTGGGGCGATTCGTGCGACAAGGTCGACCAGGCCAGGAGCCAAGACGCACCTACCGCGGAGACAGGGGCGAGGGTCAGCGTCGCGACCGCCCTGAGCGGCGTGACGTTCCTCGGGGCAACTCCCCCGACCAGGACACTCAGAACTTAGCAGGGGTGATAAACACCATCGCTGGGGGCCCCACGGGGGGGATAGTCATGCAGCTCGGAAGAGCAGGCGAGCTCCCCCCGAGAGGGAGAATTCCCTGAAACGCCTGCGCGTGGACGAGGAGATCACCTTCTAGCCAAGGGACGCGATTCCCCTAGCGTCCGAGAACCACGAGACCATCGTGATAGATGTTGTAACTAACAATTATCGGGTGAAGAAGGTGTACGTCGACCAAGGCAGCGCAGCGCGGTTGACATTATGTTTTATCGGGTGTTCATGGAGCTCGGTTTGGAGGACGGACAGCTAACCCCAGTTCGGACACCCCTGGTGGGCTTCACTGGACCGCCTATTAGCCCGGAGGGGATGATCACCCTGATGGTCACGGTAGGGCAGGCGCCCAAGTGCCGGACCATCCCTGTCAATTTCGTGGTGGTCAAACAACCATCCCCGTACAATGTGTTCTTGGGGCGGCCCGTCTTGAACGCTCTCCAAACTATTCCTTTTTCGCTCCACCTCAGCGTCAAATTTCCCACCCCGGGGGGGATAGCCGAGGTGTACGGAGATCCAGAAGTGGCTAGAGCTTACTATTTGACCATGCTCCGGGGACATGAGAAGGTGGTCACCCAGACGACCAGCTTGGAGCCCTACATCTCGGGGAAGAAGGCCCGACAGTTGGGCACCCAAGACGAGATCGAGGAGTTCCCCTTGAGGGAAGACCGGCCCGGCCGGTGCTCCGCATCGGCGCGCTGCTACCCACCGAGGAGAAGGAGGGCTTGAAGGCCCTGTTAAGGGAGTACTCCCAGGTCTTCGCGTGGACGGTTGAAGACATGCCCGGGATTCCGACTGACCTGGCCGTCCACCACCTCAACGTAGATCCCCGCTTCAAACCTGTGAAGTAGAAGAAGAGGAGTTTCGCCCCCGAGAGGAACGAGGTGATAAAAAAGGAGGTCGGCAAGCTATTAGAATCCAAGATCATCCTAGAGGTGTACTACCCGACCTGGCTGGCCAATCCTGTCCTGGTTAAGAAGGAGGACTAGACCTGGAGGATGTGCATGGACTTCACAGATCTCAATAAGGCCTGTCCAAAGGACTGTTTTCCCCTGCCAAGGATCGACAGGTTAGTGGACTCTACTGTGGATTTTGACATTTTATGTTTCTTGGATGCCTTCAAGGGATACCACCAGATAGAGATGGCCGAGGAAGACCGGGAGAAAACTTCCTTCATCACTGAGGAAGGAACCTATTGCTACCGGACCATGCCGTTCGGATTGAAAAACGTTGGTGCTACCTACCAGCGCTTGGTCAACAAGCTATTCCAGAGTCAGATCGGCAAGAGTATGCAGGTCTATGTGGATGATATGATCGTCAAGAGCTGAACTGACCGACAGCTCGCGCCCGACCTGAGGAAAATCCTGGACATTCTACGGGAAAACCAGATGCGGCTGAACCCGAAGAAATGTACCATTGGGATTAGGTCGGGAAAGTTCCTAGGCTTCTTGGTCGGGAAACGAACCTTCATCACTGATTTTTCTTTTTGAAATACCATTTATGGCGGATCAAAGGGGAGCCTTCTTCTTTTTTCTTTGAACATCTTACCCCTAGTTTTCCCCATTGAACCTCCAGAATAATTTAACCCTTCATTTGATAGCCCTCCTAAAGATTGCAAACCCCATACTGGGGTAAATTTTTATCTCCTATTTGTCATGAAAAAAAAGAAAAAAAAAAGTCAAAAGCCAAACTGGGGCAATTTTTTCGATTTTAATACCCTCATACTGGGGCAAATATTGATAGAATGCGGTTTTAGGATTTTTGAAATCTCTTTGAAGATTTTGCTTTGAAGCCTTAACACTTTTTCTACACCCCACATGACCCCATCATAAAAATCATAAAGTCTCGACCTCCGCTTTAGTGGTATTTCTAATAAAAATCACTTAATCAAATGGCAATTGATGTCAACACACTTTCACCATTTTTACATGGGAAGGGTTGTCGTGCTAATGCCATCCTTTCTTTAAATACATTTCTGAGTTGATAAAGGTCGTTGACAAGATTTGTTCATTAGGTGAAAACCTAAAAGAATGTCTTCTTAAAAAAAAAAAAGAGGAAAAAAAGAACAAAAAAAAAGAAGAAAGAAAAAAAAAGAAAAAGAAAAAAGAAAAAAGAGAAGAAAAACAAAAGGAAAAAATAGAAAATGAAAACAAAATAAAATAAAGGTGTGACCTTTGTGAAAATCCGAAAGGTTAAGGTCATCAAGGTGAGATTTTGGAGCACAAGAGAATCATGAACGAAAAGTGGGATGCCGACATTTGAAATACTGGTCATTCATTCAAATCTGGTCATTAGAAAAGTTGATTTGTGGTACAAAGTGAGGTATGGATGACTTATGCTAGAAAATTGAGAAGATCCAAAACAAGTTGCAGCACAACTTTTGAGGAGCAGTTTTGACATCGAAAGATCATACTTGCATGGTTCTCAGGGCCAAAAGGAGCACAAGGAATCACATGGTATTGGTATCATATGATCACTATTTTTGCTTTTTCGAAAGCATGAAAAATGTGGCTTTTGTTGAACATGATTTACACTGGGGCAAATATCAAAAGGAATGAGCTCCAATTTTGGTAATACATTTTAAATCGGCTTTGTGAAAAAGAAAAAAAAAAGAGAAGAAGAAAGAAAAAAGTCTTTCAAAATCGAGAGGACACTGACATATGTATGTACCTCACAAATCTTTTGAAGGGAGAGTTGTCATTGGTATTTTTCAAGTTTTAAAATTCGTCACTTTTGACCTTTTAAAAAAAAAAATGTGTGTGTTTCTTTCATTTCTTCTAAAGTTGGAAAAAGAAAAAAAGATTACAAATCCACCAACTTGAGCAACAATGTCAAAATGCAAAGCAGATGATTGGTTATATAAAATTGATTCAAATTAGGTCAATTTTTTTTCAAAATGATTTTTCAGATAAGTATTCAAGAACTTTTTTCATGCAAAAACGTGTTTTTCAATTACCGTTAGCATCGAGTATGACTCACTAACGTGTGTTATATTTTTTCACATCCGTTAGCATTGGATTCAACCCACTAACGTGTCTTTTGTATATCATGCTGGGATCAGCAGACTCGGATTTTATCCCACTAACCGTTTTTATTTTGTTGGGTTTGGGTTTTATTCCACCAACTTCGGCAGGTTTGGGTGTTATCCCACTGACCGTTTTATTTTATTGGATTCGGGTTTTATCCCACCAATCTGTTATTTCCTGACGATCAATTTAATTCATGTTGGTGAGTCTCAGCGTCCACCGCGCACCCTTCTACCTCCCATTCTAGATAAATTTAATTTTCTGTTGGAGCGTAATCGCGTCCCTACGCGCATCAATTTAATTTCCTATTGGTGAGTCTCAGCGTCTACCGCGCACCCTTCTACCTCCCATTCTTGGCAATTTAATTTTCTGTTGGAGCGTAATCGCGTCCCTCCGCGCATCAATTTAATTCCCTGTTGGTGAGTCACATCGTCCACCGCGCACCCTTCTATCTCCCCTTCTTGACAATTTAAATTCATGTTGGTGAGTCTCAGTGTCCACCGAGCACTCTTCTATCTCCCCTTCTTGACAATTTAAATTCCTGTTGGTGAGCCAATTTAAATTCCTGTTGGTGAGCCTCAGCGTCCACCGCGCACCCTTCTACCTCCCATTCTTGGCAATTTAATTTTTTTGTTGGAGCGTAATTGCGTCCCTCCGCGCATCAATTTAATTTTCTGTTGGTGAGTCTCAGCGTCCACCGCGCACCCTTCTATCTCCCCTTCTTGGCAATTTAAATTCAAGTTGGTGAGTCTCAGCGTCCACCGCGCACCCTTCTACCTCCCATTCTTGGCAATTTAATTTTCTGTTGGAGCGTAATCGCGTCCCTCCGCGCATCAATTTAATTTCCTGTTGGTGAGTCTCAGCGTCCACCGCACATCCTTCTATCTCCCCTTCTTGACAATTTAAATTCCTGTTGGTGAGTCTCAGCGTTCACCGCGCACTCTTCTATCTCCCCTTCTTGACAATTTAAATTCCCCACCGCGCACCCTTCTATCTCCCCTTCTTGACAATTTAAATTTCTGTTGGTGAGTCTCAGCGCCCGCCGCGCACCCTTCTATCCCCCTTCTTGGAGCGTAACCGCGTCCCTCCACGCATCCTTTTCTAGTTATGACAAGTTACTTTTCTTGACTATTTTGATAAATAATTGTGTTTTCTCATTCATTTTGTGTTTCATGTTTAGAAGTTCTGATAGCTCAGGCTTTTTCGACTTTGCAAAGATCACAGTTGGTTAATGCACTTGTTTCATTGTGGTTCACTTGCAATTTGAACTACGTTTGACCTGATTCCCATGGTGGGATACATAGGCAACTCTACATGGGTTCGGTCACTTTTTCTGTAATATTATTGCATCATTTTGTCCAATAATTTTAGCCAAGTGTTGGCTTGTTTATTTTAGCTCAGGTACAGCTAGAAGAGACAGGTAAGCAATTTGGTGTCTACGACTTTGTCTTGAGTTTCTTTGAAACTCTAGACAAAGAGGGGCAAACTGTAGACACCAAAATTTTGTCAATCTTTAATATTTTAGTGAATTTTTTCTATTTAATAAGTTATTTATTTTCTTAAATTTTAATGTGTATTTTTCTCATTTTTTTGCAGGTTTATTTTAGGACAAAAAAAAAAGAAAAAAAAAGAGAGAAAATCAAGAAATCAAAATCTTCTAATAATTATTGCTCTTTCACCAAATGCACTATTGATCCATTTTTGCACTCAAAAATCTCCATGCATCTTTCTTTTTTTTTATTCGGAGGAAATCATCATTTTATCCCATGCACATTTCTTTTCATTAGATGGAGATAATCATTTTGACAAAACAAACACACAAACTCCCCACCTTTACTTCCTCAATCCCTCTCTCGGCTGACTCTGAAACAGAGGGTGGAAGAAAAAAAGAGACTCCATCTTTTTGGCTCAATTTGTTCTCTCGGCTCTCTCCCTTATCAGACAAGAGGAACAAAAAAAAAGGCAATCCTAACTCTCTCGGCTCTCTCTTGAAACAGGAGGGGAAAAACACACAAAAAAAGGGAGGCTCTTGGCTCTTTCTTTGGTCTCAACCGAAAAAAAGAAAAAAAAAAAGAGAAAAGCTCCTCACCTCACTCTCTCCTTCTCTCGGACTTGGACAGAAGAAAGAAGACAAGAGGAACAAAAAAAAAAAGGGCTCCCTCTACACATTTTCTTCCACAAAATCCAAACACAGAGAAGGGAAAAGGCAGCTATCGGTCAAGGCTTGGAAATTTCATCAAAACTTCAACCGAAAGATTTTCATATTTATTGAGGTATACTTTTAGTTTTTTTGTCATATTAAATCAATGCTTCATTGTTTAGTTTTCTTTCGTTTCTGCTGGCTGCCTTGCATTGTTGTTGTTGTATTGTTAAAAATTGGGAAATGGCATGAACCAGATTTAGGAAAAGGAAATGTTTCTTGTGAATGCATGTTAATTGTTTGAAAAAATGCCAAAATAAAAAAAAAGATTTTTAGGGGCTGTTTTGCTTTATAATAGATTATTGTTGTTGTTTTCTTGTCAAACTAAGATTATAGTTGTATTGTAGAAGTTGCAAGGAGTGTTATGGTATAATTTTTTGTGATTTTTGGTGAAAGATATGGTGATTTGAAATATAAAAACTGGACTGATTTCTTGGCAATTTGGCCACTTTTGGGTCATTTTCTGTAAAAACTAAGTCCAAAAATGGAACCTACACGAAAAATCGAGTGAGGGGGTGTATTTTGAGAAATTTTGGTGACCGGAGAGGTCGCCGGGGACCGCCACCGGAGACGATGGCGGCGGTGGCGCCACCGGCGGCCACCATGGCCGCCAGCTGAAGAACTGGCCGAAGAAGCAGAGAAAGAAACGATTGGGGAAGAAAGAAAAGAAAGAAAAGAAAGGAAAGAAAGAAAGAAGAAAAAAAGGGGGTGTGGGCTAATGTTTTTTTTAGGAGGGTTTGTGGTTGTTTTGGTTGGGTTTTGAAAAATGGGTTTTGGTTTATTTCTTTTGGGTTTCGGTTGGGCTTGAGGGATAAAAAGACGGGCTGGCCTGCTCGTTTCTTTTGGGTTTCGGCTGGGCTTAGGTAGTATCCGGCCCAAATAAATAAAAATATTGGCCCGATGGCCTTTTTCTCCAAAATCAGAAACCGAATTTTGCACTTTAGCCCCTGACTTTAGAGTAGTTTTACTGTGGCGCAAAACATTTTAAATTTCTTTCATGTAAGTCCTTATAGTAATTGCACTTTGGTCCCTGAATTTTATCATTTATTTAATTTTGACCTCTGAACTTTGGAAAAATTATAATTTTTGTCCCCAAAAGTTTTTCAATTTTTGCAATTCAGTCCCTGATGAATTTTGACTCTTTTTATTATGATTGTTTCTTTTCTTTAATAGCTAATTATGTTACTTTTGAATATACTTAACTTGTAATTTTTAGATGTTCTTAAATTTCTTTACGTTTGACATATTAGTGTGAATTTAGTATTTTTGTTATTATTATTTTTCAATTAAATTGGTGCTCTGATTCTTTTGTTCATTTTGAGTATAAATAGGCAATTCGACTCCATTTAGTCATCACTTCAAAAGGGAGGTACCCCTATTATTATTTAAGAGTCAATTACGTGCTTTTATGTGCTCATACGTGCTTTTATGTGTCTATATATTTTTATATGTTTTGTTATTTATTTGATTTAGATGTTTATTCCAATTCTCTTATGTTTTTTAGTTAATTCTTATAATTATTTGAGAGGCATTTAATTACCTCAAAAATGTAATAGATAGGATAACTAATTTTATTTTATCATATCTTTCCCATTTTAGATTGTAGTTAGATTCCCCGATGTAATAGATAGGTTGCGTGTTTATGTGGCTTATGTGTTATGTGTTTTATCCGCTTTTCTTAGGATTTTGGCATTTAGACATTATATTTACGCGTTATGTGCTACGTGCTCTTATGTGTTTATTTGTTTTAATTTATGCTTTATTTGTTTCACTATGAATTGTTAATGGATGACGTCACCACACTAGTCCGACACTAGTTGTAGCTTCTCCCTCCGCTTATTTGCTAGTCCAACGCTAGTAAGGATTTTTTAGAAATGGGCTAGTCCAACGTTAGACCATTTAGGTTGTCTTGCACTAGATTCATCTTTGTGTGCTATTCACTACATTTTCATGCATATTTTCATTTTTAGGATCTTTTTTCATTTGTATGATATTCCCTATTATATTATCCCCTACCCTCTATAAGTGCTAATCATGTCATTTAGAATTGCATCTCATTTAAGCTAGTTCATTTGCTTGTTCATGTTAGGATAATTATTTTTCAAACATGGGAAATGGGTGATTATAACTTTTTAGTTTAAATGCCCTATTAATCCATATATAAGAAAATTATGTCATGAGCTTTTGCCTCCCGTATCCTTTATGTTGCATTCCCTTTTTCTTTGATCACTTATATATATGTATATAATTTAATTTCTTTTCTTTTATTTTAATTTCATCATTCGCATACTCGTGACACTTTCAAGGAATCATTTTGGCCTTCGCAATTAATGCGATTGGTTTAATTAAACCCTTGAATGAACATTTTGTCCCTTTCGATATTTTTAATTTTAGATTTGCATTCATGTAGGAAACATTCAAACGTAATAAAATTAAGGGTTAGATTAGGAAAATTTTGACTAAATCTCGCAACTAGCTTAGATTAGGTTGAAAGGGTGCCTTAGGTTTGATTTAATCGAACATTTGCATTCCCTTTCTTCAATCGTGACTCCCGAACCCATTTTCTCTTGTTTTTTTCGAAGACCTGGAGTTGTCAAAAGGGTTTTTATTTTATTTTATTCTTATCAAAAAGTATTATTGGGGTGATTTGGTACACCCAAACTCAATACCAAGTGGCGACTCCTCTTTTTTCTTAAAAACCCTTTTAGACTAAATTTTGGACCCAAATTGTCGCATTCTTCAAAGTTCCATTCTAGGTCATATTTTACTTGTTTTAAAATAAAATCACATCTTTTATAAACTATCTTTCTTTTCCATCGCAAAAAATGGGGCGCGACAACTTGGCGACTCCACTGGGGATTCTAGAGAGTCCAAGCACTTGGTTTAGTTGTTTTTTTTCTTTTTAACCCTTTTATTTATCATATTTGGATGTTTTAGGTTGCATTTTTTTTTCCTTTTTAGGATGTTTTGTGTTTCACACTCGTATTCGTTCCTCGTCTTTCGTGTATGTGATGAATGGTTTGTTCATTTACTTATTCGTATCGCGCTTTGCATTTGGGGTGAGGAATATTACCCTAGAATCTCGCATTGGTTCTCGATCCCTCCCCTCCAGACTGAGCACTAGCATACGTGCATACGTTTTATTTTTTATCCCTCATTTATTTTTCTTTTAGTGGCTTGTCACGCCACTCTTCCCTGTTTGGATTAGGCGACCCACTTGGACGTGTGATCGCGACACGACGTGTGCGTAGCATGATCCGAGGGGTCACTCAATCTTCCATTTTAAGCTTTGGGTTGATAGCCTTTAGCTTTTAGTTGAAGATTGAGGATTTTTGATAGATTCACTTGGACATGTGGCCGTGGCACGACGTGCACGTAGCAATGTCTGGGGAATCGCTCGAGCCACCGACAAAGAACGTTGGGATTGATGACCTTTGGTTTCCAAGTCTGAAGGCTCGGGGGCCTAAAACCTATCGAGTCTAGATGCATTAGTGAGCCGATACCTCATGCATCCATGATCGTTTACCTAGGGTAAAGTCTGCCCTACCCTATTAGGGACACTATTCACGAGGGGAGGGATCTAACCCCTCTTTTCTTTTTATTGCTTTATCTATTTGTATTGCTTTGCTACAATGTGTTATGTGTATTTATCTGATTGAACTAACTTTTCTTGGTTTTTGTCTCCATTGCATTCATAAGCCCTAGAAAATAAGAGTCCTGGCATGGCACTCTCTAGGAGCCTACCCTATTTGATGTGACATGTTTAAATTTAATGCTTCGCATTTGCAGCATGAATACATTTCATTTTAGGCTTACCCCGACATTTAAATGGGGCACTTTTAGATTATATGTCAATTATTTCATTGCATATTTAACTGCTTTAATAAACTGGCATCATACATCAACTTTAGAGGGAATGCCGCATAGGGGATCCCGCGTTAGGAATAAGCTACCTTTTGTCTCGGATATATAATCCAATGAGACTTGCACGTTTATATTTTTTGTACCATCCAAAGGGGTAGTGCATAAGGTAAGGTAGGATTCGATCCCTTCCGTGTGACGGCATTGAGAATAATGGAACAGTTTTTACGCATTAGAATATGAGTCTTTAATAATCACTTTTTGGTCATTTTATCAGAATTGGTAAAAATCCCTTGCGTAAAGGACATTAAATTGAAGAAATTCACAAATTTCTCATTGTTGAGATGATAAGTATGTTAAGGCCAAATCTTGATTTCTGAAGGCTCATAGACTAATGAATCACAATGATTTTTTTTTTGAAACCACCAATGGGTAGACAATTCAATCGATTTTTGAATAAATCATTAATTCCATTCAAACCATTTGACCAATTTATTCATCAATTTCATCCAATTCATTTTGTCAATCCAGTCATTCATCTTTAGGACAGTCTAGTCAATTTTGAAATAAATCATTAATTTCATTCAATTCATTTGACAAATTTCCCCCTTTTTAGGTTGGTCCAGCCAATTTTTGAATAAATCCTCAATTTCATTCAGTCCATTTGATCTGTTCATTCACTGTTAGGATAATTCAGTCAATTTTGAATAAATCGTCAGTTTCATCCAATCAATTTTACCAGTTTATTCACTTTTTAGGTTGGTCCAGCCAATTTTTGAATAAATCCTCAATTTATTCAATCCATTTGATCTGTTTATTCACTGTTAGGATAATTCAGTCAATTTTGAATAAATCGTCAGTTTCATCCAATCAATTTTACTAGTTTACTTATTTTTTAGGACAATCCAACCAATTTTGAATAAATCCTCAATTTCATTCAATCCATTTGATCCGTTCATTCACTTTTAGGATAATTCAGCCAATTTTGAATAAATCATTAATTCCATCCAATTCGTTATTCTTTTTTAGGACAATTCGGTCAATTTTTGAATAAACTGTCGATTCTATTCAATCCATTTGACCAATTTATTCATTTTTTAGGACAATACAATCAATTTTGAATAAATTATCAATTTCATCCAATTCATTATTCATTTAGTCAATTTTATTTTTTTTTGAATAAATTCTCAATTTCATCCAATTCATTGGATTAGTTTTACTTACTTTCAGGATAATCCGGTCAATTTTTGAACTAACCATCAATTTCATTCGATTCATTTAACCCGTTTTATTCTCTTTTAAAGTTTCGATCTATGGTTCACCAAAAAAAAAAAGAAACTAGTCGAGACATGTCAATCCTTAAAAAAAAAAATAATAATAAATAATAAGTTTTTCACACTAAATTGATTTTGATATCATTTTATGTGTCAATCAAAGCAATCAATCCATTCGGACTTTATCCTCATTTTGTTAGGCCAAATTGTCTTTTGTCACTACAATTATCCAAGTTTTTCAAAATTTGTCTTTTAATTGAATCTCAATAAGTCAATCGGATCTATCAGGTATTGTATGGTACTTACCCCAGAGGATTGCATTTTTCATGCTATGCCAACCCTTGGCATAAAAGGGCTCCCCCATAGGACATGCATACCGATTTTATAGTTTTGCTTACTAACTCTGGGTATTTTCTTTTCTTTTTCCCTCTCCCCTACATTTATAAAAGTTATTTCAACAAGGTAAAAATATTTTTCCTATATCTAATAATATTTTTGGTCTGATAAATTTTGAAAATTACAAGTGTTACTTGATTTTGGACAAATCTTACAATGTAAAAAAAAATGATGAATGAAAAATCCACTTGGAAACGCTAGTGTAAAGCATCTAAAAAATCTCTTGATTCTTTGTTTCTAATACATTTTGTCTCAAAAGATAGAAAGAGAAAGTGTATATATTTGAAAGTGTATTCTTTAGAGATTTTTATTTTCTCACATGTATTATATTTGAAAAAAAATTTTGAATAATAAAGTTGTTATTTAGACAATTATTTGTTTTGTATATATTTATTCTTTATTTGCTCATTGGAAGATTTCATGATAGATTTTAAGAAATAAGGTTATATTGAAATTTTTCGACCTCTTGTTTGAAAATTCATGAGTGTATGACCAATTCCCAACATTCTTTGCTTACACTAGATTTGTGGTCTAAACTACTCCTCAATGAGAGTAGTCGAAAATAAAAGGGGTCATTCAAATTTAATAGCTTGTCATAAAATATCAACCCCGACACTTTTCCTTTTCATTTTTTGTCCACTTCTATTGAACCTCCAAAGTCAGTCGCCTTGTTTGACTAGCTTCAAAGTGAGACAATTTTTACTATGAAAATATCCAATGTGTCTAACCAGATTCAATCCACATCTGAGTGAAAGCAAAAATGTACATTATTTCTTATTTGTTTTGAAAATTTGGAATGATAGTTTAGGCTTTCGTTTCTCTATCTATACAGATTCTATCATTTGTTTTCCCATTTGAGCCTTTAAAAATAGAATTTCGTTTCAAATAAAAGCCTCAATGATCATGACCATCCATGGAAAAATTTGCGAATGTCAAAAGGAAATGGATTTTTCCAACAGACTATTCTTTACTTTGGTTGTCATGAGAAATAAGAATGGTACTTTGGCCACCGTTTCTACTATCTAAACATTTTTTTTATCCTTTGCATCCTTATTTGAGCCTAAATTGGTGGTTCGTTTCAAAAGCACTTATGATCGCACCCCACACCGGGGTAAAGAGATTTGAAAAAAAAAGAGGAAGAAAGAAAGGATAAAAAGCTACAAGTTGGGCGAATTTGACTCTACTATTGATATTTGGTATTCAATAACGGAAAGAAAGAGGGGTCATCTATACTCCAAAATTAGGGAGTTTTCAATTCTGTCATTGACATTTGGGATCTCAGAATTGGTAAAAAAAAAAAAAAAAAAGGAACAAAGAAAAATGAAAAAATGAAAAATGATGAAAGGGGAAAGACATCTAATGCTGAATTCCCTCTAGTGATTAAAAAAAAAAAAGGTCAAAATGGGGTCCCAGGATTTGAGTCCAAAACTGGGGCAATTTTGGAAAGGAATGCGATCTTAAGTGCGTTGTCCTTGAAAATTTTAGCTATCGTTGTCAAGCCACATTACAAGCTCATAAAGTTCATCGCTGACTTATCTTTCATGACAATTTGAAGTGAAAATCTTGCCTCTAAGGAGCCTACCAATCACTCGTGATCATAAGGCCATAACTTGTTTTTATATCTTTAGCTATCGTTTCTACTCATATATTACAAGCCTATACAGCTTATATGTTGACTGAGTTTTCTCAAAAAATAAGGATAAGTTATTTGCTTTCACCAAGATGTGATATTGAGTGTGTTGGATACAATTTGGGCACAAAAAAAAAAAAGACAGATCCTGACATACCATCTCCTTGAGTCACCTCAAAATCATGAATAATACCTATTTGTTTGGTCCTAAAAGACGAGCTAACAAGAAGGGGATCCTTTTCCCTAAACACCGATCCCAAAATGAGGAAGAGATCTTTTGCAATTTTGTCTTATTTTGAGAGATTTGTCATGGAATCTTCTATATGAGTTTGGATCCGACATTTAAAGTCTTCATTTAAAAAATGTAGTTTCTATTCACATTGCATGTGATTATTTTGCAACTAAAATAAGCCCAAATTGGGGCAAATTTTGTAATATATTTGAGAGATGTTGTCAAATAAGTTCACATTGAGGCAAAATTTTATAATTCATTTGTAGGGTATGTCCAAGATCAAGTATATATATATATATATATTTTAAATCTTGACAAGTCAATACTTTACATGAGTCTTAATTGTTATATCATTGCTTTAAAAAAAAATTCAAAAAATTCAAGTGCTTTGAAAAATCCCTCTTGTGTAGGTGTTTATGGTTAAGATCGAGGAAAAATTGCAATTCAAAACTTGCAAATTTGGGTTCAATCATGAATAAGAATGGAGCAATAATGCTACATTGCAAAGTGGAGGGTCGGCTATTTGCTCAAAAGGAGTACATACTTCAGCAGCCAACTTGAAAGAAGAAGAAAAAAAAGGGAAGGAATAAAGAAAAAGAAAAGAAGAAAAAAAGAGAAAAAAAGAGAAGAGAAAAGAAAGGGGGAATGAAAAAAAAAAGAAGAGAATATTAAAAAGGGAAAAAATGGAAAAATGAAAAAAATGAAAAAAGAGAGAAAAGAAAAATAAAAAGAGAGTTTTTCCTTCAATTTTGCAAATTTTGCAATTGAACTCTGGGAGCATTTCATTGGAGATTACATTTCTAAGTTGGGGCAACACCTTGCCCTCTTATGCTGAAATGGAAATGGTAATACGTGCCAAAACTGAGATCTCGTCCTTGCATATTTTGACAAAGGCTTAGGCAGAAGAAATCAAATGGATTAAGGAGCACAATGAGTTGCTGTCTCTAATTGATAAAAAAGAGGTTGAATGTTTGTCATGGATAGTGCTATCATCAAAGGATGGTTCGTTAGTTATGACAAGAAAGACAAATCTTGCTTATTTGAAGTAAGGGATAAGGTTTTGAAATAAATTCTTCCGATTCAAGAGGAGGTTAAAGAAAAGTTTGCTCCAACTTGGCAAGGGCCATCTATTGTTCAAAGAGTGCTATCCGGAGGAACGTCCATTCTTACAGAACTGGATGGACATGTCTTTCCTCTGCCAATCAATTCAGACATGTGTAACAAATTCTTTATCTGATTATGTGATTTTTCTTTTTGAAATACCATTTATGGCGGATCAAAGGGGAGCCTTCTTCTTTTCTCTTTGAACATCTTACCCCTAGTTTTCCCCATTGAACCTCTAGAATAATTTAACCCTTCATTTGATAGCCCTCCTAAAGATTGCAAACCCCATACTGGGGTAAATTTTTATCTCCTATTTGTCATGAAAAAAAAAAGAAAAAAGAAAAAAGAAAAAAAAAAGTCAAAAGCCAAACTGGGGCAATTTTTTCTATTTTAATACCCTCATACTGGGGCAAATATTGATAGAATGCGGTCTTAGGGTTTTTGAAACCTCTTTGAAGATTTTGCTTTGAAACCTTAACACTTTTTCTACACCCCACATGACCCCATCATAAAAATCATAAAGTCTCGACCTCCGCTTTAGTGGTATTTCTAATAAAAATCACTTAATCAAATGTCAATTGATGTCAACACACCTTCACCATTTTTACATGGGAAGGGTTGTCGCGCTAATGCCATCCTTTCTTTAAATAAATTTCTGAGTTGATAAAGGTCGTTGACAAGATTTGTTCATTAGGTGAAAACCTGAAAGAATGTCTTCTTAAAATAAAAAAAAGAGGAAAAAAAGAACAAAAAAGAAGAAGAAAGAAAAAAGAGAAGGAAAACAAAAGGAAAAAATAGAAAATGAAAACAAAATAAAATAAAAGGTGTGACCTTTGTGAAAATCCGAAAGGTTAAGGTCATCAAGGTGAGATTTTGGAGCACAAGAGAATCATGAACGAAAAGTGGGATGCCGACATTTGAAATACTGGCCATTCATTCAAATCTGGTCATTAGAAAAGTTGATTTGTGGTACAAAGTGAGGTATGGATGACTGATGCTAGAAAATTGAGAAGATTCAAAACAAGTTGCAGCACAACTTTTGAGGAGCAGTTTTGACATCGAAAGATCATACTTGCATGGTTCTCAGGGCCAAAAGGAGCACAAGGAATCACATGGTATTGGTATCATATGATCACTATTTTTGCTTTTTCGAAAGCATGAAAAATGTGGCTTATGTTAAACATGATTTACACTGGGGCAAATATCAAAAGGAATGAGCTCCAATTTTGGTAATACATTTTAAATCGGCTTTGTAAAAAAGAAAAAAAAAAGAGAAGAAGAAAGAAAAAAGTCTTTTAAAATCGAGAGGACAGTGACATATGTATGTACCTCTCAAATCTTTTGAAGGGAGATTGTCATTGGTATTTTTCAAGTTTTAAAATTTGTCACTTTTGACCTTTTCAAAAAAAAAAAATGTGTGTGTTTCTTTCATTTCTTCTAAAGTTGGAAAAAGAAAAAAAGATTACAAATCCACCAACTTGAGCAACAATGTCAAAATGCAAAGCAGATGATTGGTTATACAAAATTGATTCAAATTAAGTCAATTTTTTTTCAAAATGATTTTTCAGATAAGTATTCAAGAACTTTTTTCATGCAAAAACGTGGTTTTCAATCACCGTTAGCATCGAGTATGACTCACTAACGTGTGTTATGTTTTTTCACATCCGTTAGCATCGGATTCAACCCACTAACGTGTTTTTTGTATATCATGCTGTGATCGGCAGACTCGGATTTTATCCCACTAACCGTTTTTTTTTTGTTGGGTTTGGGTTTTATCCCACCAATTTCGGCAGGTTTGGGTGTTATCCCACTGACCGTTTTATTTTATTGGATTCGGGTTTTATCCCACCAATCTGTTATTTCCTGACGATCAATTTAATTCATGTTGGTGAGTCTCAGTGTCCACCGCGCACCCTTCTACCTCCCATTCTTGATAAATTTAATTTTCTGTTGGAGCGTAATCGCGTCCCTCCGCGCATCAATTTAATTTCCTATTGGTGAGTCTCAGCGTCTACCGCGCACCCTTCTACCTCCCATTCTTGGCAATTTAATTTTCTGTTGGAGCGTAATCGCGTCCCTCCGCGCATCAATTTAATTTCCTGTTGGTGAGTCACAGCGTCCACCGCGCACCCTTCTATCTCCCCTTCTTGACAATTTAAATTCATGTTTGTGAGTCTCAGTGTCCACCGTGCACCCTTCTATCTCCCCTTCTTGACAATTTAAATTCCTGTTGGTGAGTCAATTTAAATTCCTGTTGGTGAGTCTCAGCGTCCACCGCACACCCTTCTACCTCCCCTTCTTGACAATTTAAATTCATGTTGATGAGTCTCAGCGTCCACCGCGCTCCCTTCTGCCTCCCATTCTTGGCAATTTAATTTTTTTGTTGGAGCGTAATCGCGTCCCTCCGCGCATCAATTTAATTTCCTGTTGGTGAGTCTCAGCGTCCACCGCGCACACTTCTATCTCCCCTTCTTGGCAATTTAAATTCATGTTGGTGAGTCTCAGCGTCCACCGCGCACCCTTCTACCTCCCATTCTTGGCAATTTAATTTTCTGTTGGAGCGTAATCGCGTCCCTCCGCGCATCAATTTAATTTCCTGTTGGTGAGTCTCAGCGTCCACCGCGCACCCTTCTATCTCCCCGTCTTGACAATTTAAATTCATGTTGGTGAGTCTTAGTGTCCACCGTGCAACCTTCTATCTCCCCTTCTTGACACTTCTACCTCCCATTCTTGGCAATTTAATTTTTTTGTTTGAGCGTAATCGCGTCCCTCCGCGCATCAATTTAATTTCCTGTTGGTGAGTCTCAGCGTCCACCGCGCACCCTTCTATCTCCCCTTCTTGGTAATTTAAATTCATATTGGTGAGTCTCATCGTCCACCGCGCACCCTTCTACCTCCCATTCTTGGCAATTTAATTTTCTGTTGGAGCGTAATCGCGTCCCTCCGCGCATCAATTTAATTTCCTGTTGGTGAGTCTCAGCGTCCACCGCGCACCCTTCTATCTCCCCTTCTTGACAATTTAAATTCCTGTTGGTGAGTCTCAGCGCCCGCCGCGCACCCTTCTATCCCCCTTCTTGGAGCGTAACCGCGTCCCTCCGCGCATCTTTTTCTAGTTATGACAAGTTACTTTTCTTGACTGTTTTGATTAATAATTGTGTTTTCTCATTCATTTTGTGTTTCATGTTTAGAAGTTCTGATAGCTCGGGCTTTTTCGACTTTGCAAAGATCACAGTTGGTCAATGCACTTGTTTCATTGTGGTTCACTTGCATTTGAACTACGTTTGACCTGATTCCCATGGTGGGATACGTAGGCAACTCTACATGGGTTCGGTCACTTTTTCTGTAATGTTATTGCATCATTTTGTCCAATAATTTTAGCCAAGTGTTGGCTTGTTTATTTTAGCTCAGGTACAGCTAGAAGAGACAGGTAAGCAATTTGGTGTCTACGTCTTTGTCTTGAATTTCTTTGAAACTCTAGACAAAGAGGGGCAAGTTGTAGACACCAAATTTTTGTCAATCTTTAATATTTTAGTGAATTTTTTCTATTTAATGAGTTATTTATTTTCTTACTTTTTAATGTGTATTTTTCTCATTTTTTTGCAGGTTTATTTTAGGACAAAAAAAAAAAAGAAAAAAAAGAGAGAAAATCAAGAAATAAAAAATCTTCTAATAATTATTGCTCTTTTACCAAATGCACTATTGATCCATTTTTGCACTCAAAAATCTCCATGCATCTTTCTTTTTTTTTATTTGGAAGAAATCATCATTTTATCCCATGCACATTTCTTTTCATTAGATGGAGATAATCATTTTGACAAAACAAACACACAAACTCCCCACCTTTACTTCCTCAATCCCTCTCTCGGCTGACTCTGTAACAGAGGGAGGAAGAAAAAAAGAGACTCCATCTTTTTGGCTCAATTTGCTCTCTCGGCTCTCTCCCTCATCAGACAAGAGGAACAAAAAAAAAGGCACTCCTGACTCTCTCGGCTCTCTCTTGAAACAGGAGGGGAAAAACACACAAAAAAAAGGGAGGCTCTTGGCTCTTTCTTTGGTCTCAACCGAAAAAAAGAAAAAAAAAAAAGAGAAAAGCTCCTCACCTCACTCTCTCCTTCTCTCGAACTTGGGCAGAAGAAAGAAGACAAGAGGAACAAAAAAAAAGGGGCTCCCTCTACACATTTTCTTCCACAAAATCCAAACACAAAGAAGGGAAAAGGCAGCTATCGGTCAAGGCTTGGAAATTTCATCAAAACTTCAACCGAAAGATTTTCATATTTATTGAGGTATACTTTTAGTTTTTTTGTCATATTAAATCAATGCTTCATTGTTTAGTTTTCTTTCGTTTCTGCTGGCTGCCTTGCATTGTTGTTGTTGTATTGTTAAAAATTGGGAAATGGCATGAACCAGATTTAGGAAAAGGAAATGTTTCTTGTGAATGCATGTTAATTGTTTGAAAAAATCCCAAAATAAAAAAAAAAAGATTTTTAGGGGCTGTTTTGCTTTATTTTAGACTATTGTTGTTGTTTTCTTGTCAAACTAAGATTATAGTTGTATTGTACAAGTTGCAAGAAGTGTTATGGTATAATTTTTGTGATTTTTGGTGAAAGATATGGTGATTTGAAATATAAAAGCTGGACTGATTTCTTGGCAATTTGGCCACTTTTGGGTCATTTTCTGTAAAAACTAAGTCAAAAAATGGAACCTACGCGAAAAATCGAGTGAGGGGGTGTATTTTGAGAAATTTTGGTGACCGGAGAGGTCGCCGGGGACCGCCGCCGCAGATGATGGCGGCGGTGGCGCCACTGGCGGCCACGATGGCCGCCAGCTGAAGAACTGGCCGAAGAAGCAGAGAAAGAAACGATTGGGGAAGAAAGAAAAGAAAGGAAAGAAAGAAAGAAGAAAAAAAAGGGGGTTTGGGCTAATGTTTTTTTTAGGAGGGTTTGTGGTAGTTTTGGTTGGGTTTTGAAAAATGGGTTTTGGTTTATTTCTTTTGGGTTTCGGTTGGGCTTGAGGGATAAAAAGACGGGCTGGCCTGCTCGTTTCTTTTGGGTTTCGGCTGGGCTTAGGTAGCATCCGACCCAAATAAATAAAAATGATGGCCCGATGGCCTTTTTCTCCCAAATCAGAAACCGAATTTTGCACTTTAGCCCCTGACTTTAGAGTAGTTTTATTGTGGCGCAAAACATTTTAAATTTCTTTCATGTAGGTCCTTATAGTAATTGCACTTTGGTCCCTGAATTTTATCATTTATTTAATTTTGACCTCTGAACTTTGGAAAAATTATAATTTTTGTCCCCAAAAGGTTTTCAATTTTTGCAATTCAGTCCCTTATGAATTTTGACTCTTTTTATTATGATTGTTTCTTTTCTTTAATAGCTAATTATGTTACTTTTGAATATACTTAACTTGTAATTTTTAGATGTTCTTAAATTTCTTTACGTTTGACATATTAGTGTGAATTTAATATTTTTGTTATTATTATTTTTCAATTAAATTGGTGCCCTTATTCTTTTGTTCATTTTGAGTATAAATAGGGCAATTCGACTCCATTTAGTCATCACTTCAAAAGGGAGGTACCCCTATTATTATTTAAGAGTCAATTACGTGCTTTTATGTGCTCATGCGTGCTCTTATGTGTCTCTATATATTTTTATATGTTTTGTTATCTATTTGATTTAGATGTTTATTCCAATTCTCTTATGTTTTTTAGTTAATTCTTATAATTATTTGAGAGGCATTTAATTACCTCAAAAATGTAATAGATAGGATAACTAATTTTATTTTATCATATCTTTCCCATTTTAGATTGTAGTTAGATTCCCCGATGTAATAGATAGGTTGCGTGTTTATGTGGCTTATATGTTATGTGTTTTATCCGCTTTTCTTAGGATTTTGGCATTTAGACATTATATTTACGTGTTATGTGCTACGTGCTCTTATGTATTTATTTGTTTTAATTTATGCTTTATTTGTTTCACTATGAATTGTTAATGCATGACGTCACTACACTAGTCCAACGCTAGTTGTAGCTTCTCCCTCCGCTTACTTGCTAGTCCAACGCTAGTAAAAATTTTTTAGAAATGGGCTAGTCCAACGCTAGACCATTTAGGTTGTCTTGCACTAGATTCATCTTTGTGTGCTATTCACTACATTTTCATGCATATTTTCATTTTTAGGATCTTTTTTCATTTGTATGATATTCCCTATTATATTATCCCCTACCCTCTATAAGTGCTAATCATGTCATTTAGAATTGCATCTCATTTAAGCTAGTTCATTTGCTTGTTCATGTTAGGATAATTATTTTTCAAACATGGGAAATGGGTGATTATAACTTTTTAGTTTAAATGCCCTATTAATCCATGTATAAGAAAATTATGTCATGAGCTTTTGCCTCCCGTATCCTTTATGTTGCATTCCCTTTTTCTTTGATCACTTATATATATGTATATAATTTAATTTCTTTTCTTTTATTTTAATTTCATCATTCGCATACTCGTGATACTTTCAAGGAATCATTTTGGCCTTCCCAATTAATGCGATTGGTTTAATTAAACCCTTGAATGAACATTTTGTCCCTTTCGATATTTTTAATTTTAGATTTGCACTCATGTAGGAAACATTCAAACGTAATGAAATTAAGCGTTAGATTAGGAAAATTTTGACTAAATCTCGTAACTAGCTGAGACTAGGTTGAAAGGGTGCCTTAGGTTTGATTTAATCGAACATTTGCATTCTCTTTCTTCAATCGTGACTCCCGAACCCATTTTCTCTTATTTTTTTCGAAGACCTGGAGTTGTCAAAAGGGTTTTTATTTTGTTTTATTCTTATCAAAAAGTATTTTTGGGGTGACTTGGTACACCCAAACTCAATACCAAGTGGCGACTCCTCTTTTTTCTTAAAAACCCTTTTTAGACTAAATTTTGGATCCAAATTGTCGCATTCTTCAAAGTTCCATTCTAGATCCTATTTTACTTGTTTTAAAATAAAATCACATCTTTTATAAACTATCATTTTTTTCCATCGCAAAAAATGGGGCGCGACAGCGGCCAAGTCGAAGCCAGGCAGGTTGAGGCCCTTCACCTGGTCCAGGACCCGCGTGAAGCCGACCTGGAGGATGGGCTGGTTGAGGAGGGCCACATCCTCGGCAATCTGTTCGAAGGAGATGAACTCCCGAATAACCTTCTTGCGCTCCCGGCTGACGGTGCCGGAGAGCTCGATGGCGTGGTCCTCCCTCAGTTTGGCCATGCCCGCCTTCTCCTGGTCGAGCTCCGACCTGGTGGAGGCGAGCTGGACCTGGGCCGTTTTCAGCTCCTTCTCAGCCTTGCCCAGCTTGGCCTTGATAGAGTCCGCCTCCTTAAGGTCCTGGGTACGCCTCTACTCCGTCTCCCGGTTCTTCTTTTGCAATTTCTCCAAGTCGGGAGACAACTCGGAGAAGCGGGTTACCAGGGCAGCACCAGCGGCATTGGCCTGAGGGAAAGGAAAAAGAGGTCAGCACACTACGCGACTTAGCGGAAGAGCGGAGGCACAACTGGCCCAAGGGGTAAGGAACGTACTTGGGCCTGGGCGATGTAATACGCGTCCTGGAGCTCGGAGGGGCTGGCCAGCTCCATCCACCTCCTGTCTCGGGGGAGGACCGAGCCCGCAATTAGCTCGCGAGCCACCTCTGGAAATTGGACTCGGTCATTGATAGAGAGCCCCCAGAACGGACAGAAGCGACGGGGGTCGTGCATAGTGGGGGCCTGGCCCGACTTCAGGGGGGCCACGTTGCGGAAATGCCACAAGCTGGGGGGAGGCGACTCCCGTGCGTGCTCCTCCGCGGAGCCGACCCCAGGTGGACCGGTTCCCCCGATGTCAACTGGAGGGGGGAGGCTGCGCTGGCGCGAGCTTCTTCGCGGGCTGGGAGGGCTTGTCCCCTCGGCCCCTCTTCTGCCCGGTCGCCTTCTTCTTGCTGGCGACCTGCTTGGAAGGAGAGGAGTGTGACGTTTCTTTCTGGGGGGCTGAGCCGCCCCCTGGGGCCGAAGACGGTCCTGAGGCTTCCTTAGCAGCCTCCGATTGAGGGGTGGGGGCAACCTCCACGGTAGGCGCGCCCAACAGCTTGGAGAGCTTCTTCACTGCAGTAAACATAGTCAGGTCAGCCAAAACAGGTCAGTAGGGAAAAATATAATATATATATGTAAATACAACGAGCTACAGGGACTGAGTCGGCGTTACAGGCGTTGAGGTCGCTAGGGGAGGCCACCACCTCTCCAGGGGACCCGGACAACGTCCCCATCAGCCCGGCCGCAGAGATCTGCTCGATGGAGAACTTGGCAGCATAGAGCTTCACCTTGGAGCTCACCAGTTGGCCGAGGGCTTCGGGGTCCAGGTCCTCCGGATAGGGGTCGGAGTCGACCTCCCCGACTTTCCACACGTTCGGGAGAAAGCTCGTGGACTTTACAAAGAGGAAGTCCCCCTTCCAATTTTGTATGGAAGAAGGGACCCCATAGAGTAGATCCTGGGTGCCCTTTCCCCCCCGAACTTGGCTAACCCCTCGGCGGGAGAAGTAGTACCACCCAGGGAGGGAGAGCTTGAGGATGTAAGAGGCCCGGAAGAGGGAAAGTGAGTAGGGGATGGAGCAAATCTGGCAGTAGATCAGGAATCCAATGATGATCCTAATCGAGTTGGGGTGGACCTGGGTGATCCGGAGCCCCCAGTAGTTCAGGATCTCCGCCAGAGCTGGAGGAATGGGGAGCCGGAGCCCAGCGAGCAGCTGCTTCCTGTAAATGGCTACAAAGCCAGGGGGAGATCGGCAGGCTCGATCGTTGGGCCCGGCGGCTCGCGGCTCGAAAGCCGGAGGAATGGAAAAAGACCCGGCCAGCTCGGCCACTACCTCGGGTGAGAGGGTGACCTCCTGCTGGTCGGGGTGACCGTAGTTGAATTCAGGATCATCCCCCTGCTCGGAAGCGGGGGTCTCCTCGGAGGAGTCTCTGTCCTCCCCAGCTCCCCTCTGGGCTCCGCCGGGGGAGTCATGTGGAGACTTGGGGGAGGGAATAGAAGTGGCATGCTGCTCGATGAGGGCATCGAGCTCGGCCACCTCCTCCAGGAGTCGGGCAGAAGGAGAATGGGCAGATGGGGAACTCATAATATCAATGGGCTCGAGCAGGTCAGGAATGGGGAAGTGAGGATTAGAGGCAGAAGAAGAAGAGAGAGGAGGAGGAGGAGGCGACGATGAAGATGAGGACGAAGACGAGGAAGAAATGAGGATTCTGGGGGCTCTGCGATGGGCCGGAATTTGGGGTGCGGTGGAAGTAACACTAGAACGATCCGACATAAAAAGCAGAAGGTGGCAAGGGAGTGCGGAAGAAGAAGGAAAAGGACTTACTGATGACTGGAAAGATGAGAGAATCGCCGGAATCTGGGCACTGGAAGCCGGAAGCCTTGTTGCTGGAAATTGAAAATGCACGAAGGAAGGAAAAAATGGCAAATAGAGTCGAGTGAAATCTGATGACTCTTATTTATAGGGGGAGAAATGGGGGGAAAACGGTTGCTTGAAATTGAACCGTTCCCATGTGAACGCATTTAAGAACGGTACGGAGATCGAAAAGACGCGACAACTGAAAGGACAGGGGCGCAGCTTTTCAGTGACATCACTGTGCCAGAGGTGACCTTGGCAGAGCGGTGCTCGGCGCTGGTCTCCCACGTAGCAGAGGTATAGATTAGGTTTACCTGGAAGCCCAACCTAATCTAGGGGGCTAGTGCGGAGGCCCCGTCCTGAGCCTAGACACGTGGCAGCCCAGGAAGGGAAGAGCTGGGCCTGGACCCCGGGCCCCGGACAACCGTCCTGGGACACACCGCCACTAGGGCTCCGGAAGGGTCCAGGGAACAATCCCGCAGAGGGCGGAGAGAATCCTCCTCAGCGCGGGATTGAGGTCATATCGGGCAAGTCCCGAAACGTACGGAGGTCGGACTCTGGAGCAGGTATAAATGGTAACGCACACCAACTACACAAGGTACGCTCACTATCGGCACACTACTCCCAACGGCTTTGCTTCCTGTAAACTCCACCCACCGGGGAACTAACTTGACCGTCGGAGTGCCCTCGGGGACAACCTCGGGGCTCCCCTGTTAGATCACCCTCTTGTTTGTCTTGCAGGTTTGGGACACGCTCCTCTCATCAGCACTCCGAGCTCATCAGGTCAGCTCGGTCCGGGGAAGCTCAGCGCTTCTTCAATTTTGTACTCTCTTCTTTACAGTGAACTTGCTGCTCTTTCACTTGTGGCATAGGTCAATTGGCCAAACAACAAGATTCTTGTATGTTATATTTATTTTTGCTTTATTATTGTATGTTGAAGTTGCCAAAAACTCTTTCATCAATTTTCCAGATGACAACTCAAGATGGAGGCAATTTTTAGTCCTTGCTGGAGTTAATTTAATGCTACAGGGAATTGAGAAAAAGTCCATTGAGGGTTTTGTGGAGAAGATGAAACAAGATTATTGTATTCGTGAAGTTTTGTCGCATTTCACTTGTGGGGAAGGTAAGTGATACTTTTAGAACTATAGGGGTGCTAAATGATATTACTAGAAATTCAGGGAGGATTTTTTTTAAAGTATTCCACATTTTGAACAACTTTAACAGTTAAAAATATTTTTGAAACGCAGACTAGTAATAAACAAAATGAGTGATTGGTTTTGACTTTATCAGTTCAAACATCCGAACCATCAATTCAATCATTTTAATGTAGGTAAAATTGAAGAAACCTCTCTTGAGGATTCTGACACTTGCACTGACCTCCCTTGTGATTTAAAAAATTGCACTAACCTCCCCTAACCTTACTAATTCTTTGCAAATTTAGTTCAAACGATTAAAATATTGTTTTAGGGAGTGAAATGAGAAGTTTGTACTAGATTTGCTTTTTGTGCTACATGTCAAGTAGTATTAGCAAATGAATGACACAGTACTACAAATCAATTAACAATTAATAAACTTTAAGGGGCGTAGTTTATGGGCAAATACACATTACCTATTTAAAGTATCGGTTCTTTATGGGCATTTTACTCTCAAACATTTAATTTATGATAAATATATCAATGTTTGTAAGTAAAATTCAAAAAGTGTTACAGTAATATTCTTACAAAAAGGAAATCGCTAGGTTATCTATTTAATATAAATTAAACATTTGTAAAAAAAGAAATGGCCCATAAAGTATTAATTCTTTATGGCTTTCATCCATTACATGAGTAAAGTATTGGCTCTTTATAGGCATTTTATTTTGAATCATTTAATTTATGTTAAATACATAAATATTTGTACTAAAATTGAAAAAGTGTTACATTAATTAATATTTTTACGGAAGGGAAACTGGTAGATTTTGTATTTAACAAAAATTAAATATTTGAGAGTAAATACAAATTTAATTGCTCTGGCAAGAAGATTATCGCTCCGAGGGCTATCCATTCTAACAACACTTAATTGCAATATTTGGCTTAATTACAAGTTGCCCCTATAATAAGAAGTGAGTAGTAGATTATATCTATAATTTGAAAACTCACAAATTACCCCCCACAAACAAAATGGTCAAACATATGAGTTGGCATTTATATGTATGAAAGGTCTAAAAGACATTCATGTCCTCCGTTATATGATGAAATAAGTTTCTAACTCACAAGTTGCTCTGAAGTTTCTATTGAAGAGCATTGTAGTGTGTAAAAGATGATGACATAAATTTAGTTGTAATAATTGAAATTAGATAAATTACTTTTATTAAATAAATGTTTTAGTTTTCATAAGAATTCGTGTTAGTTAAAAATATTTCATCAGAAAATATCAGTTGATATTTGAACATTAACAGGAATTATTCAGAATGACAAACAATGAAAAACATATAAATATTCAATGTGATATTTATTAAGCTTTTCATGATTTTAATTTCAATGTGTAAAAGAATATGGTGAATCACCAAGCTCATAGTAATTAGATTAAGAAACAGACCCTGCTTTTGGCCCTCATGGGTTTCTTTTTAGTTAACTTGGAGCATCAACCACTTTCCCGTCCCCTAGTTTGTCCAGCAGCTGCAAGTGTCCGAGGACAGAGGATATGCACTTAATCAAGAATCTTGCGCCTTTTTCCTGAGATTTTTTATTTGTTTGTAATTAATCTCTCTAGAGGACGTACGGAAAGTTAAATTGCTTAACAAAACTATACATGAAGTTTCTTTCATTTGTAATTTTCATTAGCTTGGGACAGTGATTCACTAAAGCTGGAGAAGAAAAGAGTAAACAGCAAAGAAAAATGCTTTTAAATTCTTTTTCCTAATTCTGTCTCTGCATGGTATTTACTGCATTACAAGTGTTCCATGCAAGTCACAGAGATTTTAACATATCAAACAGTAAAAGTTTATGGTTCTTTACTCAAAAATAAGAGAAGCAGTTAAAATTTCTGTATTAGTCAGACTGATTTATAGAAAAGTCACGAAAAATGTCTAACTAGCACATATGCTGGTTTGAAGGATCATATCAACGCTGTATTATCAGCATTGGAGAAGATTTCAGAATTGAGATGATATATGACAAGTATTACTTTAACACATGATAATTACACACACTTACTTTAACGTATGTTCTATAGAATGATTTTTGAAGCCAACAATGGAATTAGTATCGGAAATCCCTGAGAACAGGGTGAAGATCAAAGTGCTTTAAGAGGAGGAAAGCCGTGATTGCAAAGTGAACTACTGTAAAGAAACTAAACTTGCGGTTTTCTAAGGATTTCACGTTTTATGTTCCCCCTCCTCCCAAGGCCCTTTTTGATATTTTTGCGCACTTTTTTGGCCGTAAACTATTACCTCAAAAACAAAGATATAAAAAATGGCTGGCAGTTCCATCAAGAAAGAAAGGTTTGGAAATTGGAATTACATTTGATATGGATTAGCAATTCAGCATTAGTGCGACATAAAGTTGCACCATCATGTCTCATTTTGTAATATAACACTTTAAATGTAGACTTTTTTGCTTTGGACACTTCATTATTCGTATCTTAAAATCCTGCCTGCTTCCAAATTTGAATAACTGGCATATTTGTACACCATGTCAACCCAGATCAATAAAGGATAAACCATTTCAAGAGAGAGAATAGAATTTTGTACCATAATGCCCTTTTGTGTCGCAACAATTTGTT
Source organism: Coffea arabica (assembly GCF_036785885.1). Classification (NCBI taxonomy): domain Eukaryota; kingdom Viridiplantae; phylum Streptophyta; class Magnoliopsida; order Gentianales; family Rubiaceae; genus Coffea; species Coffea arabica. The sequence continues at coordinate 41,414,233 of NC_092323.1, read as the reverse complement.
TTATGACGGATTTGGATTGAGGGATTTGATGAAAATTTGATATCCTCTCAAATTCTTCTAGGTCATTTGAATTACTTCGGAGGCCTTTGGTTTTAAAATCCACCATTTATTTTACTGCTTAAATGCATTCAATGATTAGTGAATTCCAAAATCATATTCAACCCAAGTAATCCAAAATATTTAGAAGTGTTTGAGAAGATTTCAAATCTTTCTTCAAATCCCTCAATCCAAGCCAATAATTAAGAAATTTTTAATTGCATTAAAAGTTGGAGACCAAAAGCAAAAGACTAGACGTGACACCCTGTATTTTTTTTTTTTACATTTATTTAGTTATATAAATTTAAGATGTTTCAAGTTTTAAATACAAATTTCATTTTTGCAAAAAATGATATTACTAGTACATTGTTTTTTCTAATACCATAGTTACCATAACTAGAGTGTATTATCAAAGAGTTCTCTCCTACAATTATAAAAACTAGAGTAACCCAATCGTTTGCTAATTGATGAAAACACCAAATTAAGTATAGGAATTGATAAACTTGATTCAATGAATTGCTATATATTAGGAAGAACTAATTCTTATGTTTAAAATTGGAGAAAGAAACTAGTCATTAGAATTGCAATAAGTATGACTTGTTTATTACACTTGGTGTTTTTTTGTTTAATTTTTCTTTTAAAGATTTTCGTCATTCTTTGTGATTCCTAGAACTCAATTATTGAATTAATGTCAATCTTATCCAGAAAAGCAAGAATAAAATGCGGGCAAAGTCGAAGAGCTTTTTTAAAATTTATGTGCTATTGATTATGAGAAAATGGTCATGTTACAAGTTTCTTATTAAAAGCTTGGAAGTTTATACTAAAGTATATAAGGCTTGATGAGCGTCAATTAAAGCTTAGAAGAGAAATTAACCAGGGGTGGAACCACCGTCCATTTTTAGTTTGTTTATTGTGCGACCCTACGACATTATATAGAAAAGGCCTTATAATGTGAACATTAATAGATTAGAATCTCAAGCTTTGATCCAATTGGAAGACATTAATAAAAAATCATAAGGTTTTTAATTCAACTTTCTAATCTTCCCTTCTTTTCTTTTGCTTTTGTAAGGCTTGAAAAGCCAACCTTAGAAAGAAAAGCGTGTAAAGGTTCTAGCTAAATATTTAAGGAGCAAAATGAAAATAAAAGGAACTTTAAGGTGGCCAAGTGTAGTAAACCCTTTTCAGCAATCAAAGACCTTTTTAGGAACATCAGATTCTAAGAATTTAAAATTCTGGAAAAAAAAACAAAAAATGGATAGTCATAAACGTTTGACATGGTGTGATGTTAAATGAATGTGCTTTTTTTTTTAATCAGTACCATGTTTGCTAATTTACTCCTATGCTTACTCTTACACTGTGGGATAGATGGATCTCTGGGGTCTAGGTAGAAGTGGCAAAATGGGTGATTTGAGTGGGTTTGGATTAGGTAAAATGGGTAATGGATATAAGTGAGTCAACCCATTTATATCCATTTAATTAGATGGGTATAAATGGGTAAGTCAAAAAATGAGTTGGGTAACCCAATTATCCATTTATAACCCATTTATTCTAATTTTTTACAAGCTCATATAAATTCATTTTGTAAACTAAATTATCAATTTATACCATTTTACACCCATCATTAATTTTAAATATTTACTTATTATGCCAAATAAGTCTAATTATCAATTTTTTCCATCCGCGTGCCATGTCGCAAAATTACATATTATTTAATAATTGAACAATGAGAGTCTAAAAATTTGGACTAAATAATATGAAAGTTAACAAAAAAATTTAATCCAAAACTTTGAACCCCTAGTATTTTTTCGTTTATAAATTTAAAATTTCATTTGAAAAGGTAAGAAAGGAAACTAAAATTTGTCATAAATTGATGATACTAAAAAATGATCAAATTAATAAATTACAAGGAAATAAAGCGATAAGATAAAACTAACAAATAAATATAATAAATAAAACAAAAATACTTAACATAAAAAATAGTTAAAAATCCTGATGAAGACTAGCAATCACTTCATTTAGCATACAAACAAAGACAAATTTTCAATAAATACGAATAACAAGCATTCAGCTTCTCAAGCTTCGTTCAACTGCATAGCATTGCTAGCACAAATTTCAGTGTCAATTTTGCATAATAACTGCAGGTTGCTCTGCTAGCACAAATGACCACCAAGCAGGTTGAACAAACTTAACACAGCAGAGAGACAAATATTGTAGCAAGAAACAAATATTATTCCCTGATTTCAATCCTCTGATAAACATCAAGGAGAAGAATAAACCAAGTTTAGTTGACAACATCGAGGACCAGCTTACGTGACTTCAAAACCAACCATTTCAAACGCCTGTAGTAAGCAGCTTGAAGGAGTGCCAGTGACAGTACAAATATCCACTTGACAGTACAAAGATAGCAACCTAAAAGTTTGCTGCTGGCTCAACACAAAACAGAGAAGATTCCTGGCAACCAAAACCAAAACCAAATTCAAAGTTCTGTTTTTTGCTACTTAAATTTCATCTAGACAGAAAGATAAAATTCTTTTCACCACATTTCTAACAATCTCCATGATCATATGAATACAGCTTACCTAAACATGAAGGTTAGTAAGTTTAGCAACTAAGGGTGCAAAGTCAATACTCAGTCTTTCTTTATCTTCTTCATCTTCAGAAGCTGAAATGAAAAGTAAAGTTCAATAAGTGACCAAAAAAGTAAAATACAAGATCATGTGCAATGAAAGGTTATGTATAACGTACCTGTTACTCCATATAACCTGTCTCTAGTACATAACAAGACCTCCACATTTTCTGGTAGGAGCGAAGTACGATATTTACCCACAATTCTACCACCAATACTGAAAGCTGATTCCGAGGCCACTGTAGTGATAGGAATACTTAAAATATCCGATGCCATCAAAGAAAGAATAGGGTATCGATTTTTGTTTTCTTTCCAAAAATTGAGAACATCCAATTCTTGAGTTGAAAGGAGTCGAGTATCATCCAAATAAAAGTCTACTTGTGACTTATTCCTCTTGTTTGCATGTTGTTGACTCTCAAATTCAGCAAAATCATCATTGTTATTGCCCAAATCACCACCAGAGCAGCTTGCTATTGATCCATCTAGCAAATCACCATCAAAAGTATTCTCGTACTCCTCAAATAGTAAATAAAATTTATCCCGAACTTCCTTAGCACGTTCTTCATAATCAAAAGGATATAGCTTCTTAAAAGCATACACCACATAATCCATTTTAAAGCGCGGATCCAAAATGAAAGCAAAACTCAAAACCAAGCTATAACATTCCCAATACTTCTCAAATTTCAGTTTCATTTGCTTGGCCATTTCACTCACTTCAATGTCTAAATTATTGACCTCTTCCATGATAACTTTTTGAATTTTCCAGACACCATGAAAATACAAATTTGTAGTTGGATAGTTAGTCCCCGAAAAAAGGGTGGTCAGGTCATAAAAAGGCCTCAACAGTGTTGTAAATTTCTGCACCTTAAGCCATTCTTCTTCAGTTGGGTAAAATCTGCTGAAGTTGCGATCAACCACGTGCAACTGATGAAAGGCAAGCTTATATTCAAGTGCACTATCCAGCATCACAAATGTAGAGTTCCATCTGGTTGGGACATCTTGATGCACCCTCTTATTGCATGGCAAAGAAACTTGAACAATACACTCTGCAAATTTCAACTTTCTTGATTCACTAGCTCTGATATATTTCACACACTCTTGGATCTTTGAGACTGGTTTGGAAATAACTTTGACACCGTCTTGGACAATCAAATTTAGCACATGTGCACTGCATCTTACATGAAAAAATTCACCCTCACAAAATAGTGCATTTCTTAGCCTCAAATGCTGCTTCAACAGATTCACCATACCATTATTGTAAGATGCGTTATCCAATGTGATAGTAAAAACTTTTTTTTCAACAGCCCAATCTCTCAATAAATCTATGACTTTTTCAGCTAATATTGGACCACCATGTGGTGGTGGCATGTGGTGAAAATTTAGAACCCTCTTTTGTAAAATCCAATCTTCATCCACGAAATGAGCCGTCAATGCCAAATACCCATCTGTTGCAATAGATGTCCACAAGTCTGCAGTAAGGCAAATTCGACTTGAAATTGAATTTAGTTCTGTCTTTACTCTCTCTTTTTCTCTTTTGTACATCTTTTCAATATCAGCCTTTATCATGTTTTTTGAAATAGGTAAAGCATCTGAATTTAAGTATACACACAAGTCTCGAATTCCTTCTTGCTCCACCAGTCTATAAGGATGGTTATGCTTCACAATAGCAATTCCCATCTTTTCCCGATAAATTCCTTGGTCAATTGGAGACCGCTCTTCAAACTCAGATTGTCCACACTTAGTACAATTTGAAAGATGATGCCATAAGTTGCTTGTTCCGGTTGTTCCACCACATGCATAATCACGCTTGCACCATTTACATTGTGCTCTTTGTGAACCATCTGGTTCAACACACAATATTTCAAATTCCTTCCAAATCAATGACGTGAGCTGTCTCGAACGCTTAGAAGAACCTTGGATCAACTCATCTGTATTGTTAGGCTCATGGCTTGTATAAGAACATTGTTCCTGAATGTGCTCTGACAACTCATCTGTTGGATCATGATGTGATAGCATTTCTGTTATCTATACTACCAACTTTGTACACCTCATCTGATATTTTCTTGTCTAAGACTCTCAGCCTTCCAATTTTGTACACCTCATCTGATATGTCTGCAACATTGATCCCAAGAACTACATGTTTTCACTAGTCTTCAACTGAGATGAGAGAAATTTTTTTTTTTGAAGGTAAGCAATTACAGGAATATGCTTATAATAGAATTGGAAGTATTAAGTGTAGCTGTGGAAAAACTTTTTATCATATGGCCCCGCCAACATGAGGAGCAAAAATAACAGAGCTAGGACTTATATATTATATCACGTATGCATTGCAGACACAGATGAAAATTACATGGGAAACATTTGAAGACTCTATAACCATCTAGACATTTGCCGCAGGATCATGAGGGTGAATTTCAACTTGAAGGGAATCCCCAAATTTGACATTTGGATATTGGTCAAGCAGGCAAATGCACTTAGGATGAAAATATTGATCACAATCACGATAGTGGTAGAACCAATACAGTGATTGTTTTTGCTAGACAAGCACACTTAACAATTATTGCCTTTTCTTTTTTTACCAAGTATGTCAATTTGGTCCAGCCATAAATCTACAGAGCTTTCTACTAAATAAGATCTCATGCAATCTGCAAACAAAGGTAACCGAAACAATCATTTAACCAGTCCAAGATGTCCAAAAACTTAAGAATGGTAACATACTACGGTGCAATATTTAATTAGATTCAGCAATCTGCAAAACTGAACTTAATTAGATAATCCTGAAATTAATTATACCATTATTAGCCTTCCAAAGTTAAGCTTAACTACATCAAATTCTTGACTGTCAAAACCACATACCAGATTACCGGGTGAACTTAGCCCAATTCAGAGAGAAGGCACAACTACTAGTAACGCATAGATTACCTTAACTGGATACCAAACAAAATAATATTAGCTCTGAAAAATCAAGCTTAACTAAATAAAAATTTGCATACGCTATTACAAACAGGTATATAGACCGTCTAGGTTAATCTGTACCTATATTAAGGAAAAGGAGTTATTAAAAAGGTGCACTCTACTCCTAGTCGAAAACCACCAGGACTAGTGGATTCAAAGGGTCTAGGTTATCTTTTTTTTTTTTCCTTTTTTTTTTTTGTTGATACAATATTAGCTAATCTACTCCTAATCCTAAACCAACACTATGTGAAGTAAGCTGTGGCCAAAAAAGTATAGTTGAACACCTTTTAAATTAAATGCAAGCTAGGGGATTAGATCCGCTGGACTGAAGGTTCTATGGGAAATGGGTGGCAAGAAGAGTGCTCTTGAGCAGCTTCCGGATTAAATGCACTAGTAATGATACATGTCATTCTATTACCTTAAATTCTTTATTAGTTTGTATTTTAGGTGATCGAATCCCTGGATTTGCATTTAATTCAGAAGATGCTCAAGTGCATTTGATTCTTTTTGCACAAACAATTGTTAGGATAGGAGAGTTCAGTTAATATAAAGTTGGCACAGGAGAACTAAAAGTTTGGGGAAGGGATAGTTTAAGTAAAAAATAATTGTTAAGATGACCGTTCTTTGATGGATTTTGGTTTTTTTTTTCCTTCTAAACTTTTTTGCCTAAAAAGTCGTTAGAAAGGCTAGGGCTATTTAATATAAGATTGTCATTAGAGTATTCAAAGTGGATCAAAGGGGTGTTCAAGTGAAATATAATTTTTAGAATATCAAATTTTTAGTTGTATAAAATTTTGGTACTTAATCTACTAATTTTTTTTTTTGAATAATTGATAGAGTAGGGAGGGTATTCTAATATAAAGTTGGCATAGAAGCACTTTAAAAAAAGTTGGAGTGTAGGAAAGGGGGGTTTAAGTGCAAAATTAACTACTAAATGGCAATTATCTATATTGATCTAATTTTTTTTTAGATTTTTTGTCTAAATTATTATTAGAATATTAAGGACAATGTAATATATGGGTGGCATAGAAGGACTAAAAAAGTATGAAGGTTTAAGTGCCAAAAATTCTTAAGATAGACATTCTAATTTGTCAATTTATATTCTTTTTCCTTCCAAAATCTTTTAGAACAAATAATCTTAAGTTGTGAGGGTAATACTTTCACTTTGCATGCTGCGATGGTGAATTTTTGCCACATCACTTGTGGGGAAGGTAAGTGATACTTTGAGAACTATAGGGGTGCTAAATGATATTACTAGAAACTTCAGGGAAGATTTTTTTTTTTCAAAGTATTCGACTTTTTGAACAACTTTAGCGGTTAAAAATATTTTAAAAGGCGGACCAGTGATGAACAAAATGAGTGATTGGTTTTGACTTTATCAGTTAAAACATCTGAACCATCAGTTCAATCATTTTAATGTATGTTTTGTTTGAAAAGGTTCTGATGTGTCAGAAGTCACTAGAAAAACCAAAACCCCATGGAGTTCAGGATTCCTGAAGAAAAAATGGTCCAAAAGGAATGAAAGGTTCATTTTGACTCCTTGAAGAAAAAAATCATAACTCAAACAAAAATTTGTCTAATCCAATGTAAACCGGCCTCAACTTCCAGAAGAGGTTTGAGGTTTTAAACCTGTAATTAAGTTAAATATTTGAATATACTAATGAGCAAAATGGATTTAAAATTAGGATAGATTGGAAAAAAGAGGAACTATGATGAAGGATTCGTGGCAAATGGTATACAAGACGAGAATTTGTTCTACTGCTGGTTATTCTAGTAACCTCATCTTCTCCAACTTGCTCTCTTTTTGTGAACAAATCTCATCTTTTATGCTAGGGAGAAGGAGAACGCCAAATGGGATACATGCACTGACGGAGCCAAGATTTTTTTCTCAGGCGCCTAAAAATTTTTCTAATAAAATTATTTTAAGTTTCTTTAAGTAAAATAGTAAATTTATGCCACAAACTAGTAAGTTTTGATGATTAACCAAATTTACTATTCTATCAACAATATTTACTATTAATCTATAAAAACTTACTATTACTTGAATTAAACTTACTCTCCAAAAAGTAAGTTTCAGATATAGAGTAGTAAGTTACTTCAAAAAAAAAGTAAGTTCCATATTTATTCAAATTTACTTTTTGAGACATAAAAGTTACTAATTTATTGAGTTAACTTACTATTTTTTATGTAAAACTTACTAACCAAAATTTTAGGTACTATTTTATTTAGATGACCAGTACAACAGGTAATCAAATGGTCGCTAAAAGTGTTTTTACCTGCTATATCAGGTAAAAACAGTTTCGTTACCATAACGATCGTTACTTCAGACTTTTCCTTAAGAGCAAGAGTTTAAATTAGCAGATTAGTGCATTAGATCTTATATTCCGATAATACCCTCGGTATGCAATGTTGTTTTTTTTAGCTTTGCATTATTTATGATAATTGTGGTTATTTATGTAATTCCATGTAACAGCAAGAATGAGTTTTTACTTTAGAAATATAAAATATATTAAACTCAGATTTTGTTAACTTTCTTGAGAAATAGTTGGAAAGAAATTGTTTGTAAAGAAGTTTTAGAAATTTCTTTGGCAATCAATTAATTTTGGAGCAAGTAAGCAGGTTTCCTTAATTTTCTTGAGCAATAGTGTAAGAAGAAATTGTTCGGAAAGAAGTTTAACACACTTCTTTGACAATAGTTTTGGAAACTAAAGAAGATTAGCATATCAATTTCTTGTTCAACATGATTAATTGTTGCGATATTAAGAAAACTCTTCTGGAGAAACTTTTGGAAACTAAAGAAGAATATCTAAAAACTTTTAAGGAATAAAATTATGAATAAAGGAAATACTTGAGGAAAGGGATTAAAATAAAACGAGTAAATCTTATATATACTGACAATGTATACACTATCACTATTAGATCTATGACATATGTATAAAAATTGAATTTCAAATTCTAATTTTGCATTATTGTCATTCATCTAAGACTAATAATGTATCACTGTCAGCGTAGGAAATAGTAATCCATACAAAAAGAGTAAACACTGACAGTATATACACTATCACTGTTGGATTCATGACACATGTACACAAGTTGAATTTCAAATTTAAAGTTTGCATAATTGTTATTAATCGAACCTTGATAATGTATACATCGTCAGTGTATGAAAAATTAATCCATACAAAAAGAATAAATCATATATATACTGACAGTGTGTATACTATCACTGTTGAATCTATGACATATGTCAAAATAAGTTCTTGTGGATGGATTTTAGAAGTTAACTGATGCTACATTTAGGGTCCGTTTGTTTCAGGTGAAAATGTTTTCCGGGAAAATATTTTCCTAATTTCCCGTGTTTGGTTGCACAAAAGTTACTGAAAACATTTTCCTATGTAAAATATTTTCCCTCATCTTATGGAAAACAACTTCCCTTTCAAACTTACTGAAGTTGTTTTCCGAAATGCATGCATCCCGTCTGTAGTAGTTCCAAACTTATTGAAAACATCTTGTAGTATGTTCTTTTTTTTTTTTTTAGTGTAAATAGGATGACTCGAACCCAAGACCTCTTCCTTACACTCCCTCCCCCGTACCACCCAACCCTCCCCCTAGTATATTCAAAATAAAAAAAAAACCTCATCCTGCTCATCCTATGCTAGTAATTAATTATATATAATAGGGACATTCTTTTCTAGAGAAACTTTCAGCAGTGAGAGTGCAAGATATATGTCACAATAAGCATTGCATGTGATTGATATTTGACACTAAATGGCCAGCAATTTGTTTATTGCTTAAGGAGATATTTTTTATTCATATATACATTTCTCCAAGATTTTTTAAAGTTAAACAATGAGATAAATTTTCTTATTTTGCATGGGAAGAAGTATGTAGTTATAATGTGTATAAAGTAAAAATAGAGATAAAAGTGAAAATATTTCAAAAGTTAAACAAACACCAAAAAAATGAAGTAAGAAAATATTTTCAATAAGCTAACCAAACACCTGAAAATGATGAAAGGGAAATGATTTTCATGGAAAATTACTTCCACGGAAAATATTTTCCCAAGGAAAACATTTTACTTCCAACCAAACAGACCCTTAGAAGAAAATTTCTTGCCATGCTAGATAAACGTGAGAACTCAAAATCAACTGGCTACCTTGGAACCCAATTACACCAAGTAATGTGATTCTTGGAGCCCCATAATGTGAAGGCATAAAAATGAAATTGAACTCATGCCTTTAGGAAGAGCTCAATTTGCTAATTGCTTAAACTTTGTGGAACTAAACTTAGCGAAAATATTAACCTTGAGGTTATCTTTCGTAATAGAATGTTGTTGACATAAATTTCTTTATAAAAAAGTAATTAATTTGGAGCAAAACATTGGTATATTTATCTATCTAGCTATTTGTAACAAATGTTTTCATTCTTTTGTTTCTTTTTTTTTTTTTTTTGTTAAAGGAAATCCAATACTAAGTAGTTCCTTACATTTTTCAGAGATGTTAGGCACTCAATGTGACCTATTCTTTCCTATTACTCCCTCCCTCCCATGGAAAGTGTCATACTTTCCTTTTTTGGCTGTCCCAAAATATTTGTCATGTTTGATATTTCTAACTACTTTATATTCTGAAATTTCCCTTATCCCCTTCATTAATGCTGCATAAAGACAAATATGATGGAATTGTTTGCTACTTTTTACTTTGACCAGCATATGATTAAGGGCAAAAGTAGAATAAAAGGAAATTTTTTTTGGTGGAGTATACTATGCATAAAAAACACATATCCCTAAACATGACTAAATATATGGGACCGAGGGAGCATCTCTTTCATTTATTTATGAAATTAAAATAAAAAAGAAAAAGCTACAACATGCAACGGCAAGTTATCAATAATGAAGCACAATTTTTACTTGGTAATTAACACTTCACCTGTAACTAGGTTACATATTCGAATATTCAGGAGGCAACTAGAAAACGACTGTGAATCCTTTCTACAAAAAATGAAATATCAAGTTATATTTATTTAAAGAAACTAACAGGTGAAGATAGCAATCAGTAGTGAAATAAGAAAGAACGGCGAGGATTCCTACATGCAATTTTGAGTTGAAGACAGAATGCTTGCAATGAAACATGAATATCATTCCTGCTAGTGGAATTTTTTTTTTTTTTTTGTCAAAACCTGCTAGTGGATATAGATGTATCCCTTGTGACATATCTATGTGAGAAGAGTTAGTATTTGCATGTCATGACCACTAATTTGATGCAGTTCCAACTCAGAAAAACTGAATGAATGTCCAAACAAATAAAAAGAACCTTTTACATGTATTCAAACAAAGATTTGGACCTTTTTCCTCAATCACTTTTTCAATTTTCCAAAAAAGCAACAACCACTATTAAGAGTTACAGGAAATGAGACATACAATGTGCTATGTATGTTCTCTCAAGCTAGTTTAAAAAATGTTGAATGCAATTGAAGAAAATGATTTTGTGCTTCAAAAAAGAAAATCATGTTCTACTAATAACTGAAATTTGTTTGCCCCTTTTTGTAAAAACTGTGTTGTTTTTAAAATACTTAAAAATTTGTAGGCAAACAGAGAGATTATCCAATCTTAAAAGTAATAGGATTGTTCTAGCTGGATGTTACTTTATCAAAGGAACAAAGAAAGGTATAGATCATCCAGGCGTTGTTAACTTCATGACCGCTTCTGATAAAAATTTGTCAAACTTAGGATTCCCACCCGTTTGGTCATAAATTTGAGTCCTCTATCCTATTTCTTCATCTCTCGGTTCCGCTTTCTTTTCCCTTTTTTTGTGTAATATATATTAAAAAGCAATAGTACATCTTGATGCATACATTTAAGTTAGCATTCTACCAGAGTATCAAAATAAAAGAAATGGGTTGAAATCGGGAAACAGGAGGATTCATGGGTTGTACTAAAGAGAACTTGTTGCAAATGGAAGACCTGATAAGATAGAAAAGGTAAGACAATTTAGTTTAGATGTTTATTTGTGTCATATTGGAAAACTTTTTGTGATTAGTTTTCTTTCTCCAAATGTGTTGTTTCTCGGCTTAGCGAGGCAACACAACAAAATAAACCAAACCCTCTATAGCTAATTTGGACAACTATTCTGGTAAATCCCCTAGCTAATTCGGGCAAATCTTCTAATCTTCTGCCCTCAACAAGAAAATACAGCTAATTGGCCAAACCAAAACCAGACTCTACTGGGACTGAACGTAGAGGTTAAGATGATCTAAAATGCAACAGAATAGATATTGTTGCTAGGAAGTCTCCACTAACCAAAGTCTTTGTTGGACTTTCTTGTGAAAAGATACTAATAGCAAGCTTGGACCGTTAGTGAGTATATCAAGAGAGATTCGGGAGGCCCTACGCCCCAATTTAAGAGACAGATTTTGAGAAGTGCCAACCAAAAAGAGCTAGTAGCTTATTTGGACTTTTACATTGTTGAGTCTTTTGTTATATCTAGGCTTTTTTGTGTTTTTGGTATTTAGTACTTTAAAACTTACGATGTTGTACTCCCTTCTTTATAGTAAATTTGCTACTCTTTCACTTGTGACATAGGTCAATTGGCCAAACAACATGATTCTTGTCTGTTATATTTATTTTTGCTTTATAATTGAATTTTGAAGTTGCCAAAACTCTTTCATCAATTTTTTGGATGACAACTCAAGATGGAGGCTATTTTTAGTTCATGCAGGGAGTTAATTTAGTGCTACAGGGAATGGAAAAAAGTCCACTGAGGGTTTTGTGCAGAAGATGAAACAAGATTACTATATTTGTGATTTTGACCTGTTGAGATCTGCTGAAACTTTTGTGATTTTGGTCCATTGAGATCCATTGAGGCTTTTGTGATTTCGGCCAGTTGCAATCTATCGGGGCTTTTGTGGCTTTGACCCATTAGAATTTGTTGTGGCTTTTATGATCCTAGCCTATTAGGGTCTATTGAAACTTTCGTACAGAATATGAAGCATGGTTGCTACTTGTCGATGTTGGATATATGTCAAGGTTGAGATTTGTTGAGTTTGTCTTTATATATCATATAAAAAATTTACTTAGAGATCTCTCTTCTTAACAGTTATAAATATGGTGGCCTTTGACGGGTTTTTAATATAAGTACAACTTTAATTCCGAAATATACCCGTTTCACTGCAAATATACAGGTCAACTAGTAGTTTAGGGCACATGTCGGGTCGATCCCACGAGGAAGATTGTACAATTACCCGCACTACTAAAGTTTCTCTATTATTTAGATGATCAATGAATTAAAAGAGATAAAACTATGCTAACTTATGCAAGATAATAGCAAATAAAAGCTCTTTAGGTTATGGTATTCCTAACTAGTCATACAAGTGCTATTTTTGGATCATTGATTACTACATTCTTAGTTAGTTATGACGTAATTTCCTTATGCATATGAAACCTACCTTCGTAGTGAATCAAATATACTTATAACTAATCAATACCTACTCTCGTGGTTATGAAATTAGCTACAAGTTCATTTCTTCTGTGAAATTACATGAAATGAATCACTAAAGCCACATAGGTGAACCTCTATTCTCATAAGTGTACTCCCTAGGTTTAGCACTTCTTGAAGCAGTGTTAAATCTTAATTTTCATTGAAAAAACAACACCTAAGATAATCACAATCAATGGTACCAAATTAATCATGATTTAAAGAGCTAAAGTGCTAAATAACTTGCTTAACATAATAGCGTCAAATAACCAAATAATAAACACTAACAATCATAAAAAGTTCAACCAAACCCAAGGCATAAACTTTAAAGACACATAATAAATATAAAATCCAAAACTTGTATATTAACCATACTTAAGAATCCAATACAAAAGATAAAGAGTTGGAGAAGAGATAACTCTTCTCACATGAGCTTCAACTCCTACTTCTTCATCTCCATCTTCATCCTAATCTAGCCAATATACAATAGTGAATGAACTATACTACTCTATACTAAACTAACCTAATACTAAGAAAATGTAATAACTACATTTTGATAGTATTTCTTGCACTCTCCAACCTCTCCTCCTCTAGTATTTCTTGAATCTTGCAAGTCCATGGCTATATAAAGATGAATGTAGTCAAGAAATGAGGCTTTACACCTTCCTTTTATATCTAGTAAGTGGTTGTCACATGTCTACCAATAGCTGTGACTTATTGGAGGAAGAAACAAATTGTCTGAGTAGAGAATAGACTTTTTTTATCGCAATCCGGCCATAAATCCGTCCAGAATCCGGACAGATTAATCCCTTGACTTTTTGTGCAATTTCTGTTCAATCTTCAACGCTGCTCCGATTTTGCCTCAATTCCCTTGACTCTAACTAATGGTAAGTTTGAAACCACTTTAGAGTTGTATTTGAAAGAATGTGAACTATGAAATCCACTCTAGAGAATGGGAGAAAGTGATTTGGTGAAGGTTGTTTGAAGATTAAATGGTGAAAAGTGGTGTTTTGGTGAGTGGTGTGTGTTTGAGGTGTTAATGTGTGAGTGGGGTTGAAGAAGAAGGGAGAAAAATTGTGAGGAATCCGTGAACGGGTTCCTCTTATGCTGGCTACTGGTGTGAGGACCCAAAAAAATATTTCCTTAGTTTATATAATTTTATTTTATTCCTTTGAATACATTTTCTATACTTTAATTTATTGCCTTAATTTTCTAGATATTTTTACAAGTGAGTAGCATTTTTAAATCATTTTTCATGCATAAGTGAGTGCATGTTAAGTTTGAAATGCATTATGGATGTGAGACCTATTAATACGGTAAGTACGATAAATTTTTGAAGATTAGTAGCAGTTTTACATACAGGATATTGGTTTATAAGGTGCTAAGGGATAATTAGGAATTAGTTAGATAGATTAACCTTTGGAAGACAAAGAGATGAGAATAAACCCTAAAGAGCCAAGTGTCGCGAAATCCTTGGAAGTTGGACTTTGAACCAATCTTTCTTCACCTTTACTAAAACCAAAATTTCCTCATTTCTTTACCTTGCTTGGCTGAACCATTGAGAGGGAAAAAGGGAGAGAAAATTTCATCTTCAACCTCAATTTCTTGCTTGAATCCTGAGTTTTAACCAACCATCTTGCAAACTACTCCATAGAAAGTTCTAACCAAGGAAGATTAAGGGCTTGAGTGGAGAGACTTTGGAGGAAGAAGCACTAAGCTTCCATCTTTCTTGGAGGTACAAGGTAACTTTGGCAAGAAACTTTCCTCTACTTCAAATATTTGCAAACTAGTGGTTTAAGGTTGCAATTTTGGTAGTTTTATGAGAAAATTCATGGTTTGAAGGGGTGATTTGAAAAATCCAGCTTTTATGGTGAAATTTCAGCCTTGGTATGATGGTTTGAGTTTGGTTATGATTTGGTAGTTTTGCCATGTGAATTTTCTAGCTTTTATAAGTTATTTTGGCTTGCTTATGGAAAATTCCAACTTGATATTATGAATTTCAGCTT
The DNA here is from genome assembly GCF_036785885.1 of Coffea arabica. Taxonomy (NCBI): domain Eukaryota; kingdom Viridiplantae; phylum Streptophyta; class Magnoliopsida; order Gentianales; family Rubiaceae; genus Coffea; species Coffea arabica. The sequence continues at coordinate 41,399,141 of NC_092323.1, read as the reverse complement.
AGGGTTTAATTTTCTAGCTTGAGTAGGTGATGGTTATATGTTGTATATATGCTTGATTTCATGAGTTGTTGGCTTGGTATCTATATGTTTGATTTGAGGCTATTGTGTGGTGAGAATGAAGCCTTGAAATGACTGGAAAAATTGGTAAATACAAAGGAAGTGCTGCTGAAAATTTGTTCTCAGGAAACCTTAAATAGTCTTGGAAAATCTATTATATCTTGCTGTAGAAAAGTCTGAATTGAGTTCCGTTTATTGCGTTTGAAATTGGATTCAGGGTACTTTTAACCATGAAAATTTCATTTTTTTTTCCAATTCCTATGAATATCTGTGATTTTTCAAATTTGACTGAATTTTCATACTTGTTTTGTCTTTCGACTGGATGAAGTAGCAATTTGAAGCTGAAATTTGACTGACTTGTAGATAGAATCTTACAAATGCGTCTTTTCAGAAATTGTAACCCTTTAAATCTATTTTCCGACGGTATAAAGTTTATAAATTTTGGACTTAAGAACCTTGAGATATGATTTTGCAAATAGTATCGCGCAAAATTGGAAAAATTCTATTCTCCTAGAATTGCTCCTACTTTCATTTCCAACTTTAAGATTGGAGTTGGTAAACTATTTTGGGTTTGGTTTATGAGTGGAGGTTTAAATGAAAGGAAATGAAGTTTTGAAATCTTAATTTTTTCATGTATTTTGGCTTTGTATTGCTAGTATTTTAATATAGTATATGACCACAGAATTCGAGATAATTCAAGAGGGCAAACCAGGGTAAAGTGAAGAGTTACCATTGATTGGTGAGTGTTCCAATTGTGTGCTACATGATCATTGTTGTTAGGAATTGGTAGGTACTTGATTTATCGTCTCGTAGGCAAGTGTGTACCTTATCGCACTTGACCTAACGCGACTAAACATTTGATATTTTGTTAAAACATGTACTGGCTATTTTGTTGAAACTGGAATGTGGCCAGAATCAAGCCACTTTTTGGTCGGATTTGAGGTAGTGAGCATAAAAAATTTTTAAGTCTTCGTTATCAATCCAGCTTTGAATCCGGCCAATATCTGGCCAGATTTGTGACTGGATTTGGTGAGAAAATTTCTGATTTCTGCAGTTTTCCTCCAATTTTCTAATTTAATCAGGTTTTTGTAACTACCCAATTTTCAACTGTTTGGACTTGAAATACTTGAAATGCTTGAAACATGATATGCTAAACTTATTTGTGACTTAAGCCTGTTAAGGCGAGTATGCTCTTATGTACACTCAATTGGCCTAACTTGACTAAACACTTGATATCTTATTCATGCATGAGTAAGTAACTTGATTTGCATGTGACATGTATATTGACTTGAAATACTCAAACTGCTTGAGACTGTGAATTACTGAACATTACTTGTGACTTGATTATAGCTCAGCGAGTGTGTCTTTTTTTGCACTCGACCTCCATGAACTTGAATTAATTGATCCTGCGTGAGGACTTGCATGTTTATGTGCATGGTTGTAGACTGGCTGCATTTCTCTTGTAGCGGTTGAACTGTAGACCGACTGCATCTCTCTTGCAGCGGTTGAATAGTAGACCGGCTATATCCCTCTTGTGGCGGTTGAATTGTAGACCAGCTACATTTCTCTTGTAGTGGTTGAATTGGGCCTTGGGCCTTATCCGAGATGTCGGGTAAGTGGAATTTAGGGTTACTCATGCGTATGCGGGAATGTAAGTCGGTAACGGCTGAACTGAGCTCTCGTTGGACCTCTTGCTTTAGACCAGCCTCAAAGCGATCGGGTAAGTTGGAAAAATCTTGGGTAAAGGACAAGTTCGTAATCTATTTACTCCTGACTGGAATTCATTACTGGAATACTGATATTACTGAATACAGAGGGTTAAGTGATAACTAACATTTTCAATCATTTACTGTGTGAGCGCTGGATAACAGCCAACGACTCCAATCTTGATATCTGAATACTTGGAGCTATAAGCCAGATCCTGAATTACTGAATATCTGGGACTATAAGTCCAACTCAAGGCTAGTTGGTCGAATTGAGCCGGCAAGGGTTCGGTCCAGGAGATCGACGAACCTTGGGTACTTCTTTGGTATTCGGGCCCGGTAAGAGGTATGTTTGGTGGACAGAAATTAGTGTAAAGTGGTGATCTATGGACGTTATACTTTCGTGGTTGAGGGAATGTCAACGGACCTTGTTCAAGCTGCGGTGGAACTTGCTCTTGAGAGCAACCTATATTCTTTGCCATGAATGTGTTCTTTACTGTACACTTTTGCATGATCTATCTGGTTATTTGCTTAACTATATGCTGGGTCATGATCTATTTGAGTTTGACTTGTTTCTTGATATCTAGGTATAGTATCTTACCTAATAATTTACCTATTTGGTTACTTAGAAGTTCACTGGGTTTCTAATTCATTCCATGAAATTTGTTTTTCTTATAGGAGTAAGAACATGAGAATGGGAGTGGAGAAAACATAGACTTTGTCTAGGTTTTTTTAGCTGCTTGCGTGAGCACTTCATAGATGTCTAACTAGCTTGTTTGGTTTGATTTTTGCAAGTTTGACTCTTTGTCTGTAGTATAAATTGTGTGGATATTGGAAGTCCATGAGTGTATTTATATTGTAGGTTGTAATTAATATCGCTTTTATTATTGAGGTTATTTGTAATTTCTTGATGCGTGACTGAGTCCTGATGAAAGTTGGGCAGGCGGTCCGCCAAATCTTTGGGTACGCCCTAGGAGGAGGTGGGATTGTCACAAGTGGTATCAGAGTTGTTTCGTGTGGTCTCTGCATGGGATAAACTTGTGGCCAAGTGGTGTTATGGTCCCAATTATGTGAATAAGTGTAAAGGATTAAGTGCTCTTCTTGAGCGTAAGTTATGAATCATGACTGTTATAAGTGTAAACCCTTTATCATGATATTTGGGAAAGACAGATATGTTCGTTAGGTAGGAATCTCTAATTTAGGTGATTTACTCTCGGGACCGGCCGGCTCGTGTTGTGAATTATTTTATTTTGGATTCTTGTACCCGAGACCAAAAAGTGGAGAGCACTAGAATAAGGGTCTGTATCTTGATTGCACTTGAGGTAAGTTTTGATAGCAAAGATCAAGGCGCGGAAGATTCTAACATTTGACCTAGTAATTGAATTGATCGTGGGGATGGATCTAGAAGTACTATCATGGACTAATCTAGTAATAGTCTGATTAGGGTTCCTGTAGATGGTGGTTAGATTGTAGTGTACATTGGAAAAAATTAGCACTGAAGATCTGTTTCCCTTCTCCTATGAACATGAGGACTTGATAAGTGTTTATTTGATTTTGAGACGGTTTCACTGCAACTATATATGTATTTCTACCCCTCTTGTGATATTTGATACCCGTAATTTGGTTCTCGATGAACTACCTTTGCCTATATTTTCTTGATACCTATCCATTAATGTCAAAGTATGGACTCGGCTTTGATTATTATCATGCCAAAATTTAGAGTTTTGGAATTAGGTATGAAGATTTTGAGAAAAAGAGATTTGGGTTCTATACTTATATGCAAAAACTTGAGATAGGGTGTGAAACTTTTGATGTACGAAGTGCGCTTTAGGGTTTCGTTATGTACATAAGTGATAAGGATATCCCTTGTATTAAGATCCCAGAATAAGAATAAGTGGCATAGTATCTTGAGATATTGCCCTACCTGTGATCTACTTCCTTATCTATCTCATTTGAGAACAGCTAAGTTTAATCTCTCATGGTTGGATTGGAAGTGAATGAACTTAAAAGTTATATGGTTAGAGTTTTTAATTGTAATTAGTTACTTATTTTGATCCTTTGATTTGCCTGGCAGGCTATCACTTGAGTTTAAGCGAATCGGTGAGATGACACATTTGGCTAATATGTATAAGAAAATAGAGATTTTTCAAAAGGAAGTAGAGTTCCAAAAGAGATTAGCTGAGCACTGGGAAGGGCGATGGAAACAAGAATATTCGGAGAAAATTGAGCTACTGCACAAGAACATAGAACTGAAAAAGAAATGCGAAGAGATCCCGGAAGAGGTGCGGAATAAGTTTGAATTAGTGCATTCGTCTAGTCGAATAGCATCTCAAGACATTTCTAGTAATAAAGATAAAAAGGGGTGAAAGAAATTCGCGTGATATTAAAGGAAAATGTAAAGAGATTCATAAAGATGAACTTGCTATAAAGGACAAAGAGAGGAAGAAAAGAAAGAATGGACAATTCAAGAAGAGATGCATAGCTGCTAAGTGTGAAACATGTAACAAAATTCATACGGGATCATGTTATTTGAAAACTGGTGCATGTTTTAGATGTTGCCAACTTGGACATTAAGTGAGAAACTGTCCAAAACAAATGAATTTAGTGATGGTGAAGCAGTTGTAATAGTCAAGGTTAGTAATTAGTGAGATTTTGCCTGAAATAGTTGTAATTATTAGACTATGTGTAGTGAAATTTTTATCCAGTAAATTGTATCCCTGTTAGAAACAGTGGACTTAATACCTGATGTTTTAATGAGTGATATTAAATATTGGTGGTTGGACAGCATTGGACCCTTATTCATGAATCTATTACTATAATTTAGTCTTGAATTTAAGCGAGAATTCTTCATTTGTGGTTCGAAAGGAAGAAATTTTGATTAGAGAGGGTGATTCGGATCTAGTGGTACAATTGTAAAAATGAGAGGTGCCTTATGTTGTGGACGATTTGTCAACGTACGGTGTATAAGTTTAAGAATTAGCAAGAGTAGTAACCAAGTTTCAACTCTTCTTTTTACAGAGTTTGAAGTTTGTGTCACTTTTCACCTTTTGATATCTTCATTGATTTTTCTTGTCATGTTGATTTAGCCATTGCATTGTTAAAATTTTCTCTCTAGGTTAGATTGTGGTAGCGGCATGAGTAAGAAGAAACTCTTGAAAAGTAGAAGAAAATATCATAGAATCAAGTTTGTGAGTAAAGGAGAGAATTTCGATGACAAAATTCTGTTAAGGGGGAGAGTGTGTAAGGACCCGAAGAAAAATTTCCTTATTTTATATAATTTTACTTTATTTCTTTGAATACATTTTCTATACTTTAATTTATTGCCTTAATTTCCAAGATATTTTTACAAGTGAGTCACGTTTTTAAATCATTTTCCATGTATAAGTGAGTACATGTTAAGTTTGAAATGCATTATGGACGTGGGACCCGCTAATACGGTAAGTACGACAAATTTTTTAAGATTAGTAGGAGTTTTACATAAAGGGAAATTAGTTTATAAGGTACTAAGGGGTAATTAGGAATTAGCTAGATAGATTAACCTTTGGAAGATAGAGAGATAAGAATAAACCCTAAAGAGCCAAATGTCGCGCAATCCTTGGAAGTTGGATTTTGACCCAACTTTCCTTCACCTTTACTAAAACCGAAATTTGACCAAAATTTCCTCATTTCTTTACCTTGCTTGGCCGAACCATTGAGAGGGAAAAATGGAGAGAAAATTTCATCTTCAACCTCAATTTCTTGCTTGAATCTTGAGTTTTAACCAACCATCTTGCAAACTACTCCATAGAAAGTTCTAACTAAGGAAGATTAAGGGCTTGAGTGGAGAGACTTTGGAGGAAGAAGCACTAAACTTCCATCTTTCTTGGAGGTACAAGGTAACTTTGGCAAGAAACTTTCCTCTACTTCAAATATTTGCAAACTAGTGGTTTAAGGTTGCAATTTTGGTAGTTTTATGGGAAAATTCATGGTTTGAAGGGGTGATTTGAAAAATCCAGCTTTTATGGTGAAATTTCAGCCTTGGTATGATGGTTTGAGTTTGGCTATGATTTCGTAGCTTTGCCATGTGAATTTTCTAGTTTTTATAAGTTATTTTGGCTTGCTTATGGAAAATTTCAGCTTGTGATTATGAATTTCAGCTTAGGGTTTAATTTTTTAACTTGAGTAGGTGATGATTATATGCTATATATATGTTTGATTTAGTGATTTGTTGGCTTGGTATGTATATGTTTGATTTGAGACTGTTCTGTGGTGAGAATGAAGTCTTGAAATGGTGGAAAAAATTGGTAAACACAAAGGAAATGCTGCTGAAAATTTGTTCGCAGGAAACTTTGAGCAGTGTTTGAAAATCTATTATATTTTGGTGTAGAAAAGTTGGAATTGAGTTCCGTTTATTGTGTTTGAAACTAGATTCAGGGTACTTTCAACCGTGAAAATTTCATAATTGTTTCCAATTCCTATGTATATCTATGATTTTTCAAAGTTGACTGAATTTTCATACCTGTTTTGTCTTTTGACTGAATGAAGCAGCAACTTGAGGTCTAAAATTTGACTGACTTGTGGATAGCATCTTACAAATGTTTCCTGGGAATTGTAACCCTTTGAATCTATTTTCCGACGGTATAAAATTTATAAATTTTAGACTTAAAAAACTTTAGATATGATTTTTCAAATAATATCGTGTAAAACTGGAAAAATTCTGTTCTCCTAGAATTGCTCCTACTTTCATTTCTAACTTTAAGATTGGAGTTGGTAAACTATTTTGGGTTTTGTTTATGAGTGAAATTGAGGTTTAAATGAAAGGAAATGATGTTTTGAAACCTTAATTTTTTCATGTATTTTGATTTTGTATTGCTAGTCTTTTAATATAGTATATGACCACAGGACTCGAGATAATTCAAGAAGGCAAACCAGGGTAAAGTGAAGGTTTACCGTTGATTGGTGAGTATTCCAACTGCGTGTTATATGCTCATTATTACTAGGAATTGTTAGGTATTTGATTTATCGTCTTATAGACAAGTGTGTACTTTATCGTACTTGACCTAACTCGACTAAATATTTGATATTTTGTTAAAACATGTACTGGCTGTTTTGTTGAAACTGGAATGTGGCCTGAATCCAGCCACTTTCTGGCCGGATTTCCAACCAAATTTCTGGCCAGATTTAAGGCAGTGAGTATCAAAAAATTTTAAGTCTTTCTAGTCAATCCGACCTTGGATTTGTTGAGAAAATTTCTAATTTCTGCAGTTTTCCTCTAGTTTTCTTGTTTGATCAGTCCTCGTAACTACCCGATTTTCAACTGTTTGGAATTGAAATACTTGAAATGCTTGAAATATGATATGCTAAACTTATTTGTGACTTAAGCCTGTTAAGGCGAGTATGCTCTTATGTACACTTAATTGGTCTAATTTGACTAAACACTTGATATCTTATTCATGCATAAACAAGTGATTTGATTTGCATGTGACCTGTATATTGACTTAAAATACTTGGAATGCTTGAGACTGTGAATTGCTGGACATTGCTTGCAACTTGATTATAGCTCGGCGAGTGTGTCCTTATTCGCACTCGACCTCCATAAACTTGAATTAATTGATCCTGCGTAAGGACTTGCATGTTTATGTGCATGGTTGTAGACTAGCTGCATTTCTCTTGTAGCGGTTGAACTATGGACCGGCTGCATCTCTTTTGCAGCGGTTGAATAGTAGACCGGCTACATCCCTCTTGTAGTGGTTGAATTGTAGACCTGTTACATTTCTCTTGTAGTGGTTGAACTGGGTCTTGGACCTTATCCGAGACGTCGGGTAAGTGGAATCTAGAGTTACTCATGTGTATGCGTGAATGTAAGTCGGTAACGGTTGAATTGAGCCCTCGTTGGACCTCTTACTTTAGACCAGCCTCAGAGCGGTCGGGTAAGCTGGAAAAATCTTGAGTAAAGGACAAGTTCCTAATTCATTTACTCCTGACTGGAATTCATTATTGGAACACTAATATTATTGAATACGGAGCGTTAAGTAATAACTAACGTCTTCAATCATTTACTGTGTGAGTGTTGGATAACAGCCAACGACTCCAATATTGATACTTGAATACTTGGGGCTATAAGTCAGATCCTGAATTATTGAATATCTGGGACTATAAGTCCAACCCAAGGCTAGTTGGTCAAATCGAGCCGGCAAGGGATTGGTCGAGAAGATTGACGAACCTTGGGTACTTTTTTGAAGTTTGGGCCTGGTAAGAGATATGTTTGGTGGACGAAAATTGGTATAAATTGGTGATCTATGGATGTTATATTTTCGTGGTTGAGCGAATGTCAACGGACCTTGTTCAAGTTGCGGTGGAACTTGCTCCTGAGAGCAACCTATATTCTTTGCCATGAATGTGTTCTTTACTGTACACTTTTACATGATCTATCTGACTATTTGCTTAACTATATACTGGATCATGATCTATTTGAGTTTGACCTGTTTCTTGATATCTAGGTATGGTATCTTACCCAATATTTTACTTACTTGGTTACTTGGAACCTCACTGGGGTTCTGGCTCATTTCATGAAATTTGTTTTCCTTACAGGAGTAAGAACGTGAGAATGAGAGTAGAGAAGACAGACTTTGTCTAGAATTTTTTAGCTGCTCGCAATAGATGTCTAGCTGGTTTGTTTGGTTTGATTTTTACAAGTTTGACTCTTTGATTGTAGTATAGATTGTATGGATACTGGAGGTGCATGAGTGTATCTATATTGAAGGTTATAATTAATATTCCTTTTTTTATTGAGGTTATTTGTAAATTTCTTGATGCGTGACTGAGTTCTGGCGAGATTTGCTCAGGTGGTTCGCCAAACCCTTGGGTACGCCCTAGAGGGAGGTAGGGCTGTCACAACTAGTCCGAATCTGGCCAGAATTTGGAGGGATTCGTGGAAGGATTGTCGGAGGGATTGTTGGCAGAAACCTTTTTTTTTATCCCTTGCATATCCGGCCAGAAATTGGAGGGATTCGTGGAGGGATTGCCAGAGGGATTGCTGGTAGAAACCTTTTTTTTTATCCCCTGCATATCCGGCCATATATCCGGACGAAAATTGGAGGGATTCATGGCTTGATTTGTTGCAGAAAACTGCATTTTCTGCAATGTTTTCCTCCAAGTTTGCTTGGCCAACTTTCCGCATTCCACCGGTATCTATTTGCTTTCATGTTCCTTGAATAAAATCAAGCTTTAATCTTTTTTGCCATGGTCATGAAGTCACTGCTGCCCAGTGCCAATCATGATTCTACCAGTTCAAGAAGAAATGACAACTTTTTTGCTAGTTTCAGGGGCTTTGCAACAAGGCCGAAATTGGCATCGGATGGGAAGAGGACACCTAGAATTTTACTGCTAGCTCTAACCATTGAGCTGCTCTCACTTTGGTTGGTTTTTTTAATTTTTTTCCCATCAGATGCAGACTAGTTTCATGTGTATATATAAAAGTTGCCACGTCAATTTTGATCTATTTTTTGTCTCTTTACCAACAGTCCAACAGCAACTATGCCAAATTCGCTGTGCCCTTCAGTTGCGACTTGTACGAACGGTTCACTCCTATCATGCTTGGGGAAATGGCCACAGGGACACAAGCGTAGTCTGCTAGCCAGCCAGTTGCCATCGAGCAACAGGGAAACGAGCAGTCAACCTCTAGGAGGAGTTGAAAAGGCAAGGCCAAAGCCTCATTCTCGTCTCAACCCCCCTCAGACACATGCCCTTGGGAAGGGGAGGATGTGTACTATGTGCCTCCTATTCCGGGAGTCAATAGTGGGAAGAGACCAGTATCCAGTTTGGGTAACTCCGGCGAGTGAGAGAGTTCTAGACGCACAAAATCTACGCGGTCATCTGCAGATAGGATTGAAGATACATTAAGCAAGATCAGCAACTTCACTGATATGGCGATCTGCGATCGAAAGGACCGTATAGATGGAGATGAGATGTACAAAGTTGAGCACTGTCAAGACATTGTGTCTGCCATGGATATCTCCATTGATTGGAAGGTAGAAATAGATTCGTATCTCGCTGAAGATACGAATTTAGGCCAACGGATTATCTTCATGCGCTATGATGCTGGAAGGTATGCATATGTCGCAAGGCATATGAGGAAGAAAGGTGAGGCAAAATTTGAAGTGCGGATACCAACAAAATGCCCTTCGATGTCTCCAATCAGTTTGTTATTCTTTGCTGTGCATGTAGCTGTTGTATTTGGCTATGGAACCCAAGTAATTGCCAAATTTGTTTTGTCTAGGTTTGGTTTCATGGATGTGGAGTTGTTTTTTTTCGAGTCGGTAGAGTTGTTTTTTTTTTTTCCAGGCTTCGGGAGTTGCTCTGTCCATTTGAACAGGTGGTGGAATTGTTTTTTTTTTCCATAGATAATGTTTACCTTTATTGTATAATATGTTATGTAGTTTGCTTTTCAATTTTCTGGAATGGCAGTGCCATGGAAAGCTCATTGTTTGTTTTATTGTGTAATAAATATGTCCAGTATTTGGAAGGCATACGTGGGTTATATGAGTTAGCTTTCTCTTCATAGCTTTCTTTGCCTTTGGAACAATTGGCTGCATTTTTTTCATTCGTGTGGATTGAAGGTATATTAGTCACACGCCCCTATATTTGTCAGATTAATTTTCTTTTTTGTGGGACTTATTTGTTCTATCCACTTGGACAACGACCTCGACATTTTATTTGGCTGACGTTTGTTTCCCTTATTTTTGACTGAATGGGACTTTGTCTTGATCTGGATATAGGTTGAGATTGTCATGGGGCTTGAGGAGGAGTTTAATATTAGTATGGAAGAAGAAAGTGTTCAGAACATTGCGACCCCTAAGATGCGGCTGATCTGATTGAGAAGCTTATCGAGAACAAGGGTGCTTAAATTTTTGAGCTGCAAATTGCACAAATAGATTTTGATGTAGGATTGTCGTCGTAGCTGCATCTTCGTAAAATCTTTATTTTCACCTTCACCTGGTTTTATGAAGATCGAATATGTAGCTTCTTGGAACAAACTTTATCTGGGTGCTGTTTAGGCTTATTTATTTCCACCAAAAGGAAACTGCATTGCCAGTTCCTTTTTCAGACTGTCATTATAATTGGGAATCCACTCCAAAGATGTATTTTTGTTTCGGAAATCCACTCCACGCCCCTATATTTGCCTTCGTATATTATCTACGCTTAAAACTTCCATGTACTATTTTTACAATTTGTTTTCACTTATGCCAAAAAAAAAAAAATAGAGCGGAGAAAGGGAAATTAACACACGCCCATGGTACACTGGCGGATGCATCATTTTTGTTTGTTCCATAATTGATGCTTATTGTTGGCTTGTCAAACCAGCAAAAATAAAAGTTCCTACTCTAATAATATGGATTTGAGTGTAGCGGTGAGTAGGGTCGTATCCACAGGGATTGGGTGGTCTATTTCTTTGTGAAAAATGGGGGATTAGGAGAAATTAACTAAATAGCTCACTTAAATAAAAATGAAAACAGTATCGCAAAATTAAATAAAACTAAACCAATGAAAGACAACACTCTAGTTGAAGGTCTAATTTCCTCTTTGGTTCATTTAACTGATCATCGATGCAAAGGTGAAATCACTTATTCATGAATAAACTGGTTATGGTCGTCAACACGCTCTGACAACCTGCCTCGCCTTACTGTTTCGATAACCACAACACGCTCTGTAGCTATTTCTCTTGCCAATTAAGCAACCCTAAACAAGCTCTTAGGATTTAACCTATTGACAGCATTAATAATTAGAGAAACTACCAATTCTAACCAACAAACACACAAGCTCGGTTCATTTAAGTTAGATTATATATTCCCGTGATATAGATTCGAAAGTCTCTTTTACAATCAAATTACATCACGCACCACAAATACTAAAACCATCAAACAATTATGGATTTGATATTTTAGATGGCAATAAACTATTTTAACAATTAAATATTGATCAGGTATTTAACTATAGAAAATAATCATAAACATGAATGACAGAGAATATATAAATACTCAGAAATAGATGAAGCAAATAAATCAAATTAGATCTCACAGAATTGTCGAACCAAAGCTTCAATTATCCTTCAACTAGAAAAGGAATTAGCCGCTCCTCCTGGTCGAGTCGTGGCCACAAGGAATACTAGGGTTTATTGTAGAGAAAAAGAGGAAAAAGAATGAGAGCTAGAGAAAGAATCCCCCAGCTCACGTCTGTTTTCTCCCCTATTAATAAGGATAGGATTCCCCTTTTCCTTCTAAGACTCCTACTTAAACTAAACTAACCAACCAAGACCTATTAATTGAATTCCCAAAATAATTACATCGAATCATGGCCCCTCAAGATCTCCAATCCGTGGCTAATGTGTCAGCCCATGGGATGCAACCAGCTCCTTGACCAATTGACAGATTTATCTTGTGTCTTACGAACTTTTGACTGCTTTGTCAAATAAGGAGTGGGCACGCTTTATAACAAAGCTCTTCTGAACATGGACCTTTAGAAGCACCACTTCGAGTTTGGCAAAGCGTGGGCACGTTTTACAAGACGTTTTCTGCAAAGTCGACTTTTAACGTGCCTTTTACTTCATTCTCACTAACAACTCCTACAAACAGTACCGAAATTCAAATATGAGTGAAATATATCGATTAACGCCATATTTTAGCAAAACAAAGGGGATAATATGTACCAATTATATGCACAATTAGCCACTTAACAAATTCCCCCACACCTAAACAATGCTTGCCCTCAAGTATTCACTACCCAAGAATCACAGTCAAGATGACAAATATTTCATAGCACAGTGCATACTAACACAAGTATCATGTCTTCTCAACAATTTTATCAAAATCAGGATGCACAAGATTCAACAGTTCTCACATGGATAATAGTGTGTACACTCTGCACTCTAGTATTTAAGGGATATTTAGCACTCAAATCAACCCCATGAAATGACATTACCATAAGCTTGCTAATATATCATATTTTTACCACTTAAAATGAATTCAATGCAAAAATCAAAGGGTCTTTATAAGGGTTGTAACGAGGCTTGGGTTAAGGGTTGGATAAAAGGGAATTATTTAGGTGTACATATATCAAAGGAAACATCAATAATATTCTGCATGAAATCAAACTCCTTTGTTATTCACATGTATAGTTGGCTTCCAGGTGTGTCAATAATTTCACTAAATTTGGCAAGTGCAAATGTAATTTAGGCATTAGCCCAACTATCACAAAACAACACAAGTGCACTTCACAACAAAATTATTTTTTTCTTTTTCTTCTTTTTCTTTCTTTCGATTTTTCTCTTTTTTTTCAATATTTTTTCTTTTTTTTGTATTTTTTTCATTTCTCTCTTTTTTTTTAAATACATAACATAACTATCACACTTGCCAACCATAAACGTACTTTTGGAACACACTTGGAATTTCATGCAAGAATATTATGGTATTCTTTTGACATAAGGTTCAAGTGAGAAGGTCTAAACAAAAAGGTTTAAGGTAACGAATTTGGCTATTAAACCAAGAAAAGGGTTAAGGCTCCAACATGGTTAACTAAGGGTAAACATAATTAAGGAAGGCATTTAGATAATAAAAGGGTTAAACCTAATTGCTCTTGTCATTTTAACGCATCAAATTCAAGCATGGTCTCAACATGTATAACAAAGCAAGTTCTAGAATATCAAATCATATGTGATATCACTCAACAAAAGAAAATAGAACACACTATAATGAATTGCTCATTAGGCTCAAAAGCTCACAAAATGATTAAAATTATGTCAAATCTAGCACATCTATCATTCAAATTAATTGCAAGAAAATAACATACTCATGCTAATAACATTATACTATTCATATTTGCGTCTTGATTGCTTTTCGTAAAACACAATAGAAGTTCCAAAACTAGATTTCAAAAATTTTCATGACAAATTTTTCTTTATTTTCACTTGAAAGATCCTTTCTCCCACACCTAAATCAGACAGTGTCCTCAATGGATGAAACTTAAGTGCAAAAAGAAGAAAAGAAGACTTCCCTGATTATTGAACTGAACATTCGGGAGGGAATAAGTTGCTTAAAAATCAATGTAGGCGAAGCGCATAGTGAGGTTCAACTTGGGATCGCAATATTGGAGGTTTTGTTGTAAGGCGTGGGCATGCTATATAAGAAATAGTCTTCTGTCCATCCAATCGTAAAACAAACAATGCCTTCTGGACATAGAGCGTGGGCACGTCTTGTAACAGATAGTTGTCAGTCCAATCCAACCTAAAATGAACAATGCCCACTGGACATAAAGCGTGGGCACGTCTTATAACAGGAAGTCTTCTGTCCAAGGAATTTTCACCCAATCAAAGTGAAACTTTCATGAGTGCGTCCATGACCTACAACAAAAAACCTTTTGTCAAAAAGAAGCGAAATAAACTTAACTTCCACATAAAATAGAATGCAAAAAAAAATGACTAAAAATTGAAACTCTTGGGTTGCCTCCCAAGTAGCGCCTTTCTTTAACGTCTTTGGCTAGACAATACCGTAGGTTCAATCAAGGGGGATAAAATCTTTTAGCTCTTTTCACCACTTCATCCTCGTGCCAGTAGTTCTGAAGCAAACGAACTACTTTGTTTCTCCGTTCAAGATGTTTGATCATTGCAACTCCAATCTTATCCAAGCCATCCACCTCAACAACTTTTAAATCCTCACACTTAGGAGGTAATTTCTGCAGCAGTACGGCTGAAGCATTTTCCTCCATACAAATTTTATCATTGCAATTCAGTTTCTCAACTTTGTTAAACATTTTCAGAATTTCTCGCTCCTCCTCCTCTTCATTGGATCGTGTAAATTGATTAGGGAATGAAGGATGTATCACCACAGTTGGGGGTTGTTCATTAGACTCTTTTGTTGAAGAAGTTTGAGGCTGGGATCTCATTCCTTCTTTCTCAACTTCCTCTTCGACTACATGCTTGAATCCTACTTATTGAAACTCTTGCAGTCCTTCATCACTTCTCAGGGTAATTGTACTCATATTTTGTTTGGAGCTGTCAATGGTCTGCGAGTGCAATTCTTCTGAAATTTGAGACTCCACTCGGCTCATTACAGATGCTAGTTGACTCAATTGATTCTCTAGGTTTCGAATCCTCATTCTTGTCTCATGTTGAAATTGTTGCATATTAGTAGCTAGTGATTTAACAATTTCTTCAAGAGATATACCTGATTCAGAAGTTGGTTGTTGCTGTTGAAAATTTGGTGGCCTCACTGCATAACTGAAGCTAAGGTTATCCCTCCATTCTTGAGTGTACATGTTGGAATACGAATCGTACGTCATTTGAGACGGATTTGAAAATCCTCCAACAGCATAAACTTGGGCATTCAAACCATCTTGTAATGTGGGACACATGTTACTTGGATGATTCGAAATATAACATATTCCACAAGTTTTTCTTTGTTGTACTTGCCCTTCAATTCAACCAACTTTTCTACAAGAAATGTTAGAAAATGTAAACGTTGTTCAGTAGAAGAGATACCCACATTATTAACCTTCCTGTGAATGAAATCCTGACTATCACCAAAATGTTGAGTATTGTTAGCCATAAACTAACTCTAGAGTGAGGAGAAAAATAAAAAAAATTAAAGAAAATAAATCAATAAGGCACCAGTCCCAGGGCAACGGCGCCAAAATTTGTTGGCTTGTCAAACTAGGAAAAATAAAAGTTTCTACTCTAATAATATGGATTTGAGTGTAGCGGTGAGTAGGGTCGTATCCATAGGGACTGGGTGATCTATTTCTTTGTGAAAAATGGGGGATTAGGAGAAATTAACTAAATAGCTCACTTAAATAAAAATGAAGACAGTATCGTAAAATTAAATAAAACTAAACCAATGAAAGACAATACTCTAGTCGAAGGTCTAATTTCCACTTTGGTTCATTTAACTGATCATCGATGCAAAGGTGAAATCACTTATTCATGAATAAACTGGTTATGGTCGTCAACACGCTCTGACAACCTGCCTCGCCTTACTGTTTCGATAACCACAACACGCTCTGTAGCTATTTCTCTTGCCAATTAAGCAACCCTAAACAAGCTCTTAGGATTTAACCTATTGGCAGCATTAATAATTAGAGAAACTACCAATTCTAACCAACAAACACACAAGCTCGGTTCAGTTAAGTTAGATTATATATTCCCGTGACATAGATTCGAAAGTCTCTTTTACAATCAAATTACATCACGTGCCACAGATACTAAAACCATCAAACAATTACGGATTTGATATTTTAGATGGCAATAGACTATTTTAACAATTAAATATTGATCAGGTATTTAACTGTAGAAAATAATCATAAACATGAATGACAGAGAATATATAAATACTCAGAAATAGATGAAGCAAATAAATCAAATTAGATCTCACAGAATTGTCGAACCAAAGCTTCAATTATCCTTCAACTAGAAAAGGAATTAGCCGCTCCTCCTGGTCGAGTCATAGCCACAAGGAATACTAGGGTTTATTGTAGAGAAAAAGAGGAAAAAGAATGAGAGCTAGAGAAAGAATCCCCCAGCCCACGTCTGTTTTCTCCCCTATTAATAAGGATAGAATTCCCCTTTTCCTTCTAAGACTCCTACTTAAACTAAACTAACCAACCAAGACCTATTAATTGAATTCCCAAAATAATTACATCGAATCATGGCCCCTCAAGATCTCCAATCCGTGGCTAATGTGCCAGCCCATGGGATGCAACCGGCTCCTTGACCAATTGACAGCTTTATCTTGTGTCTTGCGAACTTTTGACTGCTTTGTCAAATAAGGCGTGGACACGCTTTATAATGAAAGCTCTTCTGGACATGGACCTTTAGAAGCACCACTTCGAGTTTGGCAAAGCGTGGGCACCCTTTACAAGACGCCTTCTGCAAAGTCGACTTTTAACGTGCCTTTTACTTCATTCTCACTAACAACTCCTACAAACAGTACCGAAATTCAAATATGAGTGAAATATATCGATTAACGCCATATTTTAGCAAAACAAAGGGGATAATATGTACCAATTATATGCACAATTAGCCACTTAACACTTATACTAGCTACGCATTACGACAGCAACTACAGGAATGATAAGGCTCAGTCGATTGTTTGCTACAACAACTGTTTGGTTTCTTATACGCTAGTTGGCAGCTGTGTCCAAACAATTATTGGTCTTGTGCATCTACAGGAGCTATATGCTAGTTGCTCAGGCTTTTCAAAAAGCTTTTAGCCTTCAATGATGCATCCAAGTAGCTATCCTGAAAATCAAAAAAGGATCAAATAAGGCTGTAAAGCCTGTTAAGGGAAGGGCCAATAACTCCACAGCAACATTTTGTGCTACTATCCAGAGGTGGCTCGTTTGGAGTGATATTTCAAAAATGAGTAGAATCTTTTTAAAGGCAAAGGCAATATCCGATTCATATCTTTTCTCTCGTGGATTATCTACTCTCGTCTTGGAACAAATAATAGCAAGAAAGAAGTCTTGTGCCTGTTACATTTCCCATTTTTTATCATTGAGTTGCCATTCAACTGCAAAGCAGGCTTTGATGAGAAACATGTCAGTTTCAATACAAAACGAGATCAGATAAGGCAGATATCCCCATGCGAGTTTTGCCACAAGGTTCCTTATTTTTTGTACTTTACACTTGTTGTTTTTTTTTCTAGAGGCAGTTGTACTATTGCACATAACAATAGGAGGACGATCAGAGGACGGAGGGAGGCAATAGTTGCGGAAGATGAAAGGGATGAGACAATGTTGGCCTTGGTAGCAGAATTAATAATTCTGCATCATGACATGACGAGAGATAAAATACCTCACCATGATGGCTCCTTAAGTAGACGGGAATTGGTGAAAAAGTTGATCAATGGACATCACCGACGTATTATGGAAAACATGCGTATCGCTGTTGACAATTTCCTTCGATTATATGAAATACTTCAGAATAATGGTTATGTGTCTTGATCCTATCAACAAAGGGTCGAAATAGAGGAAACCTTAGAAATGACTCTAGTCATGGTCAGTCATCGACATACTCAGCGCGTGCTAGCTGAATGATTCAACCGGTCAACGGAGACAATTAATCGAAACGTGCACAGAGTGCTTCTTGGGCTATGCAGATTTGCTGCCACATAATAAGGCTGTATGACCACGATAATGTTCACCCAAGAATAGCGAACTCAAGACATTTCTATCCATGGATCAAGATAAAAGTTATAGTGCCAGTAAATTGAATTACAAATGTAATTAATTTGTAGTCATCTTCTTAATCCAACATTTGTCAGTTTTTCTGGATGGCAGGGTGCTATTGGAGGTCTAGATGGCACACATATTCCGGTATGCCCGCCAAGTGGAGAGCAAATGGCATATACCAATCGACACAGGACACACTCGCAAAATGTCCTAGTAGTGTACGATTTTGACATGCGATTCAACTACGTATACGCTGGATGGGAAGGCAGTGCCCATGATGCCCAAGTGCTAGAATCTGTGTTGATGCCGCCATTAGATTTCAATTCCGCCTTCAGGTCATAAGTGGTTAATTAATATTTGGCACACACACACACGCAATATATACAAAGCACTGTTACTATCTTGTGCTGACATCCCCTACATGTTTTAAAAAATATAGGAAAGTACTACTTGGTAGATGCAGCGTATAGAAACACTCCGGGTTTCTTACCACCCACAAGAATGTACACGAACGAGATCCAGCCAAACAGTTGTTTAACACTCGACATTCGAGCCTTAGAAATGTTATAGAGCACACGTTTGGAGTATTGAAAGTGAGATTCAAATTCCTCAAGGGCTCAGTGCTGAATTTCTATATGAGCACACAAATTAGTGTGGTAATTGCATGTTGCGCGCTACATAATTTTTTGAGAATGGCACAAACCGGAGGTGCCCATTTTCGAAGGTTCGAGGATGAAAATGTCCAATCAGAGGTGCAATCCGATCTCGCAGAAAGGGTTCGTATGCAGCCGCTAAACGTTTCTCGGGCAGAGGTCGAAGCGTGGAAAGCAGCACGCGATGCAATGGAGGATGAAATGTATGCAGCCCAAGGGCGACGCAGGCGGTAGATGACAAGCTACCATAATATTCAAACTATCATGACTATGTAATCAACTGCTACCATAGTAGATCGAATAAAAGTCAATAATCGGAATTAGTGTGGTAAATCGTGGCACAGGAACTCGAATGTCTAGCGTTTATCTCGTAATTGTGGACTCTTGTATTACCTTGGTGGGAAAAAGGATAAATAAATGTTTTAGTTATTCAAACAATTATTTCAAGTAATTATTCGCTGTCCAAACGATTAATTGGAAGTTCCATTATACACTGTCCAAACGTTACCTTTGTCTACCTTTTATCCTCGATATAGCACTCTGCTCCTTGTGGAACTCGATTTGATAGCAGAAACTATTATAAGATCAACAAATTTGAGAATCAGGGTGTTCATATTTGACAGGCAAAGGCACAAAATTCTGGTATGGTACAGAGGATATTTATACCTGCAAAAACAAAATAGGTTCCAATCTCTGCTTTAGATGTCAGATGCAGTTGTTAATTAATAAAAAATTGGAACCATTGTCAAAACAAAGAGATTCATGTAAAGCCGAATTCTCAAGTTTTGCGGGTAATAAGCAAAAGAATTAAGCCTCCGAATATAACCTTCAACTTGGGAAAATTGTAAAAGAATATGGTGAATCACCAAGCTCATAGTAATTAGATTAAGAAACAGACCCTGCTTTTGGCCCTCATGGGTTTCTTTTTAGTTAACTTGGAGCATCTACCACTTTCTCGTCCCCTAGTTTGTCCAGCAGCTGCAAGTGTCCGAGGACAGAGAATATGCACTTAATCAAGAATCTTGTGTCTTTTTCCTGAGATTTTTAATTTGTTTGTAATTAATCTCTCTAGAGGACGGAAAGTTAAATTGCTAAACAAAACTATACATGCAGTTTCTTTCATTTGGAATTTTCATTAGCTTGGGACAGTTATTCACTAAAGCTGGAGAAGAAGAGTAAACAGCAAAGAAAAATGTTTAGGGAAAATTACTTTTATTGGACTTCCAAAAACATTGCTAAGTTGAAGAATGAAAAGTTTGTACTTGCTCCGAAACAAGAAAGATGAACATAAAAACAACATTTTGACAGGTTTTCAGATTGTTTCTTTCGGCTGATATATGCAGCTATTTCAAAGTGTCTGTTTCAAATGAAACAGGGACTCAATATAACAACCTTACATGCAACATATAAAACTGCTGTGTTTGACATTTAACGTTTGTGCAACTTACTTGGACTGGTATAATTCTTTTAAATTCTTTTCCTAATTCTGTCTCTGCATGGTATTTACTGCATAACAAGTGTTCTATGCAAGTCACCGAGATTTTAACATATCAAACAGTTAGAGTTCATGGTTCTTTACTCAAAAATAAGAGAAGCAGTTAAAATTTCTGTATTAGTCAGACTGATTTATAGAGAAGTCACGAAAAAAGTCTAACTAGCACATATGCTGGTTTGAAGGATCATATCAACGCTGTATTAGCAGCATTGGAGAAGATTTCAGAATTGAGATGATATATGACAAGTATTACTTTAACGCATGATAATTACAAAACTTATTTTACAGCGTTATTGATGTATATTCTATAGAATGATTTTTGAAGCCATCAATGGAATTAGTATCGGAAATCCCTGAGAAGAGGGTGAAGATCAAAGTGCTTTATGAGGAGGAAAGCTGTGATTGCAAAATGAACTACTGTAAAGAAACTAAACTTGTGGTTTTCCAAGGATTTCACGTTTTATGTTCCGCCTCCTCCCAAGGCCGTTTTTGATATTTTTGTGCCCTTTTTGGCTGTAAACTATTACCTCAAAAAAACAAAGATATAAAAAATGGCTGGCAGTTCCATCAAGAAAGAAAGGCTTGGAAATTGGAATTACATTTGATATGGACTAGCAATTCAGCATTACGTTTTATTTTGTATCTTAAGGTCCTGCCTGCTTCCAAATTTGAATAACTTCAATAACATTAGGGACAATAAGAAGTTCACTTACCCCCCCTAAACTTTTGAAAGTCTCACATGCCTCCATTATCTGGCATTTTTGTACGCCATGTCAAGCCAAATCAATAAAGGATAAACAATTTCGAGAGAGAGAATAGAATTTTGTACCATAATGCCCTTTTGTGTTGCAATAATTTGTTTTATGATGGAGTTGGATTGAGGGATTTGATGAAAATTTGATATCCTCTCAAATTCTTCTAGGTCATTTGAATTACTTCGGAGGCCTTTGGTTTTAAAATCCACCATTTATTTTACTGCTTAAATGCATTCAATGAGTAGTGAATTCCAAAATCATATACAACCTAAGTAATCCAAAATATTTAGAAGTGTTTGAGAAGATTTCAAATCTTTCTT
The DNA here is from genome assembly GCF_036785885.1 of Coffea arabica. Classification (NCBI taxonomy): domain Eukaryota; kingdom Viridiplantae; phylum Streptophyta; class Magnoliopsida; order Gentianales; family Rubiaceae; genus Coffea; species Coffea arabica. The sequence continues at coordinate 41,377,961 of NC_092323.1, read as the reverse complement.
CAAATCCCTCAATCCAAGCCAATAATTAAGAAATTTTTAATTGTATTATAAGTTGGAGACCAAAAGCAAAAGACTAGATGTGACACCCTGTATTTTTTTTTTTACATTTATTTAGTTATATAAATTTGAGATGTTTCAAGTTTTAAATACAAATATCATTTTAGCAAAAAATGATATTACTAGTACATTGTTTTTTTTCTAATACCATAGTTACCATAACTAGAGTGTATTATCAAAGAGTTCTTTCCTAGAATTATAAATACTAGAGTAACGCAATCATTTGCTAATTGATGAAAAGACCAAATTAAGTATAGGAATTGATAAACTTGATTCAATGAATTGCCATATATTAGGAAGAACTAAATCTTATGTTTAAAATTGGAGAAAGAAACTAATCATTAGAATTGCAATGAGTATGACTTGTTTATCAGACTTGGTCTTTTTTGTGTAATTTTTCTTTTAAATATTTTTGTCATTCTTTGTAATTGATAAGTTGAAGGTTAAACAAAAAATGAGTAATAAGTATGAGGGATTCCTAGAACTCAATTATTGAATAAAATGAGGGCAAAGTTGAAGAGCTTTTTTGAAATTTATGTGCTATTGATTATGAGAAAATGGTGATGTTACAAGTTTCTTATTAAAAACTTGGAAGTTTATACTAAAATATATAAGGCTCGATGAGCGTGAATTAAAGCTTAGAAGAGAAAGTAACCATAGAAAATTAGAGAACAGCTTTTTTTTTTCCGGTGAAAGATGCAGTAGAATCAAGGGTGAGAATAATTTTTTTTTTGTTTAATATTTTCTTTTTGCATCGTATTACAAAGTTGTGGAAATAAGACTTGACTTGATTTTTTGCAAATTACCTTTGAAGGCGAGAAATTGTTTAGTTACTATCACCAAAGACTAAAGATATAAGTATTTTGCTGCGCCTTTCGTCATCAATAGGTCCCAATTGTCTGCTAGGAGTATGTGAGATTTCCAAAAGTTGCGGAGCCTTAGGGGAGATTTCTAAAATTATCCCATAATATTGCAAGCTACATGTACAAGAAACAAAATTCAAATTATACACTATCATTATATCAAGTTTAGATGGCATTCATTCATTGTTGTTAGTATATACACTATCATTAGCTACAAAATTAACTTTTGAAATTATCCTAAATCCATGCATTTTTTTTAAAAAAAAAATTTTAAGTGTAAGTTGAAGGACTCGAACGCGAGACCCGAGACTTCTTTTTCAAGTGTTGCCATTGCTTTATGTGGGACAGTTATCATTGCTAAAATCAACGAAACCCATGCACGTTTTGACATGGTGTGATGGTGAAATGAATATGTCTTGTTTTGGGCATAATTAGACCAAACTTCCTAATAGTTGATGTTTCCTATTTCTAGTTTAGACGTATTCAAGGATAGCCAAGTTTCAGTAATTTAGTTGTTTAGGGTACGGAGTAATTATGTGGTAGTTTCTTGTTGCAGTTGTTCCTTAATTACTATGTTAACTATATACAGGGTATTTAACATTATATTAAGTTGAAAAGGGCGAGAAAAAAAATTAAAGAGAGTTGCGGTTGTTGTAAAAGCAATTCTGCCTAGAATTTATGCCAATCTCAATATGTGAATCAGATGTGCTTTATGGATTTATGGCTCTAACACTCCTCTTCTCCTACATATTTTTACATATGCCAGTATCCTCTTGTACGCATCTTTTATACACTAAAGTGGTATTAGAGCCCTGCCTTTTGAACTTGGGATGCTTGTTAACTTAAGATTACAAGGTTGATGTTGATAGATTTTGAAATGTGAATTTTTTGATGAGTCAAAGTACTCGAACATCAGAAAAAATTGGCCCACTAAATTAATCTTGGGGGTACTCGAGTTACTTGACAATTAGGAAAAATTTGATCTTAATTGGATAGACCTGTGAGAAGAAGCATCGTATCGTGTTATTTGTGTTAGACAGTGATTAGAAAAAAAAAGATCCTACCATAGTTCTTGATATTTAATTGGGTAATGTGAAAGAGATGAAAAAAATTCTTCTCAACTTTTTTTTTCCGTGATGGACTTGCAAAATTGAGAATCTTGATATCAGTAATCAGCTAGTGAGGCTAATAAATTGAAAGTGAAGTGATTGGCAAGAATTGATTTATAATGAAAAAATATCTTAGAAATTTTTTTTTTTTGATTGGCAATAGTATAGAGCTATATTCGTGAAAAGTTTGGTTTAAAGGAATAGTTGATGTTTTCTATTTCTAGTTTAGAAGTATTGAAGTATAGCCAAGTTTTGCCTAGAAACCTCAGTTTAATGGATAAGGTTAAGGCTCTAGAAATTAAAGACCTTAGGTTTAAATCACTCCGTCTCTTCTTCACTTCTTAAGTTTCACCTTTTACCTACTAGAAAAAATTAAAAACAAAAGTATAGCCAAGTTTTACCAATTTAGATACTCAGGCTATGAAGTAATTATATGGTACTTTCTTATTTTAGTAGAATTTTAATTTTCAAGTCATGTTGAGAATATATAAGATATTTCAATATTGTATCCAGTTGAGAAAATTAAGAGAAAAAACTAAAGAGAGTTGCAGTTGTTGTAAAGGCAATTCTGCTAGAATACATGCAAGTCTCAATATGAGAAACAGATATGCTTTATACGTTTATGGTTATTAAACTCCTCTTCTTCCACATATTTCTATATGTGTCCAATATGCTTCCGTTGTGTGTTTTTATGGGCTAACACTTTCTAATTGGAGGAGTTATTTTTCCAACTACAATATTACAAGTTAGATAACTCTTGAGAAAAGAGTCAACGTTTTAATAGATCCACTGTCCATTTTTATATAGAAAAAGCCTTATAATGTGAACATTAATTAATAGATTAGAATCTCAAGCTTCCATCCAATTGGAAGACATTAATAAAAATTCATAAGGTTTTTAATTCAACTTTCTAACCTTCCCTTCTTTTCTTTTCCTTTTGTAAGGCTTGAAAAACCAACTTTCGAAAGAAGATCCTGTAAAGTTTTCTAGCTAAATATTTAAAGAGCAAAATGAAAATAAAAGGAACTTTAAGGTGGCCAAGTGTAGTAAACCCTTTACAGCAATCAAAGACCATTTTAGGAACATCAGATTCTAAGAATTTAAAATTCTAGAAAAAAAAAACAAAAAATGGACAGTCATAAACGTTTGACATGGTGTGATGGTTAAATGAATGTGCTTTTTTTTTATTTTTTATAATCAGTACTATGTTTGCTAATTTACTCCTATGCTTACTCTTACACTGTGGGATAGATGGATCTCAGGGGTCTAGGTTGTCTTTGTCTTTTTTGCTTTTTACCAAATATGATATTGGTTAATCTGTACCTATATTATGGAAAAGGAGTTATTAAAAAAGTGCACTCTACTGCTAGTCGTATACTACCTGGACTGGTGGATCCAAGGGATCTAGGTTATCCTTGTCTTTTTCCTTTTTTTTTTTATTTTGTTGATACAATATTTGCTAATCTACTCTAATCCTAACCCAACACTATGGGAAGTTAGATGTTATTCTTGGTTTTGATGATCACAAAGTACTTTGAAATGTTTATCTAACTCTCTTCAAATATAAGTGTTTTTGCTTATCAAAGAATCGGGTACGAATATGACAAGAAATGAAAATCAACCAAAAGAAGAAGCAAAAACAGGACACTCATGTCGGACGTCCGAAGGAATCTGTCGGACGTCCGAAAGGATGAAGAACATCAAGAAGAAAATTCTGTCGGACGCTCGTGAGGAAGCATCGGACGTCCGGATGGATCGAACGTACTCCTCGGACGCACATCGATCGTGTCGAACGTCCTAAAAATTCCACAAAGTGTTGATGACTCTCTGCCAAGATTCTGTCGGACGCTCGTGAGGAAGCATCGAACGTCCGGATAGATCGGACGCACTTCTCGGACGCACATCGATCGTGTCGGACGTCCTAAAAATTCCACGAATCTTTGATAACTCTCTGGACGACGTTCGGACACAGAAGCTCGGACGATAAAATCCCATCGGACGTCCGAACAACAACTTGACTGTTTTTCGGACAATGGGATCGGACGATGACTAATCTGTCGGACGTCCGACAGCCCCAACGGCTAGCTGACTCTTCATCTGCCTTCTATCCGTTGGAAGTATTAATGAAGCCCATTTTTGGTTCTCTTTAAATACAAACGATTCTGAATCAGAGAGGGACTTTTGCACACTTAGTTTACAAGATCTCAAGAGATATTTTAGCTAGAAAATAGTCTCCAAAGCTAGATTTGTTCTCCAAGTGTTTTGAATTTCTTGTGAGCATTTCTCTTGTGGTTGAAAGTTTCATTAGTGTAGCTTTGTTGAGGGTTATCTGAGTGTTTGTAAAACTTCTTAACTTGACTAAGTGAGGCTTAGGGCAAGGAGGAAGTGCTCCCTCCATTGTACATCTAGTTGATCATCTTTCATCAAAGAGAAGTTGCTCAACCTAGTGATTGGTCTTCAAGTTTGAGGAAAGCTTGGTAGACAATCGGTTTGATATTCTATCTTGTTTTTTTTGTTTAATAAAATTCTCATTGCTTATCTATACTTGTTTTTCTAATCAACATTGCTCTCTTCTTCTAATCTATTTGGTTGATTATTACTAGAAAAGAAGGTAAATTTTTATTAAAGAAAAATTGCATAAATTTGATTAAGATTTTAATCAACCTAATTCACCCCCCCTCTTAGGTTGTCTTTGGACCTTACAATTGGTATCAGAGCTTGGTCTCCTAGAGATTAAGCTCAAGCAGTTTGGAGTAAAGATGACAACCAGTCATGCTATGTTTGTTGAGGGGCAATCTGTTACTAGGCCTCCCATGTTTAGTGGCTCCATTTATGTTAGCTGGAAAGAAAGAATGATTATCTTTTTGCAATCTATTGATATTGAGCTATGGTTTATTGTGAGTGAAGGACCGCATGAAGCTAACTTTCTTGATGCAGATACATGTTTGCTTCGGCCAAAAACGAGAGCTGAAATGAATGTTCAAGATAGGACTAATCTCACATTGAATGTCAAAGCCATGAATGTTCTTTATAGTGCCTTAGATTCAAATGAATCAATTAGAGTAAAAGGCTGTAAATCGGCCAAAGAAATGTGGGATAAGCTAAGAGAAATCCATGAGGGTGGTGACAATGTGAGAGAACAGAAAAAGGCTATCTTGGTCACAAAGTATGAATCATTTAAAATTGAACCTCTTGAGGATATTGACAAAATGTATTGCAGGTTCAATGACTTGATCAAAGATCTCGAGGTGTTGGGCAAAGAGTACACCTTGGGAGAGAAGAACAGGAAAATTCTCAATGCATTGGGCAAAGAATGGGAAAATAAAGTGACTGCAATAGAGGAGGCTAAGGATCTAAATTCTGTCTATTGAATCTCTCATTAACTCACTAACCTCTTATGAGTTGAAGTTAAAATCTAAAGTGCAGGAGGAAGAGGATGCTAGAGCAAAGAGAAACATTGCTCTAAAGACTACTCAAGGTGAAGATGATCCAGCTCACTTGGATGATGAAGACTCGGATAGTGATGATAATGATCTTGCTCTCATCACAAGGGGCTTCAAGAGAATCTTGAATAAAAGGAAGTTTAGAAAGGGAGGACCTAGCAATCAATTCCAAAATTATTCATCAAATGCAAGGAACAAAGGAAAACAAGAATTCAACAAGAAGCAAGTGGACAAATGCTATGAATGTGGACAGCCTGGACACTATGCAAACGAATGCCCCATGAAGAAAATGAAAGATGGGAAAGCTGATCGAAAGCCAAGATTCAACAACTTTCAGATTATTTGGAATGAATGCAACTCCGAAGGGGAAGTTGAAGAAGAGGAAGAATCAGCTCAAATGGCCTTCATGGCTATTGGAGATAATGAGGTAACTTCCATACTCTCTCAATCTGAAAATGATGATGAAGAAGATGATGATCTTGAATTCTTTGTTGAAAAACTGCATAATGCCTTGAACGAATCTTATGATAAAAACAAGCAGCTAAAACAGAAAATTGCTTTTCTCATTCATGAAAATGCAAGTCTTCTTCAACAAAATAAACAACTAAAGACTGACAATGAATGTCTTGTAAGAGCCGGATTTGATGTTCAAAATGAGCTTGATAGAAAGACAAGTATTTGTGAAATGCTGAATGAAAGACATAGTGATTTGAAGAAAAGAATGGACAACTTGGATGAGACTTTGAAAGCAAGAAAACAAGATTTTCTCAAAAAGAACATGTCATCTACCTTTCTTACTGCTCATCAAAGAACATCAGCACACAACAAAAATGCACATGGTTTCACAACATATAGAAGAAGTGGATTGAGATATGTCAAACCATTACATGTTAAGGACTCTTCCATTATGTGTGGTTTTTGTTGTCAAAAAGGGCACTTGAAAGGAAATTGCTATGTGAAAAGAAATCTGAACAAAGGGATGAGATGCATGTGGTTAGTTAGACACAATGCTAACTATTGTGGACCCAAAAATTAAAAAGGGTACCAAACACTTTCTCTTTTCAGGAAAAAGGCTCAAACAAGTCCAAATGGTTTATTGATAGTGGATGTTCAAGGCATATGACCGGTGATCCCTCTTTGTTCATAAAGCTAAAATCAAAATCAAGTGGAAAGGTGACATTTGGTGATGATGTGAAAGCTAAGACAATTGGAATAGGTGATGTTGGTAAGGATGGTGAAACTTTTGTTCATAATGTGCTCTTAGTTGATAATTTAGGTTATAACTTGCTTAGTGTTAGTCAATTATGTGATAAAGACTTGAATGTGTTGTTTAAAAAGCATGAATGCATTGTGCTTGATTCCAAATATAATGTTGTGTTCAAAGGTAAGAGGTTTAACGACATATATATTGTGGTTCTTGATAAAATTGATTCATCTAGCTTCAAATGTCTTAAAGCTTCAAATGAAGATCCTTGGTTGTGGCATAGGAGACTTTGTCATTTTAACATGGATTTACTAAAGGAAATTTCGAAAAAGGAGCTGGTTAGAGGCTTGCCAAAAATCAGTTTTGAAAAGGATAAAATTTGTGATGCATGTCAATTTGGAAAGCAAACAAAAGTTTCTTTTAAACCAAAGAAGTGTGTATCAACTTCTAAACCTTTAGAACTCTTGCATCTTGACTTATTTGGTCATACTCAAATCACTAGCTTGGGAGGTAAGAAATACTGCTTTGTGATTGTGGATGATTATTCTAGATATACTTGGGTGATATTTCTTACTCATAAAGATGATGCCTTCAAGAATTTCACTTCATTGTTTGCTAAAGTGCAAAATCTGCTTGGTTTAAAAATTATTAGCATTAGAAGTGATAATGGAACGGAATTCAAGTATTGTGGTTTTTCAGATTTTTGTGATCATAATGGCATAACACATGAGTTTTCAATTGCAAGAACTCCATAACAAAATGGTGTTGTAGAAAGGAAAAACAGGACACTACAAGAGGCTGCTAGAACTATGTTAAGTGAATGTAGTTTGCCAAAATACCTTTGGGCTGAAGCGGTAAACACTGCATGTTATGTGATGAATAGAGTTCTTTTGAGACCCATTTTGAATAAAACATCTTATGAACTGATTTTTGATAAGAAACCTACGGTTGGATATTTCAAAGTTTTTGGTTGTAAATGTTTTATTTTAAATTTAAAGGAACATCTTGGTAAGTTTGAGAAAAAATCTGATGAAGGAATATTTTTGGGATATTGTGAGAACAAAAGAGGATATAGAGTCTTTAATAGAAGGACTCTTGTGATAGAAGAAGCCATACACATAACATTTGATGAAACTAATGATGATAACTCCAAAAGTTCGTGTGAGGATGATGATGTAGGTGTTCGTGAAGGAATGGAAAAGTTAAAAATTGGAGATGGAGGAAACTCTAAACCGGAAGCAAAGGAAATGGAGAATGAAACTCATGAAGATCAAGAAAGGGAAGATGAGGACAAAAATGATGATTCATTCAAAGATCTTCCCAAGGCTTGGAAATTTAGCCAAAATCATCCAAAAGAACTTATAATTGGTGATCCATCCGAGAAGGTAAACACTCGTTCCTCATCTAAGAAATTGATAGACAATTTTGCTTTGGTTTCTCTTTTTGAACCTAAAAATATCAATGATGCCTTAAAGGATGAAAACTGGATTTTGGCAATGCAAGAGGAACTCAATCAATTTGAAAGAAATGAGGTTTGGACACTAGTTGATAGACCTCAAAATCACCCCATCATTGGCACTAAGTGGGTATTTAGAAATAAGTTGGATGATAAAGGTGTAGTTGTAAGAAATAAAGCTAGATTAGTTGCAAAAGGGTATGCTCAAGAAGAATGAATTGATTTTGATGAAACATTTGCTCCCGTAGCTAGATTAGAATCAATTAGAATGCTTCTTGTTTTTGCTTGCTTCAAAGGTTTTAAACTGTTTCAAATGGATGTTAAAAGTGCCTTCTTAAACGGTTTTATTGATCAAGAAGTATATGTGGATCAACCCCCCGGTTTTGAAAATTCAAAATTTCCAAATCATGTGTTTAAACTCTCAAAAGCATTGTATGGGCTAAAACAAGCTCCAAGAGTTTGGTATGAAAGATTGAGTGGTTTCTTGATTGAAAATAATTTCAAAAGAGGAGTTGTGGACACCACACTGTTTACTAAGCAAGTGCTAAATGAACTCCTTATTGTGCAAATATATGTAGATGATATTATTTTTGGTGCTACTAATGAGTATCTATGCAAGGACTTTTCCATCATTATGCAAAGTGAATTTGAAATGAGTATGATGGGAGAATTAAATTTCTTCCTTGGACTTCAAATACATCAAGCCATAGAGGGCAGTTTCATAAATCAAGCAAAATACACTAAGGAATTGCTGAAAAGATTTGGCATGGAGGATTCAAAGCTAGTTGGAACTCCAATGTGCACTTCAACAAAATTTGACAAAGATGAAGAAGGTAAACATGTGGATGAAAAGCACTATAGAGGTATGATTGAAAGTTTACTTTATTTAACCGCAAGTAGACCCGATATTATGTTTGTTGTTTGCTTGTGTGCTAGATTTCAATCTTGTCCAAAAGAATCACATTTGAATGCTGTTAAAAGGATTTTTAGGTATTTGAAAGGTACATTAGACTATGGTCTTTGGTACGCTAGATCTAGTAAGTTTGCACTATATGGATATTCAGATGCTGATTTTGGAGGTTGTCGTGTGGATAGAAAGAGTACTAGTGGAACTTGTCACTTTCTTGGTAATTGCTTAGTCTCTTGGTTTAGCAAGAAACAAAATGCAATCTCTTTGTCTACAACCGAAGCGGAATATATTGCCGCTAGTGCATGTTGTGCTCAACTTTTATGGATGAAGCATACCTTGAATGATTTTGGATTGTCATATGACTGCATGCCTATATTCTGTGATAATACTAGTGCTATCAATTTGACCAAAAATCCAATTCAACATTCTAGGACAAAGCATATAGATATAAAGCACCACTTTATTCGCGATCTTGTTCAAAAAGGAGAAGTATGTGTAAATTATGTTTCTTCTAAATATCAATTTGCTGATATTTTTACAAAAGCTTTGCCATTAGATCAGTTCATTCATCTAAGATCAAAATTAGGGATAATTGAAAAATCATCTTAAAATTTCTCAAAGCCTTCGGACGTCCGAAAGAAGATGAACGGACGTCCGAAAGAAGATGAACGGACGTCCGATAATGTTCTTCAGCTATTTTTCCAGAAAACACCTGTTCGGACGAAGCTGTCGGACACAGGACTTCGTTCGGCCGTCCGACAGTGCAACGGTTCACTTTTTAAAATAACTTTCTTCCTCATTTGCTTCAAACTCTTTTTCTTCTATTTCCTCTCGGACGAAAACTCTCTCATTTCTCACTCTCAAATTCATACCATTCTGAAGCTCTCATTCCCAAATTGACTCAACCAAAACTTTTTCTGATCTATTGCGATTCGTTTCTCCTGATCATTTCACCGAATCGCATAACATTTCGCAAATTCCCAAATTTCACTCAAAACCCTATTTTCTAATAACCGCTCTGTCAAATCCTCTTCAAGGCCTTTTTGTCCCAAAATTTCTGTGTGATTCACTTCCATACTACTGTGTGCATCATTTGCATCCTTCATTCCACACATTTCGCACAATGGTGAATCTAAAAGGAGGGAAGGTCACTGCCGGACGCAAGCATCCACTCAGGGATGAGGATGATGATGCTCCTACGGTCAAACGATCATCCAAACGCGTCAAGAGGGGAGCTGTAAAGGGTCAAATGTCACAGCCTACACCACAACGTACTCCTCAGCCTGAATCTGGACAGGGAACCTCATCTCAACCGCCTCCAAAATCAACCACAGTCCCTACATTCTTTGATGATGCTGCAAAAGACAAACACTCCTGGATATCCCAGAAAGGTGTCATCCCTCAACGCACCGTAAATCCTTCTGAATTTCGCCAAATAGGTTTAGAATCCATTCTGAGTCTGTTTGCTTTCCAGAAATGGTCACATCTCATTTCTATGCCTAATGTCTATTATCCTGAAATGCTGTTTCAATTCTTTGCCAATCTTAGGAAAGGCACTGATCAAACTGAGATTATGTCCAGGGTTAATGGGGTAGACTTAGTCTTTGATTCTGAAATTGTGAATGATATTTTAAAAACTACTATTGAACCTGGATGCAAGAGTAAAATTGCAAATTTCTTTTCCTATGAAGAGCATCCTACTGCTGATAATCATTTTGATGGGGCTAAGATGTTGACTTATTTTAAAAGAAGTTTTTCTGCCCCTGCTGATGCTAAACTGAATGATCTTGCCCCTGTGAATTTAATTGTCTTTTCAATCATTTCAAACCTGCTTGTGCCTACTGATGGCCATAGAACAGATGCAAACAAAATGGAGTTGTATCTCTTTTACTGTTTTCGAGAAAAGATTCGTATTGATTTTGGTTTTGTCATGTGCAAGTTTTTACTTCGCTATGCCACTGATTCTCGCAGAAAATTATCTTATGGAAAATTTTTTCAAAAGATTTTTGAGTTTTACAAAGTACCAATTCTAGGTGTTTGTCCCAAAGAAGCACCTTCTTATGCCTTCACCAAAGGATATTTTGAAAGGAAAAATCTTGTCTTTAAGGATAATCTATGGGCTTATAAGAGGGCATCATCTAGTGAACCGAGATCTAAGGCTGCACATGATCCACTACACACTCTTTCATCTGTTGCACTCACTTCCATTCATCCCAGGAAGTCTGCCACTAAGGCATCTTCCTCCTCCCATGATGAAGTGATTGAGCTCCTTCGTGAACTCAAACAGTATGTTCTTCTTCTGGAACATGGTCTAATGCTCACCATGTCCTCTGAGCAACAAACAGCCTACCTAGACAAAAAGAACCTCCTTTTTCCCCCACCTGTAGTTGAGGAAGTTTCCCATGAAAAAGAGTCTCGCCCCACTGATCCAAGTTCATCAATTCCAGACCCGAGCTTATCAACTCCCGTGACTCCTCATGGCCCTTCCACATCAGATAAAGGCAAGGCACCAGTTGAAGAAGCTGCTGAAGATGATGAAGAAACTGAAAAGGAAGACCTCTCCCGATATCAGCTTTCTCGAAGGACACCTGGATCCACCTGGTTCATCATTTAGGATCACATAGGGTCATTTGCATTTTGTTTGACTATTTCATGTGTATCTAGTGTTTGTGGTGTTCAACAATGGATATGTAGACATAATGCTTATGTTTATGTTGTGTTCGTTTAGTACTTTTTGATGGATGATTATGACTGTAATGGTTATGGATATGTGGATGGATGTTTAAAGTATTTTGAATGATGAATGTGTGGATATGATAACTGTTTTTGTTATTGGTTCTCCGTGATATATGTGATTGATTGGCCTTTTGTGATGACAAAAAGGGGGAGAGGACTAGATTGGATTGATTGAAGATTTAATTGAAATTGAATTGACTTGATGGATTGAATTATTGGTAAAATGTTGGATGTTGTGTTGGCTTGGCTGCTTAAGTGAGGGGGAGTTTTTCAAATTTTTGCTCTATGATCCACTAAGTAAGGGGGAGTTTTTATCAATTGAGAAAGGGGGAGCTTATATTGCAATCATCAAATCTCATTTCAAACCATTGTTTTGTCATCATCAAAAAGGGAGAGAATGTTATTCTTGGTTTTGATGATCACAAAGTACTTTGAAATGTTTATCTAACTCTCTTCAAATATAAGTGTTTTTGCTTATCAAAGAATTAGGTACGAATATGACAAGAAATGAAAATCAACCAAAAGAAGAAGCAAAAACAGGACACTCATGTCGGACGTCCGAAGGAATCTGTCGGACGTCCGAAAGGATGAAGAACATCAAGAAGAAAATTCTGTCGGACGCTCGTGAGGAAGCATCGGACGTCCGGATGGATCGGACGTACTCCTCGGACGCACATCGATCGTGTCGGACGTCCTAAAAATTCCACAAAGTGTTGATGACTCTCTGCCAAGATTCTGTCGGACGCTCGTGAGGAAGTATCGGACGTCCGGATAGATCGGACGCACTTCTCGGACGCACATCGATCGTGTCGGACGTCCTAAAAATTCCACGAAACTTTGATAACTCTCTGGACGACGTTCGGACACAGAAGCTCGGACGATAAAATCCCATCGGACGTCCGAACAACAACTTGACTGTTTTTCGGACAATGGGATCGGACGATAACTAATCTGTCGGACGTCCGACAGCCCCAACGGCTAGCTGACTCTTCATCTGCCTTCTATCCGTTGGAAGCATTAATGAAGCCCATTTTTGGTTCTCTTTAAATACAAACGATTCTGAATCAGAGAGGGACTTTTGAACACTTAGTTTACAAGATCTCAAGAGATATTTTAGCTAGAAAATAGTCTCCAAAGCTAGATTTGTTCTCCAAGTGTTGTGAATTTCTTGTGAGCATTTCTCTTGTGGTTGAAAGTTTCATTAGTGTAGCTTTGTTGAGAGTTATCTGAGTGTTTGTAAAACTTCTTAACTTGACTAAGTGAGGCTTAGGGCAAGGAGGAAGTGCTCCCTCCATTGTACATCTAATTGATCATCTTTCATCAAAGAGAAGTTGCTCAACCTAGTGATTGGTCTTCAAGTTTGAGGAAAGCTTGGTAGACAATCGGTTTGATATTCTATCTTGTTTTTTTTTGTTTAATAAAATTCTCATTGCTTATCTATACTTGTTTTTCTAATCAACATTGCTCTCTTCTTCTAATCTACTTGGTTGATTATTACTAGAAAAGAAGGTAAATTTTTATTAAAGAAAAATTGCATAAATTTGATTAAGATTTTAATCAACCTAATTCACCTCTCCCTCTTAGGTTGTCTTTGGACCTTACATTAGGGGTGGCCAAAAAAGTATATTTGAACACCTTTTAAATTAAATGCAAGCTAGGGGATTAGATCTCCCAGACTGTATTGAGCATCTTCCGTATTAAATGCAAACCAAGGATTCCATCACCTAATGTACAAACAAATAAAGAATTTAAAGGTACTATTACTAGGGGTGCAAACGAATCGAGCTGCTCGGGAGCGGCTCGATTCAAGCTCGACTCGAGCTCGAGTCAAGCCCCAGCTGATCGAGTCAAAGTCGAGCTCGAACTCGAGTTCAAAATATTAAACTCGTTAGCTCGCGAGCCGACTCACGAGCTCGAGTATATATATATATATATATATATATATATATTTTAATAGTAAAATTACATAAATATTCATTAAGAAAAAAATATTATTTTATTTATTTTTAAAATAAAATAAAATAATTTTTTTTATTTTTTCAAGATCGAGATTCAAAATTGTCAGCTCGTCAAGCTCGAGCTCAAGTTCGAATTCGATGAAATTAAGTCAAGGCTCAATTCGATAAGGCCAAATCTCAACTCGGCTCGGCTCGACTCGACTCGTTGCAGCCCTAGCTATTACACAATCTAATAGGATGACATGTATCATTAGTAGTGCATTTAATCCAGAAGATGCTCAAGTGCATTTAATTCTTTTTGCACGAACAATTGTTAGAATGGGAGAGGCTAGTTGATATAAAGTTGGCACAGGAGAACTAAAAGTTGGGAGAACGGACAGTTTAAGTGAAAAATAATCATTAGGATTACCATTCTTTGATAGATTTTGGAATTTTTCTTTCTAAACTTTTTTGCCAAAAAATTTTAGAATAGCAAGGTGATTTAATATAAGATTGGCATTAGAGCATTTAGAGTGGATCAAAGGGGTGTTTAAGTGAAAATATAATTTTTAGAAAATCAAATTTTTAATTTTATAAATTTTGGTATTTAATCTTCTAAATTTTTTCCTAATAATTGTTAGAGTAGTGAGGGTATTTTAATATAATGTTGGTATACAAGGACTTTAAAAAAAACTGGGGTGTAGGAAAGGGGGTTTAAATGTAAAATTAACTCCTAAATAGCAATTATCTTTATTGATCTAAGTTTTTTTAATTAGATTTTTTGGTCTAAATTATTATTCACCTACAAATAAAACCATTCAAAAGTGTAACTTATGTTTTTGAAATAAGATTTATGTCTTGAATTGTGTAACCTATGTAATGATTAGGTTTATGAATTCATTTAGTGAATTTTTTACCATTATACAATGAATCTAAACTTTTCAATTTGTAGCTAAAATATGAGTTGTTAATTCGTCTTAATGTTGGTATTTTAATACTCCTAATTTCTTAGCCTATAAATAGAGGCGTCTATCAGCCAAATCTGATATATACTTTGCCATCTTTAGACTATTTTCTACTTTTTCTTCCTCTCACTACTATTAAAGTTTATAAGGGCAAAGATCAATGTTGTGTAATGTTTCTGTTTTACTCCAATAGTGTAGATTGGAGTAGACTACAGTGAAGAAAATGTTCTGCTATTGTATTTTGGAGGCAACGTGATGAGACCTATTACATTGGAAGATACTCTATAGGGGCGCAAATCGTCTTAAAGAGAGCAACCTAGTCCGCCTCTCAATCCATGCCAAATTAACTTTTATGGTTCAAATTATTTGCATTTTTTAATGCAAATTAACTTGATTCCATAGTTGGCCCATGGTGAAGTTCGGTTAGATAGACTAGGGTTGCCTTCAGTCAGGAAGTTAAGGATGGTATAGGCTTTGTGTTGGGCTAAGATCCGAGCACTAGTGTAATTTTCGGTTCTCATTAATAATACTACTACATTTATTTTTTTTTTTAAAAAGAGGTATGAGATTTTTGTTAATTTTTTGTTAAATTTAATTGGAGAAATATTTCTTACTAATGTGATTATTTTAGCCCAGAACCAACATATGGGTCACATAGAAGGACTAAAAATGTACGAAGGTTTTAAGTGCCCAAAATTTTTAAGATAGACATTCTAATTTGTCAATTTCTATTTTTTTTTCTTCCAAAATCTTTTAGAACAAATGATGTTACGTAGTGAGGATAATACTTTCACTTTGTATGCTGCGATGGTGAATTTTTGTCATATGTCACTTATGGGTAGGGGTGGCAATCGGGTCCAAATCGGATTGGCGTGTCGGATTGAAACTCGGGTATAACAGAAAACCCGTTGACCCAAACCTGCCCCGCCAACTCGAAACAGGTCAGGATACCTGACCCGAACCCGAAAATTTCGGGTTGGCGGGTCAACCCGAAATGACTCGAAACTTAATTTTAATTGATTAATTTACCATTGTAATTTCTAATAAAATCAATTTCGCACAAAACTAATAACATAATCAAGTAATAAAATTTTAAATAAATAATCCCAAACCAAATCTAAAATAAATTAAAACATCGTAAAAGTGTTTTATCCCAAACCAAATATAAAATAAATTAAAATAGTATACAAGTAAAAAATAATATAATACATTATTTGTCCAAATATAATAATTTCAACTTCACACGAGATAAATAAATTCATTTAGAATTAAGTGATTAATACCTTTGGAAAAAAATAACTTAGTTTAGTTAGATAAAATAATTTTTATATTTATTAAATTATTTTTAATTCGTAAATGGGTTATCGGGTCATATCGGATCACCCACAGATCGACCCGAATTCGACCCATTTTCTTTTCGGGTTCGACCCGATTCTGACTTGAACCCGCAAAATCTCAACCCAAACCCATTAATTTCGTGTTAGATTCGTATCATATTTTCAGGTCGTGTAGGAAATTGCCACCCCTAAGCCCTACTTATGGGGGAGGTAAGTGATATTTTTAGAACTATAAGGGTGCTAAATGATATTACAAGAAACTTCAAGGGAGAATTTTTTTTTTTTTTTAAATATTCCAGTTTTTGAACAACTTTAGCAATTAAAAATGTTTTGAAACTTGGACTGGTGATGAACAAAATGAGTGATTGGTTTTGAATTTATAGTTCAAACATCTGGATCACCAATTCAATCATTTTAATGTATTTTGAGCTTGCAAAAGTTTTGATGTATGGGAAATCATTACAAAAATCAAAACCTCTTGGAGTTTAGGACTCCTAAAGATAAAATGGTCCAAAAAGAGTAAAAAGTTCATTCTGACTCCTTGAAGAAAAAAAATTCATATAACTTAAACAAAAATTTGTCTAATCCAATGTAAACCAGCCACAACTTCCAAAAGAGCTTCGAGGTTTAAAACGTGTAATTAAAGTAAAATATTTAAATAGTAAAAAAGAGAAACAATGATGAAGGATTCGTGGCAAATGGTGTACAAGACGAGGATTGGCTCTACTGCTTGTTATTGTGGTAATCTCATCTTCTCCAACTTGCTCTCTTTTGTGAACGTATCTCATCTTTTATGCCAGGGAGAGGGACAATGCCAAAATAGGATGCTTGGCACTAACAATAGCAGATTGTGCCCTCATGCCCTTCAGCTAAGAGCAGTATTAACAATGTGAATATAAAGTTTTTGATTCAATGCCCTCATGCCCTCTATAAGATTTAGAATTTGCTTTGAAAAATAAGATGTAAAGTTTTGTAACTGAAGGTGCATTTCATAAAACTGAAGTCTGAAAATCGAAAACTGAAATCTGAAATTTGAAATCTAAATTCATTAAGCTATTGAAATGTTAAATATTAAATCTAATACATTTGAGTGTATATCACATTCAGTGATAAGTGAATAATTTATTACTTATTTTTTGGAGCAAATTTTGCCTAGAAAATTTAGTGTCACTTAATTAATTCAAATGTTCAATTTTTTATTATCAAATGCACTTGAATATATTAAAATCTGAATCCATTAAATTTAAGTGTTGAATTAGCTTATCAAACAAGGCCTAAGATTTTGAGAAGCAAAATGAAAATAGAAAGAACTTTAAAGGTGCAAAGTGGAATAAATCCTAAGGGTCCGTTTGGTTGATGGGATGACACAGGATTGGATTAATCATCATGTGTCATTCTATGTTTAATTGCATTTTATACAGGGGATGACACACCTAACCGAATTAATCCCCTATTCATGGGATAAAATAATCCCATGGGAGAGATGGGATTAGTCATCCCGGGATCACTAACAGGTAGGATAATAAAATTTTAAACTAATTTATCCTTACAAAAAATACAAATTTATACTCTTATAATTATATATATAATCCTACTCTCACATGATAATATACTATGAATGGACTAATTTGCCCCTACTATTTAATTTTAATGTTTTTGATTAATTTGCCCCTACTACCAATATAACAATATTTGGACTAATTTATCCTTATGAATGATTCAAATTCAAATTAGCTATTATATAACCATACTCTCACATAATAATATCATAATAAACAGACCAATTAGCCCCTACTAATTCTATTAAAATTTTTTACTAATTTGCCCCAATTCATTATTTTAAAATTTTTGACTTTGTGAATGAGGATTTCAATAAGTTCAAACTCGATCCAAAGAAAAATCTTCTATATTAGCCTGAGTTCGGCTCATTGAAAGCTCTTAAATGAATTCGGTTTTAATTGATTTAACCTTAATTTAGTCAAAACTTGGCCCATTATTTAATTGAATTTCAAATTTAGGTTCAAAAGCTTGGACAAAATCTATTTTTAAGGGCCCGAATGGGCTAAGTTTGAATGAATACCAATTTTTATATATCAAAACCCTTGATTTACTTTATAATTATAAAGTTTTAAACTACTCTATTTTAATAAAATTTATAAATATTAAATTATTTATTAGATTATTTTATTAATATTTTATAAAATATTAAATTATTTTATTAAAAAAAATCTACAAATTAAGGGATGCTTTGGTTATTAAAATAGTAATCCTTCCTCATCCAATCTCCAACCAAACATAAGATAGGATTATTTTCCAACATATCCTATCTAACCAAGAACCAACCAAATACTAGACAACTTGGATTGTTTATCCAGGGATGACTCAATCCAAGATTAATAATCTGAGGATGAGCCATCCCATCTCATCTAGTTCATAAACCAAATGGAGCCTAAAAGGTTAACGTAGAGTGATCTGATCATTAGAAGTGTTACTCTTCACGTCTAGTCAATCATACAAGCTATAGAGAGGAACACTATTCTATAGAGACAAGAGAAGACTCTTTTTATTAAAAAAAAATAAAAAAATTGTTATCCTCTCATCCCTTCTCACACTCTTTTTTTATCCCATACTGTCAGGTATATCATGTACGTCTTTTTAATTCCAATTGCCATATAAATGATTTGAATCTTGAGTTTGATAATGGAAAAGATTCTAAGAACCCTTTCTTTTTTTTATCCCATACTGTCAGGTATATCATGTACGTCTTTTTAATTCCAATTGCCATATAAATGATTTGAATCTTGAGTTTGATAATGGAAAAGATTCTAAGAACCCTTTCTTAACCACTGTAACGAGATTTGATAAAGTAATTAAATGAACTAATTTAAAGTTTTGTGATGCTTCAGTCGTAGTCCATCCATGAAGACTCCGTGAGTTTGTAAACTGCGTCTATACATGCGTATGTAAATTAATAAGTTTATATATATATATATATATATATATATATATATATATAATGTTCTATTTTGTCAATTTGTAGGTTTCTTTTATGGAACCATAGAAAGGGGGGAAAAGAAAAATAAGGAAAAAATAAATCACAGAAACAAAAATATAGAGAATACAAAAAAAAACTAAAACATAAAAAAAAAACCAGAAGAAATAATAAACCCAGTAAGCCAAAGGCCAAATTCAGAAAAGCAAAAACAAAACAAAGGCCCAAACAAAGAAAGAAAGTCGAAAAATAAAGCAGAGGAAGCGATATTTGGAATTTTGGATTACAATCATTTGGATAGAAGAAAGTTAAAGTCAGCTTTCACCTGGCATTCTGTACATCTTAGGCTCACAACAGAAATTTTTTTTTTTTTTTTTCATGTAATGGCTTCCTCGTCAACGTTAATATTGGTCTTAAATGATTGGCAGCTAATGGTTTTGTCTATTTTCTAAATATCCTTGTATTAAATATGTTACATGTTATAGAATATCACAATTAGATGTCAAGTTAAATGAAGAAGAATATATATTGTTCAGCAAAAATATCATCCAGCTTCTTTAACTTGGAGAATATTTTACAAACAGATTGTGATGGATCATAAACACTATTAAACATCAAACCAGAAAAGAACATGGAGAACATTTTACAAATAGATTATGATGGATAATGTTGGCTTGATAGAATGCATGACTGTGCTTGCCCCTGCAATGACAAAGTAATACAGCTGCATCAAAGTTCAAACCAAATAATTTGGTACAGATGAAGAAGGGACATGATCAGTAATTATATGTCATTGAACTGAATTAACATACACATACAATTATATCTAACCTGATGAGTGGAATGACCACACCAAATCAAGGAGAGACATAAATGTTTCAGTCTTCACCTTCTGAGGAAACCTGCTCTGGAAGAAGGAAAAATTGCAGTACTACATCAGTTGAATGAAGAGGTATACAGATTACCCAACAAAATTGGTCATCTGGTTTCTTTGATTTGTCATTTTGATCAGTTTGAGCAATTAACCACCTAAAATAGCAAAATAAAACATGAAACCACACACAAAAAAAAGTATAAGAAAAAATTGCTTCCTTTTTTATTTCCGAAAATATTGCCTATTAAAGAATGAAAATGTTTGTATTTCAGCATGTTGTAGTGAAGAAAAACACATATTAAGTCCTATGCCCTTCCTCTGTTGAAAAGTAACACAACCATAGTTTGTTTTTTTTTTTTTTTTTTTTGGTTTTTTGTCTCCACTTAATATTTGTTGCAAAACTGTGATTGTAGGTTTCAACATATCAGTCAATTGAATTATGGTTTTTATTGAGGAAAAATAGAAGTAAGTCACACTTTTCTGTATTACTCTTATTTACATGCACAAATTGGGAACAGATAAGTGTATCTGGTTTGAGCATCATATCAAGTTATGTAGCAACAAGGAAGAAGATTTCGGAAATTGGGACATAAAAATTACTCAACGCTGAACCAGAAAATGACAAGAAGCAGATTGTGCATCAATCAGAAATTTATCAGAAAGTTATGCAGCAGAAATTGCTTCAAAATACACGTGAATTAACACATCATTGGACTGATTCAACATATAAACAAATGAAAAAGAGACATGAATGGTTTGCCGTCGTAAACTGTTAAGAGAAGCATGAATCATTATATAATTGAACTGATTCAACATATGCAAATATAGTTTTATCTGACCGATGAGTGGAATCCCACTGTACATTCACTCTCACAATTGCCAACTGCGTGATGAGAGGATATAGACTCTCTTTCTGAAGAAACCTCCTCTGCTTCTGAGGGAATTGACTCTGCTTCTTTAGACTCTTCTTCTAAGGAATGGAATGAATTTCGATCTTTAGAACCTCATTTCCCATGTCCATCTGCTCTTGTTGAATTTGCTTTACAGAATCTACAACAGACTCAGGACAATTTTCCACCACAATCATTTCAAGAGTCTCACACTCCCCTAAACAGGAAGGGACCTTTTCCAGCTCCTTACATCGGTGCAAGACCAATTTCACAAGGCGGGAAAAATTATCAGAAAATGCAGTCCAGTTGCGAAATTTCAACCTTGACAATTTTAAGACTCGGAGGTTAGGGAACTCCCCCTCTTTCATTACCCATTCTTCCCCGACAAAGCTGTGATCAAGTAATTTAAGCACTTCAAGATTCGGCAACTTTCCAATTGTTGAAATTTCACTCCATGGCTGACAATTATATGAGAGAGCCAACTTTTTCAAATTCAACGGGAATTTGAATCCACATCCGTGAAAACCATACAAATAAAGTGATTCCAGTTGACTCAAACTGTCAAACTCAAGAATCTCGTTGCAATTTCTGGTAGCTTCTCTTGATCCGCCCGGGTGTTCCATACATTTTAACCTGCGAATGCTTGGTAACTTTCTCAGTATCTTTTGCAAGCTTTGAGGAGAGGGATCAACTGCAAGGTTTAAAGTGTCCAAACGATCTAAATCTGGGGATACTTCAAGATTTTCAACTGGAAAAATAAAACCCCTTGGCCATACTCCATGATAATTTATAGCAAGTAGATGACTCAATGTCTTAATGTTCCAAATAGTACTTGGCAGCTCACAACTAAAACCCTGAACTTCTACGATGAGAGTTTCTAACCTTGAGAGGTTGGCTATCGCAGATGGGATGTATGTTACTCCTCTGAGCGCCAGGTATCTCAAGTGAACAAGCAATACTACTTCCATTGGGAAAGAATAACAAAACTTCAAATTCCGGAAATCCAACACTCTGAGAAGTTTAGGTAACAAAATATCCAAATCCTCCTCTTCATGTTCAATATGAACATGTCCAAACAAGATCAAAGAGCGTAAATTGGGAAAAATAAGCGTTAACTCCCAAATCTTCAATTCTCTGGTATTGTGGACACAAATTCGGTGGGGGTTGCTTGGTCCAGTAAGCCCAAGAGGGTTCCAAGTATGAATAGCATATAGAAAACTTTCTTCTTTGGCTTTTTTCACACAAAACTCATGTACCAAATCGTGAAGTAGACAGGCTTTGGCACCACCCACAGTTCTTTGTCCGACACCCATAACTAAACTTCTATTAACTAGAGCCATGAAGTAGTCATAAGCTGCTTCCTCTACTCTCTTTCCTTCAGCCTGTTGCACAAATCTTTCAGAGACCCAAAGCCGTAACAACCTTCGCACATTAATAACCTCGTCTTCTTTAAATGCAGCAAAGTACAGAAGGCATGGCTTCAAATAATTTGGCAGATGACTATAACTCAGTTCAAGTGCCTTCATGCAGTATTCATCCTCAAGGACAATAGAACTTAGACTTTTTGCAACTTCTAACCAGCTATCTCGTGCAGTAGTAGCAAGAATTCCAGCAATAAGGACAACTGCGAGGGGTAAGCCCTGACAAAGTTTTGCTATTTGAGATCCAACTTCACTTAGTGCTGGAGGACAATCTTCCATGCCAAATAGCTTTCTCTGCAGCAATGTCCAACTCTCTTCGTCAGTAAGATGGCGGAGATGGTGAGGCTCGCTATTAGGTTTGAAATGCAAAGATAAATTCTGGTATCTACTGGTGAAGAGAATCCTGCTTCCATTGGCATCATTCGGTAGTGATTTTTCCAACAAATCCCATGCCTCAACGTTCCACAAGTCATCCAAAAAAAGGAGATACCTACTTCTCAGCAAAACCTGCCTTAGCTTGTTAGCCAAATTATTTTCATCCTCCTTAAGATATTCATCTGGACTCCTAGAATCAACACTACACAAAAGTTGAACTAACAAACTGTGTTTGCTACACGTTTGAGAAACACGACACCAACCATGAACATGGAAATGTGACCTAACTGAAGGAGCATTATAAACTTTGAGGGCTAATGTGGTCTTACCAAGGCCTGGCATACCCACAATGGGAACAACATCCAATTGCTTTGATCCTCTCGTAAGCCGATGAGTAATAGTTTTCACCTCATCGTCAAGACCTACCAGATCTTCGTCGTGCATGGCGGCAGCAAGTTGTGACGGTATGTGAAGGGAAGTCTTGTTAACTCTTTGGGTTTGACCATTATGGATCTCAGGGGCATCAATCTTCAAAAGATTGATATCTCTAGAAACAGCATCCAAAGAATCTTCACATTTATCACCAACAAGTGCCAAGTCAATCAGTAACTCTGCCTTGTAAGCAGCTTCCATAACATGACTCCAGAAAGCTTGAAGTTTTCCATTCTGATGGCGCTGCTCCTTGATATTTTTCAGGAAAGATCTTAAAATTACGAGATCTTTTTGGATCATTTCGATTCTATCCTGTTGAAAACCAATTGAATCGTCAGCCTCATCACACCTTACTAGTTCCTTGAGATTTTCTAGGAAAGAATCCATACAGCCCAACTCATTGGGTCTAGGATAATTAAATGATGAATATGGTGATTTTAGTGGATAATTGTGTGCAACCTCTGCCACCATATATTTGAGAACTTTGTGCAAATGAAACACCGCAAGATCTATTTCCTTAGGCAAGCCTTCTTTGATTTCATTGACAGAAAGGGAGAAGGTCAAAATTGCTGCATCAGAGACCACAGCTCCAATAAGATCCTTCATTTCATCAGCTAGTTTCTCCTCCTGTTTAAGAAGGATACCCAGGCATCTTATTTCCTCATGGAGTCTTAGTATTTGACCCTTCACTGGAACCTGAAAACTGGCATAAGATCCTAGTAGATCCATAAGATAATCACGGAGAGAACCAACAAACTGGCCTACCACACGATCCTCATTCTTCTGAAGGGCTAAAGCATATGATGGTCTCGGTTGTTTCTTTGAAGCTGTCAGGACATGGACAAAAGTTTCTCGGACTTGGAGATCAAGAAGATTGATCTTCTCGTGCATCAGCTGATAAATTTCAGATTCCATTCGATTGGCCACTTGTTGATCATGGTAAAACAGACATACAGAAATCAGGCGTCCAGCTGCAACTACAGTGTAAGTCAAGAGATCTGTCAGTTGCGAACATTCAAGACCTTGCATTGTCACAAAGCCAATGAGATTCCTTAAGAGTTTTAGCCTGTTTCTAATTGTCTCCCTTAGCTCCCCAACACGTAAATTCCAATCCAAAGTCTCTAAAAGGCACATAATAAGATCCATAACTAGTCGTGGATCTCCCGGTGCGTAATAGTCAATGAAGATGGCGGCGCATGATTTCTTGAGATCCGTCTCAAGAAACATTTTGATCTTTTCCTTGGATCTGGTAATCGCACTTTCAATGTTGGCATAATCTAAGTAACGACCAGAATGAATATATTGAAAATAAGCAGGCTGAAGATCATGAATCATCCTGATAGCCACTTCTTGAATTCTGAAGCAAATAATACTACGTCTCAAATTTTCAGACATAATATTACACCTGTCCTCGCGATCGGGCTCCAAAAGCGCTTCGTGGTTCCTCCTCCTCCTACACTTTTTGACATACAGAAAACAGGTTTTCATTAATCTTGCCTTCTCCTTCAGGTACTTGAAGTACCAGCCATAGTAGGGCTCTTTTTCAAGCTCGGCTAGAGTATCTAAAGCAAGATCAAAGCAACTAGTGCTAGTGCTGGAGGAGACGAGATGCGACTGCAGATAATCATAAGAAGCAAAATCAAAGCAATTGGCGTTACTGCTGGAGGGGATCTCCATTATAATATCTTCTTTTCACTCTGATATTAGATTTTTATCTGGTTTAGCAGCTGCTCAATAAAATCAGTTCAGGATCCAAAACTTTCTCATCTAAGAATAGCCAACAAACAATAGGCTGGACTTTTTTTTTCCCACTTTTTGTGTAAATATTGCAAGACACTAGTCTATCTTGTTCACAGAAGATATGGTGCTTCAGAACTTTGCCAGCAACTTCAGTGTAGCGCCAAACAAAGATACCTCCCAATCTGATGCATTATTGGTGGGCCATGCATGTACCAATTTGGCCGCTTTTTTTATGACCAAATGCGTGTACCAAATTGGTCACCTTTTGCAGTCACATCAGTAATTAGATTACAACATTCATGTAATGGTTTCTGCATTAATTTCAATATTGTTCTTAAACTAATTGTCTAATTTGAATCATATTGTAAATCAATCAAGAATTAGCTTTGCATTAGTCTTCCTGCTACAATATTGTGGCTAGCGTGTAGCTCTAATTAAACGCTTATAGAGGTACAACTTATCTATAATATATTAAGAGCAAGAGTCTAAATTAGCGGATTAGTGCATTAGATCTCGTATTCCGATAATACCCTCTGTATGCAATGTTGTTTTTTTAGCTCTGCATTATTTATGATAATTGTGGCTATTTATGTAATTCAATGTAACAGCAAGAATGAGTTTTTTCTTTAGAAATATAAATATATTAAACTCAGATTTTGTTAACTTTGTTGAGCAATAGTTGGAAAGAAATTGTTTGTAAAGAAGTTTTAGAAATTTCTTTGGCAATCAATTAATTTTGGAGCAAGCAAGCAGATTTCCTTGAGCAATAGTGCAAAAAAAATTGTTCGGAAAGAAGTTTAACAAATTTCTTTGACAATACTTTTGGAACTAAAGAACTTTTGGAAACTTTCGGAAACTAAAGATTAGCATATCAATAAAATTGTGAATGAAGGAAATACTTGAGGAAAGGGATTAAAATTAAACATTATACAAAAAGAGTAAATCTTATATATACTTATATTCTATAAACTATCATTGTTAGATCTCTGACATATGTGTAAAAATTGAATTTCAAATTCAAATTTTGCATAATTGTCATTTATTAAAAATGAGTTATTATGGATGGATTTTAGAAGTTTACTGAAGCTACATTTAGAAGAAAACTTCTTGCCATGCTAGATCAACATGAGAACTCAAAATCAACTGGCTACCTTGGAACCCAATTACACCAAGTAATGTGATTCCTGGAGCCCCATACTGTGAAGGCATAATAAAGAAATTAAACTCATGCCTTTAGGAAGAGCTCAATTTTCTAATTGCTTAAACTTTGTAGAACTAAACAAAAGATAGCGAAAAAATTAACCTTGAGGTTATATTTAGTAATAGAGTGTTGTTGACATAAATTTCTTTATAGAAAAGCAATTGATTTGGAGCAAAACATTGGTATATTTATCTATCTAGCTATTTGTAACAAAAGTTTTCATTCTTTTATTTATTTTTTGTTAAAGGAAATCCAATACTAAATATGTCCTTACATTTTTCGGAGATTTAGGCACTCAATGTGACCTTTTCTTTCCTATTATCTCTTTCATCTGTTTTTGAATTTAAAATAAAAAAGAAAATATGTATTTCAATTGCCAAATTTGCTGTGTTGGGATGTTCATTTAATTTGGCACATTCTAAGTGAAAATCTAAAGGAGTTTCAACCGTTATAGAAATTTTTCTTTTGCCACATCTCTAAGTATGCTTAATGCTTATATAAGCATCTAGCATCTAACTGAGAATGAGTATTAATAAAAACAAGAAAGCTAAGAAAATATAGGGCAAACAATTTATATGTATTTATAAAAATTATTAGTCAATTGGTTTGGTTAAATTCTTGTTTTTTTTAGTTTTATATTTTTCCTGTTGATATAAATGTAGGATATCTACACTTAACCGTCCATTTGCTCCTTTTTTGCAAAAACTGTATTGTTTTTAAAATACTTAAAAATTTGTAGCCAAACAGAGAGATTATCCAATCTTAGAAGTAACAGGATTGTTCTAGCTGAGAATCAACAAGGTTATGCCTACTTGTTACACAGGTTTTTTTTCCTTTTACCTTTTTTTTTTGGGTTAGATATAATATTCCCACGAGCAGTAACCACCAAATCAACTATTTCACCCTCAACTATATTGGCACATTTGAATATTCATTTTGGAATAGAGGAAAAGAACAAGAAAATTCAAGTTGTCATCTTGTTTATAGGCTATCTTGTTCTCTTTCCACAAAAGATAAAGTGCAGTAGTGCTTTGGGCAAAAAAAAAGCAAAAAGGCTAAATAAGTTAGACCACAGTTTCCAGCAACCAAGACAATGGATGTTACTTTATCAAAGGAACAAAGAAAGGTATAGATCATCCTGGTGTTGTTAACTTTATGACCACATCTAATAAAAATTTGTCAAACTTTGGATTCTCACCCATTTGGTCATAAATTTGAGTCCTCTATCCTATTTCTTCATCTCTTGGTTCCGCTTTCTTTTCCCCTTTTTCCTGTAATATATATTAAAAAGCAATAATACATCTTGCTGCATACATTTAATAAGTTTGCATTCTACTAGAGTACCAAAATAAAAGAAATGGGTTGAAATCAGGAAACAGGAGGATTCATGGGTTGTAATAAAGAGAACTTGTTGCAAATGGAAGACATGATAAGATAGAAAAGGTAAGAAAAGGTAGTTTAGATGTTTATTTGTGTCATATTGGAAAACTTTTTGTGATTTGTTTTCTTTCTCCAATTGTGTTGTTTCTCGGCTTAGCGAGGCAACATAACAAAATAAACCAAATCCTCTAGCTAATTTGGACAACTCTTCTAGTCTTCTGCCCTCAACAAGAAAATACAGCTAATTGACCAAACCAAATCCAAACTCTACTGGGACTGAACGTCCAGCTTAAGATGATCTAAAAATGCAAAAGAAAAGATATTATTGCTAGCAAGTCTCCACTAACCAAACTCTTTGTTGGACTTTCTTGTGAAAAGATACTAATAGCAAGCTTGGACAATTAGTTAGGTTGCGTTTGATAAAATTAAAGTCGGAAATCTGAAGTTTGAATCCATTAAATTATTAAATATTAAATTTAATATATTTGAGTGTATATCACAATCAGTGAAAATTGAATAACTTACCGCTTATTTTTTAGAACAAGTTTTGTCTAGAAAATTCAGTGCCACTTAATTAATTCAGATGTTCAATTTTTAGTTATCAAACGCATCTAAATATATTAAAATTTGAATCTATTAAATTTAAGTACTAAATTAAATTATCGAACAGCTGGGCCTTAGTATATCAACAGAGATTCGGGAGGCCCTAGGCCCCAATTTAAGAGAGATTTTTGAGAAGTGCCACCCAAAACAGCTAGTTAGTAGCTTATTTGGACCTTTTTAGGTTGTTGAGCCTTTTGTTTTATTTAAGCTTTTTTGTGTTTTAGTATTTAGTACTCTAAAACTTTATGATTTTGTGCTCTCTTCTTTATAGTGAATTTGCTGCTCTTTCACTTGTGACATAGGTCAATTGTCCAAACAACATAATTCTTGTCTATTATATTTATTTTTGCTTTATTATTGTATTTTGAAATTGCCAAAAACACTTCCATCAATTTTCCGGATGACAACTCAAGATGGAGGCTATTTTTAGTTCATGCTGGAGTTAATTTAGTGCTACAGGGAATTGAAAAAAAGTCCATTGAGGGTTTTGTGGAAAAGATGAAACAAGGTTACTATATTCATGATTTCAACCTGTTGAGATCTGCTGAGACTTTTGTGATTTTGGCCGATTGGAATTTGTTGGGGCTTTTGTGGCTTTGACCCATTAGAATTCATTGTGGCTTTTATGATCTTGGTCTATTAGGATCCGTTGAAACTTTCGTACAGAAGGTGAAGCATGGTTGCTACTTGTCGATGTTGAATATATAAGGTAGAGATTTGTTGTGTTTGTTTTTGTAAAACATATCGAAAATTTTACATAGATATCTCTTCTTTTAGTGGTTATAAATATGATGGGTTTAAATAAGTTCAAATACATCAAAGCACCAGTCAAGGACCCTAATATACATGATATTAGGTATCAATCTCACAGAAAAGATTGTCAATTACTGATAGTTTTCGAACTCCTCTATTGTTTAGATGATCACAAATAAAGCACTTAAATTTACTCTACTAACATGTAATAAAAGTAGCAAAATAACAATAAAAATGTGTTCAAAATTATGGAATCTCTAACTACTCTTGCAAGTGAAAACAAATCATCTATTAGTATCCATCTTCTTGACTTTCTTGAAAGAGGACAATCTACATCTAATTCCCTCAAGGATCTCTTGTTGAATAACTTTTGTATCCCTACATTCATTCCTAAATTGTGTTGCATTCCTTTCTTTCCAAATGCACTAAATAGCAGCTGCCAACAAAAACTCTTCCTTGTTTTAGCAAGAGATTTGCCTTTCAAATTAATTCCAATCCAATCAATCAAATTGCTCCTATTGGTACCATCATACAGCACATTTGGATTCGAAATAAATCCAAATACTATTAGTAATAGAGCAATCAAAAAACAAATGGCTATGGTCTTCAATGTCAGCTTTTTATCTTCAATAGTTTTTTCTTTTCGCTTCTCAATTTTGCTGAACATATTAGCTCTTGCTTATCTGGAGCCTGCAGCACAGGATTTGGATCAATACTTATGGTCTAAATATATTCCAACAAGATACTTACATAGTCAAGCTCAATTATTCTGTGTTTCATTGTTTTCTTCCAGTGCCAACTTCCAAATAGTTAGCTTACTATAAAGATAAAACTCAGGAAGGGCTCAAAGACATGCAGACTTGAAAGTATTTAGTTAGAATTTAAAGTTACACTATTAAGATGCCAAATATATCGTTTAAAGTTATTGAACTCAGCATAACAAAATTAGTTTCTTGCATTGAATTAATCTGAATAAAGGGAAATTTTCCAAGCTCATCTATTAGAGCGGACAAAAAATTAGAAGGGATTTGCAATTTTCACCCTCGAAATGTCATCAATTTTTGGTTTGCACCATCCTAAACTATTACTTGTAGTACTTAGCTGGAAAAAGATAAGATGAACAGCAAAGAAAATGTTTAGACAGTTTACTTTCATTAGACTTGTGAAAACATTGCTAAGTTGGAGAATGAAAAAGCTTGTTCCTGTGTAAAGATGAAACGTTTAAAAAAAATGAGAGAGAGAGAGAGAGAGAGAGAGAGAGATTTGATCATCTTTTTGTTTTTTTTTTTTGGATAACATATTAATCAATTTACTTAAGGTACAGATAAGCAATTTAATATTTTCATATAGTAATTAGGACAGAAAATCCCAATCACTTAACGTAAACTATAAGCAATTTAACAATTGTGTAAAAGAATTTTCTGGAATAACTTAGATTACTCATGTAAAATTCACTTCACTTTGTGCTCCATCTGGTTACAGCCTAGCTGAAGCTCCATCTGGTTACAGCCTAGCTGAAGCCCAGAAAGGGAAACCCCAACGGGGTAAGTTCGGCCGGTCATATAGTCCTTTTTTAAGACGTTGATCAGTGTTCGAATTCCGTGGTTACCGTGTTTAGAGTAGGTTGGGGCGCCCTCTCCCGGGCCGCAGAAAGATTAGTCAGGCCAAAGGTCCGAATACCCGATGTGTCGTCAAAAAAAAAAAAAAAAAAAGAAGCCCAGAAAGTGGCAACAAATGTAGTCAACCTACAAAAACAACTTAAGCTGGTTAGCCAAATCATCCAAGTAAATATTACCGGTTGTAAACAATTGCTAATTGATTTTCTGGTCAATTTTAGGACAAACACTTTTATCTGTTCCTTTAAAATCTTGGTGTAAAAATACATTGAGAACATCTTTTCCTGCTAGAATCTTTCTTTATATATTAGTCGACTTATTTAGCTATGATCCCCCGAATCCTGCATCCGAAGCCTGTCCAATACGAAGACTACTTTTCTGACTCTCATCTAATCTTTCTTTATTTTCTTGCTTCTAAAAATTCTTTCTTTATTTCAAAATTACCTTTAATTCAATGTTCAATTATAAAAACTTAGGCTTGTATTACTCAACATACTTTCTTTTTTTTCTGACAACGATAACATTTGTATAACTTAATCTAATGTGTAAGGAACTAGTAGATGTATAGATCTGATTAGAGTAAAATGGTGCTTTGACACTTCCTTTAGATTTTTTTAAGTGCAGATAAAATTGAAACATTTGACCTATAGGTCAAAAAGGGACTTGGTCCCTTTTGGTGTAGTACTAAACATACTCGTTTAACTTTTCATTGTCAGTCCAACGAATGAGGCATCAAACTACAAAATACATTTCACCTATCATTTTCTAAAAAATAATAATGAAAAGATTTTCAGCATTAAAGAGCATCAACAAAACGGTTAATAATTGACTTACCATGACAGCCCAAAAAGCATCTAAGTTGTTCCTTGTCTTCAAGTAAATAAATAAATAAATAAATATATATATGTATATATATATATATATATATATATATATATATACATGCTAACCTCTGTTATTGATCATCCCAAAAACCAAGAAAATAAAGGTTCTCAATGGCTACTTTAATTTCTTCATAAAAAATAAAAGGTTCTCAGTGGCTACTTTCATAAAAAATCGTATATCATTTATGGCGCGTAATATTACTCTTTTTTTTTTATTTTGACCCTCTTCAACTCCATGGTGCGAGCAGACAAGAGTTGAGTTTTGAGCAATATGTTTTACTTCAGAATAAAGGTGTTCCCCACAACGTTTTGAAACTTGGACTGTTAATTAAACCAGTAAAGTAATTGGGTCGAGATTCAATATGTCAAATCGATTCAACCCCAGTTCGATGATATTTTATATATATATACACACACATACATATATATATATATATATATATATATATATATATATACACACACACATACACATAAACACATACAATTGTGCATAGAATAATTGTTTCAATTGTTCCAGACTGTTATCCCATAGACTAATTTAAGACATCATTTGATAAAAATTTAAATATTTTAAAAAACAAATAAATTTTTTAAATTGTAAATTCAAACAAATAAATTTATCTCAATTGCACCTACTTCGTAAAAATCTTAAATCCCATACAAACCACAACCATATTCTAAAATTAAATAAAATGCATTGAGATTTTTTAAATTAAACAAAATCTAATAGAACTACAAAAGAAAACGACAATCTTTGAGTTTGAGACTGAGAAATATAGAGAGTTTAATTACTTTTTTAGAAATTAGGGTTGGGAACAAAAGATTCTACTAATAAGTTTTATCATGTTTAAAACTTTAGGTTCAATTTTTTTTAAAAAAAAAGATGGGAAAAATTTAAAAAAAAAAATCACGGTTCCGATTCAATTCGGGTTGAAAGGTCTGATCGATTTTTAGCGATTTTGATCGATTTTAACGAAAAATCAATACTAGTAATGAACCGGACCAAAGACTTGGCCAACTTAGTCGAATTGACCGGTCGACCTGATTTTCAAAACGTTGGATCCCCAAGCTTTTAAAAGGGAGCCGATCCCTCCATCAGGTCCTACAAAGATCCTCCACCACCTCCACTGATAGAGCCACATGGGCCACATGCTTTGCCCCAGAGTAGCGTATTTCCTAGGCTTTCAAGTTTCAAGAGGGGTGCCTGTCCCTCCATCAGGTCCGCCAAAGAATCCACCGCCGCCACCACCATTAGGGCCATTTGTGGATCAAAAATCCTAAATAATCGGCATTCCGGTCCATGAAACATAATTGAGTTGATATAATAATAGTAACTAGTTGCTATCAGTGCCTAGATTGCATAACTAGGCGGTTGTTCAATTTGACTCTCCAAATAAAGTTTTTTGCTTATCTATTGTCATTAGCATTTTTATTTGCTAGCCAATATGTTTAAAAACTATGTGATTTTTTTTTACTGATGGTTGTCAACTTTTGCTTCTAATCATATACTGTCTCAAATTAGTTTCTTTTTATATAAACTTTTGCATAATCCATTAGCGTGGGGTCAATCAAAGCCTCATCAACTCTCATTTAGTGACAATGTATTTGGCATAAATGTTGGCTGTGCATGTAAATTTTTCAAGTGATTATATATTTTGCCATGATGAACAATTTATGGCAAAGATTTTCTCCACTCAGTTTCTTCTCGTAAATAACGGTTCGTATTATTAACACAGCCAAAAATTACAAGGGTAAGATAATTTTGGATCTTGTTGGATAGTTTATTACCCAAAAAGGGGTCTAAAACAGCTGAACAATCCCTGAAAATAAACGCAATGTTTGCTTAATTTGATTTCAGTGGAATTCAGCTGCTTTAGTCATCCAAAGGCAAATTTTGGATCTTTAAGAAGGTGAAGAGAGATTGCCCTGAACCATATGTCCTGCTCATCTGACTCTGAAAAATGTTAGCCCTTTGTATCTTTCACGTATCCTCCCTGCTATTTTTGTGAGTGGAGGAGAAATCGCATCTTAATGGTATACTTTGATTCGGATATTTCACTTGTTAATGCTATGTTGCAAGTATATGATTAAGCGTAAGAAAAAGAAGACAAATTTCTTGTGGCCTAGCTTAGGCCAGCTTGCATCCACCAATTGTAATTCAAAATATATTTTACTTCCAATAGTTATATGATCATTCAGCTAAATAGATTCTAATAAAGCTTTTAACCAAAAATGTCAAAAAGACAGTTCAATAGCCTGTATGAGGATTGAAGCCTATTACTTCATGCTGAAGGCTTAGTTCACAATCTAAGTGATTGAACACATCAAGTTATACAGGACATTATGATGATCCTTTTCTCCTCCTCAGTTGGTGAAAGACAATAGGTTTTATTCATGAATCTAACCTTTATCCCTTAAATTGGTGGACAGTACGTTTCATTCACAAATGTAACGTGCTCAATACTGTTATGCTCCTGCAACTTAACATTGAACTAAGCCCCATGTACTGAATAACAGTTGTTTTTTTTTTTTTTTTTTTGTGTTTTGTAGCTTTTTGAAAATTTGTGCAGAAAACAGAAGTACAACTCTCTTGTCAATGATTCTCTTATAAACTGATCCCTACCAATCCAAGCCCAATTTACCTAATACTCTCCTAGCAGCATTTTCTTCAACAAACAATGCTAGTGTGCATTTGGAGTTGAATAGAATCCCGGACAAGCACCTTGTTCTATTAGAGTGAAGTTGCAAGAGGCTGTTTCAGCTGAAAATCTTCGTTTTCTTTCAGGTGATTGTCAGGAGATAAAAATGATTGAAGAAAGAAAGAGGCTAACTACACAAATACAATGATGCTTGAAAGGCACACAGTTTTATGCAAGTAAATTTGTGAGATCCTGTTAAATAGATCCTACAACTAGCCAAAGTAACTCAAATAGTTTTGGTGTCTTAGAGGCTTGAGCCTCAGAGTTGCTGCTCATTGTCTTGTCCTTCACTATGTCCATTTGTTGATGTGTATAAAACACAATCAAAAGTGGACCTCAGCAATAGCATAAAAATGATGTATGGAAAAATTTCCTAGATAGCTATCATCTGGTGACAAATGAGAGATACCAGAGTAACACGGGTATATAAAAGTTTCAACAGCTACTAATTTAAAAAAAAAAAATCAAGTTTTAACAGCTATTAAAATGTGACAGCTAAGTAGCATAAGTAGCATCAGCATGTTTCTTGCTACATACTGAAGCAAGCTCTAGTCATTGAATACATGCAAGTCAAATCAGTGGCAGATCCAGAAAAAATTCTCAATGCGAACAAAAAAAACATAAAAAATTTTTTACCTACTCTTTTTATAGTATTTTAAACAAAAAAATATTCACCACTCAGTCGAGATGAAAAGTCTTTTTCTAGTTTACTTCATATGGAACTTTGTGCTCCACATATCCTTTTAGAATTTTAGTTCATGAACTAACTTAGAGAACCATGTAATTCTTTCACATTCTTCATAAGAAAACTTTAGAAACACACGTGAAATTATATCAAAAATTTTATGAGTACTATAGGAATTTAAGGATCCCCAGTGCCCCACCTTAAATCCACCATCGAGTCAAATAGAGCATTGTAATGAGACTTTTTATCTCCTCGTCTGTCGCTTAATGAAGTAAAGGTGTTTCAAAAATGAAATCTTCCAATCAATTTCAAATTGCATGTTGATTTCTTTCTTGCTGCCATTTATGCATTTTGAAATAAAAAGATATGCCCATTATCTGGGATAGCGTCTGATGAATGTAAAATCCTCAGTATACACAGCAGTGCTTTATCTTTTACCCCTCACATTACAAGTCATGATGCTATCCTCAAAATAGAACACCAGAGCAACAGGGCAGGATCATCTTACACAAAGAGAACTAAGCTGAATTAAACTAGACTATCTTATTCTAAGCTTTTAAGGAGCCTAAACAACGTAGCTGCTTCTCTCATCCTTGAAAACTCTATACAAAAGGCTTGGACTTCAATAAATAGATCCTGAACTGCATTGCAAATGGGTTCGACAACATTTAGTAAAATTAGATCAATGAGAATAAATCAAGGTTTGAGAGATGAAAGCTGCCATATGCACCAGGTAGTTAACACTTTATATTTAAAACAGATCAAAGGAAACTTTGTGTGCCATTGAAAATATTCGAATCACAACAACCTGTTACGGTCCAGAGTTACCTGGAATACTAATTCCAAGTCATATGTTATTTCAGGTGACTGAAAATTTAGCTTGCAGGATCACTGCTTACCTGGTATTCTAACACCAACGAAATTTTTGCCTTTAAATCACCTTATACATTTGTTGACTAGTACGGAAA
This sequence comes from Coffea arabica, assembly GCF_036785885.1. Lineage (NCBI taxonomy): Eukaryota > Viridiplantae > Streptophyta > Magnoliopsida > Gentianales > Rubiaceae > Coffea > Coffea arabica. The sequence continues at coordinate 41,342,428 of NC_092323.1, read as the reverse complement.
ATAATTCTAATAAGATATCTAATGTAAATTTTGACTTATGCGCAAGGAAGCGCAAGTTACTCAAGCGAGGAAATGTTCAGAAAGGAAAGAATTTCGACGTATAACAAAACCCCCTATAAATCAACAGATGAAATAAATTATCTTCCGTAGAGTTAAGTTTTATTCAAAAACTTTTTGACTCAGCAATGGTGTCATTAAAATTTTACCTGTTGCCGAAAGAACCACTAGACCATAATTAACTGAATTAATTATCTTTTCAACCACATAAGGTTCTAGCATTGCTCCATCTAATAATTTGCCAATCCATTTCATGTTGACTAAATAATGCAATTATTCTTATTAGTTATCCAATAATGTTAGTGACAAAGATGATTGGGCGATTAAGGTCATCTTCCACTGTCTAAAGGTCGTACACAAAAACAAAACATGCAGTGTGTCCTGCTGACACGAAAAAAGTAGTCAAGAAATAATGACAATGAGAATAGGAGCAGAACCATCATTCAATACATACTTCATATGCAGGTACAACTAATAGTACAATACAGAGATGTAGTTAAAGGTTACAATAGCAAAAGAACACCAAATTTAACTCCATTAAGTGCTTACACCAAATATCCTTTTCAGCTTTTGGTTGCATGATTAGGTCATCACTAGAAAGTTTCTTCATAATATTAACTACTTATACATCATCCTCTATTGTTTTCTTGTCCCACAGTTGTCAATGATCCTTCCAAGTTTAATGTAATTGATGTGTTTCAAGGTACATCGGGCATTAGTTCAGGCTTTTAACCATAATTTCACTGTTCTAGTTCTTAGGTTTGGCTCAATGATGATTTGAACACATTAATTGCCTTCAGATTACAAGTCTATTCAAACTAAAAACAGGTTGACAAAACCCAAGAGAACTTAAATCAAAACAAATAGCAGCAACCAATGCACCCCCCAACTGAACACATCAAGTCACTAGCCAATCCTTGAAGGCAAAGAACACACACACTCAAAGACACAGATGTGCTAAAAAGATGGACAAGAAATGCCAACAAAAAGAAGAAAACCAAAACCAAGAAGAAACATCAGTTAAGTTATCAAATTTTTCACAAGTATGCCTAGCAGTTCAAATATCAAAGCTAAGACAATCAGAAGCCAATCTCAACCCAATCCCTCAAGCATGCATTTCTAGGAATATATAGATCATTACTAGAGGCTCACTAGCTCTATATTGAAAAGGCAAAAGGCATTACACATTCCATATTTCTCCTCGCTCATTTCTTTTTATACGTAAGCTTGAGAGGTATACATAATACGAGATAGAAGCAAGACTTGAAACACATTACCCTTCAGAAACCTTCTGCAAACATTTTAACTTCCCAAATAATACACTTTTTTTTATTTAAAAGGAAACAAGTCCAACGTATTCATGACTGCAGGTTCTCTCTCTTTTTTAACAAACCACCAAGAGTAGGTTGGGGGTTCAGAAATAGATCTTTCATTTTATTATAGACATTTGAGTACATCAAGAAGAAAGAATAACATAGCCGATATGCAATCTATCCAATCTAAGATTCAGCAAATTTGAAATTTTGGAATAAAGTTAATCTTTAGCCTAATTGCATTGTGAGTCACAGCCTAAATTGGCCAAAAACTCTGCAAGTAGATTGCATTCTCTACAGACACAGCTGAAGGTGAATCTATGTTCTGTAATCTGCCTCTTAATTTGGCAGATAATTTCATCGATTCTCCTAAACAGCTTGTATGAACTAACCATTCATGATTTTCATTAGCATTCGTCAATCAACTTGTACATGAACCATCCATGACATGCACAACTTAGTCCTCTCTTTCTTTGAGTGTTCATTATTGCGGTTTACTACAAGTGAACCTACTGAAAATGCTTATATGCCTGCGACTTTCCTCGCATAAACAAAATATATGCTGAACTTTAATTCTACACAACAGATTGATGACTGGACATCCTAGGTCTCTAACTGTCCACGATTGCAGGTATTGCAGATGAGGCTTTACTGAAAATCTATTTTGGACCATCATAGTACCTACCAAGATGCTTTAATTTTCATGCAAAAAGAACACTCTATCTGATAGCTATTTCTTTGCACCTACTTGCTTATTTTCTATGAATCAACATTAAACCAGGCAACTGGCAACACCTATGAATAACAAGCCAAGAACGTGAAAAGCAAAATATAACATTCTCATACATATGACATCAGAATTCACTTGCCCATGATATCATTCAACAAGGTATTCGTTGTCAACACAACATTCATCGCAGACATAATCGGTCAGCAGTAGCATCCAGTCACCCAAGAATAGTGTCAACTACATGTTGAACAGTAGACTCACCATTGATTATTTTATTCCGGATCAGGCTCTGCAGGAAGACACACACAAGTCTGACGAGTCTATTCTGCATGTACCTATCCTGAGAAATGGTAAATAAAGGATTAGCTATCCTGAGAAATGGTAAATAAAGGATTAGCTGATACCAACTCTAGTATTTGGTTAGATCTTAAGGGTTCATCCAATTAATGTACACACGCAGACTTGGATAGCCACATCTGTTATTGTGTGTGCCTATATTATACACATATGCAAACACAGGCAGGTGAGAGAGAGAGAGATGGTAAAGCCTACAAATTACATCCAAATTTCATCCCAAGGATTTTAAGCATTAAAAAAAAATCATGTTTATAATTTAATGGAAAACATGAGTTTTGTTCCTGAAAATTTGACAAGTTAAAATGTTGTGTTAGCATTAATTACCTTCATGTGCCAAATATATCAAACCGAACCTATCATACTAATATCTAATGAAAGTTACTCAAAAGCATTTTCAAGCCATCTCCATTGCCTATCATTGCAACAAATCCTTGCTTCAGTTAAATAAGGATTGCAGCTTGTTGAAGATATGTGATCTGATATTATGGAAAGATTTGATAATATAAATATTAGGAAAGATTTGATTATAGTATCATATATTAATTAGGTATCATATGATTATAGTATCATATATTAATTAGGTAATAGTATGATTATAGTATCATATGATTATAGTATCCACTTGTGTATATATATATTTGTATATTATGTAGTCCAAAGTGAAATAGAAGAAAAGTATTTTTTCTCTCCATTTTTCTTAGTTTACATGGTATCAGAGCCCGTCTAGGGTTCTGGGAAAAATACCACCTTTGCTTCTTGTCAATTCCAGCCTTAATTGCTGGTTCCTTTCTTATTCTCTCCAGCCTTCATTGCTGTTCCTGTTACTATACATTTTTTTTTTCCCCCCTCCTATTCAATCATGGCGGATGCTACATCCTCAACGCGGCAATTGTCTTCAACTATGGAAGAAGAACAAAGTACACGGAACACAACAGAGCTTCAAAACATCCAGGCAGCATATAGACTAAATGGAAAAAATTATTTGAAGTGGTCTCAATTGGTTCGAACATTCCTGAAAGGAAAAGGAAAGTTGAGTCATCTATTGGAAATAGCACCGGATAGTGAAACGGCGGGGTTTGAAGCATGGGAACAAGAGGATTCAATGATCATGTCTTGGTTATGGAATTCCATGATTCCTGAAATCAGTGATACATGTATGTTTCTTCCTACAGCAAAGGCAATTTGGGATGCCCTTCATCAGACATATTCCAAGGTTAATGATGCAGCTCTTATCTATGACATCAAGACAAAGACAACTGGAGCAAAACAAGGGACAAAAACAGTGACGGAGTATGCCAATTTTCTGCAAAACCAGTGGCAGGAACTGGATTATTACAGGGCACTTGATTTGAACTGTAGCAAATGTGCAGTGTTTATCAAGAAGTTCATAGAAAGGGATCGAGTTTATGATTTTTTGGCTGGCCTAAACTCTGAATTCGATCTTGTACGAATTCAAATTCTGGGCAGGCCAGAGTTTCCTTCTTTAACAGAAGCAATATCCCAAGTACGTGGAGAAGAAAGTCGCAGGGGTATTATGTTAGAGCTACCTTCAATAGAAAATTCAGCCCTTTTAAGTTCCAAATCTCAGCGGTTGGTACTGAACAAGGTTGCTGCGGACAAGACCAATCAAACAAGTGGGCAAAAGAATCGCGAGGAGTTGTGGTGCACATACTGCAAGAAACCACGACACACCATAGATCAATGCTGGAAACTACATGGGAAACCACCCACTCGTGAATGGGGACAAAAAGGTGGCCAGCAAAGGCAGGCTCATATGTCGGTTCAAGATCCAACTCAAGTGATTGGAGGGTTTAGTATGGAGGAAATTGAGAAGCTTAAAAGTATGTTAGAGACAGTTGACAAACCAGCAACTAACAATTCTCAATCAAGGAATCCGGGTATGTGTTCATTGACACTTTCAGGTAAGGCTCTAGTCTCTTTTGCATTTAGTGTTTTAGGCAATGAGCTTAGGAATGTCTGGATTCTTGACTCTGGTGCTACAGACCATATGACTCATATTTCAAATAAATTCAAAACCTATAATCCCTGTCCTAGCAATAGAAAGATTGTTGTTGCAGATGGTACTACAACCACTGTGGCAGGTATCGGAGATGTCCAAGTTACTCCAAATTTGATTCTTAAAAATGTTCTCCATGTTCCTCGATTATCTACAAATTTGGTTTCTGTAAAAAAACTTGCCAAGGATCTAGCTGGCTCTGTTATATTTGATGAATCCTATTGTGACTTTCAGGACCGGGGCTCGGGGAAGAGGATTGGACTAGCTAAGGAGCATGATGGACTCTATTACTTGGATACATCAAGTCAACCAGAATTTAGTAAATCTGCCCTGTCCACATTGTCTTCACCCTCCAATAAAGATGTCATCTGGTTACATCATAGACGTCTAGGTCATGTGTCTTTTTCTGCATTAAAAATAATGTTTCCTTCCTTGTTCAAGGGATTTGATGTTCAGTCTTTTCATTGTGATATTTGCGAGTATGCTAAACACACTCGTGTCCCATTTCCTATCAGTAATAAACGATCGTCTTCTCCTTTCTTTTTAATCCATAGTGATATTTGGGGGCCATCAACTATTCCAAACATCTCAGGGTCTAAGTGGTTTGTCACATTTATCGATGACTGCACAAGAGTCTCTTGGATCTATTTACTCAAAAATAAGTCTGATTTGAGTTATATTTTTCCTGTTTTTCATGCAATGATTCAAAATCAATTTGGCACCAAGATAAAACACTTTCGTTCAGATAATGCTCGTGATTATTTCAATCAAACCTTGAGTCAGTTTTTCCAAAAAGAAGGAATCATACATGAATCATCCTGTATTGCCACTCCACAACAAAATGGAGTGGCAGAACGGAAAAACCGACATCTTCTTGAGTGCACTAGAGCCTTACTGTTTGAACAAAGTGTGCCAAAAGCATATTGGGGAGAAGCTGTACTCACATCAGCTTATGTCATAAATAGAATTCCTTCCAAGGTCTTGGGGTTTCAAAGTCCACTAGAGAACCTATCCAAATTTTACCCCGATATTCGATCTTCCTTTAATCTCACTCCTCGAGTTTTTGGATGTACTTCCTTTGTTCATGTCCATAGTCATAACCGTGGGAAGTTAGATCCTCGTGCTCTTAAGTGTGTCTTCGTGGGGTACTCATCTACTCAAAAGGGTTACAAATGTTATCATCCACCTACTAGAAAACTCTATGTCTCGGCAGATGTTACATTTGTTGAAAATAAGCCCTATTTCATCACTCCTTATCTTCCGGGGGAGTTAGATACACTTGAAGATAAGGAGTTAAAATTTCCCTCCTTAGAGTTGACCACATCTGAGTCATCCAAATCTGAATTCCAAGAGTCAATTCTTCAATCTGATGTGGTAGAAGAAAAAAAGGAAGACCGTAAAATCTATGACTGGTTCCGGTTTGACCAAGTGTATACAAGGAAAGGAGATCCCATCGTGGTTACAAGGCAAGAACAATCCTCTAAACCAAGCTCCGGGAATGAGGTAACAATGAGTGAATCAAATCTGAATTCTACACCACCGACCGACCATTCTTCCAGCTCTAAATCACCTTGTCCTGAGCCTCTTAGCCCTGACCAGGACCTACATCTACCTATTGCTGTAAGGAAAAAACCCCGAGAATGCACCAAAAGACCCCTATATCCATTGTCTCACTTTGTGTCTTTTGAGAAGTTTTCCCCGAGCCATCAAAGCTTCCTTTCCACCTTAAATACAGTCTCTATTCCTAGCTCATTGTCTGAAGCATTATCAAAGAAAGAATGGAGACTTGCTATGGAAGTAGAAATGGATGCATTAGAGAAGAATGGGACCTGGGAATTAGTTGATTTACCAAAGAACAAGAAAGTAGTGGGCTGTAAATGGGTGTATGCAGTAAAGTTTAAAGCAGATGGGTCCCTAGAACGCTACAAGGCAAGGTTAGTCGCGAAAGGATACACACAGACATATGGAGTAGATTATCGGGAAACATTTGCTCCAGTAGCAAAGATGAATACAGTGAGAATTCTGCTATCCTTGGCTGTTAATTTTGATTGGGAATTACAGCAATACGATGTGAAGAATGCTTTTCTTCATGGAGAGTTGGAAGAGGAGATTTATATGAGCATTCCACCGGGATTCAGTGGGGTTGACAAGAACAAGGTTTGTCGGTTAAAAAAGGCATTATATGGGCTGAAACAATCCCCACGTGCTTGGTTTGGACGATTTGCCAAGGTAATGATAGCTAATGGTTACAAGCAAAGTCAAGGAGATCATACCCTGTTCATCAAGCATTCAGCCTTGGGGGGAGTTACTGTTTTGATTGTATACGTAGATGACATCATAGTGACAGGAAACGATGAAGTAGAGAAGAAAACTTTGAAGTGGCGCCTAGCCAAGGAATTTGAAATAAAGGATTTAGGAAAATTGAAGTATTTTCTGGGAATTGAAGTGGCTCGATCAAGGCAGGGAATTTTTATTTCTCAACAGAAGTATGTTATGGACCTGCTCAAGGAAACAGGCATGACAGCAAGCAAACCAGTTGGAACTCCCATTGAGCAGAATCACAAATTAAGTGAGGCTCATGGAGATACAGCTGTGGACAGAGAGATGTACCAAAGACTTGTTGGGAAACTCATTTATCTCGCACATACTAGGCCAGATATAGCTTACTCAGTCAGTGTTATTAGTCAGTTTATGCATGATCCTAGAGCAGTTCATCTACAAGCAGTTTATCGAGTGCTTCATTACTTAAAGGCACATCCAGGGAAGGGAATTTTATTCAAAAAGGGTCCTGAAATTGATCTGGCAGTTTACACAGATGCAGACTTTGCAGGGTCTCCAATTGACAGGCGATCAACTTCAGGATATTGTACATTTCTTGGAGGAAACTTAATATCCTGGAGAAGCAAGAAACAAAGTGTGGTAGCAAGGTCAAGTGCTGAAGCAGAGTTCAGGGCTATGGCAGCAGGGGTATGTGAATTATTGTGGGTTAAAATTATCCTAGAAGACTTGAGGATTCAATGGAGCAAACCGATGAAGCTATATTGTGATAACAAATCTGCTATAAGTATAGCTCACAACCCAGTGCAACATGATCGGACGAAGCACATAGAGATAGACAGGCACTTTATTAAAGAGAAGCTAGAAAGTGGACTGATTTGTACTCCATATGTTCCGACAGGACTTCAACTTGCAGATGTGATGACAAAGGGACTGTGTAGCAACATGTTTCATGAAAGTGTTGCCAAGCTGGGAATGGAAGATCTATATTCACCAGCTTGAGGGGGAGTGTTGAAGATATGTGATCTGATATTATGGAAAGATTTGATAATATAAATATTAGGAAAGATTTGATTATAGTATCATATATTAATTAGGTATCATATGATTATAGTATCATATATTAATTAGGTAATAGTATGATTATAGTATCATATGATTATAGTATCCACTTGTGTATATATATATTTGTATAGTGTAGTCCAAAGTGAAATAGAAGAAAAGTATTTTTTCTCTCCATTTTTCTTAGTTTACACCCTTTCAAAGCTTTTGCAATCAAATCTCGAACTGCTGCTCCTCTGCTAGTATCAGCACACATACCATGATCCCACATCAGCTCATGAGTGTTATCCGGATTTAACCACACCAGCTGTACAAATAATAAGATTCTAGTGAAACAAGAGTACTCTAGAATACTCTTTCTGGGTAATTAACTTAATGTTGGTGCCCTTACTTCCCCCTCTAGCACCGGAAGCCTCGGTGGTCGTGGTCTGATCCATTGAGGAGCTAATCCTTCCAATGATAAATTTTGCAGCAATCCACTTATGCTCTCATCCCTATCTCCAGATCCAATCTTGGGTGTGACTCCAGGTTGCCAGTCAAACCTGACATTTGAGCACAAGGCTATGAGAATAAAACAAAACTGATTGTGTCGGGATGCAATAAGCAAATAAGCATGCAAGTGGGCAAGCTGGATATCCCTAAAGTATTTAGACCACAAAAGAAATGGACTACTCAAATTAGTAGAAGGAAGCCTACTCTGTTGAATTGGGATCACAGCCATGTGGAACATCAGGATCTGGCAAGATATTTATCACACGATTCCTGAACAAGCTACCAAATGGTTCTGGACCAACTTTACTACAATACTGCTGCTGCAGCTGCTCGCTAGAAGGAAAAGCCTGATGAATGCATATTAGAACATTTTATTCAAGAAAATATCACATTTGATGCTATGACAAAACATATGACTCACGTGTGATGAAGGATCAAAGCTTCTTATGTAATCTGCAGCAGACAATTTCAGGACCTGCATTAACACTCCATGGATAACTAAAGGATGATGATATTTCTATAGATGGATTAGCTCCAGTTGCAGAGTCAACACAAAAATCTTCAATTATCCAGAAAGAGGAACGAAATACTTGTACAAGAAAAAAGAAAAAAGCAGAAAAAAGAAGAAACTGTAAGGGATATTTCCCTCAAAATAAAGGAGGAATTTTCTGCCTTGCACCATTTGTCGCTATGGGGTAGCTAGTGACTTCTTGTCTCTTCTCATGTGAGCTAGTAAATTGGCTAGGACAACGCCAAAGATTATAATAAATCTCAGATAAATCAACAAAAGAGAAAAATATAATTGGAACACTTCCCAATTTTATATAATGTGGGTAACACCCGCCGCGGGGGGAGAGAGAGAACCAATAAAAGATAAAAAGTTATTACCTCTTTAACAAATTTCAGTGTTTACTGTGGCCTTGAGTTTCTCCATAGTTCAAGTCCAGAGTATCACTTATTTAATTTTACCTCTATAAAGTTCCCTAAGGCCCTATTTAATTAGAAGGAAACTTATTGGAAAGTATGGAGCAAATCACTTTCTTGTGCAAGTTTGTTTGACAAGAAAAATTTACAGAAAATATGCAGCCAATTAGTTATTGGGATTATTCTGTGCAACCAACTTTTTCCCTCCAAATCCTGCAAATTTTGCAGGACACAAAATCCAGGAAAGCATGGAAATTCAACAGCCACCTCATCTAAAAATTCTACCTGTTAAACCAGCGAGTAATCCGTTCTCTTTTTTTTTTTTTTTAATATACTTAAACTGATTCTGGTCAACATACTTAAGAAGTTCCTTATGCTTTTGACAGTTCAACAAAGATAAATCTACTATAAGTTTTAGGCAGATTTCCTAAAATACACTTTTCCCGAGAACCAAGATTTAAATAAAAAGAACATAATAAATGTGATTGGAATAGACAGCTCATAGCCCCAAATTTCTAAGATTAAGCAGCATTAGAAGCGTTACTTAGAAGCCAGAAAAGCCAATAGCATCTACCTTCCTACATTAGCTTGAGCAATAATGACTAGAAGATAATGACACCTGAATCAATTTCTTAAGCCCAAAAATCTAGACATGCAAATGGGATTGTTAAACTATACCTCTGCTGTATTTGTAGAGCTGGTGGAGCCTAACAATTGAAGAATAAAACCTCTTTCAAATTTTTCAGCTTCTTCATTGGATGCAGCCTACATACCCACAATAGCAGGAGGAAATACGAAAGTCAACCATCACCAATAATATTCCATAGCAGACAGAAAAGTTATTTGCAAGAGGCAAAGTTCTGGAGCATTAGATGGATAACAAAAATGTCATTTATCAGAAAATATAAACATCTCCTTTAAAGCAAATTTCCAATTTATTGTCTCTTTTCTGTTTGCTTTTCTTTCAGTGTACATGGGGAGAAGGGAACCCGATACTAGTCCTGCAACTACACATCTACTTTGTGCTAAACTTAGTATACAAGCCATATGTGAATGCTTTACCACTGTTGACAAGTTAACATGCAAATTCAAACTTAGAAAACATTTGGTCTTTCTGCCTTTGGATGAATGGTAGTTTATGTAGAACTTCGTCACAACAATGCCCTTCCTAGGATGGTCTCGCGATTTAAAATCATTGAGCATGATTTTTGGAAGACTTAATACAAAGGAGCTCAAATAATTTCCAGATACCAATAAAAGTAAATGCAAGATGAGATAACAAGCCAACAAGACAAAAGTCATTTTACGCCTCAGAAATTCGCCATAGCCTATATGAGAGGATTTGTTACCATTAATTTGTCAATGATTTCTTATTCTAGAAGCAAAAATAGGCTCTGAAAAGAAGTCTTTCCCACAGTAATGAATAGGCCTCCACATCAGGTTCATGTGGTTATCTAAATTCACTAGACTCAGTATTTCATACAGCAGACAGTCCAATGATTCTTAGCACTCCGTATAAAAGTTAACTGAAAATACTGCCAGCTTTCTACTATCACTGAATAAATAAACAAGTCAAAAATGCACTTGATGTGCATACTGCATAGCTGAACAATCTTACACAGTCCATGATTATTAAAAATTGACCATTAATAGAGCACAAACAAATTCCTGAGAACAACAAATACAATGAGGAGAAGACATATGCATACTTACATTCACAAGCACAAAACTGAACGGGTTAGAACTAGGCTGTTGGGAAGAATATGCCTGGTGGAGAATTGCAAATCCAACTAGACGCTGTGTTGGTCTTAACACTTTACTCTGCAATAACAGAACATACAACCATTGATGATTGGAACTCCCCATATTAGAAGATTAAAAAAGACTAGAAAAAAATTTAAACTTCTTATTTTCGTTTTTATTCACAAGCAAAAGAAGAAGAAAAATATAACCAAATATCACTCTTCTATCTTTGTTAACAATCCCTGACACCCATGTAATAACAGATATCTTTTATGGAGAATAAGTATATTGTTGAATTTTAAAACCATATTTGAAGTAGAAGACATACTACCTATCCGACTGAATAAGTCAACTTCCTTTGTCCCAAACTTTGAACTACTTATCCATACACCAATTACTTGATTTCCTTTATAGCTGCAACAACATCCACTAAACAGACTCCTGGTTGTCTATGTTGCACAAATTAAACCCAAATTAGCGATGAGATTTCTGAGATTTCTAAATCGTCTAAATCAATGTTTTCCAAGTCAACAATTTTTATCAGAATGTCAACTACTAATTTTACAAAATTTCCATCCTCAGACGTGAGGAAAAAGATCAAATAGAACTCCAGCAATCTACCCGAAAAAAACCGTACTAGAGAGAGCAGACGTAATCATCCATTTACCTCCTAAATAATATCCTAATTAGCAATCAAATGTCCATTAATCCACAATCCACCAAATATTTAAGCATCCACAGCCCTAATCAAATAAAGAGATACTAAAAAAAACTAAAATTTTCTACTAATTCACAGTCTACAAGACATTTGAGCATACACACAGCTAATCAAATAAAACGATTTAAAAAAAATTTCTAAATAAATCGATTTCGAACTAAACAAATTTTCGATTAATATAATTAAAACTGAATTTCCTTTTCCCAACTACAAAGCTTATTACACTACTATTCTCAATTTTGCTTACAGAAAACCTAATCGACAACACGACCAGAGCGTCCAATTACCAGATTTCAGTATATCATCGAAGAAGAAAAAAATATAAAAGAAAAAGCAGAATTGAGAGATATTAAGAGTTGAAATTAAAAAAAAATGCCTCGGTGAGTAAAATGGCGACGGAGGAGCAGAAGGCGAAGATGCGAGAAGGCTGGACTTTGGGCTTGAATTCCGAGATGAGTTCATCCAACGGCCGCGAATCGCTTCCTCCGAGTAATTTCAACAGCAAAATTGGTTCCTCCATTCCTACTCCTTTGTGTTCTTCGATTCCTTTCGTTTTTCTACTCTGAGTTGAGCTCTCTCCTTCGATTCCTTTTGGTTTTATACTGTGAGTTAGTTCCTCCATTTCTATTCTTACTCGATTCTGCTTTGGTTTTCGACTCTAAGTTGAGCTGTTCTTCGATTCCTTTTTCTACTGCGAGTTGAGCTCTTGGAAGGAGATTAGATATTGAGAAATTCACCTTTTTTTGTCCCTAAATTTTTCACTAAAATCGATTTAGTCCTTTATTATTTTATTTGTCAATTTAGTCCTCAAACAATTTTTCTTGTTCCAATGTTGGGCTCTCACGGCGCTACCAGATTTTGCATGTCAAGGATGTCGGGAAAGGGGCAAAATAGGAAGCTCACATCTAAATCTCTAATTTTTGGGATTAGAACGGATCCTGTTGGTTTACTCTCAAAATCTCACAAATTACCATTTTAGGGTTTAGAATTGGAAATAGCGTTTGATTAAATTATAGTCCTCAGTTAGGAAAAAAAATCAAGTGACCAAAGGTGGATCTCTGATGATGGAAGAAGCAAAAAGCGACAACAATAGCAAAAAGGAAAGGGATGCAATTAGGGCTGAAAATGAATCGAGTCGTTCACGATCGGCTCGCAAGTGGCTCGAGTGTCAACGTCGAACTCGAATCAAGTTCGAATTCAAAAATACTAAACTCATTAGTCGGCGAGTTGGTTCGACTTTGATTATATATATATATTGTAGACACCAAATTTTGAATAATTTGTATGTGGCATCTACTTCATGATTTTTATTTTAGATCGCTTGCATTTAGTTCATTGTTGTGTGTTTTGCATTTTTTAGTTGTTATTTTATTTTAGTTTTATTCATTTTGCCCTTTTAGTTTGTCTATTTATTTTTATTTTGTCATTTTAGGTTTTTAATCACTTTTAAGTTTTAGATTTTAGTTTTTAGTTTTTAGTTTTTTTTAGTTTTTAAGCTTAGCATAGAGTTTTTAGAAAAAGAAAAGGAAAACATCAAAAATATGTTTTAGTCATTTTGGTTTTTATTCAATGCTTTCTTGAAAGAAAAATGGAAATGAAAAATCATAAAAAAAGGGGAAAAAAGAAAATGTAGAAAAAGATGGAAAAATGGCCATTTTTGTTGTTTTTAAATTATTTTCATTATTATTACTATTATTATTACCTGGTTTTTGTCAATTTGTTATTATTATTATTTATATTTTATCATTTCTGTATTTATTAAGTTGAAAGTTTAAAAAAAAAAAAAAAAAAAAAAAGTGATACGCGGCAGCAAGCTGCGTTTTTCGCAGCTTGCAAAGAAATGTTCGGCAGCTCCTTGGGCTGCAAATATAGAAGAGCTGGCTTGAAGTTTAGGGTTATCATGGGATATAAAAGGAAAGCTGAAAGGTAGCCGCAAGGGAGAGAGCTCGGTTAGGGGGGGAAAAAAACAGCAAAGGAAAAGAAAGAAAGGCTGCGGGCTTTGGAGCTAAGCATAGTTGATGGCAGGAAGCCGAGAGAGTTTTGGAGAGCCCTGGGGAGGCTGAGAAAAGGAAAACTAGAGGGAGATAGAGAGGGGGTGAACGGACTCAGAGGGAACCGAGAGGAAGAAAACAGAAAAACTGAACGAGGGTTTTGAGGGAAAGGGGTTTTTAGGTCAAAAACAAACCACGGAGAGCTAGTGTAGGAGGAGAAGAGTGACGGCTAAGGAGGGAGAAAAGGAAGAGAAACCCATCGAAGGAAACCGTGGAGAGTTCAAGCCTAAAGCTCGGAGCTTCAAGGCCCTTTGTCAAAGCCTGCAACCTGGGTTCGGCTAATCCAAGTGTACCCACGGTGATTTAACTCCAAAAGCAGCAAAAGAGGTAACTTCAACCTTGCTCTCGTCTATTTTCTTCTAAAAACTGGAGATTTCCTTGCCTAGTATTTGAGGTCACTAGAACCCATTGTTTCTGAAGCTGTATCCTGAGTTTGTTGGATTGGAAATTCATGAGTTAAAAAAAAGTATTCTTTCCTTCATAGAAGGGTGTCATCTGTGATTTCTGCTGGTTTCAAAGATTTGGTTTTGATGACTTGGGTAAAAGAGTTACAAAGATGGTTAGGTGTTGAAGGTTGCAAAATGTTATCCATGGCTGTCTGTTGTGCCGAGTCCGGCTTTGCCGTTTTACATACTGTAAGCAGACAGATAATTTTCTTTCCTTCTCTATGGTTACTCATGGCTGTGCCTACTCTAGTCTTTCATGGGTTTCATAGTAAGATTAACAAAGATTTGGGTTTGGTTTTCTGAAGTTGTGGCTGAGAATGTAAAAAGCTTTCGATGTTTTGTATGATAAATATGGACAGGATTTGGCCTCTCGCCAGTTACACATGCCGCAGCCTTTTGTTGAGCTGATTCTGTTTTCTTTTCTTCTGTTTGTTTTTGAGCTCTAGTAGTTATTTTGCTGTTGTCTTGTTTCGGTAGTAAAAGGGTAAATTTTGCTAGTTGAAGGTTCATTTGCATGTGGTATGTGGTTAACGGGAAAAGCTGCTGCATTTCCTTTCCCTGCGTTAATGGTTGAGTTCTGCACCTCAGTCTCGTGTTCAATATTGTGTTTAGGGGGGGGGGAAATGGAAGTTTGGGTGTTGTGTATGCATGTTTGAAACTCTGAAACACTCGAGCCATGCCCAAGCAATTGCTGGGAAGACACATTTCAACTTGCAAAATCAGCTTCATATGCTTCCAGATTTTTCGACTTGCTGACCGTATTTCATTTCTTGCTTGCACTGAATTTTGCTAAGTTTTTCTGTTGGATTGAATGATGGCTTGCTGCCTAGTTTAAGAGCCTTGTGTTTGGACTTGATTATGTTTGAAAGTTGGCTTGACAAGGTGCTGAATTGCAGAAAGTTTTCATCCGAAAACTATAGAAGCAAAGTAAGCTTCGGTTTGTCGAAAGTTTCATTTGCTTGTCGAAACCTTGTTGCAACTTGATTTTTGCATCATGTCTTGCTGTGTTTTATTGGTTTGAACGTTCACGTTGGGTGTGTATGTTTAGGGGTTGAAAGGTGTGAATCATGTTCAAGTGCTTGCTAAAAAAACAAACAAGCAAGCCATCGAAACCATTTCTGCACTTATTTTTCAGAACTTTGGTATGATACATTTCCGTGTTTTATGGTCATTTGGGTTGTGACCAATGTGTGGTTCATTACTTGGTTTGAAGTGGTGGCTTTGGGTTGAAAAATATCTATCCAAGGTTGTGTATTTGAATTGAAAAATCTGAGTTAGCTTGAAGGCAAAGTGCGGCAGTTTTTTTTTGAAGTTTAACGGAAATAGTTGAAGAAGCTCTTTGTCCACGTAGCTTGCATGAACTTGCATGAAATAATTTCCAGATTTTGCACTTTAACCCCCTAAGTTCCCCCTTGTCTTGTTATGGCCCCATTAGTTGAATAATTTAATCACTTTTGTCATTCTAGAATCTTAATTGCTTTTGGTTTGCTTTGACATGATTTTGGGTAAGACGTTTAGTGAGTTTTAGAATGCATTTTGAGGTTCAATAAGTTTTAATAGATTTCTTTTAGCTTGGATTTGTGTTCTAATCACATTTCTGCATTTGATTTTTATGGGTCTCATCTTAAGTCATCAATTTTGGTATTTTATTTTACTCTCTTTCAGAAATTTTCAGTCCTTCTAATTAAGTCCCTCTTGCATTAATTGCTTTGTACATGGTTGGTTTGTCTATGTAAATACTTTAGTTGACTCAATTTAGTGTTTAACTTTCATTTTTCATATTTAATTTTTGTTTCATGTGATTATTTGATAATTTAAGTGGTACCTTGACCTCTTTATTATTTTGGAGGGTAAGTTAGTAATTTCACTACGTTAGGGCGTTGCTTCAAGGGAGGTACACTCTATCCTTCTTTTGCACTTCATTTGACCCTACGTGCTCCTACGTGTTATGTGAATATGCATGCCTACTCCGCTTTCCTTACCTCTTTGTATGCATTTACTCGCTTTTACTGTTATTTAAGTTTTACGGGGTATGTGTACACCTCTTGGCTTGTAATAGATAGGGCTCGGTGAGCATCTTGTCCATTTCCCCTTCCCCTTTATGCTTTTATGGGGTATGTGTACACCTCTTGGCTTGTAATAGATAGCGCTCGGAGGGCATCTGGTCCACTTCCCCTTCCCCTTGCATGCTTGTTTTTGTTGCTATATGTTTAATTGCTTTATTAGGCTCTTGCATCTAGTCGAGCATGCTAAATGCTATGTGCTATGTGTTTACGAGTATTTTGGCATGTCTACTTGCTTTCATAGCCATGAATGAATGGAATGGATGAATGTACGTTTCCGCTAGTCCAACGCTAGTCGGAATTCATAGAATGGGCTAGTCCAACGCTAGACCCTTAGGGATTTCCCCTCATTAGCATATCATTTGCTTGTTCACCACATATCATGCATTTTTCTTAGTTTTATCACTTGGCATGCTCCTCGAACCCCTTTCCCTTCATTTTAGGATTTTTGCACATCATGATAGTTGTAGGGTCCATTTGCTTGAGGGTCCCCTTCTGATAAGGGAAACGAGCGAGTGTGGCTACTCGATAGCCTTAACACGCTAGTTTTGCCTTCTAATCAAAGGGAAAATCGAAGTCAAAAAGTTAGGAGTCATTCCCATGCCCGACCTGATGCATTCCCTTAGGTTCATTCATTCTCATTTATCGCTCACTCATTCTTTTCAATTCACATTTTCCTTTCCTTATTGTTCATTTTGATTTCTACTTCACAAAATTGCACCTAATTACACCTATATGCACTTATCACTATATTTCATACACTTGCACACAAACACTTGGAATTTTCATACAATTGCACACGTGCACCTTTTCATACACTTGCACACAAACACTTGGTTTTTTAATTTCTTTCATACACTTCCACACTTGCACATTTGAGTCTCATTTGCATTAATCGACCTCTATGGGGTTTTCCTTTGTTGGCCGCCACAATTCATGTGGTTTGGGACCAAAAGCCTCACGAGAGACATCGTAGAATTTAGGATTGCATTTTTCTTCCCGTTTTGCATTCATATAGTCATATCCAACGTGCGAACATATATTGGGTAGAAAATTAGGAAAGGTAAGGTTAAGTCGCGCAACTAGCCTTGGCTAGGTCAAAGGGGTGCCTTGGATTCTATCCTTGCCTTCCCCTTTGTCAAACGTGACCCCCGAACCTTTTTCTTTGGCTTACGTGGACTAGGAGTCGTTTTAAAAAGGGTTTTACTACTTTGTCTTTAAAAAACACTTTTTGGGTGACTTGGTACACCCCAAATCTATACCAAGTGGCGACTCCGTTTTCATATTTAAAAAAACCCTTTTTAAAATTTCATTTGGCCAAATCGTCGCTTTCCAAAGTCCCATAGCCTTTTACTTTTTATTTTGCACACGTTCACACCACACTTCGCACACATTTCACACTACATTCGAAAAGTGGGGCGCGACATATATATATATATATATATATATATAAAAGTATATATATATTTTTAATATTTTATTATTTGTTAAGAAAAATTATTATTTTATTCATTTTTTAAAATAAAAATAATTATTTTTTTTATTTTTTTAAGCTCGACTCGAGTTCAAATTTCGTAAAATTATATTGAGATTCAACTCGATTAAAGCAAAACTTGACTCAACTCGATTAAAGCAAAACTTGACTCAACTCGTTTGTAACCCTGAACAGTAACGATACACTATAAACTTTCGTTAGACCTAGGGCTGTAAACGAGCCGAGTCTCATCGAATTTTGAGCTAATCGAGCCGAGTCTCGACTAAATTTTACCAAGCTCGATCTCGACGAGTCGGCAATTTTCAAGCTCGAGCTCGAATCGAATCAAGTCGAGCTCGAAAAAAATAAAAAATAATTATTTTATTTTTTAAAAAATAAATAAAATAATTTTTTTCTTAATAAATAATAAAATATTAAGGATATATACGTAATTTTATTATTAAATAAAAAAAATAATATATATATATATATATATATATATATATATATATATATATATATATATACTCAAGCTCGCGAGCCGGCTCGCGAGCTAACGAGCTTAATATTCTGAGCTCGAGTTTGACTCGAGCCGGCTCGAGCTCAACTCGAGCTCGATTAATATCGAGTTGCTCGCGAGCGGCTCGATTCGTTTGCAACCCTAGTTAAACCCTATATAGCTAAAATGAAACTTTTGTTTTAGTATTTGAAAGTGACTGTTAAGCATGTGGGTTGATTGATTAAAGGAATAATGTGAGGCGGGCTTGATTTGTCGAGATAATTTCAGAAACCTCCCCTGAGGTTTCTGACAATTTCACTGAACTCTCTTAAGATTTGAAAAATTATACATACCTCCCTTATTATTTAAAATAACAATTTTATCCTTAAATATTTTAGTGAAATTCTCTTATTTTGTATGTTTATACTTAGAATGAGTCTTAAAATTATTTTTTCATTTTTTTTCTTCTTATTCCATTTTTTTTATTTTTTGCCAATAAAACTGTAGAACTACCACTATGGTCTCTAGTTTATATCATAACCAAATATCGAATTAGTGATATTTTTGATGAGTTAATTTTATATACAATCCAATTTTTTGCTGATCTTATTTTTTTATTTTTTGGTATTAAAATTAACACTAAATCAAAAAGAAATGGCCCAAAACTACTACTAAATTATGATAATCCCACTACTCGAAAAATTCATAAATTCTAAATGAATTATTTCAATATTTTATTTTCTATCTTATAAATCAAAATCCATAATAAAATATTATCAAAAGTATCCTATCATAGTAATAAAATTATTATTATAGTTGTTTATCAAATAGTAGATATGGACATGAAAATTTTGACACATTTTCCTTATAAGTATGCTAGATAATCTTATAATTGTATAGAAAAATAAATTAAAACTCATTACACAAGCGCATTTTTGGGTATTCATTTCAAAAATTGACCTAGCCAATATGATTTTAAGATTTTGTTACTAAAATTATCAAATCAAGGGAGGTAAGTGCAATTTTTTAAACCTCAGGGGAGTTCAATGAAATTGTTAAAAACCTCAGATGAGGATTTTGAAATTATTCCTTGTTTGAAATAAATCTCCTTCGTGGGTCACAAATATTTGGGGATGGTGAAAAGTTAATTTGTTTATTTAATGTTAATTAAGAATTGTTCACAGTGATGCATCCCCTCAGTTGCCACCTTTCATATGCTGTTGCTTTTATATTCTGAAAATGTGAGACAAAGTGATAAGAAAAGTCGTTGTTGTTATTAATTACTAGGGGAAATACCTGTGCATCGCGCGGGTGTTTGGTACCTGTAGTTAGAGAAGATTTTTTTTTTAGACAAATAATAGTACATTTTGAAAAGAAATAGTCATCAAATAGGACAAAACTACTAATAGTACATTCTAATTGTAGCACACACTTGTACACTTTGTTTTATCAATATTTTACTATTTTACTATTTCCAAAAGGCTCTTACAAATGTCAATTAAAAATTGCCTAAGAGTAGACACAATTTGTTTCAACAAAGAAATATCTGCAACGATTAGTTACGCAACGTGTTAATATGTATTTGTGTTAATTACACAACAAAAGCCATACTTCAGTTAAATGTGTCTATAACCCCATTTCAGTAATTATGTCAACACAAACTTATATGAGTTGTACTTGATGTAAAAACGGTTGCAAAATAATTTCATATTCCAGAAATACTCAGATATCTCCATAAATCAAAACTTTAACGTATCAAAATGAGGGCACTTCGGTAAATATATATAAATACATGCTGCCCTCAATTGTACCAAAAATTTTTAAAAAATTACACAATATTTCATATTCTCAAAAAGCCCATATCCATGCGGTTGAAATTCAAACCCTTTTTGACCACGTCTCATTCTTATATAGTATAAGAATTTATTTATGAGCAAATTATTTGGATGGCCACCAAACTTTTGGAATCGTCAAGTTTTGACCATTGAATTATTAAAAGTCTAGTTTTGACCACTAAACTATCTAAAGTTTAGATTTCACGCCATTTCATTATATTTAATTGTTAAATATGACAGATCTGAGTACTTGCACGATTCAATAGACAAAAGAAAGCAGCATAGTTAACGACTAAATCTGACAGAATGACCTAAAATCTAAATTTTAGATAGTTTAATGGCCATCCAGATAATTTGCTCTTTATTTATTTGTTTTCGAAAAAAAATAGGACAAGAGGATAATTTATTTAATCTGAAAATCTATCAGTATGTTGGTGTGTACGTGAAAGATTCAACTCCTAAGTATGTGGGGAACAGTATGGAAAGTTTTGAGTATGTCATTGCCATTGCTATAAACAAAGCAATTATAGGTGATTACTGCGATCTACTTGAGTATGGTAGGAATGCAAAATAGACTAGGAAGAAGCAGAAACTAAGTTTATGTTTGAATGTTACCTCTACCATTTTGTTACATGGTCAAAGTTTCATGATCGTCTTCATTTCTTCTCATGAATTTCTGTGTTTTTTCAAGCGCATAGATTGTTAGATGAAGAAGATGATGGGAACCATCAATCAACCTAACGGGAGTATTGCATTTGGCTCAGGTTTAACAGCAGTGGCTCATTTCTTTTATTGACAAGATGGCTGTTTTGCTGAATGATTGACGTCCTTATTTCTTTTGTTATTGGATTACCAATAGTTATTGAGTCTAGATTTTTGTTTGGGCCAAGCTCAGGAAACATAAGCTTGTTTGGATTGCATTTTGTCAGAACTGAAATAGTATACTGATAAAAAAAAACTCAAAATTCAGGTTTACTTGTTTATTTTGCTGACAAATAGAATTATTTAATGTCAAATTTGCGCAAAGCACACAGGAAGTTCGGTGTTATGGATTGCTATAAAGTCAGTCATAACTCTGTCCAATTTTTTCCAGCTACATTGTTGACAAAATTCCATTAGATTGATCAGGCATAAATTACTTCAGTCATTGTCTGCATTATAACACCAAAAATCCTACTACTCATCTCCTAACTTTATAACACATAATATACTACACCTAATTCAGCATTTTGAGGTTCACATTCCTTTCTTTGCCAGTACCCAACAGTGTAGCAATAAACACAACACAAAAGAAAGGTATTCCCCTCACCAGCCACTTCATTGTTACTTTTATTTTTTGAATTTCATTCTTCATCAACTTGTTCTCTTCTTCAAACGTTTCACTGCTATATTTTTGGCCATCTCTGGCATAGGTGGATCATACCACAAAAAGTAGTTGCAGGCTTTTGGTGACTGCAATAACCATTGAGTTCCCATTTAGTTGCATAGGTACATTTCTAGTAAATTATAGTATCAGATTACGAAAATTTACCCCATAATTTATGCATCCATGAAATCATCTGCCTAGGTTAGCTATTGTCCATGAAGTCACAATTTGACATGCTTCACGGCAGTGACAAAATAAAGTCTCATCCCCATTGTAGAGTTCCATCCTTCCTCCCGGCATCCCCCTGGCGATTACTCGAGTGTTTGCTGCTGCATGAACTTCTAGTGCCATTGATGAAACTCCTCCTTCGCTACTTTTTAGTTAGTTCCTTATCTGTTACAATTCTTCAAACAAGGATCCTTAGTTCCCTAGTAATAGCCTCTCGAACAATTTATAAGATTTTGAGAGAAAAGCAACACGGGATTCATTCTAATCCCTAAAATTAGAGAATTAGACATGAGCTTCCTATTTTACAGCTTCCCAACATCCCTGACACGCAAAATCTAGTAGTGCCATTGTGGGACCCAACAATGGAAGAAGAGAAATTGTTTGAGGACTAACTTGGCGAAGAAAACAATAAAGGACTAAATCAGTGTTAGTGAAAAAGTTTAGAGAAAAATGCAAAAGTTATTGGATTAATCTTGTTTTAGGGGGAAAATGGAAAAGCTATTGGATTAGTCTTTTTTATACACAAATTGAAATTCAAATTTTGTTCATGTGTCGTACATATACACCATGACGTCCTGATTGAAAACAAAGTGAGTGAAATAGGTTTTAAGCGCCCGAGGGATCATCTTTGACACTAGCGACTGCAATTTTCTACCAACTCAAGCAACGGCAATCATCTTCCGACTCCAGCGACATCTCTAAGATAAGATCGGTCTTTAAGGAAGTCTCTAATATACGGCTTTTTTGAGACTGCCTTCTACATTTTTTTTGAGAAATCTATGATAAGTTTGTTGCTCCAATTTAGGATTCCATCAACTTTCTGAGATATATGATTAATTTTACTTGACACTTATAGTTTTCTTAGTTTATTAATGTTTTACACTTTTTTTAATGCTCTTGGTATTTTACATATCTGGCAATTTGGTCCCTTTCTCTGATGGCTCTTATAGAGATGTTGGGACTTGCATGCTTAATTATTTGATTCAATTGATTGAGGTTTCAAGGATTGTTATAGCTTTTCTGTGAATTCCCGTTAAGTTGGCATTGTCAAGAGTTTAAATTGCTTGGATATGGTTGTAATCTCCGACCAATATGTACACTAACTATTTGGATTCTTGTCTAGTCAACTTTGGATATGTTTTGGAGGTGAGGTGGGTGAAGAAGAAGTTGAGACATTTTGCAAGTTTTTTGGGAGCTATTGTCTAGTCAAACTTAGGATATACTAATAAATTTAGGGAAAATCATTCAAAACGTCTCTCACATTTTGTAATATAACTTTTTCATCTCTTATTTTTATAAGTGTAATTTCACATCCTTTATAAATTGACATTGATCAATTTTGGTCCTTATCTAAATTTTCGACTAATTTTTTGCTGGAATTTACCACATGTCTTGCACATGATCATTTTTTAAGGATAAAATTGTCAAACACATTTCACATATTCTAATTCATAGTCTCTCACATTTCAAAAATAAAGTTTTTCATTCCTCACATTTCAAAAAATAAATTTTTTCATTCCTCACATTTTGCAAAATAAAAATTTTCATCCCTCATTGATCATGTGTGCGATAGTGATGAGGAGGTCGAGAGAGCTATCCAAGTGGAGCAAGTGAAGGTGCCATTGGGGCCTATGACACGAGCCCGCGCGAAGAGATTGAATGAAGCACTACAAATATTGGTTCGTGCAACCCGAGCGTCCAGTGGAGAGCCAAAGGCTATTAAGGGCCTCAACGAAGCTAGATATGTCATCTTACTCGCAGCCATTCAAGAGGATTAGCTACCCAAGATTCGGCCAAGGGCCTATGCCCCATTATTAGATAGTAGAGTGTAATAAAGAGGTCCAACACGCCTATGGGTTGGACCTTAGTCGTTGTCGGTCTTTGGCCATAGGCTAGGCCATGTGGGCCACCTTTGTAGTCCCTACGTTGAGCTGTTACAGGGGTCTCGCTGCCCGGTCAGCGAGTCGGGGGTCCAGGGGGCGACGCGCCCCTGGTGGGGACTAGGGGGCAACGCCTCCGGAGCTTTTGGGCTAGTGGCGGCCCAAAGGGAAGCCCAAGGGCTGGCCACCTTTCCTTCAACTTTTACAAGCTTTGTTAGGTTTTTTTAGTTACGGCTACAAATAGCCTTAAGTCGTTGTTTACATTCAGTTTTTGACGATTAATAAAATTACATTGAGAGTTCTCTCAAGCTTCATTGAAGCACCTTGAATATCTTAGATTTGTATCTTAGGTATTCAATTGACTTATCAATCTAGGACCGCGCTAGATTGTGGCGTCTTCTACAAATACCGAGGTTCGTTAACCACGTGATCAACGGGTTTAGGTGATCCGCTGCGTTCGTCGTCTTCAACATGAGTCTCTACCTTCTAGATCCAAGCCTTTCTGTACGGGTTGCATCACACGGTTGGTGCCGTTCGTATCAGATAGTCTTTTCTTATTTTTGAAAACTCATATATATGTCTATTTGATATCACCTAAACAACCGCATGTAATATATCTCTATTTAATTTCACCTGAATAAGCTAATTGTAGTTGTAGATGAAATCAAATACAAATATATTACATGCTATTCATATTGTTCAGGTGAAATTAAATAGATATATACATGAGTTTAAAAACAAAAAACTATTCATACACATGATCAATGAGAGATGAAAAAATTCATTTTGTGAAATGCGAAGGATGGAAAAATTCGCTTTTTGAAATATGAGAGACGAAAAATTCATTTTATAAAATGTGAGGGACGAAAAAAATCAAATTATGTGAAATTTGATTTGACAAATTTGCCCTTAAAAATGATCACATGCAAGGCACGTGGTGGATTCTAGCAAAAAACTAGTCAAAAACTTAGGTAGATATCAAATTGGATCAATATGGATTTGTAAGTGATGTAAAATTATACTTTTAAAAGTGAGGGACGAAAAAAAGTCATTTTGTAAAATGTGAGGAACGTTTTGAACAAATTTTTCTAAATTTAAGTAAGGACCAGTAATAAATAAATAAAGGAATAGACAGACAGAACATCTTTAAACTAGCAAAGTAGCAAGATTCCTTATGACAATTCTGACTCCACCTTGAACGAAATCTTTGAAGATGCGGGAACTAATAGGTGGAAATCTTTATCTGCAATAGAAATGAATTTCACATTTAACAATTGCTTGCTTGTAAGAAATGCTATTGATGTGTTGTGCTAGGTGGGATATAATCATTTATCTCGTTAGATCCCTTTTTGGTTATTATGTCATCGTATTGCTATTACCATAATTTCATTAAAAAGTCTAATCCCATGTTTTGCAAGATTTGTGTAGAAAAGGATGATTTTTTTTTTAATTTGGAAAAAAAGCAAGATTTATTAATGAAGTGGTTGGAAATCGTATAGCATGATTTGCTTTACAAAATTTAGAGGGGAGCTCCAAAGACATTCATCAAAGTTGATAGTTTTAGCATAGTGGACTAAGTTGCGTGCAACCTTATTTGTATCTCTAGGAATCCAACTAATATTAACACAAATTTGGTCTAATAAAGCGAGACGAACAACCCCTATTATCGGACCTATGTCTAAAAGAATGTCCACTGTATAACATAGAAGCTTGATAATTGAGTGCGTTTCCCTCCAAGAAAAAACTTGGTATCAGTAGAACCTTAGCATGTCTAACAGCTTCTCTAGCAGCATAAGCTTTAGCTAATTCCGCACTTTTGTGCCTGTAACACTCTTCACAAAACCAGCAATGAAAGGACCTTCATGATCATGGATGACCACCCCAATTTCCAAGCTTTTACTGCGGCTAGAGACAGAGGCGTCAAAATTCACCTAAAATGAGGAGATGGGGAAGCGGACTAGCATGAGGAATGCCATTGAGTCGTAACTGAAAGTATATATGCCCCAAAAACACTCCTCAAAAACAACTAATCCAAACGGAGCCCTTACTATTTGAGCCCAATGGATACCCAAGTATTTTTCAAAATTTTCCATCAATTAATGGGTACAATTGGGATTTGTCCTATTTTAAACCCAATATCAAATTTTAGTACCCATCCCGCCCAAAGTCCCCATGGGCATGGGTAACCCATTGGGACTTGGGACAAATCGCCACATCTACCCAAAGTCAATCAACATTTTTGGATTTAATATATACTTGAGCTATTTATAATATAATAAATGACATCTTTATCATATTGATTGCTTATATGTTTATATTTGTATGATAAAGTTCTTAGAATAAATCTATTTAATTAAATCATAAGAATTATGATGATGAGGTTTAATTGATTATGATTAACACTCCAACTTTCTCGCGAGGCATAACTGAAGTAGCGATAAACACTCCTCCATTAACACCTCTTCCTCCCCGAGCTCTTTATAAAAGGCAAAGACCATTTGCCCTTCATTTTTTTTTTTTTTTTTTTTTTTACAAACGATAACAAATTTTTATAGATATTAACACTTGATATTACAAGAGTTAATTACAAAAAGGGTAACTATCCCATATCCTTACTAGCTAACTGTGATAGCCATATTGGAAATGAATCTACGCATTCAAAATTTCGAACCGACCTAACTGCAAACTGAGCCAGTGCATGACTACAAACATTCGTGGTTCTGGGAGCAAAAGAGAACAGACAGCTATCAAAGCTATTCTTTAGGGCCTCAATGTCTTCTAGGATTGTTTGAAGTTTACAATCCTGAACATTGCCCAAGTTAATAGAGCTCACAATATTCTTGCAGTCAGATTGGATTTCTATTTTTGTCCATCCTGCAAGCTGAGCCATCCTGCAAGCTGACCATTTGCCCTTCATGATCGCGAAGAATCTCACCACCAAAAGCTCGGCCATTATGAACACTCGCATCTGTGTTTAGTTTAAGCTGAGGGAAGGCTGGATTGATCCATCTGACAAGACGCCAACAAATGGAATGCAGCTGATCCACCAACATACAAGCCCATATACAATCTGAATCTCCCCTAAAATGCAACTTCCTAAATACTTTCGCACCACCAAGTTGGTCCAAAAAGTGGTTCACCAAGAAGATTACCCTTGTCGCATTAAGCTCCTCTCCTCCAAACCGTGCATTATTTCTAGACTTCCATAAAAACCGAAGTACAACCACAGGCAAGACTGCTTGAATATGATCAAGAGAACTAGATGGAATTGACAATAGCCAAGAGCTGACCGCGACAGATACAGAAGATTTCATAAGTTGCAACAGTCCAAATTGTCTCGCAAAATGAGACCATAGCTAGAGAGCAATCAGACCGCTTGAAAATAGATGTTGCAATGACTTACAAACCCTTTACACTTAAGAGTCTCATCCAAAGGAAGAAAATTTCTAAGCAGCTGCAAAACAAAGAAGGAAATTTTGAGAGGTAGAATAGGAGACCAATTAGCCCCATCCACCCACCAAAGAAATATTCCTCCTATGTCTTAGTTCCACTTCCATCCAAGCAGATTTTACCGAGAATGAACTAGAAGATGACGACAACCACACCATTCGATCAACCAAATTGTTAGGAAGATACTCCGTAAACGATGTACATTCCAAGCTAAAGAAGTGCAAAACTCCGCTACAAGCATTTGAGGCAGATAAACTAGACCCAAAAAGTCTGCCAATGGAATATCCAACAGCCACTTATCCCACCCAAAAATCTACAAAACCCCTACCAATACACCATCTGATCCATGATTCAGCAAAATCCCTAATATTTTCCAATCTTCTCCAAGCTATTGGGGGTCTCATAACTGAGACTCGAGTCAGATGAAACCCCTTGACATATTTCGCATGCATAGACTTAGCCCAAATACTATCTTTAGCTCGCAATTTCCACCACAATGTACATGAAAATGCTTTAAATATATCCTCAAACTTATGATGACCAAGACCTCCTTCTTGCAAAGGAAAACGCAATTTCTGCCAGGAAGCCCAATGGATCCCCTTCTCAGTGTTTCGATCCCATAAGAAACCATTACAAATCTTCCCTAATCTTTCAAACACCGCTTTTGGAGGATGCAAGACTTGCAGATGGTACAAGGGTATCGAAAAAAGCACCATCAATCTTCTTGCCACAGACAAGATTGGCTGGAGATGAGATAACATTGGAGGAAATTGACTAGAAAATAGAAATTGGGTCTGGGCGTGCTGCTTTGCACTGGCCTTGCCCACTGATATCAGTGGAACATATTATGAGGCAAAATTTTTTTGCTTGAGATTGTGGTCCACTAGTGACACATTGCCAGCTTTCCCTTTGCTGCAAGCTAATCTTGTTGAGAAAGATAAAGGCTAAAATCTATGAAAATGTATATTTGTTTCTTTATGCATATACATATGTCGAAATTTTGGGCATTCTGTTGAAATTCTGGGTCCAGTCTCGTTGATATTTTTGTGAATCTTTGTTGTTAATATAAAAAAACTTTATGTTCAAGTATGTTAAATCAAAACATGAAACTTTTGATTCTGTGAATGCCTCTAGGTGTTTATAAAAATGCATAAATTAAGAATAAATCAAGACGAAAATAATTCCCCTCCCCCTCCTCCCCACATTTGTCAGTGTTTCATCCTATGGGTATTGGTATGTATGTCTAGTAGAGAGGGTGATCCAACGCCACTAGCCCGGCAAGATAGACGTTGATGCAGTCAGTATTTGGTTAGACAAAGAAGATGAATTTTTTTTGAATTGCAACTTAGTTCCTTAGTTTTACATTTTTTTTCTTGTTTTGACCCATTCTGCAATTTGAGAAGTTTATCCGTTTGACCTCAATACTCTATTTTAATATTGTCAATTGGATCCATATTATAAAAGTCAAAGATTAATTTAATTAACCTTTCAATTTGTCATATTAATTAGTATTTTGCTTTAATTAATCTTCCATCCGCTTTTCTCTAAACTATTTTCTCTTTTTCTTTTTGACTAAAATTTTCACTTGGAGGATTTTCTTCCTCTCTATATAAGTTGATCCGTGATTATTGATATATCCAGTTGTGATAAGTACACTTTTACCTGTCTTAAATTTAGTCATAACCATGTTAGCAAACAACATTAATTAGCTGTAAAAGAAAAAAAATATCATCACTCTAAAATTAATACAATGAGAAAGAAAAGATGCAATTTTTTTTATGATTTTCCATTATTTTAATTCGTTAAAGTCAAGCATAATATAATATATATATATATATATATATATGTTTGTGTATATACACACACTCTCTCTTTTAAAAACCCATTACTTGAACGGAAATGGACAAATTATGCTTAACAAAGTGCATCCTTATTATGCTTTAGTATTAGTGGTACCTGAGACTCTGTTATTGCAAGAATCATGGGAGGATCATTGGTTGCTATTTGCCAATATAAACTTGAATGTTGGCTAACTATTAAATTATAAACGGTATACCATTGCAATTAATTTTTAATATATATAAAGTATAAGTGAAATTCTTCTATTTTGCTTATTTTTCTTTCGCCCAAATAGAGAAAAGCAAAAAAACAAAATCCCTTATTTAAGGGTCTGTTTGGTTGGAAGTAAAATGTTTTCCTTGGGAAAATATTTTCCGTGGAAGTAATTTTCCATGAAAATCATTTCCCTTTCATCATTTTCAGGTGTTTGGTTAGCTTATTGAAAATATTTTCTTACTTCATTTTTTTGGTGTTTGTTTAACTTTTGAAATATTTTCACTTTTATCTCTATTTTTACTTTATACACATTATAACTACATACTTCTTCCCATGCAAAATAAGAAAATTTATCTCATTGTTTATGTGACGCCCCACATCTCCCTAAGGCGGACCAAAGGGTATCCGCGGACGCCTGCCCAGCTCACGCCAGGACTCAAGCAATTCCATTCAATTTCAAACCGAACTAAACACTTCGAAGAGAGCAACATAAAAACAATAATGCGGAAGCGTTCAAGCTTAATAAGTCACTTAATGTATAACCAGTACATCGGGTAATCATAAAACGACTTAAATTCAAAGTACACATCAGGGCCCAAACCTTTCAAGTTTTCAATTTCCAAAAGTACAACCCAAACCAGGGCCTAGTCAAAATATATATCAGGAGTCTTAACAAAATTACAACGGATGGTTTCTCCATATTTCTCCAAGAGTCGGTCCTGTTAAGGAAAACAAAACTATAGGGTGAGCTAAACGCTCGTGAGGCCAAGAACACACATGCAAGCACTTAGTCAAATAACAATCCCAAATTTAATAAATAAAGCCATGTCTTTTCAATACTCAATCAATCAAACATGAAAGGTAATCAGAAACAATTCAAGGATATAGTAGCTCTCAGGAGCTAAGTTCCACTCGATCTGCCGTTGTCATTCGTATACCTTCCCGCATTGACCCTCCTGTCAACCGGGTCGGTATTTCCATTTCCGTAGATCACCACTTACTTCCCTCCGTCCACCGTACACCCCAAGGGCCCACAAGTCTATTATTGGGCGATACTCTACGAGTATGCCAAGCAAGACCTCTTATTAGGTCGAGCTTATGTGTATCTCATGGCTCGCCCCAGTCCCCGACCAAGCCCATTACCGGCTCGAGTCTAAGGTTGGCCTATGAGTTTGGGCGTCCCCCATTCATTTGAAGGTCGAGGAGGTTCACTCCAACGACACAAGCATTCATGACATAACATTGCATTTCATTCATTCATTCAATACATTCCATTCATTCATTTGAAATTAGAACGAGTGCGATAAAGTACGCACCCGCCCTTATCTTTAAAACTTTCAACAAATACCACAATTAAACAAGTATCAAAATTCACACACTTGACACTCACCGAGCAATTCAATAAGAATTATTTTCTAGGAGTTCAAGTGTCCGCGGTGAGATTCTCTTGAAGGTCTCCTTGCGCGCCTGGCAATAATAGTGGATAATCACACAATTAACCCACTTATCAAGAAAGATTGTACACTAGTACAATCTAAGAATTATTTTGCAAAAAGGAACCTCAATTTCACGTAAATCGAGGCTCAACTTGCCTTTTATTAGGTACAATATTATTTGAGTTTTTATCTTGAAAATCGTAAGCAAAACGTTTAAGAATATCAAAAGAACAAAGAGTTTTTGAAAAACTCTATTTCTTTGGAATTGGAAAATTTTTCAGTTTTATGATGAATCTTTGAAAAATCATAACTCGCTCGGTATAAGTCAAGAATTGGAAAACTTTATACCGTTGGAAACCTCTTAGAGAGTACTATAAGTTCCTAGAAGACACTTTTCCATGAATCGAAGTGAAAAGTGGTCAAAAATGAGCTTGAAAACGCAGGGTTGGTTTTCATGGCAGAATTAAGTTGGATTTCGGCCAACTTTGGAAATTCGGCACGATTCACACGTTGCAAACCGGCCTCTGAAATTTGCAGCTCAATTAGTGTTGCAAGGGAGGTTTATAGCAAAACAAGCGGATCAAGAATCGGAGTTTCGGGTACCGAGATACGGTAGCCCGAAGTTGAGCAAATTCAAGACTGGATGAGAATTTTCCAGATTTGAACCTCCAACATGAGGAATTTAATTGGGTATCGAAACGAACTTGGATTGGTACCAAAATTGGCAGTATTTCAATACTATATGGAAAGTATCTCTCTATCGAATTTCGAGGAAAAATACCTTCGGCAAGGTAGTTAATTAGCCCACCAAAGTTCAAGAAAAATCCTAAGGCAATCTGCCTTTGACTTGCATTTCCCAATTTCCAATCGTCTAACCAAGAAAGTTATCCAACCATGGTTCATTTGTGAAATAAGGGTCTAAGATACACCCATAATATCTTTGGTAAGTGTTTAATATCAAAAACATCAACTAACAAATTCACTCCAAGATTTGGTTCCAAACCAGTCCAAACATCATGGTTTTCCAAAACAGAGCAGTCCACTTGTTTCAGTCACAAATCAGTCAATATAGCTCGAAATTGAGCATGGCTTACGCCGTTGGAAAGTACATTCATAGGACTAAAATATCACAGAAGAAATCATTTCCAAATTCGGCACCCATCTGGTTCAAATTCGGGCATCAAGTTGCTGCCTGAACACTTCATTCCAGACGAACAGAGCAACAGGACAGCGAACTTAAAACATTTGGTTCGGCTTGCTCACAAGGAATCAGAACGTGCATTTTATACCAAATTAAAGCTAGGAATGTCTAGTTTCAAACGCCACCGACGGCACATGATTTCGACATCCAAGGATAGAGTTATAGCCAAAATACTACTGCTGGTCAGGGCATACGCGAATCAGTTTTCCAGATTTGCTGGTTTCTAAAAAAAATTCATTTGCCCATTCAAACCTCATTATTTTTGGATGAAATTTTCCACACCTCTAATACATCATATAAGCATCCAGTTCAAGCCATTAAACCATTAAAAACTGGCCGAATAAAACAGGGGTAGAATCGGAAGTTTTTGCTTCTTGCACCCAATGAAGTTCCTACTAATTACCCACCACTAATGCATCATTATAATCACTAAACCAACAATATAATCACCATTAATTATCACATCAGCAACAACAACCCAAGTGTGGGAATTCCAAGAGCCCACAATCACATTTCTACACCATAATCAAGTAACTAAGTGCATGCATGAGCTTAATCTTGTCATATAATCTCCATAAGATAAGAATCCAAGGGTTGATCATTACCTACTCCTTTGGTTTGCAAGGTCAGAATTTTCGGCCCTCTTGAAGCTCCAAGAAACCGTGAAAGCTCCCCTCCTCCTTAGCTAGATATAATCTCCAAGAGGTTTGCTAAGTGGTCTCCAAGTTGGGTGTGATTTGGAGGTGATTTGGGTGAGATTAGTGTGCAGAAATTTTAGAACAAGGAGTTAGAGAGAGGGAGTGTTTTGGCCGGCCATGAGGAGAGGGAAGAGAGAGTGTGTTTGATCTAAGTTAGCTTCCAAGAGAAGGTGCAATGTGTGGTGCAAAATCACCCAAAAGTCAACTCTCATTAAGGGCCGTTTGGTGCGATTACGGCTCGATTTTTTTTCGCGCGTTTGGTTCACTAGTGCACTAAACCTCCAAGGCATATATATTCATGTAAATATTATTCACTCTTATTTGTCCCGGAATAAGGGTCTAAAGTCCCTCAAATGAAGTCGCGCGTGTGAAAACGCGTACCGTCAATTTTACCGCTATAACGCGAAACTTTCGAAAAATTCTTATAACGATTGCACTACTAACTATCACTTGAATATTTATTCATAAAATTACCTATTTTAGGACCATAGTACAAGTCTCCAATATTCCAAGCTTATTGTGCTACTACGCGGATAAAATCTCCAAGCACTATTCACTATTTTTACGAAACGCGCTCTAGGAAATTAATTTTTGAAACGAATCATTTTAAAATATAACGAAGTTACATTACCATGTATTTAGGTCTAATAAGACTAGAAAATATTCCTTGGAAATAAAATCCAATTAAATAATTTATTAAGCCATAAATTGGGCATAAAATAATAGTTTTTTTTTTTTTGCGAGTCCTCACAGTTTAACTTTAAAAAATCTTGGAGAAATGTATATATGAATAAAAAATATCTCCTTAAGCAATAAACAAATTGCTGGCCATTTAGTGTCAAATATCAATCTCATGCAATGCTTATTGTGACATATATCTTGCACTCTCACTGCTGAAAGTTTCTCTAGAAAAGAATGTCCCTATTATATATAATTAATTACTAGCATAGGATGAGCAGGATGAGGTTTTTTTTTTTATTTTGAATATACTAGGGGGAGGGTTGGGTGGTACGGGG
This sequence comes from Coffea arabica, assembly GCF_036785885.1. NCBI lineage: Eukaryota > Viridiplantae > Streptophyta > Magnoliopsida > Gentianales > Rubiaceae > Coffea > Coffea arabica. The sequence continues at coordinate 41,309,040 of NC_092323.1, read as the reverse complement.
GAGGGAGTGTAAGGAAGAGGTCTTGGGTTCGAGTCATCCTATTTACACTAAAAAAAAAAAGAACATACTACAAGATGTTTTCAATAAGTTTGGAACTACTACAGACGGGATGCATGCATTTCGGAAAACAACTTCAGTAAGTTTGAAAGGGAAGTTGTTTTCCATAAGATGAGGGAAAATATTTTACATAGGAAAATGTTTTCAGTAACTTTTGTGCAACCAAACACGGGAAATTAGGAAAATATTTTCCCGGAAAACATTTTCACCTGAAACAAACGGACCCTAAATTGACAATTTAGTGGTTGAGGAGAAAAAACAACAAACTAACAAAAGGAAAAAGCACCGCACCTACCAATAAGATTTCGAGAAACCCGAAAGTTCCGTAAGGACTGCAGTGTTGAGTAACTTGTAAATATCATGGAAGTAAGTCAAATCAGCAAAGTTCGCCACTTGTTCCGACTGATATAACATAACAAGAAAAATACTTAGGTTGCATTTGATAAAATTGAAATCTAAAAACTGAAATATGAAGTCTAAATTCGTTAAATTATTAGATTGTTAAGTATTAAATCAAATAATTTAAGTGTATATCACATTCAGTAATAATTGTATAACTTATTACTTATTTTTAGGAGCAAGTTTTGTCTAGAAAATTCAATGGCACTTAATTAATTTAGATGTTCAATTTTTTGTTATTAAACGCATCTGAACATGGTAAGATTTGAATCTATTAAATTTAAATACTGAATTGGGTTATCAAACACATTGTTATTAAATCCAACCTAACCCGACGATTCAACTGATCAACCCGGTGAATCGGCCATGAAACCGGATTGGGTTATTAATTGGATCGTTTGACCAATAAACTCGTTGCCTTGTCAAAGGATTTGAATCCATTAAATTTAAATACTGAATTAGACTATCAAACATATTGTTATTAAACCTAGCCCAATTTGACGGTTCAACTAGTCAACCCGATAAATGGCCATGTAACCGGGCTAGGTTGCTAATTGGATCGTTTGACAAATTACCCCGTTGACTTGTCAACGGACCAGCAATTCAACTGGTCAACTCAGCTGAACTTGACGATTTTGTAACGAACCCGGTTTAAATTTTTAGAAGATGTTGAAGTGATAATTTGAACTTAGAGCCTCACATATAGAAGTAAAGTACAATCACTACTGGACCAACAATCCATTAGGTACCTGTTTGATCCTTTTTATATTATATATTAGACTTTGATTCTTATTTTATTTCTCCAAAACAAAATTTGTTTGGAATCTTTTAATAATTTATTATTTTTGCCAAATTCTATAAGTTATGAAATGGATTTAAAAAATAACATATTACACAATTCATTTTAAAGGCAAATATAATTCTTAATAATCTTTTGCACTTAAAATTCATAAATAAACTACATAATTACACTTAGATAAAATTTTATACTTGAAGTTTGGTGGATTACTAATTAAATTTAGGTTTTGTTAATTTTTATAAGAATTAATAATTCTATAATAAATTGGACTAATTGAGCATTTACTATAGCATAGTTTATTATAGTTTCAATCATATCAAAAATTACGAGACGTAATATTTAAATATATTTAGTGATCCACAAATTGAACCACTCATCTTTTGATTGAACCAATAACCCATTGACCCACCTCTTTTATCGGGTTTTTCCTTGGGTCAGGTTTAATAACTATGATCAAATAAGTCCTTAGTATGATTTCAATCAACTGGCCCAAATCAATTTGATTAAATCCATACGTTCTTCATCAAAATAAAGCAAACCCCCATACAACGGTTTTCAAACATATCCCGGATGAAGAATCGTGCTTGGTAAGTTAAAGATGCAGATTTGTAGATGTCTTAGGAAATTAATGCACCATCTTTATTTTGTCCAACCAAAGTAATTGTTGATACTAGTAATCATTCTTGCAGAGAGAAGCGAGAGAAGTTACAAAAGTTTGCCGCAACTCATTTTGCAGAAGTAGTATTATATAGAGGTAATCTTTCACCTCCCCACGCCAAAAAAATAGCAAAAATTCTCATTTCAGTCAAATAGTTTGGAAACAATTGCTAGTGGGGATTATATCATTTTATCAAACTTTTTTTTAATAAAGAAACTTCTTGTTGCTAATATAAATTTCAATGAATGATATGAACAATATGAAATACATGAAACTTATCTCTTACACATATGTAAAAGTATTTTGTATACTTTAATAAGGCTAAAAAAGAGTAAAATATATAAAACATATTAACAATGCATACCTCTACTTGGGGATCAAAGCATACCTAGGAAACTGACATATTTGAGATGGCTATATATATGAGTTTATCTGGGGCATTTTGTGATAGGATAATTTCATTATGGACGGATATTTGAAAGCGTAATTTCATTATGGACGGATATTTGAAAGGTCCGTTTGTTTCGGGTGAAAATGTTTTCCAAGAAAATATTTTCCTAATTTCCCGTGTTTGGTTGCACAAAAGTTACTGAAAACATTTTCCTATGTAAAATATTTTCACTCACTTATGGAAAACAACTTCCCTTCCAAACTTACTGAAGTTGTTTTCCGAAATGCATGCATCCCGCCTGTAGTATGTTCCAAATTTACTGAAAACATCTTGTAGTATGTTCTTTTTTTTTGTTTTTTAGTGTAAACAGGAGGATTCGAACCCAAGACCTCTTCCTTACACTCCCTCCCCCGTACCACCCAACCCAACCCAACTCTCCCCCTAGTATATTCAAAATAAAAAAAAACCTCATCCTGCTCATCCTATGCTAGTAATTAATTATGTATAATAGGGACATTCTTTTCTAGAGAAAATTTCAGCAGTGATAGTGCAAGATATGTGTCACAATAAGCATTGCATGTGATTGATATTTGACACTAAATGGCTAGCAATTTGTTTATTGTTTAAGGAGATATTTTTTATTCATATATACATTTCTCCAAGATTTTTTAAAGTTAAACAATGAGATAAATTTTCTTATTTTGCATGGGAAGAAGTATGTAGTTATAATGTGTAGAAAGTAAAGATAGAGATAAAAGTGAAAATATTTCAAAAGTTAAACAAACACCAGAAAAATGAAGTAAGAAAATATTTTCAATAAGCTAACCAAACACTTGAAAATGATGAAAGGGAAATGATTTTCATGGAAAATTACTTCCACGGAAAATATTTTCCCAAGGAAAACATTTTACTTCCAACCAAACAGACCCTTAACGCACCAATCATGACAAAAAAAAAAGAAACAATATTGGGGATCAAATAAAGCTAATTGAAGACTTACCGAAATTAGTGTGGAACTAAAAATAAGAGTGACTTTGTAGTTTTGATAGAAAAGCTAATTGAAAACTTACCAAAAAATTATCAGGGACATAAAATTAATTCACCGATCATGGTAAAAAAAAAAAAAAAGAAATGCCAATCCAATTGTGAAAGAAAGTTGGTTGAAGACTTACTGAAATTAACAATAGTTGTCTAGTTTTGTTAGGAAAACTAATTGAAGAATAAATGCACCAATGATGACTAACTATTGAGGAGATAAGATTAATGCACCAATCATGACCCAAAAAAAAAAAAAGGAAATTTCCTAATTGAATCTATCATGAGTAATTGTACAAAAATTGTGCAGCTTTGTGAATGAGAGCAATGTCTAGAAGTGAACAACTTTTAAGAAATGTATATGAATGTATCATATATATATATATATATATATATATATATATATAAAATACATTTCATATGACAATAAATAAAAAAATTTAACAATTAATGTATAGTCATTTTATGCAGTGCAAGTGACTGATTCACCGACCTATATTGAATTTTAATCTCATCAAGTACGGAGACTCTTACATTGTTCATATCTAATCTGCATCAAAGAACATAAGGAATTATCAACTTCTTCTTTGAGCAAAGGCCTCCGAGGAGTGGGGGCTTGTCAGCACCTTATTTTATTATAAAAAATAAAATAAAATAAAAGATTACATTTTGAGGACACCCAGTTTTTTAAAAATAGGCTAAGCACAAATATCCCTTTCAAAGGTCTGGAAAACTAATCTAATATTGCCTAACAAAATTTTAACATCAAATTTTTAGCCGCACATGAAAAGAGCACAGGGTCCTTTTCGCTTTCACCTTGCTTCTTGTGTAGTAACATGGTTGAGCAGAACTTTGATTCTTTGGGAAAGGTAAAATTCGCAATTGATCATCAAGTGACGAGAAAATCCCTTACATCGTTCATCTTCTTTGCGGATGCAACTTGTACGGATGCAACTTCAGATGTGAATTTTTATTTCTTAAGTACAAAAGACCCACATATGTTTGCAATATTTATCAATCTTTTTTTACTTAACTTTGTTTTACTAAGCCAAAATATGAGATTTGCAAATATTATTATTTTTTAACTCAATTTTATATCTATTGAATATTTAAAAATTTATGTACTTTTAAACCTAGAAGTGAAAGGATGGGCAATGTCACAGAGAAAGTTGTAGAAAGTATACATGAGGCGCCAAAAGCATATGATGAGTAAGTTTTGAAAAGATCATCAAGTGTTGTAGAAATTAAGATTCTTGAAGTTAGAACGATTTTTTTCATCTGAAGAATAAGTTCGCAACTTATATAATTCCAATGCCCAAAGTGTTGAATTCGGCATTTTCACAATGAATGAAAGAGTAAAAATGATAGAAAATATAAATAGTTTTCTTTTGGATGCCGCAAAAATGGCTGGATGATATCTACTTCAAGAAATTCTTTCTATCCAAGACCATCCAATAAACCTAACCACAAAGCCAAGATTAATCTGACAATTCAACATAATAAAACTTTTGGTGATCACCCATGTGTACTTAGAGCACAATCATGATTTGAATCCAAAAAAATTATGACATTCTAGATTTAGTAAGATATTGGACTCTTATACCAAAAGAGAACAATGAGAATGCTAACTTTAAATAAGAGTTTTCATTCTTGTATGGTAGAAGCTAGTAGCATGAAATTTTCTTATTTAATGAAAAAAATGTAGCAACTATATTTTACAAAACCACAAACTCGGCAATTTGAGGCATGGGGTTGGACATGCTAATTGGCCTAAGCAACTATTTTCATCGCGTGCTAACTAGAAGTTCAATCAAACTTCGTTTATATAGTTGATTTAGATAAATAATTAATGTCTTTTGGATAGATGTGAGGTGTAGATCATGGTCAGCCTATATTATTGGGTTGTGGGTTGGTGTAAGATACTCAAAGTTTTGGTGTGGTTATTTAAATCTTGATTGACCTGCATACTAGGACAAACTCTAATGGCCATAGTTGTAGACCAATGCCAAACTATAAAAACTGCAATCGCAGATCCTATCATTGATTATGTCTTTTTCAAATATATTACAAAAAGGCTTTCAACAAAATTAGGTAAAAAATTAAAATATATAACTCTCTTACCATTGGTGAGTGTGAGGAACTTTAGAAGCAAGTTAGCAAGAGAAATAATTTGGAAGGTAATGATTGGTCAAAAATTTTATATGAAAATTATCGCCAATGGCCACCTATATATGTAGGTTAAGGGATACCAATAGCTTAAAGAAATGAAAGTGTGAATGTTTATTTTATTTTATTATATATATATATATATATATATATATATATATATATATATATATATATATATATTGATGATTATGTTCACTAAGCAACGACCTTCAAGTAGTTTGTTCAGCATTATGATAATGCTTTGACGAATAAGATAGAGAAAGAAAATAGGCTAATTTTGCTTATTTCAAGTTAATGGTTCTGAGGGTAACTACATATCCTATTGAAATGTCTACATTAATGCAATATTCAAGTTCTTCCAAGGTGAATTATGATGATTGATGTCTTGGAATACTTCTTTTGCAAAATAAGAAAGGTTTATCTTAGTGTTCGAAGCAGTGGAAACCATGCTTTGCGTAAATGGAGCTACTTATAAAGATTTCATGTGAAATTTCTGTCATTTATTTGAGTTATGGGGAATATTATGCAGGTATATAATTTCTATGCTTATTAGAAATAAAGTTACTGAGCTTCCTTCGAACTATATTTTGGAGCAGTGGTGCATAAGCATCAAATATGGGTATCAAAAAATTTAAAATGTATATGATAATTTGTGGCGGTCCCACTTCCCCCTAAGGCGAACCAAAGGGTTGGCGGGTTGCCTGCCTAACTCTCGCCAGGACTCACTCACTCTAGCAACTAATATCACCAAACATAAATTGAAAATAAACCTTACTCCTCGAGCAAGCTAAGTACTTAAATAAATCATACAATTCAACTTATACAACCCAAAAATACAATTCCAAGTACCAACGAAAACGTCGAGTTTAAAATACTTAATTTACAATTTAAAGTTCCTAATCCAGGGCATAGAAGCACCACAGGATTCACATTTTCCCAAAGACACAAAAGTCATCCAAAAGATACTAAAGTTTTCCCTAAGTACCTATACAAAAGTGGGCATTCAAAATATAACATTTCTTTTCTAGTTCTCCAAGACTTCATGCAACTCAGAACCTGTCAAGGAAAACAAATTGGAAGGGATGAGCCAATAGCTCAGTGGTGCCTCGAAACATGCAATTCACATAGGGCAATTTAACAAGTACAAATGGACAAGTAAGCAATTAACAATTAGGAAATCGAAGTAACATGACAAGAAAAGGATACGGGGCTCTCAGGAGCCAAAGTCTACGTGCTTGATCAGGAAATTTTTAGTAGTTGACACTCCGTCAACTTTCACTACCTAATCTCCATGTAGAATATTTCCTACTCTACTTGTCTCCTAACAACGACTTCCCCCTTATTTTCGGGCCCGACTCCAACACGAATTTTGCAAGCACTTTTACCAAGACGGCAGAGAGGTACCTCCCACTCTAATAGAGCGTGGTACGTGCATCCGTTTGGTTTATTTAGTCGACGAGACCACGCTCCAATCGACATTGCAACACTTGTACTTGTGATATTTCACGCAATCACATAGCATATAACATTTCATGATATCTCTAGCAAGTACTTTTAACAAGTAGTTCAACTAGCAGTTAAACACGATTCACGCAAGAGACACTCACCTCAAGTGAAGTGTCTAGAATTCCAAACTTTGATCGAGATTGTGCTCTTCACCAACTCCTAAAATCATACAAATAATTCACATAAATTTCCACTTTTGAGTTGGCGAATTTAACTCGAGTCAACTAGCATTTAATTTCACTCAAAAATCCCAACCTAGCATTAATTGTTTTCTCAAAGTGAAATCCACAATTTCGAGTGAAATTAAATTTTAAGGTTTCTTTAAAACCAAAAACTTGCTAAATTCGTCAGATATTCCAATAACCAAGTTCTAGAGTCATATAAGCAATTAACACCACTTTGGTGTCACAAGTTGAGAAGAATCACATTTAACTATTTAGAAGAATTTTCCCCTCTAATTTTCCCCAAAAATATCTTGGGAAATTCCTTTAAGAGGAAATCATATAAACCAAGTAAAACTAGTCGTTGGAATTTCTATAAAATAGAAACTCCTTAAGTTTGCCAAATTCCATTGACCAACTTGGTTCAAGGATTTTCATGAAGGCAAAAACTTGAGTTTTCAAGAAAATTTCCAAATTTGGCATATTTCTCGAAATAGGACATTTGGTCTAATAAAATTCAAGGTTATTGACTCGAAGTGGACCTAGTAACGAAGGTTAATGCTAGAAAAAATTTTCGGGACAATTTAGTCCACATTTAACCAAAACGAAATCCAAACGTCAAAATCATTTCTAATTTCAAACAAAATTTCTGTTTTGGGTAGCGTCGTGAAGAATAAAATTTTGGTCCACTTTTTGGACGTAAACTCTACTAGATTTTTGTCCCAAATTGAGCTATACACACCCCTTAACTAAAAACAAGTCAAATTGGGTTCATGTTAACGTGAAAATCATTTAACATGTCTCATGCAAAGCTGGAAAAATTTCCAAGTGCATTTGGTACAAGAAGTCCATTTTCTCTTCAATTTGTCCAAAACTTTTCAACTACCCAAAAGCTACATTTTCCCCCAAACAATACTACACATATTGGTAAACATGTATACAGCCTAAATAGTTCACAAATTTGTCGAAATCAACCCCCAAAAATTCGACCAAAATCTGGAAAATTTCCAGAATTTTCGGGTAGCTCAAAGGGCATTTTTCTCTTTGATTTTTCAATGAAATTTCCCATTGTACCAAAGCTGCATTTTCACCAAAAATACTCTACACATATAGGTGAACATATACATGATTTAAATAGCTCAATAACTTCACAAAATCCAGTTCAAGAATCTGGGCAAAGTTGGAAGAAAAACAGGCCTGCTGGTTCGGTTGCAGAGCAGGATTTTTCTCTTCTTTTTGATCAACCATTTCCAACTTATAATTCATACTTTAAGTCCCTAACAATCACCACTAACTAGTCTAGCCCCCAAACAAACAATCCAGTTCATTACCTAAGCGAAATTTGCAAAACATCAACAGGTACAAATCTGGAAAATTTTCCCTTCTCTCGGCAGCACCCCAGCTTCATTCTAAAAAATTTTTTCCAACATTTAACCACCTCAAAACATACATATAGCACATAAAACACCTCTAGCTTCATCAATCATTAGCTTAGAGGATCAGCAACCCAACATGTTTCACCAAGACAAGCTAAAACTTCAAGAACCAAAAGCTGCAACAAATCTGAAATTTTGGCTAAGGGGGTGAAGCGGAAGTTTTTGGGTTACCTTTGGTGGTTGTTTACTAGCTAAATGAAGTGCCTAGTTCCCCAAGTTCGTTCCTAGAATCACTGAGGTCAGTCGGCACCCCTTGCACTCTGTTTCCCTCTCGGTCTGACCACCCACAGCAGCAACCCAGCAGCAAACGTTAAGGTGAAGAGAAGCTTGGGTCTGGGGTTTTTGAGTCAGCTTGGAAGGTTCTGTGGTTGGAGGAAAGAAAAATGGCAACTGGTTTCTCCTTCTCCCCTGGTCCGACGCAACGCCGGCAGCAGCAGCAGCGATCTTCCTCCTCCTTGCTTGGTCGAGACAGCAGCCAAGAATGGAGGTGGAAGCTGGAAATGGAAGCTTGAAGATTGGGGTGTGAATGGCTGAGGATGGAAGGCTGTTAGAAGCTTGGAATGGCAGCGGTCTCTGCTTCTTCTTGCACCAGAGGAACGAGCTTGAAGAGAAGAGAAACGGCTGGTAGTTGGTGATAAGATGGGTTGAAAATGAAGGCAAGCTAGAGGTATAGGTTTGAAGACTTTTTGGGCATGTCATTAATGGTGACAATTTCGAATTTGAATCGCGTTTAAGCGCGAAATTCTTATCTACTAGTAGAAATTCCTCATCTAGCATTTTCTCAACTGAATTATACATTTTTATAACCTCTACATATCATATAGTTCAACTTAGAGCTATATTGCGTATGGAAGTGCGAAAATCCAACTTAATGTTTAGCCGAACGAGAACCGTCAAATAAATTTTGAAAATTCATGTAAATTAAAATATAACATTTATATAAGTGACAACATCATTAATAATATAAATACACATTTTTAAATATAAATTCATATTATTTAATAATTTTCAAAGTTTAAATAATATTTATTTTAATTTTCAGAAATTAATGAAATTTTGAGACCCTCACATAATTCATCATTGACAAAAGAAGACAATAGAAGAGTAATCTCAATTTGTTGTTGTTGGAAGTACAAGAACATGTAGCTGAAGTGATGAAAGAGAGTCTAAGTGGAGGACGTAATGAGTATAACCTTTGAGTGGCAAAACAAATCACAATATCATAGCTAATAAGATACCAAGAGCCAAAATAAAGATGTGCACTAGTATGATGTCGAGAGACTGTGCACCTACAAAGAGGCGTCTACCAACAAAGGAAAAAATAATTTAAGGTTAATGAAATAGTGAGAAAGACAAAATTAAAGGCATGAGAAAAGGTTTGTTAATACACTAGTTATCATAATTGTCTTATTTTACTTTTTTCTATTGAAAAATTTTATCAACCTATTAGAATTTCACATTATCAGGTTCCTAAGAGTACTCACAAAGAAAAATAGACAAGAAGTAAATCAAGAGTTATAAAGCGAAGGAAGGTAACATATTGTAAATATTAAAAATTCTTTTATTGAAAGATTACTATTCTAAAAAGCATATATTTTCATATCCAATGAATGAATATTATATGTAGATTGGAGAAGATGATTCAAGCACCATTGTACATTTTGGAGGCAAAAGGCCAGGGTGAAATGGCTTCGACAGGGAGATACCAATTCAAAGTATTTTCATGCGATAGTAAGACAAAGACGGGCTCAAGCTATGATTTATCGTATAAAAAAAGCCAATGGTGTTTGGGTGGACAATGAAGCTGATATAGCAAGTGAAGCAACCACCTATTTCTCTAAACTTTTCTCGGATTCTTTGGGATCATCTGCAGATATGCTACACCTAATTCCACCTATGATTTCGGGAGAGGATAATGTGAAGTTGGAAGAAATCCCTTCAATTGAAGAGGTTTTTAGAGTCCTGAAGGCAATGGATGAAGAAAGTGCTGCTGGCCCAGATGGATTCACGGGAAAATTTTTTACTTTTGCATGGCCAGTCATCGCCCAAGATGTCTACAAGGCGGTACTCAGTTTTTTCTGTGGAGCAGAACTTCCTCGTTTCATCACCTCTACTTCAATTGTTCTAATTCCAAAGGTGCCAAATCCTCAAGATTTTTCTCAATTTAGACCCATCAGCCTATGTAACTTCTTCAACAAGCTATTATCAAGGATCTTGGCAGACAGAGTGGCGGAAATATTGCCAAAAATTATTTCTCCCCAGCAGACAGGATTTGTGAAGGGTCGTAATATAACCGAAAACTTCCTACTTGCACAGGAGGTGATATCGGGTATGGCGAAAAAGAATAGAGGTGGTAATGTGGTTATGAAACTAGACATGTCTAAGGCATATGACAGAGTGGCATGGGGTCATATTATCAATGTTCTGAGAAGGTTCGGTTTTGGTGAGAGATTCATTGATATGGTTTGGCGACTGATTTCTAATGTCTGGTTTTCCGTCATTATAAATGGATCCTTATATGGTTTTTTCAAATCTTCGAGAGGACTCCGTCAGGGTGACCCATTATCACCAGCATTATTTATTATAGGGGCAGAGGTGTTATCTAGAGCACTGAATAATCTTGTCATGCAACCAAGATTTGTGGGTTTCAAAGTTCCATATGGATGCCCGTCTATTACTCACTTGGCATTTGCGGATGATGTTCTTATTTTTGCAAATGGATCCTCATTTTCCCTGAAGGCTATCATGAAAGTGTTAGATGATTATCAAAGATGTTCGGGCCAATTAATAAATGTACAAAAAAGCTGTTATCTAGTTCATCCATCTGTATCAATGGCAAGACGACGGCTGCTTGATCGCATTTCTAGGTTTGCCCGCAAGTCATTTCCAGTACGCTATTTAGGGTTTCCGCTCTACATTGGAAGATGCAAATCATCTTATTTTGGAGAAGTTTGTCACGCAATACTAGCAAGGATTCTGTCTTGGAAATCAAGGTTACTTTCCTTTGGAGGAAAAATTATTCTAATCAAGCATGTATTATCATCAATACCAGTTCACCTAATGTCAGCTGCAGTTATTCCCAGTTCGGTGTTAAAAACTATAGAAAAGGCATGCTCGGCATTCCTGTGGGGATCCTCACCCGAGGAGTCGAAGCTTCATTGGATAAGTTGGCCTCAATTGTGCTATCCAGTTGAGGAAGGGGGAATTGGATTTCGGAGATTATGTGACGTCTACATAGCCTTTTCCTCCAAGTTATGGTGGAAATTCCGAACAGAATCATCACTGTGGTCAACCTTCATGAAAGCAAAGTATTGTAAATGTCTGCATCCTTGTCAGGTAGAACTCAGGCCAACGGATTCGGCAATTTGGCGAAGGATGATCAATGTGAGCAGACAAGTGGAACTCTCAATATTATGGGTGGCCAAATATGGGGCGTGCCATTTTTGGTACGATAACTGGTTGGGGAGTGGTGCATTGTTTCTAAAGGTTCCGGTTATCCCAAATTTGACGTTCCGAAACTTCGTAAGCAACGGCCATTGGGATTTGAACCTTCTTTACCATACATTGCCAAAGGAAATTGCTTATTCCATTTCAGAACAAATGGCCCCAGAAGAAGGAAGTATAGCTGAAGTCATTTGGATGCCCACAACAACTGGAAATTTCTCTCTACACTCAGCTTTTGGGGATATTAGGCAGGCCCGACCCACGTCTATGGTATTTGCTTCCATTTGGCACCCTCGGATACCTGTGAAAGTTTCATTTTTCATGATGAGACTTCTTCTGAGGAGAATACCGACACCGGATAAGCTTCGTAAATTTGGTTTCCATTTGCCGTCAAAGTGCTTTTGCTGCACTGAGGCTTCTGAGGAGTCTATTGAGCATTTATTCTCCAATGGACACATTGCGTCATTACTTTGGAATTATTTTGGAGGGTTATGTGGAATAAAATTCTCAGGATCTTTTCTACGAGCACGCATAGTAGATTGGTGGTTGTTTTCACAGGATTCTGAGTTACGAAGGCTTATTTGTCGTATTCTTCCTAGTGTAATTTGCTGGCAGATTTGGAAGGCAAGGAACAAAGCAATGTTTGAGGGTGTCCAGATGCAATCATCAGCCATTCGCCAAGCCATCTTCTCAGAAGTCCAATCCATGGTAGGAATACATTTTAAACAACTGATAAGACTACAATCTTTTTGTCAATTGTATGATTGGTCAAATGCACCTGGAGGTACAGTTGTATATCAAGGTATCCGCTGGGAAACCAAAGAGACAGGGAGGTATACTCTTAACACGGATGGATGTGCTAAGGGTAATCCAGGAATAGGTGGAGGTGGGGGCATACTCCGGGATTCCACTGGATTGCCAATGATTGGTTTTTCGGCATATCTGGGAGAAACTACATGTCTCCGTGCAGAGGCTTGTGCTCTTCTTATTGGTCTTCAGATCTGTATACATAAGGGTTTTGGAAACATATGTGTACAATCAGATTCATTGGTTTTAATTGGGATCATTCAACGTCGTACTCAATGTCCGTGGAAAATTCGAAGATACGTCAACCAGATTTGGCAGTTATTAGATGATCCATCTAGATTCACGCACTGCTATCGGGAGGCTAACACAGTTGCTGATGCTTTATCTAATGTGGGTATATCTCATCCAGATAAACAAATTGAGATTTATGACACCTTCAGTACATTCCCAAGGTTGCCTCGTGGGGCAATCCGTTTGGACAGAATAGGGATACCTTCAACTAGAAAAATGAGGATTATGTAAGAGGAATATTTTGTTATATTTTCCATGAATAAATAAATAAAAAAAAAATTGATAAAAAAAAAAAAAAGCACCATTGTACATAAAAAAAAAATTACATTGAACATGTCTCCCTAAATCTTTGGTACTAATTTGGTTAATAAAGAATGATTCAATAATGTGCATAATTACTATTTTTGTTGCATCTCAAATTTTTTTTTTCTACTTACCTGAATAGAAACCATTCTAATCCTTTCTTTTAAATTTAAGGCATTACAATGAACTTATAACTAAGATGCAACAAATAAACTTAGCAAATGATAACGTAAATCTAGTATTATTGAATTATAAAATATATATTGGTTTTTTTGAACAACAAAGAATGTAAAATCTCATTATTCATTCAAATAAATTGCACTCCAAAAAAGCATAATGATCAACTAAATATTAACATCTTAGCAATGGGAAAGAAAATAAGTGCATTTTTTTTAAAAAAAAATTCCTTAAAATCATCAATTAATACCAATTGATTGAGAACTATCACTTCATTTTAATAGCTCGTATCTTAACACCTTCTCTTAAAAAGAGACTATTGAGTTGAATTAAACTTAGAAGATACACGTGCTTCTAGCAAAACTTGTTGATATGATCAGTTATAAAATATATATTGCTCATCTACTAGAGTTGTTGTTTGGGTGCCAATGTATGATATTTATTGAGAGTGGGCATTTCACCGTTTTATCAAAAAAAAAAAAAATCGATAGTGGGTATAAAACAAAAGTTATGCTCCTGTTAGCAGCCTCTCTTTGCAATCTTAAACTTTGACAATCTTTCACGGGTTAGACTCTTGCAATTGTATGTTTCTTCCATTCAAATTTGTGCTTATACTAACTTAAAGTAGTTCTATTTTGCTAACTACATCTTATTGTCCAAATTGGTACTTTTATCTTGTTTTCAGTTTTTCCCTTATACACTAATTACTTAGTCATCTGGAGAATTGGGGACTATGGCCTCCACGCAGTTCTTTCCTCCATAGCATGAGCGTTGGGTGACAGCCAACAACTCCACTTGTGAATACTTGAAAACTTGGAGTTTTAAACCCAAATCATGAATACTTGGATAGTTGGGGTTATAAGCCCTACCCATGGCTAGTTGGCCGAATCGAGCCGGCAAGGGTTTGGTCAAGGAGATTGACGAATCTTGAGTACTTGATTGGCATTCGGGCTCGGTAGGAGAATGATCAGTGGATGGAGATTGGCATTTAGTAGTAATCTATAGACATTATAATTCCATGGTTAACGGAGTGTCAACAGACCCTGGACAAACTGTTATGGAACCTGCTCCTAAGAGCAGACTATATCCTTGGATATGAATGTGTTCTTTGTTGTACATTATTGCATGATCTATCTGACTACCTGCTTTATTGTATATTATGTCATGATCTATCTAGACATGACCTGCTTTACAGCATATTTTCTTGGAACTTTATTGGGCGAAAGCTCATCCCATTAATTTATTTTCCTTACAGGGTTGAGAACGTGAGAATGGGAGTTGGAGAAGGCATGGCCTTTGTCTATGTTTTATTAGTTGCTCGTGTGAGCACTCCTAAGCTCTCTAATGAGCTTGGTTGGTTTTATTTTGTAAGCTTGACTGCTTGGCTGTATTTAGAGATTGTATAGGCATTTGATGTCCATGATTGTGTATATCTAAGGTTGTAATTGTTATTGCTCTTATTATTGAGATTATTGTTTTGTAAATTTCGTAGTGCGTGAGTGAATTCTGGCGAGAGTTGGGCAGGCGGTCCACCAAACCCTTGGGTACGCCCCGGGGGAGGTGGGATCATCACAAACCTATTAATTACCTATTTTATATACATTTTTATAAGTTATGCCTTAATTTTTTGGTCAATAGTTTTCCTGTTTTAATTCTCCACAATCACAATTTTTTTGTCAATAGTTTTCCTATTTTAATTTCAATAGTTTTCCTATTTTAATTTTCCACAATCACATTCTCTATTCCTATTATTAGATTGATAATTTATTATCATTAATAAAATTTGGAAAAGCTTTCATTTTTTCCTATTATTCTATACTTCCTTTTTTATAGTATATTTCAATTTATTAATTCCCTACTTTATATACGGTTACATTGATTATTATTACCATTACCACAAAATGGACAAACTTTTAGTTTTTTATCATTCTATACTTCTTTATTTGTGTAAATTTCAATCGATTGCTACTTTATATACGTTTATATCGATTATTCTTTCTTGATTATTTTTTTTAACCAAAACTTGTTTTGTTATTTATCATCATGAAAGTACAAAGGTTCCTGAAAAACATTGACATTCAATGGGCTCTTGCGCGAAAAACTAGGAAATCCTAGTCATCAAGTCTGATTCATCCTGAACTATTGACATTCCGAGTCTTTCTTGATTATTTATTTAATTTTTTAATTTTAGAACATAAAAAAGTTCCCGTGCATGGGAACTAGTTAAGATATGATAACCAAAGATCCAAAGCAAAGTGAGAATATGAGGCATTACTGCATGTACCTAATTTCATGTGACAGTAAATGAACTATGTAATAATTTTTTTAGTAAATGAACTATGTAATAATTTTTTTAAAAGAATGATTGGATTTCAGA
This sequence comes from Coffea arabica, assembly GCF_036785885.1. Lineage (NCBI taxonomy): Eukaryota > Viridiplantae > Streptophyta > Magnoliopsida > Gentianales > Rubiaceae > Coffea > Coffea arabica. The sequence goes on along the minus strand of NC_092323.1, from coordinate 41,293,030 downwards.
AGAGAGGAGAGGAAAAAGGGAACACTGTAAAACTAGATACATGGATTACAAAAAAAATTAAAAAATAGATAATATGAACTTAATTACTTGAAATTTGAAATTGAAAATCTTAGAGGAAACCTCTAATAAAATTCATTGACAAGCTTATAGAGGAATAATATAACTTGTAAAAGAAAAATATCCTTCTCAATAGTCATAGATTCCTACAATTTTTTCTCTATGCTAAACAACTTACATGAGAAAACTTAGAATCTCACTTAACAAAAGTCAAGTTTACAAATACACGAACAAAAGCTATCACTATGTAGCATTAGCGGTCGCCATTGTTTAAATTTGAACTGGAATCGGATCGATGGTTTATTGAACCAAAACCAGAACTGGATTTGAGAAATTGGAATGGGAACCATAAACGTGACTAAAGGTTTAGGTTTAGATTCGCAAAAAACTTGAACCAGAACCAGAGATTCAGAGCCCATTCAATTCGTCTAAACATACACTTATATCTTGAGCCTATTTGGCTCAATTTAGACTTTAATGTCAATAGCCACCACCCGGTACCATCAACCAGAGTTCTAGTCCAACAACCTATTGTCTAACCTTAGTAGTAAATCTAGACAAAATAACTAATTTATGTCCAAGTCTAATCTAACCAAAATGTTAAAGTCAAAGTAATCTAAGTATTAAACTAGCACTTGATGACACTTTGAGTTTGACTAGTGATAAGTGCTTATTTTACATCTTAGGATTTAGCTTGTGGTTGACCATAACTTTTGAAGGGGATTTTTTTTTTTTTTTGCTCCTGAATTGCAGATTTAAAGAAAGATCGACTAATATATTGAAGGATTTTTTTTTTTGCTCCTGAATTGCAGATTCAAAGAAAGATTGACTAATATATTGAAGCTTACACTATCAACAAACCAAGAGTTAGGGTTCTCAAAATCTAAAAATGAATTGCCAAAGGAAATGAGTAATAGGCAGTGGTCCAAAATAAAATTTGACTTGCTATCTATTAGGGATGTGCTATGCACGTGCTAAAAAGTACCTTAATTTCCTAATATTGTTAACAATTCGATCAAAATGAGAAAGATATAAAAACCAAAGGGTATGCAGCAGTGTATCCTTTTGGTTTAGAGGTGAGAATCACTCCCTCTAATATTTTTTAGTCTAGTTGGACCCTCCTCCAATATAGGTTAGAGTAGAAATAGTGTAGAAGTTGACGATAACAAATAAAAAAAGGAAGATGTAAAAAGTTTAGCATGCAATGCATCCAAGTTAAAATTGACGGCATACATGGAAAATTGGCTAGAAGCTAGAGGACCTGAAATGAAATTAGTTCTAATAATGGTCTCAACGTCAACAAAGAAAATTGCATTATTGTTTTGATCTTGGTGATTTTTCGTCCATAAAGTGTAAAGATGGAATTAACGAAAGCCATAAAATAAAATTATTTAGTAATAATTTACCTACTCATATATACTGAAAAAGCTTTTAAAACTGTAGTTTCAAGTTGGTTTTTCTCCCAGCATGAGAGCAGCAGATGTAGTTTCCAGTTTTTTCCCCCCACCCTAGCATGAGAGGGGCAGAAATTAAGAAGAAGGGAAATTTATACCCAAAATCATATGTAATTTCAAGTCATCAATTTGCAGACATTTTTTTTCCGTCCAGGTTATCTATATTATAATGATTCGCACGCAAGTCAGTGTCCAAACATTTTGAAACCACAACTTCACCCTAATACAAGTAACAATAATAAAAAAAACAGGCCACACCATTAAGAGCTCGCATACCCCATATTAGAATAAGAATCAACCCTTAATACATCTCTGCTATATATGTATAATTTTTTACCTCTGCTTTTGGAATTAACAAAGAGACAATGTTACAGTCAAACAAGGCAATAGGTCAACCATTTCTAGACTGAATTTATTATACCAGCCAAAAACTAAAAGGACCAAAAGGAAACAGAAGAAAATATTATCCTACAGAAAAGGGGGAATGGTGCCCTTCGTAATGATTGAATCCAAGGTATTACCAATTTGGTAATCGAATCATAATATTTGGGAACCCTTTGCTGACATTTTCTGGAGAAAATATTAAAAGCCATGTAAAAGCAACAAATTCACCAAAAGGCAAGCATCGCAGAATATGTCACAGTTACTCGTCTCTCCTCATCATATGTCACAGTTTTGACACTTGCTAACAACATGCTACGCTAAACTTTATGAAGGGATGCTGATGAATGTAAATGGGCAAAAAGTACAGGCCAAATGTCCACGTCCGGCCAGTAGAAAACAACAGTTTCAACGACTCTAGTCAAATGTTGTTAAGTGGCTATCCCACATCGACAATAGCAAAGGAAATTCCTTTGCTACCTATAAATATAGGGGTCCTATGATAGGATTAAGTGCACCACTCAAGAGAGTATTATATGGGCTATTAGTTTCTTGGATTATCTAGCCCATTTGTAGTCAAATATTTTAGAGTCTCTTATTTTGAATTTAAGAATATTTCCTAAACCTTTTGTAAGTGCCTTTTTGGCCTAAGAACCACTTTCCTAAGACTTTTGCATTTCCTTTTTCATAGTAAAATATTGTTCCTCCTCTGCCCGTGGACGTAGGTCAATTTGACCGAACCACGTAAATTTTTGGTGTCTTTATTTCTTTATTATGTCTTTGTTATTTGTCTATTTTCTGGGCCAGTCCTAACAAACTGGTATCAGAGTTTGAGATTATTCTGAGTATACTCTGATCTTCCACATCAGAAAAGATTTTTTTGGACCTATTAATCCAGTGGGATCCGTTCGTGGGGCCCATTCCATAGGGTCCACCTGTGGGGCCCGTTCTATGGGGTCCGTAGGTTTCATCTGTGGGGTCCACGTACCTGGTGATATAATTACAGATTTTGTGGCAATAATGACAATAACAAAGACTGTTGTCGAGAAATTCGATAGGAATGTCAATTTCGGCATTTGACAACTCAAGATGGAGGTCATTCTGATACATGACGGAGTTGATTTGGCAATTTAGGGAATTGAGAACAAGTCAGAAGATGTAAATGATGCGGATTTCACCGAAATGGATAAGAAGGCCAGATCCAACATAATCTTAAATTTCTCTGATAAGGTATTGAGTGAGATAGCAATGGAGACTACAACCAAGGCTATGTGGGATAAATTGAAAGTCTTGTATATGAAGAAGACAGTTGAGAATCGGCTATATTTGAAGCAGAGCCTGTATATGCTTCGGATGTCTGAAGGTACTTCTATACTCTCCTATCTTGATAAATTTGATTCCATTTTATAGATTTGGAGAATATAGATTCGAAAATTGATGATGAAGATCAGATCCTATTACTTTTGTATTCCCTTTCCCAGTCTTTTAAATATTTTCGCGATTCTATGATTTATGAAAAAGAAACAATTTCGTATCAAGAAATTAAATCTGCATTAAAATCTAAAGAGCAGATAGATAGGGAACTAGTGAGAGTCAAGCCGATGGCTTGTTTGTTCTGGGTAGATCTGAAAAGAGAAATACACAAAATAGAAATTGATCCAAATCCAGGCATAAAAATGTGGTGTGCAACTATTATAAAAAAAGGGTCATGTTATCTCTGATTGCTTTAAATTGAAAAAATAAAGAAAAGCAAAAGGAAAAAAAAAGTAAGACCACCAAGACTAGTATTGCAGTTGATGAGAATGATGGAACCATTTTCTGTGCAACGAAAAATAATTTTAAATCTAACAATGAGTGGATTTTAGATTCGAATTGTTCATATCATATGTGTCCCAATAGGGACTGATTTTTAACATATGAATCAACTGAAGGTGGAGTTGTCTTAATGGGTAACAACGTTGTTTGTAAAGTTGTTGGCAAAGGCACAATTCGAATTAAAATATACGATATTATTGTGAGAACGCTCACAGATGTTAGACATGTTTCAGATTTGAAGATAAATTTCATCGCTTTGGGCACTCTTGAGTCCATTGGGTACAGGTATTCAGTTGGAGGTAGAGTTCTCAAAATCACTCAAGGTGCTCTTGTTGTTATGAAGGCACATGGATCTGATACTTTGTATATTTTGCAGGGATCTACTGTTATAGGTGCTGCTGCGGTTTCAACATCAATTTTGTCCGATTCTGATTTCACCAAATTGTGGCACATGAGATTGGGGCACATGAGCGAGAAAGGCTTATCTATTTTATGCAAACGATGTCTTCTTGGTAGTCAAAGTATTGAAAAGATGGAATTTTGTGAACATTGTATTTTTGAAAAGCAGAAGAGGGTTAGCTTCTAGTTGTCGGCAGTTCACAGGACAAAAGGAATTTGAACTACATTCATTCAGATCTCTGGGGGACTTCTCGTGCTCTTTCTAAAGGAGGTGTCAGGTACATGTTGACTTTCATTGATGCTATTCAAGGAAAGTTTGGGTATATTTTCTTAAGTACAAAAATAATATTTTTCTAATTTTCAAGCAATGAAAAGTTTTGATTGAGAAACAAACAAGAAAACATATTAAGCGGTTGAGAACAGATAATGGCATGAAATTTTGTGAAGGTAAATTTGATAGATTCTGTAAAAATGAAGGAATTGTTCAGCATCGCACTATCAGAATGATGCCTCAACAAAATAGTGTGATCGAACATATGAACAGAACGCTTTTGGAGAGAGCGAGATGTATGATCTCCAATGCAGAGTTGACAAACGATTTTTGGGATGAGACAATTTCTATGGCCTGTTATATTATCAACCGTGCTCCTTCTGGTGCTCTTAATTTCAAAACTCCTGTGAACGTTTGATCAGGTACTCCTGCTGATTACTCCAATTTAAAATTTTTTGAGTGTTCAGCATACATGCATGTGAATGATGAAAAATTGGAGTCTAGGGCTAAAAAGTATATTTTTCTTGGGTATGTTTTTGGGGTGAAAGGATACAGATTATGATGTCCTGATCCCAAATCTTCAAAATTTGTGATCAGTAGAGATGTTACTTTTGATGAATTGTCTATGTTATCTTTCAAGAAGAAGTTTTCTAATTCTTGTACTATTGATAGTACACAGAAGCAGGTGAAACTTGATATTGGCAGTTCTGATTCTTCTCAGACCAAATCTTCTATTCAGCAAGTGCTAGTAGATGCACTTGAATCTACTGTTGAAGATAGTTCAGAAGAAGAGGAGTATTTTATAGCCAGAGATAGACCAAGAAGAGACATTCGACCACCACAAAGATATGCAAATTTGGTTGCATATGCTTTGTCTGTTGCAGAAGAAACTGATGCAGTTGGTGAGCCTTTCATCTATTCAGAAGTAGTTTCTTGTGATAATTCTGCAAAGTGGTTGATTGCAATGAATGAAGAAATTGAATCTCTTCATTAGAATAAAACTTGGGTTCTTGTAAAGTCACAGTCAGATAAGAAAATTGTTGGATGCAGATGGGTATTCAAGAAAAAAGAACATATTCCAGAGGTTGAAAATGCAAGATATAAAGCATGATTGGTTGCAAAGGGCTATAGTCATGTACAAGGTGTTGATTTTAATGAAGTATTTTCACCTATTGTTAAACATAGCTCTATTCATGTTATGCTTGCTTTAATTGCCATGTATGATTTGGAGTTGGAGCAACTTGATGTTAAGACAGCTATCTTATATGGTGAACTTGAAGAGAAAATTTATATGAAGCAACCTTAGGGATTTGAAATTGAAGTAAAGGAAAATCATGTTTGTCTGCTAAAGAAATCCTTATATGGATTGAAACAATCTCCAAAACAATGGTATAAAAGGTTTGATTCCTTTATATTGGGTCATGATTATTTAAGGAGTATATATGATAGTTGCGTTTACTTCTGGAAGTCAGATGATGGTTCTTTCATTTATTTGCTGCTTTATATTGATGACATGCTCATTGCTGTCAAGAATGTGTCAGAAATTCACACTTTGAAACTGTAGTTAAGTAGTGAATTTGAAATGAAAGATTTGGGAGCAACTAAGAAAATTCTTGGCATAGATATCAAGCGAGATTTAGGAGTTGGAAAGTTATTCTTGACCGAAGAAAATTATCTTGAGAAAGTCTCGTAGCGTTTTGGCATGAAAGATACTAAATCAGTATCTACTCCTTTTGCTAGCTATTTTCGGCTATCTGTTGCTTAATCACCACAATCAGATGAAGAGGAAGATTATATGGCACAGGTTCCTTATTCCACTGTAGTCGGCAGTGTTATGTATGCAATGGTTTGTACTCGTCCAAATATCTCACATGCAGTTAGTGTTGTTAGCAGATATATGTCTTGCCCTGGTAAAGCGCATTGGCAGGGTGTGAAGTGGATTATCAGATACTTGTTAGGTACTTCAAATGCATTTTTGAAGTTTGGAAGAAATAATAATATTTTGATTGATTTTGTAGACTTAGACTACGCTGAAAATCTTGACAGGAGAATATCACTTTCAGACTATGTATTTTGCATTGGCGGTTGTGCTGTCAGTTGGAAAGCTACTCTACAACCTGTCATAGCTTTGTTTACTACAGAAGCAGAATACATGGCTGTGACCGAGGCAATCAAAGAAGTCTTGTGGTTGAAGAGTTTGTTTAGCAAGCTTAGTTTACATCAAGGTATTACTGTTATTCACTGCGATAGTCAAAGTGCCATACACTTGACTAAAGATCAGATGTATCCTGAGAGGACGAAGCACATTGATGTGAAATATCACTTCATTCGGGATATCATTGGTGAATGAAAGGTCCTTATTTAGAAGATCAATACCAAGGACAATCCTCCACTTTATTAGTTCAAACAGTGCTTGGATTTGGTTGGTGTTTGTTATTGGTGATTTAGCCCCATTGAGACTTATGTGGAGAAGGTGGAGCAGTTTTGCTATCATCGATGTTCGGGATACGCCAAAGTGGAGATTTGTTAAGTGGCTATCCTATATCGACAATTGCAAAGGAAATTTTTCCTTTGCTACCTATAAATATAGGGGTCTTATGATAGGATTAAATGCACCACTCAAGAGAATATTATATGGACTATTAATTTCTTGGGTCATCTAACTCATTTGTAGTCAAATATTTTAGAGCATCTTATTTTGAGTTTAGAAATATTTTCTAAACCTTTTGTAAGTGCCCTTTTGGCCTAGGAGCCACTTTTCTACCGCGTTTGTATTTCCTTTTTCATAGTAAAATATTGCTCCTCCTCCGCCCATGAACGTAGGTCAATTTGACTGAACCACATAAATTTTTGGTGTCTTTATTTCTTTATTATGTTTTTGTTATTTGTCTATTTCTTGGGTCAGTCTTAACAAATGTCCATCTTTGGCCAGAACCTTTCGGCCCACTCTACTAGTTCAAACAACAAGAGGGTTTTTCTTTTTTCAATGAACATCAAGAAGTCCCTGACATGAGGCCCTGGTTCCATAGAAAAAAAAAACCACACATCAAATTTAGCTAAACAATGCTGAGGATAAGGGAGAGGAACAAGCTTACCTCCTGATACCAAATTCAGAATAAAGATAAATGACAAAGAGTGGTAAGACATATAAAGGGGAAGGGTAGAGGAAAAAGATAAATTCTCCATAAATGGATCATTGATTTACAGGTTTTCTGGACCAAATAAATCCAGCCACTACCCTCATGAAAGAAGCTTGGAAGAAGCTCCCTCCACCTGAATAAATTAAGGAGGCATATGTGACCTTCATCTAAATAAATTAAGTGAAGAAATAATTAATTAATGGAACTATTACCTCCAATTGAATAAATTAAGAATGAAAAGCTAAGCACATTTGCAATAAAATATGGGAAAAAAATGAAGACCACCCATATGCACACAACCAATGCATTTAATTACTTTCTCATAAGGACGTCGTGATAGAATCTCATTCTCTTCTTTTCTTCGTCTGAAGATATTGAAAAGCTTACCTCTGACACCAACTCAGAAAACTATAAAGACAGAAAGGTAAGAAGCAAATAATGTATTTACAGGGAAGGGAAGCACAGGGGGAAGGGGAAGAGAAAAAAGATGAATTTCTGACCACTGATTCACAGGTTTTCAACGCTATCCTTATCTTGGACTTGGATAAATAGGATCTGAAAAACAATGGCATAAATTAACAAATGAAGAAATTCCTCTCTCCACCTGAATACATTAAGGAGGGATATGTCAACTTAATCTAAATAAATTAAGGGAAGCAAAAAGAATGGAAATATTACCTCCAACTGAATAAATAACTGAATAAATTCAAAACAGAAAAGCACAGCACCATTGCAATAAATTAACAAAGACAAAATGAAGACCACCATACGCACTTAAAGTTACTAACATATTCTAGCCTCTAGAATGATAACATGCAATACTGGAAAGTCTTCGACTTAAAGACATGAGAATTACAAAATAATTCATATGATTAATTAAACATGAGGCTTGTAGATTGATTTGTATGTTTTAAGCATAGTCTATCAATCCAAAATTGTGTCACTCATCTAGTCCCAAAGGTCTTTATGCTTTTCCATGTTATGGATAATAGTGGTTTTAAAGCAACTTAATCTAAGTTCACAAAATCCACAAATGGAAAAGCCAGAGCCAAGAATAAATCCAGCATTGTTATTTGAAAAGAGAAATGTTCTACAAACCATCTCAAGAATCAGATGAACAAATCAGGAATGCAAACCCACAAATGTCAGAACGATCAGGAGTCCAAGCAATTAAATTCAAGTTCCCCATGGTGGGCAAAAGTTAGAATGGCAATTGAATAATAACTAATCCTATGTCATCTCCAGGCAGTCCAAAAAAACTAACTCTCTAAGAATCCAAAAACCACACCCTGAGAATACATAAGACTTGCGTATACTGTCTATCTGTAAATTATGCATAACAGCTTTGAATTCAACCACACCCTGAGAACTTTATTTCTAATTTGAACAAAACCTCTTCTGATATATAAAACCTTTGCCCTAACAAAAAACAATTGCACCAAGATTCATCCTTCTCAACACTCTACTTGATGAAATTTAACAAAGACAATACATACTTCAACCTAGACTTCTTAATCAAGCACACAAAAATAAAGGGCTCTAATCAGATAAAACCCAAAACTGCAAGTTTTACATATGAAACCATTTACAAACAAGACATGCAACAACAAAATAACAAATTAAAAGACAAAAACCAACCTAAATAGTCAGGGAACCACCAAATCAAAGACTTAAAAAAAACACATAAAATGATTAATAAATTCTGAGCTACTTCGGATACAAAAAATAAAAGCCAGAAGCTATAAAAAACACAGTCCAACCTAACAGTAAAATACTCACCTTCAGAAAACAACTACCAAGAACAAATGCAAAAATTAACTCAATTAGAACAGCCCATAACTCCCAACCCCAATTACAACTACTACCACAAAATAATCAGTCCATTCAGGAAACAAAATAAGTGGACCAAATCAATGGAACTCAATTAGAATCTCAATTGCAAACTCCTAGCTCTAGTATGGGTAAGATTCACACGTTAAAACTTTAAGCAAGTACACTCACCCTTGATAATCTCTTTCTTGATCAGCTTATCCAAGAAGTACAGTACCAATCTTGCTTGATGAGACGTATCCTGAAAAGATAAATTCAATCATTATCGAGTTCACCAACTCTCAAAGGAAGAGAAGAGAGCTTAAAAAAATAGACACAATAAATAAGTAAATGATCACCGTGGCTGTGGATGGCAAATAGCTTTTTATGAAATTCCGAATGAATTCAGGTGGGGGTGTAAAATGTTGCAAACGCTTATCTATCATATCTGGATTAACAAGCCTGGTCAATTGCCTACATTTAGACAATTTTGTCGCATTAGCATAGACAACTTCAGGTTCTAATTTTCATATGAAAAGATGAATTTAAACCATGCTCTCCTATGCCAGGGAATTATGCAAGCTTAAAGAGAAAGTCAAATGCTTTTTCAGGATCACCATCCTGCAACAGATTATATAAGAAATAAGATGTGAAGAGTTAATTATACACATATAAGGGATAGAGGAAAAGGTGTAAATACATTAGATAGTTGAGTAAGGACCTTGATGCCTTCCCAAAAAGTTGAACCACGTCTTATCCATGGCTTTAATAATCCAAGTTTAGGTTGTTTAACAGCTTTAGGAAGCTTGTTAACCATTTCTATCAAGTTAGAGTTCACATCCGTACCATAAAGAACAGCATAATACCTGCATTCCAAAACAAATTCTTCATTACCATGCTTATAAAATTAATTTTCTAAAAGTTCAAACAAACCAGGAACATACTCCAAAATTTTAGGTAAGTCTTGAAGCTTAATGAGAACTTCAACAGCAAGGTTAGGATTATCTTCGCCAGTTTCTGATAACAAAATACAAAAGCTCTTAGGTAGAAAAAAAACATAGAAGACATTAATAGGCCCATAAAACAACATACTGGCAGATATCCTTTTGGCAGCTTGTCTTTTAGCTCATTTGCTGTCAACCCCAATAAGATTTGCTGGATAACAGTACGGATATGAAGTTTTAGCAATCACTTTCCACAACATATAATAGTTTTCAATTTTAAACACCACATAAATTGATATAACAGTATAAACACCTTTTCTTCAGTAGGTTCAAGAGGCCCTTTCAAACCTTTAGCAATCAAATTATGAACAGTTGAAACTTTAGTAGGTTCAAATGACTCTAGAGCAGCTACAACAGCAGTATTGTAGTGAAGCTGGTCCAGAATCATTTGAACCTACTAAAGTTTCAACTGTTGAGTTCTTTCATTGGTCCAGAATCATTTGAATCTACTAAAGTTTCAACTATTGAGTTCACTACAATACTGCCGCTACAGCTGCTCTCTAGGAGGAAAAGTCCAGAATCATTTGAACCTACTAAAGTTTCAACTGTTGAGTTCACTACAATACTGCCGCTGCAGCTGCTCTTTAGGAGGAAAAGTCTGACAAATTCATAGTAGGACATATTAGTTGAGAAAATGTAAAGTCTAATGTTATGATAAAATATGACTCACGTGTGATGAAGGATCAAAGTTTCTTATGTAGTCTGCAGCAGACAATTTCAGGAACTGCATCAGAAAAAGCCAACAGAAAAATTATTTTAAGCCTAGAATAAAAAATAAACACTCTATGGATAACTAGAGGATGATGATATTTCAATAGATGGATTAGCTCCAGTTGCACAGTCAATGCACAGATCTTCAATTATCCAAATAGAGGAACGAAATATTTGTCCAAGAAAAAAGAAAAAGAAAAAAACAGGGAAAAAAAAAGAAACTGTAAGGGATATTTCTCTCAACATAGAGGAGGAATTTTCTGCTTTGTATCGCTTAATAAAGAGCATTTGTAGGAGGAAGATCTACAAAATTGATATGATATGCTTGAAGTATGTGCAGGCAATAAACCATTTGTCGCTACAGGGGTAGCTAGAGACTTTTAGTCCCTTCTCACATGAGCTTGTAAGTTGGCGTGTACAATGCCAAAGATTACAAAAAATCTAAGCTAAAACAAGAAAAGAGAGAAGAAATACAATTGGAACACTTCCCAATTTTATCTTATGTGTGTAATAGCAAGCGAAAGAGAGAGAGAGAGGGAGTGTGACGGCCCCACTTCTCCCTAAGGCGAACCAAAGGGTATCCACGGGATACCTGCCCAACTCTCGTCAGGATTCACTACAATTCATAATTCAAAAGCTTGGAATACTTCAATAATACTTCAAATAACTTCAATACATAATTAAAGTACTCCAAAATATTTCACACTTACAATTGTTTAGCTTTCAAACTTAAGTACAACCCAAAGGAATATGTACTATAACCATCCACTATAATACAACTTTAAATTTTTCAATAAAAATTATCTAGTACTATTCACGAGCACTCTTGGTTTTGAACCCTATTAAAGAAAACAAAAACGTGGGATGAGCTACACAGTCCAGTGAGGTTCCAAAACACTCTAGCAGTTCTAATAAATCAAGTAATTGAGCATACCATATGTATGGTTTGGGGTTGCACGTTGGCTCATGAACATGAGACAATTATCATTATACGAGTACTTTGATCATATCACAGGTATGACACATTAACATGAGACAATTATCATGGTACAAGTAATTTGAGTATGTCACAGGTATGACACAAGATTTGCACGTTGGTACATTTGCATGAAATAGTTATCTCTATGCAAAATAAACACACATTGAAGGATACGGTGTTCCAGTGGAACCATGTCGGTCATCTACACCTTATATCTTTCGGATCCCCTCGATTTGTCTGGCCATCACCTTATCCCTCTAGTGGTAGTACTCGAGTATACCGAAACGGTGGCTCAGGGTTCCAACCTACCCGATTGAGCCCAGTCCTAGCTCGAGTAGGTCATTAACCAAGGGTAGGGCCCAAGTTCAGCTTAGAGCTTACAACATGCACAAGTAATCAAATAACTTGGTGAATGGTAAAAATTTGTTCTTTTGGTAGGTCGAGTGAGATAAAGTACACACTCTCCTTAAAATGGTGAACAAATTCATATGAGCAATTACTAGCAACAATTAACACAAACACATAAGCAATATTTGATAATTTCATGTGAACATGTAATTTACGGTAATCAAGTAATCAAGTACCAGGTAATCAAGTAGATAGGAAAATTGTGAGTAATTACGGTTAACGGTTAACGGTTGACGGTTAACGGTAGTAATCACGGTTAATTGGTAGACATTAGTCATTTTAATCGGCCGTCATTGGCCGTTTCTCACTTTTACCACTTAAGAGTCGATGAGGTTCACTCCAACCGACTTATGCAGTCATAGTATAATTAATCATTTAAACACTTCACGTAAATATACAATTCAAGTATTTCATGTCGAGTAATTGAAGTATATGCACTTCAAGTATTTCATATCGAGTAATTCAAGTATACCTTACTTAAATATGCATGAGTGTGGTAAATACTTAACATGTAGCACTTAACACTTGACGATCATGGAATAAGCATGTCATAGATTTATTCAAATTACGTACTCCTATATGGAACACTCACCTATTCAATACAAGTGAGTAAGTACTCAAACAAGTGTTTAGGCGTCCACTTCGAGTTCCTCTTAAAGGTCTCCTTGAGCGCCTGAGCAAATAACTATCAATTATTATACACTATCACTTAGAACCCCTACTTATCAAAGAAAGTTGTACTAGTGTACAATCTAAGGAAAATTCATGAATTGAGCCTTAATTATTTATAATCGAGACTCGAAAGTGGGTTTCAAAAATACAAGAGAAATCTGATTTTCGCCTTTAAAATCAAGTGTAAAACGGTCTAGTAATATCGGAGGAAAATGGAGAGTTCGAAACCCTCAATTTCCTTTAAATTCGAAAATTTTAGATTCGGCAAGCAACAACATGTATACCACCCACACAACATGTATATATCATAAACAAGTCAATTGGACCCCTAAAAAGTGCACAAAAGTACACGAAAATGACAGGGGCAGATTCAGAAGATTTTTGCTCTTCACCTCCTTTGAGCTTTCTTTCAACAATACAACTTATTTCCACAAATTTAAGCACTAAACCAACATTAACAACATCAAAACTCATGAAATCAGTCCATCAAGTCATTGTGGGAGTTCATAGAGCCCACACACCAAGATCCAACATAAATAAAGCTACCCATGTGAATATACAAGTTTATAAGTGCAATACTACTTCCATAAATCAAGATTTGGAGGATTGATCGTTCATTACCTCTCTTGAGAAACTAAGCAGAAATTTTCGATCCTTATGAGCCAAAGAAAAATCGTGAGAGCAGCCTCCTTTCCTAGCTTGAAGTTCTCTCCAAGTGTTTAGCAAAGCGTGGTTAAAATTTGAGGTGATTTGGTGGAGGATTAGTAAAGATTTGATGGAGGAAAAATTGAAGAACTTGGTGTTCTTCCTCTTGAAGTGATGCACGGCTGTTTAGAGGAAAAAGAAAGAATTGCACGGCTGTTTGAGGTGATAAAGTGGAGAGTTTTGATCTGGTGTGATGCTCCCATGAGAAGCCTAAGAATGTGTGGCCCAAAATGCTCCAAAAGTCAACTAAGGAGAGTGCGCGTACGCGCGCGTTTCGTGCTCGTTTTCTCTCGGGTTTGTTTCACTTGTGAACTAAATCTCTAATGTACTTTCATTCATACTATTGTTATTCATTCTTAATAGTCTAAAAATAAAGGTTTTAAGTCCCTCAATTAATCGCGCGCGTAAAAACGCGTACTTCCGATTTAAGCGCGATAAAGTGAAATTGTCAAGAAATTCTTATAACTATAGCTTCACTAACTAATACTTGAACACTTAAACATAAAAATACCTATTTCAAGACTAATGTACAAGTCTCCAATTTTTTAAACTTATTGTACTCTCAATTCGGCTATAGTCTCCAAACGCGTATTCACTTTTCTCACTAAACGAGATTTCGAAAAATAAATTTTGAAACAAATCACTTTAAAAATACACTTGAGCCATAATTCCATATAATTGAATATAAAATGGTTGAAATAAAATATTCAAAGTAAATGGTCAAATAAATAATTAAATGAGTTAGAAATAGGGATTTAAAATAAGAAAATTTCGGGTTCTCACAACTTCCCCTCCTTAAAAGAATTTCGTCCTTGAAATTCACACTTACGATAATATCGTACCCCTTATATGCCAGGTCCATTAGATCTACCAAAATTCACAGTTTCTATAATTTACACTAACAATTAAGTACTAATTTCTTCATAGGACTCCTACCGTTCAAACTATAGGGCAGCAATCACACTTTACTTATACCACTCACGAAAATAGGGTTTTCACAAGAATAGTCAACTCCAGGGTCAATTAAAGGTCTAATTAAATGATTCCATCTGGTGGTTCGAAACTCGAATAGGAAGATATATTTTCAATCGAAAACTAACTTTACCAAAATCTTTGACTCAATTTGTTCAAAAATCATTTACTGGCATTCGATCTCCAAAATTAACAATTTTAGAAATAACCGGATTTCTTTGGTCCCAAATGACCACTCAAATTTTTGTTCAAATCAATTCAATCATAATATGTGAGACAAAAACAAGGGTTTTTTTTTATGTATTTCAGATATGTATGTGGCAAAATACGATTCATAATTTCAAAATTAGAGCTAAAAGATACAAACCTTTCTTCATGGTCCGAAACTAAGTTTTCTTAATAAGAAACTTTAGGTAATGTTTTTGCCACCGTCATTAATACATATTTCAAATTCCTCAAATACATTTAAGAAGATTAATCATGCGACTCAATGCATGGGTATTAAGGAGCGTATACAATGAATTAACATATAACTGAAGGATGTTTCAAAAATTTCATCAAAGTTTTGAGTTAAGAATTGCGTTTGAATAAACATATATTCTAGAAAATGCTTTTAAGAGAGAGAAAGTGTTTTTTTTAAGTACAGTAGATAAGTAATGAGTTCAAGTCACTTCACAAATAACAAACGAAATATTTCGAAAGTTCAAACATTCATAAAAGATTGAAACATGTCCACATGACCAACCACAAGATACGGTAGAACAATTATTAAAATTGTACAGGGGAGAACCTCTCTAGGTACCCAACTAGATCAATCTTTTATATCACTGGTAGGTCTAATCTTCTCGTTCATTTTCGATTCATATCTATCACTAAGATTCCATTGGATTACATAAGACCGGCCATCATTCTTTCTCAAGAGTGCGGGTTGCCTAAACCCACACCACAACCCATTCATTGTCCTTGACGAGGCATACTTAATATAAGTCTATAGGCGTAAGAAAAGGAATAATTAGGCATAGAAGAACTTAAAGCATATACAAGTTACAAATACATTTAGAATTAGAAGCATGATTCTTTACATATATCAAAAGTCATAATACGAATCAAGAGGTCACAAACAAGCCAAGTAAAGTATATGCCAAGTCAAAGTCAATAAACAGAAATGAACAAGTGATTATCAAAAGTGCATCCATCTCTAAGGCACAAACTCTTAACTTCTACTCCCATCGTCCCACTACGGAAGATCACAAGTAGTGCTTCACTAGATTAATTGGAACTAAATGATCCCCATTCCCTAACATGTTCAACTTTAACCCCAACACAAGGATCTTCTAGGCCACGATCTTCTTCACCTCTCGCTCTTAATTATTGTGCCATCTTAGCCAAACGATTATCGGTTTCTTGTAACTATTCACGTGAAATATCGATTCATTCTTATTCCCCGCAAATGGAGATCTCAAGTCCTTAGCATTGTCCTCAACGCTTGAGTACTCGGGTACAAGAATTCGAAATAAGATAATTCACATCTCGAGTTGGCCAGTTCCCAAGAGTAAATCATCACATTTGAGATTCCTACCCAACATACTTACCAAATATTTTTCCCAAATATCAAGACAAAGGGGTTTATACATATCATATTCATGATTCACAGTTTATACTCTAGAAGAGTACTTAAGCCTTTATTCATTCACATAATAAGGACCATAACACCACTTGGCCCAAGTTCACCCCGCGCACAGACTACGCGAAACGGCTCTGATTTTCATCCCTACAAGCGGTCACTTAACTTTCAAACCAATCCCACAGTCCGACATCCAAAACTTATAAGCCTAGGATACACTACAAAGATCTGAAGTCTAAACTCTGATACCAACTGTGACACCTCCACTTCTCCCTAAGGCGAACCAAAGAGTATTCGCGGGACGCCTGCCCAACTCTCGCCGGGACTCACTACAATCCACAATTCAAAAGCTCGGAATACTTCAATAATATTTCAAATAACTTCAATACATAATTAAAGTACTTCAAAATATTTCACACTTACAATTGTTTAGCTTTCAAGCTTAAGTACAACCCAACAGAATATGTACTATAACCATCCACTATAATACAACTTTAAATTTTCCAACAAAAGTTATTTAGTACTATTCACGAGCACTCTTGGTCTCGAACCCTGTTAAAAAAAACAAAAATGTGGGATGAGCTACACAGCCCAGTGAGGTTCCAAAACACTTTAGTAGTTCTAATAAATCAAGTAATTGAATATACCACATGTATGGTTCGGGGTTGCACGTTGGTTCATGAACATGAGACAATTAACATTATACGAATACTTTGAGCATATATCACAGGTAAGACACATTAACATGAGACAATTATCATGGTACGAGTAATTTGAGCATGTCACAGGTATGACACAAGATTTGCACGTTGGTACATTTGCATGAAATAATTATCTCTATGCAAAATAAACACACATTGAAGGATACGGTGTTCCAATAGAACCATGTCGGTCATCTGCACCTTATATCTTCCGGATCCCCTCGGTTTGTCTGGCCATCACCTTATCCCTCCAGTGGTAGTACTCGAGTATACCGAAACGGTGGCCAAGTGTTCCAACCTATCCGACTGAACCCAGTCCTGGCTCAAGTAGGTCAGTAACCAAGGGCAGGGCCCAAGTTTAGCTTAGACCTTACAACATGCACAAGTAATCAAATAACTTGGCGAACGGTAAAAATTTGTTCTTTTGGTAGGTCGAGTGAGATAAAGTACACACTCTCCTTAAAATGGTGGACAAATTCATATGAGCAATTACTTGCAACAATTAACACAAACAAGTAAGTAATATTTGATAATTTCATGTGAACATGTAATTTACGGTAATCAAATAATCAAGTACCAGGTAATCAAGTAGATAGGAAAACGATGAGTAATTACGGTTAACGGTTAACGGTTAACGATAGTAATCACGGCTAATTGGTAGACATTAGTCATTTTAACGGTTAACGCTCCAACCGACTTATGCAGTCATAGCATAATTAATCATTTAAACACTTTACGTAAATATACAATTCAAGTATTTCATGTCGAGTAATTGAAGTATATGCATTTCAAGTATTTCATATCGAGTAATTCAAGTATACCTTACTTAAATATGCATGAGTGTGGTAAATACTTAACATGTAGCACTTAACACTTGACGATCATGGAATAAGCATGTCATAGACTTATTCAAATTACGTACTCCTATATAGAACACTCACCTATTCAATACAAGTGAGTAAGTACTCAAACAAGTGTTTAGGCGTCCACTTCGAGTTCCTCTTGAAGGTCTCCTTGAGCGCCTGAACAAATAACCATCAATTATTATACACTATCACTTAAAACCCCTACTTATCAAAGAAAGTTGTACTAGTGTACAATCTAAGGAGAATTCATGAATTGAGCCTTAATTATTTATAATCAAGGCTCGGAAGTGGGTTTCAAAAACATAAGAGAAATCTGATTTTCGCCTTTGAAATCAAGTGTAAAACGGTCTAGCAATATCGGAGGAAAATGGAGAGTTCGAAACCCTCAATTTCCTTTAAGTTCAGAAATTTCAGATTCGGCAAGCAAACTTTGAAAAATCAGATCTCACTCTCTATGAGTCCAAAATTGGAAAAATTGGTACCGTTGGAAACTAATTCCAAAGTACTAAAAGTTTATAGAAGACACTTTTCCATGATTCCAAATGGAAGGTATTCAAAATTTATCTCAAAATTGCTGTTTTGGCTTGCGAGACAGTTTCGGGGTTGGTTTTCGGCAAAATTTGGAAATTCGGCAAAATTCACACAACGTGAACCAACCTCTGAAATTTGGAACTCAATTAGAGTCATAAAAAAAGTTTAAAACACAACAAGCGGAACAAGAATCGGAGTTTTGAGCACCAAAATATAGTAGCTCCAAGTTGCTGAGAAATCAAAACTTTTAGGCAATTTCTAGGTTCAAATCACAAACTTTGGGACTTTGGTTAAACATTGAAATGGACTCGGAATGGCACCAAATTTGGCAGTATTATACTACCATATAAGGGCTATTTCTCTGTCGAATTTCATTTAAAAATACGTACGGAAAGTTGGTTAACAAAATCACTAAAGTTTCAAGAATTTTCAAGGCAAATCTGCCTTGTACTTCAATTTTCCTTTTTAAAAGCTTTGTTCCACACAATCAACTTCAATTAATTCAAATAATGAAACTAATGTTCCATAATCATCCAATAAGAAATTTAGAAGTAATTGACATCAAGGTTTTCGAAATATAACTTTTCAAATCAGATTTGACCATTCGGCCAAAGAGAAAAGGAAAATTTTCCAGATTCGAAGAGCAATTTCGGGACATCATTTGCATATCAAAATGGTCTTAGAATATCACCAAATTTTGCACAATTAAACCTTCATATGAGAACTACTTCTCTATCAAATTTCATTTGAAAATTCACACGGGAAGGTAGTTAACTAAACCATCAAAGTTCAAGAAATTTTCCAAGGCAAAACTGTCTTCTAGCTCTTCTTTCCTTTTTAAACATTTTGTCCAATGCAACCAACCCAAATCTGGTTTATTTGTGAAACAAAGTACAAGGAGCATCTAATATAAAGTTTGGTAGATGTTTGACATCAAAGTTTCCAAAACAACAAGTCCCAAATCAAGCTAGGCCATTTAACTAGCCAAAAGAGGATTTTCAAGCAAAAATTCAGGTCTGTAATTTGGCCATATCTCACTCAATTCAACTCAGAATTGAGTGTGGTTGGTGGTGTTGGAAATTTCATTCATAAGGTTACAATTTCTCAGAAGAAATCATTTTTAAAATCTGTCTACAACTAGCTCATCTTTGAGCATCAAGTTGCAGCTCAAGACGTGGACTCCAGTGAACCAGCGAAACAGGACAGTCATGTTCAAATGAGTGGTACGATTCACTCAGGTGGAGTCTGGACATGCATTTTATACCATTGGAAAACTGGGAATGTCTACTTTCGAATACCACAAACGGCACTCGATTTTGACGTCGGAGTAAAATGTTATAGCTGTTTGAAAAACACTGCCAGTGCAATACGGAAACAATTCCAGTTTTGAAGGAACTTTTGAAATCACAACATTTGGCCAACCAAATCACGAAATTTTTTTGATGAAACTTTCTATACCAGCCACACAACATGTATATATCATAAAGAAGTCAATTGCACCACTAAAAAGTGTGACGCCCTACTTCTCCCAAGGGCGAACCCGAGGGTATCGGCGAGACGCCTGCTTAACTCGCGCCAGGACTCGAAAATACGAAATAATAATAACTAAATAAACCAAAATGAGTACTATTCACACTATATACATCCTCCAAAAGACCTCTATTTACGTCCTCAAAAGGAGTTATCAAGACTACTACAGAATTCTATGCTACGAACCAAGAGCAAAAGTAGACCCGAAGACGGGTTCTTTATACAGATCACTAAAGTAAAAGAAATATCTTAGTTGTCCAATCATTACAAACCAAACCCAACTACACTAGTGATAGTGCAAAAGGGTTCTCCCGCGTCGTCCCCTGTTAAGGAAAACAAAGGAAATGGGGTAAACTAAATGCTTAGTAAGTAAACGGGGGTAAAAGCGTAAATTTAACATTAAGATAAACAACTATTTCACAAAAATGTCAAGTCAAGTGCAAAAGTAACAATATAAATGAAGGATACAGGTTGGCTCCAAAGCCACGTCATTTGCCATGTGTGACCTCCTGTCGACCCTCTGTTGACCACACTTAAGGTCCGTAGAACTCCACTTGTACACCCACCTAACACCTTATCACCCTCACTAGCCAGTTACCTCACAAAATTGCTCGAGCGAACGAAATTGAGCTTGGTTCACAAGCTTGGTTCACAAACTTGGTTCACATTCTCGGTGAACCGGATTCACAAACTTGGTGACCTCAGACTAGGTTGGACTGGTTTCGACCAAGCTCCGGCTGGCTCGAATAGTCCATCTAGGTCGAAGATCGACCCCAACTCACAAACGTCACCCCGAGCTACAAGCTCAAGGGGCTCAAACCCAAAATAATTCATTTAGACATGTCATGTATAAATATACATGTAAATTAGGGTTTAGGTCGAGTGCGATGAAGTACACCCTCGCCTAGGTACTCTTTCATTCACCTCAAAACACATAAGCAAGTTATATACAAAAACGGCCCGAATACTTACTCAAAGAACAAAGATAGCAAAAGTACGAAAATCGCGTCGCGAAAGATAGTTAGTAGGCCCCACCGGCTCCGTCTAACTCACCACCGTCTGAAATAAAAGATTGGATCACATTATATCACAAACGGCTACTAACATGTCTAAAGCAAGCAAAACGGCAAAATTGGCACATGCATGTGCGGAATCGGCAAACGAAAATGGGCATAATTGCTTTTCCAAACTGTTTTGATCATAAGTTGGGCTAGGAATATCGGATTAAAGTGTATGGGATTGTTGCGAAGCTAAGAGGAAGGGCTACAATTTTCATGAAGACACCTTAATCTCGATCTGAATGGAAGCAGGTCGAAATCATGGAAAACAGTACCAGAAGTTTGCACTTTAGGGTGACGGACAGGGTCTGTTTGCCGGACCATAACTCATAGCTCGCAAATCCAAATCAAGAAATTCTAAAGGTATTAGAAAGATATGTCATAATGCTAAAACCTTTATGTTTTGGCAAAAGCCTGAATCAATACTGAGCAGGGTGAAAAATGGGTCCAAAATTCCATTCAGAACTGTCCAAATTCAAAGGCAGTTCTGACAACTGATCTTATTTTGGTTATAACTGGAGCTACGGAACTCGGATTTGGACGTACGTTATACTGTTTCGAAGTTAAAACCAAGATCTACATTTCTTATGAAGGTGTCAACACCCAGTTCGCACGTTATCCAGGTAAACCGAGCATGGTCAGAGGCTAAATCCAAAAGCGTAACACAATTCAGTGTTCAAAATAGGTGCAAGTGTTTTGGCTATAACTCGAGCTACACTGATGTGTTTGACCTGAAATTTTTCAGGCACATTAAGGACTTAAGAAGCTACAACTTTAATGTTTTGAGAAACCTTTGAATCCACACGCACCATAAAGAAAAATAGAACCCAAGTTCGGATTTGTGGACTACCCTGTTTCCAGTTTTGCCAGTTTCGAACGTCGCAAACACATGGTCCGTTTCCAAGGTTTCCATGCAAGTCTTCCAACCACTTTCATACCAAATAAACACACATATACTAACTTCTAAATGACCTACAAATGGTCCGAAACTTTCCCTCTAAGTCACTACAAATTTGCCAAAAACTAACCATAATCCCTAACCTAACTTTATTTGCATCAATAAACTTAATCTAACAACCTACTAACCAAACCCTAACTAACTAAACATTAGCCAAGCTAAACTAACCTAAGGAAGCCTAGGGTTTCATGGTCAAATCTGATTTTGCTAAAAGCTAACCATACAAGAACAAGTAATGCATCAAAAATTCCATTTACAAGCCAACAACTAACCCAATCAATTTAATGAACCATGAAGCAAAACTCTAACCTTTCATAGTCTTGACCAAAATTTAGGCAACTATATCTCAACAAAATAAACCATGAAACTTCAATATAAACATCACATCCACCATACAAGTCCATAATCACAACAAAATACATCACTTTCATGGTTTCCAAAAATTAATCACCCAACTTAAACCTCCAAGAGAGATGATTTACCTTTCAAATAAGCTTTGTAGTTGATCAAACTTCAACAATCAAGTATCCAAATTGTTCCCTTAAGCTCCAAAAGCAAGATGGAAGCTAGAAGTTGAAGAATTTTGAAGGAAATCTCTCCCCCTCTCTTGCTCTCTCTCTCGGCCTCTCTCTCTCTCTCTTTCTCTTTAGTTTTTGTTTTGTTGATTTCTTATGATTATCTTGCAAGTTTAAGGTAATAAATAAGTCAAAGATCATAGAAGATATTTATCACTTTCACCAATCAAATAAAAGCTTGGTTATTGCCTCCTAGCCCTTACAACCTTTACTTTCTCTTTCTTACTCCTTTTCCCTCAAACATTGATAATCTTTCAATTAACTCCTTTTCCCTCAAATTGTTTCAAATGGATGTTAAAAGTGTCTTCTTAAATGATTTTATTGATCAAGAAGTATACGTGGATCAACCCCCCGATTTTGAAAATACAAAATTTCCAAGTCATGTGTTTAAACTCTCAAAAGCATTATATGGACTAAAACAAGCTCCAAGAGCTTGGTATGAAAGATTGAGTGGTTTCTTGATTGAAAATGGTTTCAAAAGAGGTATTATGGACACCACACTTTTTACTAAACAAGTGTTAAATGATCTTCTTATTGTGCAACTATATGTAGATGATATTATTTTTGGTGCTACTAATGAGTATCTATGCAAGGATTTTTCCACCATTATGCAAAGTGAATTTGAAATGAGTATGATAGGAGAATTAAATTTCTTTCTTGGATTTCAAATACATCAAGCCCTAGAGGAAATTTTTATAAATCAAGCAAAATACACCAAGGAATTGCTGAAAAGATTTGGCATGGAGGACTCAAAGCAAGTTGGAACTCCAATGTGCACTTCTACAAAACTTGACAAAGATGAAGAAGGTAAACATGTGGATGAAAAACACTATAGAGGTATGATTGGAAGCCTACTCTATTTAACCGCAAGTAGACCCGATATTATGTTTGCTGTTTGCTTGTGTGCTAGATTTCAATCTTGTCCAAAAGAATCACATTTGAATGCTATTAAAAGGATTTTTAGGTATTTGAAAGGTACATTAGACTATGGTCTTTGGTATGCTAGATTTTATGAATTTGCTCTATATGGATATTCGGATGCGGATTTTGGTGGTTGTCGTGTGGACAGAAAAAGTACTAGTGGAACTTGTCACTTTCTTGGTAATTGCTTAATTTCTTGGTTTAGCAAAAAAAAAAATGCAATCTCTTTATCTACAATCGAAACAGAATATATTGCCGCTAGTGCATGTTGTGCTCAACTTTTATAGATGAAACATACCTTGAATGATTTTGGATTGTTATATGACTGCATGCCTATATTCTGTGATAATACTAGTGCTATCAATTTGACCAAAAATCCAATTCAGCATTCTAGGACAAAACATATAGATATAAAACACCACTTTATTCGCGATCTTGTTCAAAAAGGTGAAGTTTGTGTGAATTATGTTTGTTCTAAAGATCAAATTGCTGATATTTTTACAAAAGCTTTGTCATTGGATCAATTCATTCATCTAAGATCAAAATTAGGGATAATCGAAAAATCATCTTAAAAATTTTTCTGTTCTAAGCTTTCGGACGTCTGAAAGCAGATGAACGGACGTCCGATAATGTTCTTCAGCTATTTTCCCAGAAATCACCTGTTCGGACGAAACTGTCGGACGCACCACTTCGTTCGGCCGTCCGACAGTGCAACGGTACACTTTTTAAAGTAACTTCCCTCCTCATTTTCTTCAGACCCTTTTTCTTCTCTTCTCTCTCGGACGAAAACTGTCTCTCCTTTTCACTCTCAATTCATGCTATTCTGAAGCACTTATTCCAAAATTAACTCAACCAAAAAACTTTTCCTGATCATTGCGAGTTCATCTTCCTGATCTTTTTACCAAATCTCATCACATTTCAACAGTTTCCAAATTTTCCTCAAAACCCTATTTTCCCATAGCCATTCTGTTCAATCATCTTCAAGGCTCGTTTACCCCAAAATTCTTGTGTGATTCATTCCCAGACTACTGTGTGCATCATTAGCATCATACATCTCACGCATTTCACACAATGGTGAATCTAAGAGGAGGAAAAGTGCCTGCCGGACGCAAACACACACTCAGGGATGAGGATGCTGATTCTCCTAGGGCCAAAAGATCCTCCAAACGTGTCAAAAAGGGAGCAGTAAAGGCTCAACCTTCACAACCTTCTGCTCAACCTTAATCCGGACAAGGGACTACATCTCAATCGCCCTCCCAATCAACCACAGTCTCCCCATTCTTTGATGATACTGCCAAAGAAAAACACTCCTGGATATCCCAAAAAGGTTTCATTCCTCAACGTACCATAAATCCCTCTGAATTTCGCAAGATAGGTTTAGAGTCCATTCTGCGTCTCTTTGGATTCCAGAAATGGTCAAATATCATTTCCATACCTAACGTTTATTACCCTGAAATGCTATATCAATTCATTGCCAATCTTAGGAAAGACACTGACCACACTGAAATTTTGTCCAGGGTAAATGGGGTAGATTTAGTGTTTGCTCCTGATGCTGTTTTAAATACTGTTATTGAACCAGGATGCAAAAGTAAAATTATCAATTTCTTTTCTTATGAAGAGCATCCTACTGCTGATAATCACTTTGATAGTGCTAAGATGTTGTCTTATTTTCAAAAGAAGTTTTCTGCCCCTACTGATGCAAAACTAAATGACCTTACTCCTGTGAATCTCATTGCTTTCTCAATCATTTCAAATTTGCTTGTGCCTACCGATGATCATAGGACAGATGCCAATAAAATGGAGCTGTATCTTTTTTATTGTTTTCGAGAAAAAATTCGCATTGACTTTGGCTTTGTCATGTGCAAGTTTTTATTTCGCTTTACCACTGATTCTCGTAGAAAACTGTCTTATGGAAAATTTCTTCAGAAGATTTTTGAGTTTTACAAAGTACCCATCCTTGGTGTTTGTTCCAAAGAAACGTTTTCTTCTGCCTTTACTAAGGCTTATTTTGAGCGCAAGAATCTTGTCTTTAGGGATAATATGTGGGCTTATAAGGGGGCCACGTCTAATGAATCTAGATCTAAGGCTGCACATGATCCCCTTAACACTCCATCCTCTACTGCACTGACTCCTATTCATCCTAGGAAGACTGCCACTAAGGTATCTTCTTTTTCAAATTCTGAAGTGGTTGAGCTCCTTCGAGACCTTAAACAACATGTTCTACTTCTTGAACATGGTCTCATGCTCACCATGTCATCCGAGCAACAAGCAGACTTCTTGGATAAAAAGAATCTTCTCTTTCCCCCACCTGTGGTTGAGGAAGTTCCTCATGGCAAAGAGCCACGCTCTACTGATCCCAGTTCATCAGCTCCTATTCGCTCTATGAGTCCTACTCCTATCGACCTCACCTCTACTCCCGTGGCACCTTATGATCCTTCCACATTTGACAAAGGCAAGAAACCAGTTGGTGAAGATGCTGAAAATGATGAAGACATTGAAGAGGAGGATCTCTCTCAGTATCTGCTTACTCGAAGGACGCCTGGGTCCACTTAGTTTACCATTTAGGATCACTAGACCTATTAGAATCATTTGCATTCTGTTTGACTGTTTTCTATTTGCTGGATGTTAGATGGCTGCCTCGGACTTTTTTGTTTCTTTGATTCTGGTACTTGTAATATTCAAAACTGGATATGTGGATGTAATGTTTGTGATGCTCGTAAGTTATTTTGTTATGAATGTTTAGTTCTTTTTCATGTTACGGGTTCTTATAATGTCTCTTTGCCTTTTAACTTTTGTGATGACAAAAAGGGGGAGAGATATGAAGATATGAATATGGATATGTGCGGGATGCGTTGAATTGGCTGGACAGTTGGTAAAATGTCGGTTGCTTAACTGTTTTTGGATGATTGAATAAATCTGTGAATTAGCCAAGTGAGGGGGAGTTTTTCAATTTTTGTTCTACGATTGACTAAGTAAGGGGGAGCTTTTGTCAAATGAGAAAGGGGGAGCCTATTTGTAATCATCAAATTTCATTTCAAACCATTGTTTTGTCATCATAAAAAAGGGGGAGAATGTTATTCTTGATTTTGATGATCACAAAGCACTTTGAAATGTTTATCTAATTCTCTTCAAATATAAGTGTTTTGCTTTTTAGAGAATCAGGTACAAAGGTGTCAAGAAAAGAAAATCAACCAAAAGAAGAAGCAAAAACAGGGCACTCATGTCGGATGAAGAACATCAAGAAGGAAATTCTGTCGGACGCTCGTGAGGAAGCATCGGACGTCCGGGAGGATCGGACGCACGCTTCGGACTCACATCGATCGCGTTGGACGTCCGAAAAATTTTGCAAAGTTTTGATGACTCTCTGACGACGTTCGGACGCAGAAGCTGTCGGACGATAAAATCCCATCGGACGTTCGAACGACAATTTGGCTGATTTTCGGACGATGGGATCGGACGATGATTAAGCTGTCGGACGTCCGACAGCCCCAACGACTAGCTGACTTTTCATCTGCCTTCTATCCGTTGGAAGCATTAATGAATCCGACAGCCCCAACGGTTAGCTGACTTTTCATCTGCCTTCTATCCGTTGGAAGCATTAATGAAACCCATTTTTTGTCTCCTTTAAATACAAACGATTTTGAACCAGGGAGTGACTTTTGCACACTTCGTTTACAAGATCTCAAGAGATATTTTAGCTAGAAAATAGTCTCCTAAGCAAGATTTGTTCTCCAAATAGTGTGAAGTTCTTGTAAGCACTTCTCTTGTGTTTGAAATTTTTAATAGTGTAGCTTTGTTGAGGGTTATCTGTGTGATAGTAAAACTTCCTAACTTGACTAAGTGAGATTTGGGGCAAGGAGGAAGTGATCCCTCCATTGTACATTGAGTTGATTATTTTTCATCAAAGAGAAGGTGCTCATCTTTGTGATTGGTCTTCAAGTTTGAGAAAAGCTTGGTAGACAATCAGTTTGATACTCTATCTTATTCCTTTTGTTTAATAAAATTCTCATTGCTTATATACACTCTTATTTCTGATCAACATTGCTCTCTTCTTTAAATTTACTTGGCTGATCACTACTAGAAAAGAAGGTAAATTTTTATTAAAGAAAAAGTACATAAGCTCAATAAAATATTTTTAATCAACCTAATTCACCCCCCTCTTAGGTTGTCTTTGGACCTTACAAATTCCAAATGAAAAACATTCAAAAATAAGCTCGAAGTCGCTGTTTTGGTTCATAAGACAGATTTAAGTTGGGTTTTTGGCCAACTTTGAAAATTCGATAAAATTCACTTGATTGGAATTAGTTTTTGAAATTTGGAACTCTTTTAGAGTCGCAATCCAAGTTTACAACAAAACAAGCGGAACGAGAAAAGGAGTTTTGAGTACTAAGATATAGCAACTCAAAGTTACCAAAATTCCCTTGTGAAACATGGGTTTTCCAAACTCGAGTCATGAAATCTGGTAATTTATTTGAGCCATGAAATGGCCTCGAAATAACACCATAATTAGCAGTATAATACTACCATATAAGGGTTGTCCATCTACCAAATGTCATGGAGAAATAACTTCGGAAAGGTAGTCAACCAAACAACCAAAGTTTCGAAAAATCCTAAGGCAAAACTGCCTTGAGCTTTTTGTTTTTCCATTCCAAACATTTGGTCAAGGAAAATCCTTCAAACATGGTTCATTTGTGTAGGAAAAGCCTAAGGAACATTCATGGTACATTTAGTAAGTGTTTTAACTCCAAGAAACTCAATTGGCAAGTCCACACCAAGTCTAGCATCAATTCTGCCCAAAATTTAGGGTTTTCAAGAACAGGGCAGGTTTTGTATTTTGATCATAAATTAGTCAATTCAACTCAGAATTGAGCATGGTTGGTGGCGTTGGAACATATATTCATAAAACTATAATTTCACAGAAGAAATCGTTTTGAAACTCAGCACACAACTAGCTCAAATTCGAGTCTCAAGTTTTAGCTTATGAACTTCGTTCCCGGAAAACAGAGAAACAGGACAGTCATATTTAAACGGTTGGTACGGGGTATTCGGGTGGAATTGGGGGTTGTATTTTATACCATTGGAAAGTTGGGAATGTCTAGTTTAAAATTCCACAAACGGCACTTGATTTCAAAATCGGAGCACAGAGTTATGGACGAAACAAGAACGCTGTCTGAGCATTACGGGAAAATTTTTTCAGGTTTGCTAACTTTGTGAGATTAATCCATTTGACTAACCAAACCTCAATATTTTTCGATGAAACTTTATACACCATCTATACAACATATAAACATCATATACAAGCCATTAAAACCTCAAAATTCTGCAAAAAGAGGAATGATCATAACAGGGGCAGAATTGGAAACGTTACATCCATGCACTCCTTGAAGTTTATACTAGCTATGCACCATTAATCTACCAATTTGAGCTCTAAATCAACATTAAATCCAACATCAAACATCATATCAGCATCAACCCAAGAGTGTGAGTTCATAGAGCCCACATTCAAAATTTTCTAACAATAACAAGCCACCCACATGAATATCTAAGCTCATAAGTATAAATCAACTTCCATAGGCCAAGAATTTGAGGATTGATCGCCACTTACTTGTGTTGGTGAACAAGACAGAATTTTCGGCCTTCTTTGCTTCAAAATGAACCGTGAAAAGCTCCCCCTTTTTAGCTAGATTCAATCCCCAAGTGTTCAACTAGGTGTAGTTCAATTTTGATTTGATTTGGTTGAGATTTGGTGCAAGAATTTGGAGTAGAAAGTGATGGAGCAAGGCTGGTTCTTTTCTTTCCCTTGGCCTGCTGTTCTTGGAGCAGGAAATGAAGAGCTAATGCTGATGGTAAGCTTCCGTAAGAAGCTTTAGAATTTGGCCAAAAGTTGTTTCAAAAGTCAACTAGGAATAGTGCGCGTACGCGCCCGTTTTGTGCTCGATTCCTCTCGAGTTTATTTCACTAGTGCACTAAACCTCTAATGTACTTCTATTCATATTAATATTATTCAATCTTAATTGTCCCAAAATAAGGGTCTAAAGTCCCTCAATTAAATCGCGCGTGTGAAAACGCGTATTTCCAATTTAAGCACGATAACGCGAAATCTCTAAGAAATTCTTATAACGATAGTACCACTAACTATCATTTGAATACTTGGGCATAAAAACACCTATTTTAAGACCATTGTGCAAGTCTCTAATTTTCCAACCTTATTGTATCCTCGATTCAATTATTTACTCCAATCGCGTATTCACTATTTTCACTTAACGAGTCTTCAGAAATTAAATTTTGAAACGAGTCACTTTAAAAATATAACTAAACCATAGATCCCTTTAATTAGGTCTAAAAAGGTTAGAAAATAATATTTGCGGCAATTGGCCAAATAAATAATTAAATGAGCTAGAATTTGGAGTTTAAAATAGGTAAATTTTTTTGAGTCTTTACATGAGTCGAGTATTAATTTCTCAATTAACCTTTCTTAATCTACTATTGATCATTTTTAATTCTCCAATATTAATATACTCCTGATTCAAGTATAGCTCCGAAAAACGTGTACTCATTATTTCAATCTAAACGAATTTTTCGAAAAAATGAATTTTCCAACAAGACGTTTTAAAATATAAAAGAGGCGTTGTTCCATATAAATAGATTTTTTTTAAATGATCGAAATAAATAATTCGGAGAAAATGAGTAAATAAATATTTAAGTAAACTTGTA
Organism: Coffea arabica; assembly: GCF_036785885.1. Classification (NCBI taxonomy): domain Eukaryota; kingdom Viridiplantae; phylum Streptophyta; class Magnoliopsida; order Gentianales; family Rubiaceae; genus Coffea; species Coffea arabica. Next base: position 41,262,775 of record NC_092323.1, on the reverse strand, counting down.
ATATTCGATAAATAAGAAAATTTTCGGGTGCTCACATTTTGGAACTCTGTTAAGCCTTCTAAACTGGAAATTTCGTGCAATAGAACCCGAAATTCAACTTTCTTAAAAACACTGTATCTTGATGTAGAAAAGTCCAAATTGGGTTCCGTTTATTGCATTTGAAAATAGATTTGGAACTCTATTAGCAGTATAAATTTCAAGGGTTGATTCCATTCCTACGAATTTTACCGAATTTTCAAACTTGACTGATTTGTTGAGCCCGTTTTGCTCTGTCCTGTCTAGAACAATGAATTTGACCTAAAATTTGAATGACTTCGGATTGGAGTCTGAGAAAAGTACCTTTTAGAGAGTTTTAGTGCTTTGAGTTCATTTTTCAACGGTACAAATTTTTCCATTTTTGGACTTACGGAACTCGAGATACAATTTTTCCAAGTAGTGTTACCCTAAGTTGAAAATTTTCTGGTTTCAAGCAAAGTACTCTCTTAGGTACTTTTTACCTTCTTTTGAGACGGTTGGTCCGTTTTGGGACTAATTTCATGGTTGGACACCAGGTTCCTTTAGAACTTTAGACATTCATTTTGAAACTTGGTTTTCAAAGGATTACACCTCTCTTAATGCTTCTTCTTGGTTATTTAACTTCCTTGATTGACGGCACCTCTTTTTATACTCGAAATATGAACTTCAACCCCTATTCTTATGCTCTAAATTTTCATGAGTTTGAACTCTAAAAAGTAGCATTTTGACTAGAGTAATTCTTGGTGAGTTTCACTAGTTTATATTTGAACCTTGGGAATCTTAGCCTCGACATTTACTATGAAGTGAGTGGAGTTTTGGGTTGAGTTTGACTCCATTAGTTTGGAAAATATAAACGCTCTTTACATTGTAAAGTGTGGCCATGAGATTTGAAGTTTTGAGAGATGAAATCCATCTATCCTTTTTTCCTTGATTTGCCTGTCGAAAGTGAAAATGGTTGTTTCTTTTGGAATTGAGACTTCTTACTATTACTTGAATCAAAAATGATTTTTTGAACTCTCTTTGAGCATTATTTCAACGATTTAGCTAGAAAAACTCTTCTAACTTGATTCGAACTTGTGACCTTGAGAGTGAGTAGCGAGAAAATATCCTTCTTATTAACTTTGGTCGAGCACCTAGGTAATTGTGATTGTACATGTCTCAGGTGGTCACGAAGACGCCGAAGAGCTCGTTTGACTTCTCGCTTCACTCTTGTTTTGCCCTTGACTTGTGGTGAGTGTCAAGTGCATGTTCAATGCTAAATGATTGAAATGTTATTTGTACAAGTGCTATATGATACGTGAATTTACCGAGGTGAGGATGTACTTTATCGCCATCGTCCTCGCTCTCTCTTGTGCGACACCCCCACTTCTCCCTAAAGCGAACCAAAGGGTATCCGCGGGACGCCTGCCCACCTCTCGCCAGGACTCACTACAATCCATAATTCAAAAACTCAAAATACTTCAATAATATTTCAAATAACTTCAATACATAATTAAAGTACTCCAAAATATTTCACACATACAATTGTTTAGCTTTCAAGCTTAAGTACAACCCAAAGGAATATGTACTATAACCATTCACTATAATACAACTTTAAATTTTCCAACAAAAGCTATCTAGTACTATTCACGAGCACTCTTGGTGTCGAACCCTGTTAAAGAAAACAAAAAAGTGGGATGAGCTACACAACCCATTGAGGTTCCAGGACACTCTAGCAGTTCTAATAAATCAAGTAATTGAGCATACCACATGTATGGTTCGGGGTTGCACGTTGGCTCATGAACATGAGACAATTATCATTATACGAGTACTTTGAGCATATCACAGGTATGACACATTAATATGAGACAATTATCATGGTACGAGTAATTTGAGCATGTCACAGGTATGACACAAGATTTGTACGTTGGTACATTTGCATGAAATAGTTATCTCTATGCAAAATAAACACACATTGAAGGATACGGTGTTCCAGTGGAACCATGTCGGTCATCTGCACCTTATATCTTCTGGATCCCCTCGATTTGTCTGGCCATCACCTTATCCCTCTAGTGGTAGTACTCGAGTATACCGAAACGGTGGTATAGAGTTCCAACCTACCCGATCGAATCCAATCCTGGCTCGAGTAGGTCAGTAACCAAGGCAGGGCCCAAGTTCAACTTAGAGCTTACAACATGCACAAGTAATCAAATAACTTGGCGAACGGTAAAAATTTGTTCTTTTGGTAGGTCGAGTGAGATAAAGTACACACTCGCCTTAAAATGAAGGACAAATTCATATGAGCAATTACTAGCAACAATTAACACATAAACACGTAAGCAATATTTAATATTTTCATGTGAATATGTAATTTACGGTAATCAAGTAATCAAGTACCAGGTAATCAAGTAGATAGGAAAACGGTGAGTAATTACGGTTAACGGTTAACGGTTGACGGTTAACGGTAGTAATCACGGTTAATTGGTAGACATTAGTCATTTTAATAGGCAGCCATTGGCCGTTTCTCACTTTTACCACTTCAGAGTCGAGGAGGTTCATTCCAACCGACTTATGCAGCCATAGCATAATTAATCTTTTAAACACTTCACGTAAATATAAAATTCAAGTATTTCATGTCGAGTAATTGAAGTATATGCACTTCAAGTATTTCATATCGAGTAATTCAAGTATACCTTTCTTAAATATGCATGAGTGTGGTAAATACTTAACATGTAGCACTTAACACTTGACGATCATGGAATAAGCATGTCATAGACTTATTCAAATTACGTACTCCTATATGGAACACTCACCTATTCAAAACAAGCGAGTAAGTACTCAAACAAGTGTTTAGGCGTCCACTTCGAGTTTCTCTTGAAGGTCTCCTTGAGCGCCTGAGCAAATAACTATCAATTATTATACACTATCACTTAAAACCCCTACTTATCAAAGAAAGTTGTACTAGTGTACAATCTAAGGAGAATTTATGAATTGAGCCTTAATATTTATAATCGAGGCTCGGAAGTGAGTTTCAAAACACAAGAGAAATTTGATTTTCGCCTTTGAAATCAAGTGTAAAACGGTCTAGCAATATCGAAGGAAAATGGAGAGTTCGAAACCCTCAATTTCCTTTAAGTTCAGAAATTTCAGATTCGGCAAGCAAACTTTGAAAAATCAGATCTCACTCTCTATGGGTTTAAAATTGGAATACTTTGTACCGTTGGAAACTACTTCCAAAATACTAAAAGTTTCTAGAAGACACTTTTCCATGATTCTAAATGGAAGGTATTCAAAATTTGTCTCAAAATTACTATTTTGGCTTGCGAGACAGTTTCGGGGTTGGTTTTCGGCAAAGTTTGGAAATTCGGCAAAATTTACAAAACGTGAACCAGCCTCTGAAATTTGGAACTCAATTAGAATCATAAACAAAGTTTAAAACACAACAAGTGGAACAAGAATCGGAGTTTTGAGCACCAAAATATGAAAACTGAAAAATGAAAAATGAAAACTGAAAAATGAAAACTTTTAGGCAATTTCCAGGTTCAAATCACAAACTTTGGGACTTTGGTTAAGCATTGAAATGGACTTGAAATGGCACCAAATTTGGCAGTATTACACTACCATATAAGGGCTATTCCTCTTCGAATTTCATGGAAAAATACGTACTGGAAGTCAGTTAACAAAATCACTAAAATTCCAAGAATTTTCAAGGCAAATCTTCCTTGTACTTCAATTTTCCTTTTTAAAAGCTTTGTTCCACACAATCAACTTCAATTAATTCAAATATTGAAACTAATGTTCCATAATCATCCAATAAGAAATTTAGAAGTAATTGACATCAAGGTTTTCGAAATATAACTTCCCAAATCAGATTTGACCATTCGGCCAAGAGAAAAGGAAAATTTTCCAGATTCGAAGAGCAATTTTGGGACATCATTTGCATATCAAAATGGTCTTAGAATATCATCAAATTTTGCACAATTAAACCTCCATATGAGAAATACTCCTCTATCAAATCTCATTTGAAAATTCACACGGGAAGGTAGTTAACTAAACCATCAAAGTTCAAGAAATTTCGCAAGGCAAAACTGTCTTCTAGCTCTTCTTTCCTTTTTAAACATTTTGTCCAATGCAACCAACCCAAATCTGGTTTATTTGTGAAACAAAGTCCAAGGAACATCTAATATAAAGTTTGGTAGATGTTTGACATCAAAGTTTCCAAAACAACAAGTCCCAAATCAAGCTAGGCCATTTAACTAGCCAAAAGAGGATTTTCAAGCAAAAATTCAGGTCTGTAATTTGGCCATATCTCACTCAATTCAACTCGGAATTGAGTGTGATTGGTGGCGTTGAAAACTTCATTCATAAGGTTACAATTTCTCAGAAGAAATCATTTTTAAAATCTGTCCACAACTATCTCATCTTTGAGCATCAAGTTGCAACTCAAGACGTGGACTCCAGTGAACCAGTGAAACAGGATAGTCATGTTCAAATGAGTGGTACGGTTCACTCAGGTGGAGTCTGGACATGCATTTTATACCATTGGAAAACTGGGAATGTCTACTTTCCAATGCTGTAAACAACACTTGATTTCGATATCGGAGGAAAATGTTATAGCTGTTTGAAAAATACTGCCAGTGCAATACGGGAAAAATTCCAGTTTTGAAGGAACTTTCGAAATCACAATATTTGGCCAACTAAATCAAGAAATTTTTTTGATGAAACTTTGTATACCACCCAAAAACATGTATATATCATAAACAAGTCAATTGGACTACTAAAAAGTGCACAAAAGTACACGAAAATGATAGGGGCAGATTCAGAAGATTTTTGCTCTTCACCTCCTTTGAGCTTCCTTTCAACAATACGACTTATTTCCACTAATTTAAGCACTAAACCAACATTAACAACATCAAAACTCATGAAATCAGTCCATCAAGTTATTGTGGGAGTTCAATAGTTCACACACCAAGATCTAATATAAATAAAGCTACCCATGTGAATATACAAGCTTATAAGTGCAATACTACTTCCATAAATCAAGATTTGGAGGTTTGATCGTCCATTACCTCTCTTGAGGAACTAAGCAGAAATTTTCAGTCCTTATGAGCCAAAGAAAAACCGTGAGAGCAGCCTCCTTTCCTAGCTTGAAGTGCTCTCCAAGTGTTTAGCAAAGCGTGGTTAAAATTTGAGATGATTTGGTGGAGGATTAGTGAAGATTTGATGGAGGAAAAATTGAAGAACTTGGTGTTCTTCCTCTTGAAGTGATGCACGGCTGTTTAGAGGAAAAAGAAAGAGTTGCATGGTTGTTTCAGGTGATAAAGGGGAGAGTTTTGATCTGGTGTGATACTCCCATGAGAAGCCTAAGAATGTGTGGCCCAAAATGCTCCAAAAGTCAACTAAGGAGAGTGCGCGTACGCGCGCGTTTCGTGCTCGTTTCTTCTCGGGTTTGTTTCACTTGTGCACTAAACCTCTAATGTACTTCCATTCATACTATTATTATTCATTCTTAATAGTCTAAAAATAAAGGTCTTAAGTCTCTCAATTAATCGCGCGCGTAAAAACGCGTACTTCCAATTTAAGCGTGATAAAGTGAAATCTCTAAGAAATTCTTATAACGATAGCTTCACTAACTAATAATTGAACACTTAAACATAAAAATACCTATTTCAAAGCTAATGTATAAGTCTCCAATTTTTCAAACTTATTGTACTCTCAATTCGGCTATAGTCTCCAAACGCGTATTCACTATTCTCACTAAACGAGCTTTCGAAAAATAAATTTTGAAACAAGTCACTTTAAAAATACACTTGAGCCATAATTCCATGTAATTGGATATAAAATGGTTGAAATAAAATATTTGAAATAAATGGTCAAATAAATAATTAAATGAGTTAGAAATAGGGATTTAAAATAAGAAAATTTTGGGTCCTCACATCCTGTACTTGAATGATACTTGTTAAATGAATGTACATGACTTGCACTTGTACATGAAAAGTTTTAACTCATTAGCACTGAACGACTAGATGTATCACGGCCTATTTGGGTAGGAGGTACCGCTTATCTCGACTCAGTGCTATGAACGATCCAAAATCGATTGGAGCATTGTCTCGTCGACCAATCATGCTTGTGGGGACGCCCCAACCCATTGGCTAACCTTGTAACTCGAGCCGGCAAGGGTTTGGTCGAGAAGCTTGGTGAACCTTGAAAAATGATATAGTTTCATCTTTTGAGATCTCGCTAGGCATACTCGAATACTATCGCCTTTATATGAATGTTTGGTTACGGATCCGAATGGGTGTCATGTTGGTTGGAGGTAGTAAGTGGAGCGCTACGGTCCTGTTACTATTTGAGTTGATGGAGAGTCAACCCTAAATGATTTGAATCGGTCCAGACGTGGAATTAGCTCCTCAGAGCTCCCGTATCCTTTCATGTGTAAACTTTCTACTTGTTCACTTAAATGAAATGTCATGTTAAAAGTTGTTTAAAGCATGCTATTTGATTGATTGTTGTACTTGCTTGCCTGTTTATTTTCTTGACCTCACTGAGCGTTCGGTTATCCTATTAAGTTTGTTTTTCCTTAACAGGTTTTGGAGGTGGATTGGAAGTGCTAGACTAGCGACTTATTGGGAAAGCTAGTATACCTTTTGTATGAATTTGGTGACTCTTTAAGTGTAATTTTGTTATTGTTGGATGGAGGAATGTAATCCTAACTTTTGTTTAGAAGTTGTGGCTTGTATATTTGAAGTACTTTTAATTAAGTCGATGGTTGTTTTGTGGCTCTATATTAAGCTTGAACGAGTGCGTGAGTCTTGACGAGAGTTGGACAAGCATTCTGCTGATACCTTAGGGTTCGCCCTAGGGAGAGGTGGGGGCGTCACAGTAACGGCTTACTAACTTCTTGTAACGTACATATGCGGCATTCCCTAGTAGGGACGACTTGGCGGCATTCATTAAATGTTCATCCAAAAACACCATAAATCTGGTGCTAGACACCTAATGTCTGAAAAATCGAACAAATTTTAGAGTTATAGTCAACAAACACTAATTCATTGAGAGATTATAGATTAAAACAATCTGACAATAGGGAACCGATCGAAACTGAGCAATATCTTCAACGGAGAAGAACGAACATCAGTAAATGAGGTGAACTTGAGGGACGGATATTCGAAACCAATGTTTGGAACAACCACTGAATGCGTATTCATAAAAATTGTAGGTACACATCATTTATCAACCTGCATCTGAGAGGAGCTGACGTCAATAGTTAGTCGCAATCCCTGGGTGTTATTTCTTTCCTGAAATGCGTAACGATGACAAATCAGCTAATACAGTTAATGAAATTTATGATTAATGATATACGCTGTCGAAGTATCCAATTAACAAGACTACATAAATATGTGATGTAATGATAAAAATTTGTCACTTGGGGTGATGGTAAAAATACATGATATGTATCCTTATCACAATTTGTTGAAATTGCTGCACGCTCCTCCTACATTGTATAATATAACTATTCAACTGTCAACAAATCATTAGCAATGCCTATATTGCTCAGTTACAAAGCCAAATTGGACTAGACATTATAACAAAAATGATATTTCAAACCATTAAGATATCTCTGACGGAGTTATGTTTGGAAAAAATAAAAAATTTGGGGTGCATCCATTCTGTAGGGACGCTTCCATGAGACCCCTGATTAGCCAATCGGTGGACTTTTGAATAATACAAAATAATATGTTATTAAAGCATTATATGTTAACTACAATATATGCATGCTTTGACAGCGTTCGAAAAAGTAGCCCTACGATACAATAAAAAGGTCTTTATTTTATCTACTGAATGTATGCGTACCGTTTGACTTTCCTTGATTTCGGGAGCAACAGTGTTTGGAAGGTCATTCACTGACTGGCTCATTGAATGCGTTTATGAGTTTTGTATGGGCCAAATAATTGTATAGGACAGACGAAAAGGGTATATCAGGAGGGATGTCAGCCGTAACAAAATTATCACACAATATAACTAATTATACTGTTAGAAACATCCAAATAAAAGCTAAAGCCATGCCCATTTTATACTAATCGAAACTGAGTCAATTGATGAATGGCATCCCATAAACATGTGTTCATCAAATGAAATCGATGTCGGCTCCGATTCTAAAACCTGTATTATTGACACAACAATAATATTATTTCATAGTGAATGGTACCTATTCATTAGTTAACAGTACAATGATAACATTGTTGTAGTATAAATGTTCACCATTATAAAAATTGGATCCTTACCGTAGTCTGTATAGTCTTGACAATCTAAATTTTCTTTTTAATCTGTCAAATTTATCGACCTAACTTCGCATCACTTTACTTCTCTTCCAACCGGCACATTTTTTAATGTCTCTTGCGACTACTGCCTCTCCCATTTCATTTACAAATTCAATCTTATCACGTCCCTCCACATTCATATTTTTAGGATTTTGTGAAAGTTACTCTTCATTTTCCGAGAGGAGGAGCTCAACATTCTTCGCCAAATCGGATATGACGGTGATTACTACTTTGCTGGTGTCCTTCGACATTGCTGCTCGAGTGGTGACCTTAATCATGGTTGGAGCGAGCTCCTGATGACGAGTTGAAATGATTACTTTTGGATCTTCAACAATTTCCCGTCCTCGCCGATTAAAACAGTCTCCAGCCCGAGCTCTTTTTGTCTATCGCCTCTTAACGTATTTAGGAGAAATTATCTTTATACCCAGGGTATCAAACACCTTCAACGCGTGCCAACACAAAATTCGTTCATTATCATATTTTTCTGCAACTATAGCGTACACTTAGATTATTCTGATTGAATATCACTATTCTTTTAGGTCCTCCATCATACCTCATGACCGTAAACTCCACAAATATCCCTGCATCTTGTTGTCTCAATATAACTATAGCTGTTGACTCGTCATACTCATTTTGGAATGCAGCAAATACCATTGGTGAATACGTCTCTGATGCATGCACAAGCATAGGTATTTGCCTTAACTTTATCATGGGGAGCTTTTGCCTCATTTCATATTCTGCGATAAGTTCATTATGTCTCTTTTCATCAACCATCCGATTGAAATGTCTAAAGAACTGCACAAGGTCGTGATCCAGTTTCAAATAATTTTTAATTGCTGCATTTAGACTTTCGCTAAGTTGGGTGCTTCGCATTCCCGCGGTCCTTCTTTCTTTCATCATGCACCTTGCCTATTTATCACGAATTCGATACAGTGCAGAAAGCCATTCATTATTTTCAACATTGTGTTTCTTCTTCATCGTCTCCCACACCCCATTGAATTATTTCACTTCTTTAATCTCATACATGCAGGCACCAAACATGTATGGAAGGTCACTATTTTTCTTGTAGTGATTGTCAAAATATCTCATAAAATTACGCTGTATGTGAAACGTACATAGACCGTGAAATGTTTGGAACATGACAAGTGAAAGAGCAGCTACCATGGCATAATCTTGGTCGGTTAGTATGGTACTTGGACGCTTTCTGCACATTACTTCTAGAAATATACCAAATACCCATTTGAAAGAATCTATCATCTCATCATACATAAGGGCAGCACCGAATATCACAATTTGCCTATGTTGATTAAAACCCACAAATACTCCAAATGGCCGGTATTCTTTATTTGTTTTGTAGGTTGTGTCGAATGTGACTGCATTTCCAAAAAAGTTCTAGTCAATTAACATTCCTGCATCAGCCTAAAAGATATTCGTTATCTGCTCTTCACAATCCAGCTATACGGCATGAAAAAGGATGGATTCTCTAGTGTTTGCTCTTGAAAATAATTCAACATGCTACCTGCTTCTCCATATTTCAAGCTCCTTTTCCGTCTCGTACGAAGATATCGTTTAAGGTCATCTCAAATATATTCTACATTACCCATCCCACCTGCCTCCTTTCCCATAAACTTATGGCTCTGTTTCAATGAAAATCGAGCATCCTCACTTATTTCAGATTGGAATCCTTGAGCCTCACTCACTTTTCTTTGTGATGGCATCATGTGCGAACATTGAGCAATGTGCAACTCATGGTTATACTCTAAGACAAGGTCATGCACAAGGTACTTCATTGTCTCTCTAGGCAACACGATAACCATTTTAGCTCCACACCCTATTTTCGTCGGCGCTCGTGTTCTCTTTGGCATCACATCACCTTCGTGCTTGTGCTTCACACCTTCCCTGCAACAACTATATCTCCTAGACGTGGTCACGTCGTTTTTGTCTTTATTCAGATAGTCTTTACGTACACTAAAACCTATTTTAAAGGCATATTTATTGTAAAACTTGTACGCATCCTCTTCACTGTTGAACTCCATTCCTAATTCAGGGGTCCTATCTTCTGCCAATTTGCTGCAATCCATTACATCTACTCTTACTAATTATGCATCAAACACCATAATTTGCAACACTTCATGAATTGTGTTATGAATGTGTATTGCCGTTCATAAATGTGTTATGAATCACACATTACTCGTATACCAAATCTTATTATTATGCTTATTAATACAATTAATGATTCACATCACCTTTATTTTTACTCTAAGACGACCGCATTATCTATGTACAACTACAACTCCATATACACTAAGTTATACGGACTGTAATGTATTGGTCACACGATGTAAGTCTATTTTAACTGTATGTACACCCACTCTGGTGATTATATTTAGATTCTAGGTTCTTTAGCTCACTAGACCTTATGTCATTCGTTAATGACAATCGCCTAAACCAACTCCGCATTTTCTACTATTTCTACATTTTGAGGGCCAAACAAGCATTTTCTACTCATTGTAATATATTTCTTATATCATGTAATGAACTTACAATACCAGGTACACCCATTTATTATTCACATATATGTATTTTCCTCTATTTCACCTCATTCAACTCTACACCTCTATTTTATACACACTATATGGTCAGGAGAGAGGCAAACTAAGATTGCGTGATGAGCATGGACCAACTACTGGATGTACAATGATTCATATCAATTGTAATACGGTGACTATAATTTGTAACTTATTTACAATAGAATGTACATTCATTCACTTGTTAAATGTGACTTTGTTTCTCTCATCTTTCCCTAATTCTGCTTGATGCTTTACTTGAATACATACATTAGGATCTTTGGATAACTACTATCCCATTATACTCCATCACTCAAAAGTTGAATGGTCACACACACACACACATATGGTACAACTTCACTATTCTTCTGTTATCTTTATATTATGTTTTTAGTGACTCTAATTTCATCCTTCATTTAACAGATATGCACTAGATGACAAATGATTGACCACAGTTGCTGATATGGTTCAGTCACGTTACCTTGGTTTGCTAATACGCTTTATGTTTCACCGAACTCGGAGAGTGCAGTTGCTTTTACTATTAAGTTGCACGACAAATTCTGTCTTTGTGAGATGATGAATCTTCTCTGTTTGCCTCTGCCTTGCCGCCTGCCTTGCATGCGTTCAAAATGGATACAACACTCTCATACCCAGTTTCAAAATGTATACAACACCCTCACTGCACTGTTTGCTTTCTTCCTTATTCACGCAAAACCATAACCCAACTCTCTCCACCCAGTTTTCTATCAATTGCTACCTTTAGCAGGATGCCTACTCTCTTCCCTCAGTTTTGTTTTATGAGGCTAATTCAAATTTTCAACTTGATTTTAAAATTGAAACTTTTCTGTTTGGTCCGTTATTATCCCGTTTGGGCTAAACTTTTTTTTTTGGAACGATGTCGTTTTTGGGGCCTGTTGAAGGCTTCCTGACGTGGAATATTTCTCATCTCATGTTTGGGTCTTGTGAGGAGGCCGTTCAGGAGTGTGACAGCCCCACCTCCCCCTAGAGTGTACCCAAGGGTTTGGCGGATCGCCTGTCCAACTCTCGCCAGAATTCAGTCACAATTCATGAAAATTTACAAATAAAATGATAGTAATTACAAACATCCATATAGATACATTCATGGACCTACAATGTCCATACGGTTCATAATACAGCCAAAGAGTCGAACTTGTCAAAAATCAAACCAAACAAATCAGCTAGACACCTATGTAGTGCTCACACAAGCAACTAACAAATTCAGTAGAAATCAAGACATTCTTCAATTCAATCTCTTATGTTCTCATCCCTGTAAGAAAAATGAATGGCGTGGAATGAGTTAAAAGTCCAGTGAGATTTCAAATAACTAAGCAGATAAAATACGAGACAAGATAACATACTAGACAACAAGAAACCAGTCAAACTCAGATAAATCATGACCCAGTATATAATTATGCAAGTAGCCAGATAGAATATGTAAAAAGGTATAGTAAGGAATACATTCATGACAAAAGATTAGGTTGCTCTCAGGAGCAAGTTTCACAGTAGCTTGATCAAGGTTCGTTGACTCTCCATCAACCACGAAAGTATAACATCCGTAGATCTCCACTTTACACCAATTTTTATCCACCAACATACCCCTTACCAGGCTCGAACGCCAAACAGGAACAGAAGTGGTAATACTCGAGTATACTAGAAATTCAGAGTTTCCAATACTCAAAGATTCCAAAGAAACAGGCCCCATGGCTTGTCAATTTTTCTCGACCAAGCTCCTTGCTGACTCGATTCAATCAACTAACCGTAGGCTGGACTTATAGTCCCAGATATTCAGAAATTCAGGATATGACTTAGGCCCAAGTCGAGGATTTTATCCCTGGTGATGCTGGACAACACAACAAACTAGCACAACGGCTATAGTTCACCAAAGAGCCTCGGTTCAGGATTTTGTCCCTGGTGGTACTGGACAACATGACAGGCTAGCACAATGGCTATACCTCACCAGAGAGTCTCGGTTCAGTTATTACCGACTTACATTCACGCATACGCATGAGTAACCATAGATTTCCCTTACCCGACGTATCGGATAAGGTCCAAGACCCAGTTCAATTGCTACAAGAGGGTAGTAGCCGGTCTATAAACATGCACATAAACATGCAAGTCCGCATGCAGGATTAATTAATTCAAGTTCATGGAGCCCGAGGCGAATAAGGACACACTTGCCTAGGCAGAATCCAGTTATAGGTAATGTCCAAAAATTCACATTCTCAAGTACTCCAAGTATTTTAAGTCAACATACAGGTCATATACAAATCAAGTTACTTGCTCATGCGTAAAAGAGATATCAAATATTCAGTCAAATCAGGTCAATTGAGTGTACATAAGAGCACACTCGCCTAAACATGTTCAAGTCACGAATAAGCTCAGCATAGCATGCTTCAAGCATTTTCAAGTATTTCAAATCCACCATTGAAAATCGGGTAGTGAAGAACCCTGATCAAACAAGAAAATTAGGAGAAAGCTACAAAAATAAAAAAATTTCTCAACAAATTAGGCCACATATCTGGCCAGATATTGGCCGGATTGATAGGAGAAAACTAAAAATTTTTAAAGCTCACTACCTCAAATACGACTGACAATTCGGCCAAAAATTTGTCCAAAAAGTGGCCAGATTCTGGCCAGGTTTTAGCTATAACAATTTGGCCATAAATGTTTAAACGAGGTGTCAAAAGTTTAGTCGAGTTAGGTTAAGTGTGACAAAGTACACACTTACCTATGAGACGATGAATCTAATACCTAACATTTTCTAACAATAATGAACATGTAACACGTGAGTCGGTGGGATAACCATCTGAGTGACCAACAAGTTAAGTGCGAACAAAGTAATTCATTTCATATCACTATCACGAAGTGAACAGCAAAGGATCGAGTATGATAAAGTACATTCTCGTCCCAAAGGTTATTAATTCAAGAAAAATTACTTTAACCTAGTAAACATGTCATTCAAGTAAGGAGACATTTCACGTAAATATTTTCATATACTTGGAATACTCACCAATCAATCGTCACCCTTCACTTTATCCCTGGTTCGTCCTTTTGAACTCACTCGAGTCCTGTGGTCACAATTATATAAAAAGGCTAGCAATACAAAGTCAAAATACATGAAGAAATTAAGATTTCTAAGATTTCATTTCCTTTTACCTAAACCTCAAATCCACTCATAAGCCATACCCAAAATGATTTACCAACTTCAAATTCAAAGTGGATATTGAAAGTAAAACGGTTCTAAGAGAACAGAATTTCTCAGCTTTGTACCACACTATTCGAAAAATCATATCTCAAGTTTCTTTATTCCAAAATTGATAAACTTTATACTGTCAGAAAATAGATTCAAAGATTTACAATTTCCCAGAAGACATCTTTATAAGATTCAGACCACAAGTCAGTCAAATTCCAGCCTCAAATGGCTACTTCATCCAGTAAAAGACAGAACAGGTATGCAATTTCAGTCAATTTTGAAAAATCATAGATATTCATAAGAATTGAGAAAAATTATGAAACTTGGACGGTAGAAAGTACTCTGAATCTAGTTTCAAACCCAATAAACGAAACTCAATTCCAACTTTTCTACATCAAAATATAATAGATTTTTCAAGACTGCTCAAGGGTTCCTGCAAAAATTTCAACAGCACTTCCCCTTGTTTTTCTTTACTTTTCCATCCAAAACTCAACACCCAATTTCCTCTCAATTCAACCTCAATCACAATCACAAGTCATAGGCCATCTATACACTTAATCAAGGCCACAATACCATCCAAATATAGCACATGTATAGCTCAAACACCAACTACAATAAAGCTGAAAATTGAAAACTCTAAGCTGAAATTTATACACACAAGCTGGAAATTTCTTTAGGCAAGATAAACTAACCGATAAAACCTCAATATTTTACATAACAAATCTACCAAAACATGGACAACCCTCAAGTATCATACATGGGCAGAAAATTCACCAATAAAATTGAAAATTTTCATATCACTACCTCAACTCATGGAATATTGCATAAAACTACCAAAATTTCAACCATAAGCCACTAGTTTGCATATATTTGCTTCTTGCTATAAATTTTGTAACCTCAAGAAAGATGGTAGCTTAGTGCCTTTTTGTGACAGCCCCACCTTCCCCTAAAATGAACCAAAGGGTTCGACGGACCGCCTACCCATCTCTCGCCAGGACTACGGAGTCAACTCACATAAAACCCTACAAAACGCGCAATAGAACCTAAAGAAAACAAATAGTTTGGGACCACAAAACCCTAACATGATTTACCAAACCATACAGTGAAATGGGACTTCGATTAAACACTCCAGCGAAAACGAAAACGAAACAAAAAAAGGAACGAAACGCGGCCATGTCACAATCCGGCCGGATTCGAGGCAGTAGCCATCTCCAATTTTTTCCAATTTGCCCTGTCAATCCGGCCACCTATCCGGCCAAGAACTGGCCGGATATACGGCCGGATTCCCCTGAACAGTTTCCCGCCAAATTTTTTTTTTCTTTTCTCTATCAAATCCCACTCTCGCTTGAATCCCCCACCGGATACAATTAAAGTTCATATAAACCCATAGAACGTCCCTTCACCAACAAATACATGAAGGATACATGAACAAACACTTTTATACATATGTTAGAACTTTACAAGTCAAAGTGAGATACTTGAACAAAATACAACTAGGGTTTTCTCACACAGAGGAGCTATACAAAAGAATAGCTAGAGCTCGCTCTGCTCCTTTCTTCAAAATCATGGTTCAAAAGTGTTGTTCCCTGAAAGAAAAATAAAAAAAATAACGAGAAGAGGGTGAGTTTACGCTCAATGAGGTACAAAAAATACAAGTAATCACGAATCATGACATCTCACTTTTAAGGCACATATACACACATGTAAGGAAATGAACAAACATTTCAACTGAAAAGGATACAGGTGGCTCTCAGGAGCCAAAATTTCCATTGCGGTACTTGATCCAAACCCGTTGACTCTCTGACAATGTATATAGAACAAACATGTCCATAAACCCCACTTTACGCCAAATTCCGTCCACTAAACATACCCCTTACCTGGCCCGAACACTTCAATAGTAACAGTGGGTGGTAATACTCGAGTATATCGAAAATTCAAAGTCTCCAATACTTAAAGATTTTCTAGAGACAGACTACCATGGTTCGTTATCTAATCGACCAGACCCTTGCCGACTCGACCCGAGTAACTAGCCACAGGATTTGAGCTCAGAGGTCACAGAATGGTCGTTGGACTCAACTCTCCAAACGACATCAACAAATACAGAGAATAAATACAGACTTGTACAGTATACAGGAACCAGAATAAATAGATGAGAGAAATGAGTGTGATAAAGTACACCCTCGTTTCATATAGAGTATACAGATAGTACAGTTATTCCATTCACAGATTAAAATTATAGGTAACCAAGTTAAGCAATAAATGAGGGGAGTGGTACACTCACCGGTTCAAGCACAGCTACTTCAAAAGTTTTTACCCAAAGTATGGCTTTAATCACCAATAAACTCTAAAATGACCAAGGCAAAACAATTATGATTTCTATATCCACAAACCCAGTGAACGGATTACACAATTTAAGCTCGACTACGAGTCATATGCCTAACCAAGTTAACTACTAATACAAGGATACAAAATGTGATTTTTGAGCAAAAGGATAACAGTTAGTCCAAGGGATACGAACAACCCCAAAACCCTCTATTTCTACCAAAATGCAACTCAAATTTAAAGGAATCAAATGGCCTAGAAAATTGGACAGCATTTCCCTTAAATCTCCTTTCTTTTCCATCCTACAATCAACACCAAACTTATCTCGAATCAACCACAATTTCACACACACAAATTATAGGCTATAAAACACACCTTTCGACATGACAACCACAACTGAAGCTATACTTATCGGATTGAAATGAATCTTATGGCGTTTCGAAACGAAGACAGATACCTACATTTCTTATGAAGACCTCCAAAGCCAAATTGTGACGCCCCGAAAGAATGAGTGTGAGAACCCAAAAATTTTTATATATTTTCTAGACATTATTTTGTTTCCTTGTTTATAATTTTGTACCTTTCTTCAAGATATTAATTTTCTATACATATTTAAAAAGGAATATAATTTTCAAATCATTTCCATGATACAAGTTAGTCCACGTTAAGTTTGAAGTGTATTATGGACGTGGAAACCGCTAGTGCAGTAAATGCAATATATTTTTGACAACTTGTTGGAGGTTTGTATTAAGTGATATTATTTTTCAAGGTGCTAAAAGATTAGTATTAGAGAGACTAAAAGATAAGCTTTAAGTTAAAAGGTGAGAAGTGTCACCATTCAATTTACCCTTGGACTTTTGACCAAGATATTTTTACCATCTTAAAGCTAATTTTGGCCAATTTATTTCTTCATTTTAAGCTCTCTTGGCCGAACTGCTTAGGGAGAAAAAAGAAAGAAACCTCCAACTTCTTTCTTCAATTTCTGCCTTGATCTCACAATCCAACCGCTAAAACTTTGATTTGCTCCATAAAAACCGTTCTTTTGCTAGGATTAAGGTGAGTGGTGAAGTGGTTTGAGAAACAAATGTGCTAAGTTGCTTGTTGTCTTGAGGTTACAAGGTGAGTTGTTAAGAATATTAACCTTTAGCTTTGCTAATGTTCAATTGGTGGCTTTAGTGGTTTAATATGATGACATATGGCGTGATTATGGTTTGTTTATGGTTGGAACTGAAGGTTTGATGAATTTTGATTTATTTTTGTTATTTTTCTGTTTTGTATGAGGATCATGGCCTAATCATGGTATTATGGCTGATAATGGTGCAAAATGAAGCTTGTATATGTTAGTTGAAGTTGGTTGCGGAAAATTTCTGGTTTGCTACGAAATTCCAGGTTTAGGGTTTGAATTTACCCTGTTCAGATCGGATTTATTTGGGGAGGTTAGAGGCTGAATCAGACTTAAGTTAAAACATCAAAGTTGTAGAAAATAGTGTTAACTAGCTTCCTGTAAAATTTCAGCTCGATCTGAGCACTGTAGCCTATAAAATGACCGAAATAACCTTGACTGTCCATGAACCCTGTTTCGCGCCCAGATTTCCGTTTTCGTGGAGTTTTCCATTTTTAACCATGAAAATGTATGATTTGGCTTTTGAGGTCTTCATAAGAAATGTAGGTTTATGTCTTGGCTTCGAAACGCTATAAGATTTGTTTCAATCCAATAAGGGTAGCTTCAGTTATGGATATTGTGCCGAAAGGTGTTAAAGGGAACTTTTATAAGTTAATTGCGATCGTTGTAGAAAATTTACGCTTGAGGGAATGAATTCCGGTTTCTAGGGTTTAATTGGGGGTTTTTCTAATGGTGGATCTTAAGCTTCTAATTAGCTTTGATTGAGGGATATTGTGGCCTAATTGGATGCATTTTATTGGTTATTAACCGTATGTGTGATTGGTGATATATTGTAGGTTGGAAATGAAGCATTTATGGGGAAATGCTGTCCGAACTTTGAGAATGTATGATTGCTTTGAGTTTGTGATTTAGGGCTTGGATTCGGCTAAGGTAATGGTATATGATGGATGGTTTCTGAGTCGTGGAGGTGAGTGACCCTCAACTATTTCCCAAGTACTTCTGAAATGTTTCTTGCATTATTTACTCGACTGCATATCATGCGTGCTTGCTTGTGAGTTCATGACATGATTTGGCTTTAATGGGTTCTTGGGGAGTCTTGTGCTGAACACCAACGTCTCCACCCTGTTTATTGTTCATGACATGATCTGGAGCACCAACGTTGCTCCCCCTTATTGTTTAACGTTAAGTGATCTATTTGAGCGTTGGGTGTTTAAGTGCAATGATTTGTCTGGCTCACCAGAGCAATAAACGTATATTTGATTACTGATTCATGACATCATTGAAATGAACTATTGAGAAATTGATTTGATGACTGATTTTATTGGTTACTCACTGAGTTTCTAACTCACCCCAAAACTATTTTATTCCCCTCCACAGGGCTCGTGGCGAAGGAAGGCTTGTAGTACTTATTCACGTGAATTGATGGCATATATCTTGTACAGTTTGGATTTGGAATCATTTTATGTATAGTTTGGGGAATTGTTTCCGCTTCGCTTATGACATGTAATTATTGGAGAATTTGATGTAATATTTGGGATTTATATTGTAATTTATTTGAGGACTGTAATGACTGATTGAGTCCCGACGAGAGTTGGGCAGGCGGTCCGCCGAACACTTTGGTTCGCCTGAGGGTGAGGTGGGGCCGTCACAGGTGTTATCAGAGTTTAGGTTTCAGATCTCTGTAGTGTATCATAGGCATGAAGTTTAGGATTCCGGACTGTGGGTTTGATTTGAAATATCAGTGCTTCTTGTATGACTGAAAGGCGGACAAGTAGGTGTTATTTGACTCTTAGTGTTTGCTTGGAATGCTTGAGTGATTCTTGCGAGATGTCTTAACTTGATTGGTACAAGATGGAATGTCGAGGACGACATTCTTTTAAGGAGGGGAGTTTGTGACATCCCGAAAGAATGAGTGTGAGAACCCAAAAATTTTTATATATTTTCTAGACATTATTTTGTTTCCTTGTTTATAATTTTGTACCTTTCTTCAGGATATTAATTTTCTATACATTTTTATAAAGTAATATAATTTTCAAATCATTTCCTTGATACAAGTTAGTCCACGTTAAGTTTGAAGTGTATTATGGACGTGAGACCCGCTAGTGCAGCAAATGCAATATATTTTTGACAACTTGTTGGAGGTTTGTATTAAGTAATATTATTTTTCAAGGTGCTAAGAGATTAGTATTAGAGAGACAAAAAGATAAGTTTTAAACTAAAAGTTGACAAGTGTCACCATTCAATTTACCCTTAGACTTTTGACCAAAATATTTTTACCATCTTAAAGCTAATTTTGGCCAATTTATTTCTTCATTTTAAGCTCTCTTGGCCGAATTCCTTAGGGAGAAAACAGAAAGAAACCTCCAACTTCTTTCTTCAATTTCTTGCCTTGATCTCACAATCCAACCGCTAAAACTTTGATTTGCTCCATAAAAACCGTTCTCTTGGTAGAATTAAGGTGAGTGGTGAAGTGGTTTGAGAAACAAAGATGCTAAGTTGCTTGTTGTCTTGAGGTTACAAGGTGAGTTGTTAAGAATCTTTCCCTTTAGCTTTGCTAATGTTCAATTGGTGGCTTTAGTGGTTTAATATGATGACATATGGCGTGATTATGGTTTGTTTATGGTTGGAAGTGAAGGTTTGATGAATTTTGATTTATTCTTGTTATTTTTCTGTTTTGTATGAGGATCATGGTTTGATCATGGTATGATGGCTGGTAATGGTGTAAAATGAAGCTTGTATATGTTAGTTGAAGTTGGTTGCGGAAAATTTCTGGTTTGCTACGAAATTCCAGGTTTAGGGTTTGAATTTGCCCTGTTCTGATCGGATTTATTTGGGCATGTTAGAGGCTGAATCAGGCTTAAGTTAAAACATGAAAGTTGTAGAAAATATAGTGTTAACTAGCTGCCTGTAAAATTTCAGCTCGATCTGAGCTCTGTAGCCTATGAAATGACCGAAATACCCTTGACTGTCCATGAACCCTGTTTCGCGCCCAGATTTCTGTTTTCGTGGAGTTTTCCATTTTTGACCATGAAAATGTATGATTTGGCTTTTGAGGTCTTCATAAGAAATGTAGGTTTATGTCTTGGCTTCGAAACGCTATAAGATTTGTTTCAATCCAATAAGGGTAGCTTCAGTTATGGATATTGTGCCGAAAGGTGTTAAAGGGAACTTTTATAAGTTAATTGCGATCGTTGTGAAAAATTTACGCTTGAGGGAATGAATTCCGGTTTCTAGGGTTTAATTGGGGGTTTTCTAATGGTGGCTCTTAAGCTTCTAATTAGCTTTGATTGAGGGATATTGTGGCCTAATTGGATGCATTTTATTGCTTATTAACCGTATGTGTGATTGGTGATATATTGTAGGTTGGAAATGAAGCATTTATGGGGAAATGCTGTCCGAACTTTGAGAATGTATGATTGCTTTGAGTTTGTGATTTAGGGCTTGGATTCGGGCAAGGTAATGGTATATGATGGATGGTTTCTGAGCCGTGGGGGTGAGTGACCCTCAACTATTTCCCAAGTACTTCTGAAATGTTTCTTGCATTATTTACTCGACTGCATATCATGCGTGCTTGCATGTGAGTTCATGACATGATTTGGCTTCAATGGGTTCTTGGGGAGTCTTGTGCTGAACACCAACGTCTCCACCCTGTTTATTGTTCATGACATGATCTGGAGCACCAACGTTGCTCCCCCTTATTGTTTAACGTTAAGTGATCTATTTGAGCGTTGGGTGTTTAAGTGCAATGATTTGTCTGGCTCACCAGAGCAATAAACGTATATTTGATTACTGATTCATGACATCATTGAAATGAACTATTGAGAAATTGATTTGATGACTGCTTTTATTGGTTACTCACTGAGCTTCTAACTCACCCCAAAACTATTTTATTCCCCTCCACAGGGCTCGTGGCGAAGGAAGGCTTGTAGTACTTATTCACGTGAATTGATGGCATATATCTTGTACAATTTGGATTTGGAATCATTTTATGTATAGTTTGGGGAATTGTTTCCGCTTCGCTTATGACATGTAATTATTGGAGAATTTGATGTAATATTTGAGATTTATATTGTAATTTATTTGAGGACTGTAATGACTGACTGAGTCCCGACGAGAGTTGGGCAGGCGGTCCGCCGAACCCTTTGGTTCGCCTGAGGGTGAGGTGGGGCCGTCACAGGTGTTATCAGAGTTTAGGTTTCAGATCTCTGTAGTGTATCTTAGGCATGAAGTTTAGGATTCCGGACTGTGGGTTTGATTTGAAATATCAGTGCTTCTTGTATGACTGAAAGGCGGACAAGTAGGTGTTATTTGACTCTTAGTGTTTGCTTGGAATGCTTGAGTGATTCTTGCGAGATGTCTTAACTTGATTGGTACAAGATGGAATGTCGAGGACGACATTCTTTTAAGGAGGGGAGTTTGTGACATCCCGAAAGAATGAGTGTGAGAACCCAAAAATTTTTATATATTTTCTAGACATTATTTTGTTTCCTTGTTTATAATTTTGTACCTTTCTTCAGGATATTAATTTTCTATACATTTTTATAAAGTAATATAATTTTCAAATCATTTCCTTGACACAAGTTAGTCCACGTTAAGTTTGAAGTGTATTTTGGACGTGACACCCGCTAGTGCAGCAAATGCAATATATTTTTGACAACTTGTTGGAGGTTTGTATTAAGTAATATTATTTTTCAAGGTGCTAAGAGATTAGTATTAGAGAGACAAAAAGATAAGTTTTAAACTAAAAGTTGACAAGTGTCACCATTCAATTTACCCTTAGACTTTTGACCAAAATATTTTTACCATCTTAAAGCTAATTTTGGCCAATTTATTTCTTCATTTTAAGCTCTCTTGGCCGAACTCCTTAGGGAGAAAAAAGAAAGAAACCTCCAACTTCTTTCTTCAATTTCTTGCCTTGATCTCACAATCCAACCGCTAAAACTTTGATTTGCTCCATAAAAACCGTTCTCTTGGTAGAATTAAGGTGAGTGGTGAAGTGGTTTGAGAAACAAAGATGCTAAGTTGCTTGTTGTCTTGAGGTTACAAGGTGAGTTGTTAAGAATCTTTCCCTTTAGCTTTGCTAATGTTCAATTGGTGGCTTTAGTGGTTTAATATGATGACATATGGTGTGATTATGGTTTGTTTATGGTTGGAAGTGAAGGTTTGATGAATTTTGATTTATTCTTGTTATTTTTCTGTTTTGTATGAGGATCATGGTTTGATCATGGTATGATGGCTGGTAATGGTGTAAAATGAAGCTTGTATATGTTAGTTGAAGTTGGTTGCGGAAAATTTCTGGTTTGCTACGAAATTCCAGGTTTAGGGTTTGAATTTGCCCTGTTCTGATCGGATTTATTTGGGCATGTTAGAGGCTGAATGAGGCTTAAGTTAAAACATGAAAGTTGTAGAAAATAGTGTTAACTAGCTTCCTGTAAAATTTCAGCTCGATATGAGCGCTGTAGCATATGAAATGACCGAAATACCCTTGACTGTCCATGAACCCTGTTTCGCGCCCAGATTTCTGTTTTCGTGGAGTTTTCCATTTTTGACCATGAAAATGTATGATTTGGCTTTTGAGGTCTTCATAAGAAATGTAGGTTTATGTCTTGGCTTCGAAACGCTATAAGATTTGTTTCAATCCAATAAGGGTAGCTTCAGTTATGGATATTGTGCCGAAAGGTGTTAAAGGGAACTTTTATAAGTTAATTGCGATCGTTGTGAAAAATTTACGCTTGAGGGAATGAATTCCGGTTTCTAGGGTTTAATTGGGGGTTTTTCTAATGGTGGCTCTTAAGCTTCTAATTAGCTTTGATTGAGGGATATTGTGGCCTAATTGGATGCATTTTATTGCTTATTAACCGTATGTGTGATTGGTGATATATTGTAGGTTGGAAATGAAGCATTTATGGGGAAATGCTGTCCGAACTTTGAGAATGTATGATTGCTTTGAGTTTGTGATTTAGGGCTTGGATTCGGGCAAGGTAATGGTATATGATGGATGGTTTCTGAGCCGTGGGGGTGAGTGACCCTCAACTATTTCCCAAGTACTTCTGAAATGTTTCTTGCAATATTTACTCGACTGCATATCATGCGTGCTTGCATGTGAGTTCATGACATGATTTGGCTTCAATGGGTTCTTGGGGAGTCTTGTGCTGAACACCAACGTCTCCACCCTGTTTATTGTTCATGACATGATCTGGAGCACCAACGTTGCTCCCCCTTATTGTTTAACGTTAAGTGATCTATTTGAGCGTTGGGTGTTTAAGTGCAATGATTTGTCTGGCTCACCAGAGCAATAAACGTATATTTGATTACTGATTCATGACATCATTGAAATGAACTATTGAGAAATTGATTTGATGACTGCTTTTATTGGTTACTCACTGAGCTTCTAACTCACCCCAAAACTATTTTATTCCCCTCCACAGGGCTCGTGGCGAAGGAAGGCTTGTAGTACTTATTCACGTGAATTGATGGCATATATCTTGTACAGTTTGGATTTGGAATCATTTTATGTATAGTTTGGGGAATTGTTTCCGCTTCGCTTATGACATGTAATTATTGGAGAATTTGATGTAATATTTGAGATTTATATTGTAATTTATTTGAGGACTGTAATGACTGACTGAGTCCCGACGAGAGTTGGGCAGGCGGTCCGCCGAACACTTTGGTTCGCCTGAGGGTGAGGTGGGGCCGTCACAGGTGTTATCAGAGTTTAGGTTTCAGATCTCTGTAGTGTATCATAGGCATGAAGTTTAGGATTCCGGACTGTGGGTTTGATTTGAAATATCAGTGCTTCTTGTATGACTGAAAGGCGGACAAGTAGGTGTTATTTGACTCTTAGTGTTTGCTTGGAATGCTTGAGTGATTCTTGCGAGATGTCTTAACTTGATTGGTATAAGATGGAATGTCGGGGACGACATTCTTTTAAGGAGGGGAGTTTGTGACATCCCGAAAGAATGAGTGTGAGAACCCAAAAATTTTTATATATTTTCTAGACATTATTTTGTTTCCTTGTTTATAATTTTGTACCTTTCTTCAGGATATTAATTTTCTATACATTTTTATAAAGTAATATAATTTTCAAATCATTTCCTTGACACAAGTTAGTCCACGTTAAGTTTGAAGTGTATTGTGGACGTGACACCCGCTAGTGCAGCAAATGCAATATATTTTTGACAACTTGTTGGAGGTTTGTATTAAGTAATATTATTTTTCAAGGTGCTAAGAGATTAGTATTAGAGAGACAAAAAGATAAGTTTTAAACTAAAAGTTGACAAGTGTCACCATTCAATTTACCCTTAGACTTTTGACCAAAATATTTTTACCATCTTAAAGCTAATTTTGGCCAATTTATTTCTTCATTTTAAGCTCTCTTGGCTGAACTCCTTAGGGAGAAAAAAGAAAGAAACCTCCAACTTCTTTCTTCAATTTCTTGCCTTGATCTCACAATCCAACCGCTAAAACTTTGATTTGCTCCATAAAAACCGTTCTCTTGGTAGAATTAAGGTGAGTGGTGAAGTGGTTTGAGAAACAAAGATGCTAAGTTGCTTGTTGTCTTGAGGTTACAAGGTGAGTTGTTAAGAATCTTTCCCTTTAGCTTTGCTAATGTTCAATTGGTGGCTTTAGTGGTTTAATATGATGACATATGGTGTGATTATGGTTTGTTTATGGTTGGAAGTGAAGGTTTGATGAATTTTGATTTATTCTTGTTATTTTTCTGTTTTGTATGAGGATCATGGTTTGATCATGGTATGATGGCTGGTAATGGTGTAAAATGAAGCTTGTATATGTTAGTTGAAGTTGGTTGCGGAAAATTTCTGGTTTGCTACGAAATTCCAGGTTTAGGGTTTGAATTTTCCCTGTTCTGATCGGATTTATTTGGGCATGTTAGAGGCTGAATGAGGCTTAAGTTAAAACATGAAAGTTGTAGAAAATAGTGTTAACTAGCTGCCTGTAAAATTTCAGCTCGATATGAGCACTGTAGCATATGAAATGACCGAAATACCCTTGACTGTCCATGAACCCTGTTTCGCGCCCAGATTTCTGTTTTCGTGGAGTTTTCCATTTTTTACCATGAAAATGTATGATTTGGCTTTTGAGGTCTTCATAAGAAATGTAGGTTTATGTCTTGGCTTCGAAACGCTATAAGATTTGTTTCAATCCAATAAGGGTAGCTTCAGTTATGGATATTGTGCCGAAAGGTGTTAAAGGGAACTTTTATAAGTTAATTGCGATCGTTGTGAAAAATTTACGCTTGAGGGAATGAATTCCGGTTTCTAGGGTTTAATTGGGGGTTTTTCTAATGGTGGCTCTTAAGCTTCTAATTAGCTTTGATTGAGGGATATTGTGGCCTAATTGGATGCATTTTATTGCTTATTAACCGTATGTGTGATTGGTGATATATTGTAGGTTGGAAATGAAGCATTTATGGGGAAATGCTGTCCGAACTTTGAGAATGTATGATTGCTTTGAGTTTGTGATTTAGGGCTTGGATTCGGGCAAGGTAATGGTATATGATGGATGGTTTCTGAGCCGTGGGGGTGAGTGACCCTCAACTATTTCCCAAGTACTTCTGAAATGTTTCTTGCATTATTTACTCGACTGCATATCATGCGTGCTTGCATGTGAGTTCATGACATGATTTGGCTTCAATGGGTTCTTGGGGAGTCTTGTGCTGAACACCAACGTCTCCACCCTGTTTATTGTTCATGACATGATCTGGAGCACCAACGTTGCTCCCCCTTATTGTTTAACGTTAAGTGATCTATTTGAGCGTTGGGTGTTTAAGTGCAATGATTTGTCTGGCTCACCAGAGCAATAAACGTATATTTGATTACTGATTCATGACATCATTGAAATGAACTATTGAGAAATTGATTTGATGACTGCTTTTATTGGTTACTCACTGAGCTTCTAACTCACCCCAAAACTATTTTATTCCCCTCCACAGGGCTCGTGGCGAAGGAAGGCTTGTAGTACTTATTCACGTGAATTGATGGCATATATCTTGTACAATTTGGATTTGGAATCATTTTATGTATAGTTTGGGGAATTGTTTCCGCTTCGCTTATGACATGTAATTATTGGAGAATTTGATGTAATATTTGAGATTTATATTGTAATTTATTTGAGGACTGTAATGACTGACTGAGTCCCGACGAGAGTTGGGCAGGCGGTCCGCCGAACCCTTTGGTTCGCCTGAGGGTGAGGTGGGGCCGTCACAGGTGTTATCAGAGTTTAGGTTTCAGATCTCTGTAGTGTATCCTAGGCATGAAGTTTAGGATTCCGGACTGTGGGTTTGATTTGAAATATCAGTGCTTCTTGTATGACTGAAAGGCGGACAAGTAGGTGTTATTTGACTCTTAGTGTTTGCTTGGAATGCTTGAGTGATTCTTGCGAGATGTCTTAACTTGATTGGTACAAGATGGAATGTCGAGGACGACATTCTTTTAAGGAGGGGAGTTTGTGACATCCCGAAAGAATGAGTGTGAGAACCCAAAAATTTTTATATATTTTCTAGACATTATTTTGTTTCCTTGTTTATAATTTTGTACCTTTCTTCAGGATATTAATTTTCTATACATTTTTATAAAGTAATATAATTTTCAAATCATTTCCTTGACACAAGTTAGTCCACGTTAAGTTTGAAGTGTATTATGGACGTGACACCCGCTAGTGCAGCAAATGCAATATATTTTTGACAACTTGTTGGAGGTTTGTATTAAGTAATATTATTTTTCAAGGTGCTAAGAGATTAGTATTAGAGAGACAAAAAGATAAGTTTTAAACTAAAAGTTGACAAGTGTCACCATTCAATTTACCCTTAGACTTTTGACCAAAATATTTTTACCATCTTAAAGCTAATTTTGGCCAATTTATTTCTTCATTTTAAGCTCTCTTGGCCGAACTCCTTAGGGAGAAAAAAGAAAGAAACCTCCAACTTCTTTCTTCAATTTCTTGCCTTGATCTCACAATCCAACCGCTAAAACTTTGATTTGCTCCATAAAAACCGTTCTCTTGGTAGAATTAAGGTGAGTGGTGAAGTGGTTTGAGAAACAAAGATGCTAAGTTGCTTGTTGTCTTGAGGTTACAAGGTGAGTTGTTAAGAATCTTTCCCTTTAGCTTTGCTAATGTTCAATTGGTGGCTTTAGTGGTTTAATATGATGACATATGGTGTGATTATGGTTTGTTTATGGTTGGAAGTGAAGGTTTGATGAATTTTGATTTATTCTTGTTATTTTTCTGTTTTGTATGAGGATCATGGTTTGATCATGGTATGATGGCTGGTAATGGTGTAAAATGAAGCTTGTATATGTTAGTTGAAGTTGGTTGCGGAAAATTTCTGGTTTGCTACGAAATTCCAGGTTTAGGGTTTGAATTTGCCCTGTTCTGATCGGATTTATTTGGGCATGTTAGAGGCTGAATGAGGCTTAAGTTAAAACATGAAAGTTGTAGAAAATAGTGTTAACTAGCTTCCTGTAAAATTTCAGCTCGATATGAGCGCTGTAGCATATGAAATGACCGAAATACCCTTGACTGTCCATGAACCCTGTTTCGCGCCCAGATTTCTGTTTTCGTGGAGTTTTCCATTTTTGACCATGAAAATGTATGATTTGGCTTTTGAGGTCTTCATAAGAAATGTAGGTTTATGTCTTGGCTTCGAAACGCTATAAGATTTGTTTCAATCCAATAAGGGTAGCTTCAGTTATGGATATTGTGCCGAAAGGTGTTAAAGGGAACTTTTATAAGTTAATTGCGATCGTTGTGAAAAATTTACGCTTGAGGGAATGAATTCCGGTTTCTAGGGTTTAATTGGGGGTTTTTCTAATGGTGGCTCTTAAGCTTCTAATTAGCTTTGATTGAGGGATATTGTGGCCTAATTGGATGCATTTTATTGCTTATTAACCGTATGTGTGATTGGTGATATATTGTAGGTTGGAAATGAAGCATTTATGGGGAAATGCTGTCCGAACTTTGAGAATGTATGATTGCTTTGAGTTTGTGATTTAGGGCTTGGATTCGGGCAAGGTAATGGTATATGATGGATGGTTTCTGAGCCGTGGGGGTGAGTGACCCTCAACTATTTCCCAAGTACTTCTGAAATGTTTCTTGCAATATTTACTCGACTGCATATCATGCGTGCTTGCATGTGAGTTCATGACATGATTTGGCTTCAATGGGTTCTTGGGGAGTCTTGTGCTGAACACCAACGTCTCCACCCTGTTTATTGTTCATGACATGATCTGGAGCACCAACGTTGCTCCCCCTTATTGTTTAACGTTAAGTGATCTATTTGAGCGTTGGGTGTTTAAGTGCAATGATTTGTCTGGCTCACCAGAGCAATAAACGTATATTTGATTACTGATTCATGACATCATTGAAATGAACTATTGAGAAATTGATTTGATGACTGCTTTTATTGGTTACTCACTGAGCTTCTAACTCACCCCAAAACTATTTTATTCCCCTCCACAGGGCTCGTGGCGAAGGAAGGCTTGTAGTACTTATTCACGTGAATTGATGGCATATATCTTGTACAGTTTGGATTTGGAATCATTTTATGTATAGTTTGGGGAATTGTTTCCGCTTCGCTTATGACATGTAATTATTGGAGAATTTGATGTAATATTTGAGATTTATATTGTAATTTATTTGAGGACTGTAATGACTGACTGAGTCCCGACGAGAGTTGGGCAGGCGGTCCGCCGAACACTTTGGTTCGCCTGAGGGTGAGGTGGGGCCGTCACAGGTGTTATCAGAGTTTAGGTTTCAGATCTCTGTAGTGTATCATAGGCATGAAGTTTAGGATTCCGGACTGTGGGTTTGATTTGAAATATCAGTGCTTCTTGTATGACTGAAAGGCGGACAAGTAGGTGTTATTTGACTCTTAGTGTTTGCTTGGAATGCTTGAGTGATTCTTGCGAGATGTCTTAACTTGATTGGTATAAGATGGAATGTCGGGGACGACATTCTTTTAAGGAGGGGAGTTTGTGACATCCCGAAAGAATGAGTGTGAGAACCCAAAAATTTTTATATATTTTCTAGACATTATTTTGTTTCCTTGTTTATAATTTTGTACCTTTCTTCAGGATATTAATTTTCTATACATTTTTATAAAGTAATATAATTTTCAAATCATTTCCTTGACACAAGTTAGTCCACGTTAAGTTTGAAGTGTATTATGGACGTGACACCCGCTAGTGCAGCAAATGCAATATATTTTTGACAACTTGTTGGAGGTTTGTATTAAGTAATATTATTTTTCAAGGTGCTAAGAGATTAGTATTAGAGAGACAAAAAGATAAGTTTTAAACTAAAAGTTGACAAGTGTCACCATTCAATTTACCCTTAGACTTTTGACCAAAATATTTTTACCATCTTAAAGCTAATTTTGGCCAATTTATTTCTTCATTTTAAGCTCTCTTGGCTGAACTCCTTAGGGAGAAAAAAGAAAGAAACCTCCAACTTCTTTCTTCAATTTCTTGCCTTGATCTCACAATCCAACCGCTAAAACTTTGATTTGCTCCATAAAAACCGTTCTCTTGGTAGAATTAAGGTGAGTGGTGAAGTGGTTTGAGAAACAAAGATGCTAAGTTGCTTGTTGTCTTGAGGTTACAAGGTGAGTTGTTAAGAATCTTTCCCTTTAGCTTTGCTAATGTTCAATTGGTGGCTTTAGTGGTTTAATATGATGACATATGGTGTGATTATGGTTTGTTTATGGTTGGAAGTGAAGGTTTGATGAATTTTGATTTATTCTTGTTATTTTTCTGTTTTGTATGAGGATCATGGTTTGATCATGGTATGATGGCTGGTAATGGTGTAAAATGAAGCTTGTATATGTTAGTTGAAGTTGGTTGCGGAAAATTTCTGGTTTGCTACGAAATTCCAGGTTTAGGGTTTGAATTTGCCCTGTTCTGATCGGATTTATTTGGGCATGTTAGAGGCTGAATGAGGCTTAAGTTAAAACATGAAAGTTGTAGAAAATAGTGTTAACTAGCTGCCTGTAAAATTTCAGCTCGATATGAGCACTGTAGCATATGAAATGACCGAAATACCCTTGACTGTCCATGAACCCTGTTTCGCGCCCAGATTTCTGTTTTCGTGGAGTTTTCCATTTTTTACCATGAAAATGTATGATTTGGCTTTTGAGGTCTTCATAAGAAATGTAGGTTTATGTCTTGGCTTCGAAACGCTATAAGATTTGTTTCAATCCAATAAGGGTAGCTTCAGTTATGGATATTGTGCCGAAAGGTGTTAAAGGGAACTTTTATAAGTTAATTGCGATCGTTGTGAAAAATTTACGCTTGAGGGAATGAATTCCGGTTTCTAGGGTTTAATTGGGGGTTTTTCTAATGGTGGCTCTTAAGCTTCTAATTAGCTTTGATTGAGGGATATTGTGGCCTAATTGGATGCATTTTATTGCTTATTAACCGTATGTGTGATTGGTGATATATTGTAGGTTGGAAATGAAGCATTTATGGGGAAATGCTGTCCGAACTTTGAGAATGTATGATTGCTTTGAGTTTGTGATTTAGGGCTTGGATTCGGGCAAGGTAATGGTATATGATGGATGGTTTCTGAGCCGTGGGGGTGAGTGACCCTCAACTATTTCCCAAGTACTTCTGAAATGTTTCTTGCATTATTTACTCGACTGCATATCATGCGTGCTTGCATGTGAGTTCATGACATGATTTGGCTTCAATGGGTTCTTGGGGAGTCTTGTGCTGAACACCAACGTCTCCACCCTGTTTATTGTTCATGACATGATCTGGAGCACCAACGTTGCTCCCCCTTATTGTTTAACGTTAAGTGATCTATTTGAGCGTTGGGTGTTTAAGTGCAATGATTTGTCTGGCTCACCAGAGCAATAAACGTATATTTGATTACTGATTCATGACATCATTGAAATGAACTATTGAGAAATTGATTTGATGACTGCTTTTATTGGTTACTCACTGAGCTTCTAACTCACCCCAAAACTATTTTATTCCCCTCCACAGGGCTCGTGGCGAAGGAAGGCTTGTAGTACTTATTCACGTGAATTGATGGCATATATCTTGTACAGTTTGGATTTGGAATCATTTTATGTATAGTTTGGGGAATTGTTTCCGCTTCGCTTATGACATGTAATTATTGGAGAATTTGATGTAATATTTGAGATTTATATTGTAATTTATTTGAGGACTGTAATGACTGACTGAGTCCCGACGAGAGTTGGGCAGGCGGTCCGCCGAACCCTTTGGTTCGCCTGAGGGTGTGGTGGGGCCGTCACAGGTGTTATCAGAGTTTAGGTTTCAGATCTCTGTAGTGTATCCTAGGCATGAAGTTTAGGATTCCGGAGTGTGGGTTTGATTTGAAATATCAGTGCTTCTTGTATGACTGAAAGGCGGACAAGTAGGTGTTATTTGACTCTTAGTGTTTGCTTGGAATGCTTGAGTGATTCTTGCGAGATGTCTTAACTTGATTGGTACAAGATGGAATGTCGAGGACGACATTCTTTTAAGGAGGGGAGTTTGTGACATCCCGAAAGAATGAGTGTGAGAACCCAAAAATTTTTATATATTTTCTAGACATTATTTTGTTTCCTTGTTTATAATTTTGTACCTTTCTTCAGGATATTAATTTTCTATACATTTTTATAAAGTAATATAATTTTCAAATCATTTCCTTGACACAAGTTAGTCCACGTTAAGTTTGAAGTGTATTATGGACGTGACACCCGCTAGTGCAGCAAATGCAATATATTTTTGACAACTTGTTGGAGGTTTGTATTAAGTAACATTATTTTTCAAGGTGCTAAGAGATTAGTATTAGAGAGACAAAAAGATAAGTTTTTGACTAAAAGTTGACAAGTGTCACCATTCAATTTATCCTTATACTTTTGACCAAAATATTTTTACCATCTTAAAGCTAATTTTGGCCAATTTATTTCTTCATTTTAAGCTCTCTTGGCCGAACTCCTTAGGGAGAAAAAAGAAAGAAACCTCCAACTTCTTTCTTCAATTTCTTGCCTTGATCTCACAATCCAACCGCTAAAACTTTGATTTGCTCCATAAAAACCGTTCTCTTGGTAGAATTAAGGTGAGTGGTGAAGTGGTTTGAGAAACAAAGATGCTAAGTTGCTTGTTGTCTTGAGGTTACAAGGTGAGTTGTTAAGAATCTTTCCCTTTAGCTTTGCTAATGTTCAATTGGTGGCTTTAGTGGTTTAATATGATGACATATGGTGTGATTATGGTTTGTTTATGGTTGGAAGTGAAGGTTTGATGAATTTTGATTTATTCTTGTTATTTTTCTGTTTTGTATGAGGATCATGGTTTGATCATGGTATGATGGCTGGTAATGGTGTAAAATGAAGCTTGTATATGTTAGTTGAAGTTGGTTGCGGAAAATTTCTGGTTTGCTACGAAATTCCAGGTTTAGGGTTTGAATTTGCCCTGTTCTGATCGGATTTATTTGGGCATGTTAGAGGCTGAATGAGGCTTAAGTTAAAACATGAAAGTTGTAGAAAATAGTGTTAACTAGCTGCCTGTAAAATTTCAGCTCGATATGAGCACTGTAGCATATGAAATGACCGAAATACCCTTGACTGTCCATGAACCCTGTTTCGCGCCCAGATTTCTGTTTTCGTGGAGTTTTCCATTTTTGACCATGAAAATGTATGATTTGGCTTTTGAGGTCTTCATAAGAAATGTAGGTTTATGTCTTGGCTTCGAAACGCTATAAGATTTGTTTCAATCCAATAAGGGTAGCTTCAGTTATTGATATTGTGCCGAAAGGTGTTAAAGGGAACTTTTATAAGTTAATTGCGATCGTTGTGAAAAATTTACGCTTGAGGGAATGAATTCCGGTTTCTAGGGTTTAATTGGGGGTTTTTCTAATGGTGGCTCTTAAGCTTCTAATTAGCTTTGATTGAGGGATATTGTGGCCTAATTGGATGCATTTTATTGCTTATTAACCGTATGTGTGATTGGTGATATATTGTAGGTTGGAAATGAAGCATTTATGGGGAAATGCTGTCCGAACTTTGAGAATGTATGATTGCTTTGAGTTTGTGATTTAGGGCTTGGATTCGGGCAAGGTAATGGTATATGATGGATGGTTTCTGAGCCGTGGGGGTGAGTGACCCTCAACTATTTCCCAAGTACTTCTGAAATGTTTCTTGCATTATTTACTCGACTGCATATCATGCGTGCTTGCATGTGAGTTCATGACATGATTTGGCTTCAATGGGTTCTTGGGGAGTCTTGTGCTGAACACCAACGTCTCCACCCTGTTTATTGTTCATGACATGATCTGGAGCACCAACGTTGCTCCCCCTTATTGTTTAACGTTAAGTGATCTATTTGAGCGTTGGGTGTTTAAGTGCAATGATTTGTCTGGCTCACCAGAGCAATAAACGTATATTTGATTACTGATTCATGACATCATTGAAATGAACTATTGAGAAATTGATTTGATGACTGCTTTTATTGGTTACTCACTGAGCTTCTAACTCACCCCAAAACTATTTTATTCCCCTCCACAGGGCTCGTGGCGAAGGAAGGCTTGTAGTACTTATTCACGTGAATTGATGGCATATATCTTGTACAATTTGGATTTGGAATCATTTTATGTATAGTTTGAGGAATTGTTTCCGCTTTGCTTATGACATGTAATTATTGGAGAATTTGATGTAATATTTGAGATTTATATTGTAATTTATTTGAGGACTGTAATGACTGACTGAGTCCCGACGAGAGTTGGGCAGGCGGTCCGCCGAACACTTTGGTTCGCCTGAGGGTGAGGTGGGGCCGTCACAGGTGTTATCAGAGTTTAGGTTTCAGATCTCTGTAGTGTATCCTAGGCATGAAGTTTAGGATTCCGGACTGTGGGTTTGATTTGAAATATCAGTGCTTCTTGTATGACTGAAAGGCGGACAAGTAGGTGTTATTTGACTCTTAGTGTTTGCTTGGAATGCTTGAGTGATTCTTGCGAGATGTCTTAACTTGATTGGTACAAGATGGAATGTCGGGGACGACATTCTTTTAAGGAGGGGAGTTTGTGACATCCCGAAAGAATGAGTGTGAGAACCCAAAAATTTTTATATATTTTCTAGACATTATTTTGTTTCCTTGTTTATAATTTTGTACCTTTCTTCAGGATATTAATTTTCTATACATTTTTATAAAGTAATATAATTTTCAAATCATTTCCTTGATACAAGTTAGTCCACGTTAAGTTTGAAGTGTATTATGGACGTGAGACCCGCTAGTGCAGCAAATGCAATATATTTTTGACAACTTGTTGGAGGTTTGTATTAAGTAATATTATTTTTCAAGGTGCTACGAGATTAGTATTAGAGAGACAAAAAGATAAGTTTTAAACTAAAAGTTGACAAGTGTCACCATTCAATTTACCCTTAGACTTTTGACCAAAATATTTTTACCATCTTAAAGCTAATTTTGGCCAATTTATTTCTTCATTTTAAGCTCTCTTGGCCGAACTCCTTAGGGAGAAAAAAGAAAGAAACCTCCAACTTCTTTCTTCAATTTCTTGCCTTGATCTCACAATCCAACCGCTAAAACTTTGATTTGCTCCATAAAAACCGTTCTCTTGGTAGAATTAAGGTGAGTGGTGAAGTGGTTTGAGAAACAAAGATGCTAAGTTGCTTGTTGTCTTGAGGTTACAAGGTGAGTTGTTAAGAATCTTTCCCTTTAGCTTTGCTAATGTTCAATTGGTGGCTTTAGTGGTTTAATATGATGACATATGGTGTGATTATGGTTTGTTTATGGTTGGAAGTGAAGGTTTGATGAATTTTGATTTATTCTTGTTATTTTTCTGTTTTGTATGAGGATCATGGTTTGATCATGGTATGATGGCTGGTAATGGTGTAAAATGAAGCTTGTATATGTTAGTTGAAGTTGGTTGCGGAAAATTTATGGTTTGCTACGAAATTCCAGGTTTAGGGTTTGAATTTGCCCTGTTCTGATCGGATTTATTTGGGCATGTTAGAGGCTGAATCAGGCTTAAGTTAAAACATGAAAGTTGTAGAAAATAGTGTTAACTAGCTGCCTGTAAAATTTCAGCTCGATATGAGCACTGTAGCATATGAAATGACCGAAATACCCTTGACTGTCCATGAACCCTGTTTCGCGCCCAGATTTCTGTTTTCGTGGAGTTTTCCATTTTTGACCATGAAAATGTATGATTTGGCTTTTGAGGTCTTCATAAGAAATGTAGGTTTATGTCTTGGCTTCGAAACGCTATAAGATTTGTTTCAATCCAATAAGAGTAGCTTCAGTTATGGATATTGTGCCGAAAGGTGTTAAAGGGAACTTTTATAAGTTAATTGCGATCGTTGTGAAAAATTTACGCTTGAGGGAATGAATTCCGGTTTCTAGGGTTTAATTGGGGGTTTTTCTAATGGTGGCTCTTAAGCTTCTAATTAGCTTTGATTGAGGGATATTGTGGCCTAATTGGATGCATTTTATTGCTTATTAACCGTATGTGTGATTGGTGATATATTGTAGGTTGGAAATGAAGCATTTATGGGGAAATGCTGTCCGAACTTTGAGAATGTATGATTGCTTTGAGTTTGTGATTTAGGGCTTGGATTCGGGCAAGGTAATGGTATATGATGGATGGTTTCTGAGCCGTGGGGGTGAGTGACCCTCAACTATTTCCCAAGTACTTCTGAAATGTTTCTTGCATTATTTACTCGACTGCATATCATGCGTGCTTGCATGTGAGTTCATGACATGATTTGGCTTCAATGGGTTCTTGGGGAGTCTTGTGCTGAACACCAACGTCTCCACCCTGTTTATTGTTCATGACATGATCTGGAGCACCAACGTTGCTCCCCCTTATTGTTTAACGTTAAGTGATCTATTTGAGCGTTGGGTGTTTAAGTGCAATGATTTGTCTGGCTCACCAGAGCAATAAACGTATATTTGATTACTGATTCATGACATCATTGAAATGAACTATTGAGAAATTGATTTGATGACTGCTTTTATTGGTTACTCACTGAGCTTCTAACTCACCCCAAAACTATTTTATTCCCCTCCACAGGGCTCGTGGCGAAGGAAGGCTTGTAGTACTTATTCACGTGAATTGATGGCATATATCTTGTACAGTTTGGATTTGGAATCATTTTATGTATAGTTTGAGGAATTGTTTCCGCTTCGCTTATGACATGTAATTATTGGAGAATTTGATGTAATATTTGAGATTTATATTGTAATTTATTTGAGGACTGTAATGACTGACTGAGTCCCGACGAGAGTTGGGCAGGCGGTCCGCCGAACACTTTGGTTCGCCTGAGGGTGAGGTGGGGCCGTCACAGGTGTTATCAGAGTTTAGGTTTCAGATCTCTGTAGTGTATCCTAGGCATGAAGTTTAGGATTCCGGACTGTGGGTTTGATTTGAAATATCAGTGCTTCTTGTATGACTGAAAGGCGGACAAGTAGGTGTTATTTGACTCTTAGTGTTTGCTTGGAATGCTTGAGTGATTCTTGCGAGATGTCTTAACTTGATTGGTACAAGATGGAATGTCGGGGACGACATTCTTTTAAGGAGGGGAGTTTGTGACATCCCGAAAGAATGAGTGTGAGAATCCAAAAATTTTTATATATTTTCTAGACATTATTTTGTTTCCTTGTTTATAATTTTGTACCTTTCTTCAGGATATTAATTTTCTATACATTTTTATAAAGTAATATAATTTTCAAATCATTTCCTTGATACAAGTTAGTCCACGTTAAGTTTGAAGTGTATTATAGACGTGAGACCCGCTAGTGCAGCAAATGCAATATATTTTTGACAACTTGTTGGAGGTTTGTATTAACTAATATTATTTTTCAAGGTGCTAAGAGATTAGTATTAGAGAGACAAAAAGATAAGTTTTAAACTAAAAGTTGACAAGTGTCACCATTCAATTTACCCTTAGACTTTTGACCAAAATATTTTTACCATCTTAAAACTAATTTTGGCCAATTTATTTCTTCATTTTAAGCTCTCTTGGCCGAACTCCTTAGGGAGAAAAAAGAAAGAAACCTCCAACTTCTTTCTTCAATTTCTTGCCTTTATCTCACAATCCAACCGCTAAAACTTTGATTTGCTCCATAAAAACCGTTCTCTTGGTAGAATTAAGGTGAGTGGTGAAGTGGTTTGAGAAACAAAGATGCTAAGTTGCTTGTTGTCTTGAGGTTACAAGGTGAGTTGTTAAGAATCTTTCCCTTTAGCTTTGCTAATGTTCAATTGGTGGCTTTAGTGGTTTAATATGATGACATATGGTGTGATTATGGTTTGTTTATGGTTGGAAGTGAAGGCTTGATGAATTTTGATTTATTCTTGTTATTTTTCTGTTTTGTATGAGGATCATGGTTTGATCATGGTATGATGGCTGGTAATGGTGTAAAATGAAGCTTGTATATGTTAGTTGAAGTTGGTTGCGGAAAATTTCTGGTTTGCTACGAAATTCCAGGTTTAGGGTTTGAATTTGCCCTGTTCTAATCGGATTTATTTGGGCATGTTAGAGGCTGAATAAGGCTTAAGTTAAAACATGAAAGTTGTAGAAAATAGTGTTAACTAGCTGCCTGTAAAATTTCAGCTCGATATGAGCACTGTAGCATATGAAATGACCGAAATACCCTTGACTGTCCATGAACCCTGTTTCGCGCCCAGATTTCTGTTTTCGTGGAGTTTTCCATTTTTGACCATGAAAATGTATGATTTGGCTTTTGAGGTCTTCATAAGAAATGTAGGTTTATGTCTTGGCTTCGAAACGCTATAAGATTTGTTTCAATCCAATAAGGGTAGCTTCAGTTATGGATATTGTGCCGAAAGGTGTTAAAGGGAACTTTTATAAGTTAATTGCGATCGTTGTGAAAAATTTACGCTTGAGGGAATGAATTCCGGTTTCTAGGGTTTAATTGGGGGTTTTTCTAATGGTGGCTCTTAAGCTTCTAATTAGCTTTGATTGAGGGATATTGTGGCCTAATTGGATGCATTTTATTGCTTATTAACCGTATGTGTGATTGGTGATATATTGTAGGTTGGAAATGAAGCATTTATGGGGAAATGCTGTCCGAACTTTGAGAATGTATGATTGCTTTGAGTTTGTGATTTAGGGCTTGGATTCGGGAAAGGTAATGGTATATGATGGATGGTTTCTGAGCCGTGGGGGTGAGTGACCCTCAACTATTTCCCAAGTACTTCTGAAATGTTTCTTGCATTATTTACTCGACTGCATATCATGCGTGCTTGCATGTGAGTTCATGACATGATTTGGCTTTAATGGGTTCTTGGGGAGTCTTGTGCTGAACACCAACGTCTCCACCCTGTTTATTGTTCATGACATGATCTGGAGCACCAACGTTGCTCCCCCTTATTGTTTAACGTTAAGTGATCTATTTGAGCGTTGGGTGTTTAAGTGCAATGATTTCACTGGCTCACCAGAGCAATAAACGTATATTTGATTACTGATTCATGACATCATTGAAATGAACTATTGAGAAATTGATTTGATGACTGCTTTTATTGGTTACTCACTGAGCTTCTAACTCACCCCAAAACTATTTTATTCCCCTCCACAGGGCTCGTGGCGAAGGAAGGCTTGTAGTACTTATTCACGTGACTGGATGGCATATATATTGTACAGTTTGGATTTGGAATCATTTTATGTATAGTTTGGGAAATTGTTTCCGCTTCGCTTATGACATGTAATTATTGGAGAATTTGATGTAATATTTGAGATTTATATTGTAATTTATTTGAGGACTGTAATGACTGACTGAGTCCCGACGAGAGTTGGGCAGGCGGTCCGCCGAACCCTTTGGTTCGCCTGAGGGTGAGGTGGGGCCGTCACAGGTGTTATCAGAGTTTAGGTTTCAGATCTCTGTAGTGTATCCTAGGCATGAAGTTTAGGATTCCGGACTGTGGGTTTGATTTGAAATATCAGTGCTTCTTGTATGACTGAAAGGCGGACAAGTAGGTGTTATTTGACTCTTAGTGTTTGCTTGGAATGCTTGAGTGATTCTTGCGAGATGTCTTAACTTGATTGGTACAAGATGGAATGTCGAGGACGACATTCTTTTAAGGAGGGGAGTTTGTGACATCCCGAAAGAATGAGTGTGAGAACCCAAAAATTTTTATATATTTTCTAGACATTATTTTGTTTCCTTGTTTATAATTTTGTACCTTTCTTCAGGATATTAATTTTCTATACATTTTTATAAAGTAATATAATTTTCAAATCATTTCCTTGACACAAGTTAGTCCACGTTAAGTTTGAAGTGTATTATGGACGTGACACCCGCTAGTGCAGCAAATGCAATATATTTTTGACAACTTGTTGGAGGTTTGTATTAAGTAATATTATTTTTCAAGGTGCTAAGAGATTAGTATTAGAGAGACAAAAAGATAAGTTTTAAACTAAAAGTTGACAAGTGTCACCATTCAATTTACCCTTAGACTTTTGACCAAAATATTTTTACCATCTTAAAGCTAATTTTGGCCAATTTATTTCTTCATTTTAAGCTCTCTTGGCCGAACTCCTTAGGGAGAAAAAAGAAAGAAACCTCCAACTTCTTTCTTCAATTTCTTGCCTTGATCTCACAATCCAACCGCTAAAACTTTGATTTGCTCCATAAAAACCGTTCTCTTGGTAGAATTAAGGTGAGTGGTGAAGTGGTTTGAGAAACAAAGATGCTAAGTTGCTTGTTGTCTTGAGGTTACAAGGTGAGTTGTTAAGAATCTTTCCCTTTAGCTTTGCTAATGTTCAATTGGTGGCTTTAGTGGTTTAATATGATGACATATGGTGTGATTATGGTTTGTTTATGGTTGGAAGTGAAGGTTTGATGAATTTTGATTTATTCTTGTTATTTTTCTGTTTTGTATGAGGATCATGGTTTGATCATGGTATGATGGCTGGTAATGGTGTAAAATGAAGCTTGTATATGTTAGTTGAAGTTGGTTGCGGAAAATTTCTGGTTTGCTACGAAATTCCAGGTTTAGGGTTTGAATTTGCCCTGTTCTGATCGGATTTATTTGGGCATGTTAGAGGCTGAATCAGGCTTAAGTTAAAACATGAAAGTTGTAGAAAATAGTGTTAACTAGCTGCCTGTAAAATTTCAGCTCGATATGAGCACTGTAGCATATGAAATGACCGAAATACCCTTGACTGTCCATGAACCCTGTTTCGCGCCCAGATTTCTGTTTTCGTGGAGTTTTCCATTTTTGACCATGAAAATGTATGATTTGGCTTTTGAGGTCTTCATAAGAAATGTAGGTTTATGTCTTGGCTTCGAAACGCTATAAGATTTGTTTCAATCCAATAAGGGTAGCTTCAGTTATTGATATTGTGCCGAAAGGTGTTAAAGGGAACTTTTATAAGTTAATTGCGATCGTTGTGAAAAATTTACGCTTGAGGGAATGAATTCCGGTTTCTAGGGTTTAATTGGGGGTTTTTCTAATGGTGGCTCTTAAGCTTCTAATTAGCTTTGATTGAGGGATATTGTGGCCTAATTGGATGCATTTTATTGCTTATTAACCGTATGTGTGATTGGTGATATATTGTAGGTTGGAAATGAAGCATTTATGGGGAAATGCTGTCCGAACTTTGAGAATGTATGATTGCTTTGAGTTTGTGATTTAGGGCTTGGATTCGGGCAAGGTAATGGTATATGATGGATGGTTTCTGAGCCGTGGGGGTGAGTGACCCTCAACTATTTCCCAAGTACTTCTGAAATGTTTCTTGCATTATTTACTCGACTGCATATCATGCGTGCTTGCATGTGAGTTCATGACATGATTTGGCTTCAATGGGTTCTTGGGGAGTCTTGTGCTGAACACCAACGTCTCCACCCTGTTTATTGTTCATGACATGATCTGGAGCACCAACGTTGCTCCCCCTTATTGTTTAACGTTAAGTGATCTATTTGAGCGTTGGGTGTTTAAGTGCAATGATTTGTCTGGCTCACCAGAGCAATAAACGTATATTTGATTACTGATTCATGACATCATTGAAATGAACTATTGAGAAATTGATTTGATGACTGCTTTTATTGGTTACTCACTGAGCTTCTAACTCACCCCAAAACTATTTTATTCCCCTCCACAGGGCTCGTGGCGAAGGAAGGCTTGTAGTACTTATTCACGTGAATTGATGGCATATATCTTGTACAATTTGGATTTGGAATCATTTTATGTATAGTTTGAGGAATTGTTTCCGCTTTGCTTATGACATGTAATTATTGGAGAATTTGATGTAATATTTGAGATTTATATTGTAATTTATTTGAGGACTGTAATGACTGACTGAGTCCCGACGAGAGTTGGGCAGGCGGTCCGCCGAACACTTTGGTTCGCCTGAGGGTGAGGTGGGGCCGTCACAGGTGTTATCAGAGTTTAGGTTTCAGATCTCTGTAGTGTATCCTAGGCATGAAGTTTAGGATTCCGGACTGTGGGTTTGATTTGAAATATCAGTGCTTCTTGTATGACTGAAAGGCGGACAAGTAGGTGTTATTTGACTCTTAGTGTTTGCTTGGAATGCTTGAGTGATTCTTGCGAGATGTCTTAACTTGATTGGTACAAGATGGAATGTCGGGGACGACATTCTTTTAAGGAGGGGAGTTTGTGACATCCCGAAAGAATGAGTGTGAGAACCCAAAAATTTTTATATATTTTCTAGACATTATTTTGTTTCCTTGTTTATAATTTTGTACCTTTCTTCAGGATATTAATTTTCTATACATTTTTATAAAGTAATATAATTTTCAAATCATTTCCTTGATACAAGTTAGTCCACGTTAAGTTTGAAGTGTATTATGGACGTGAGACCCGCTAGTGCAGCAAATGCAATATATTTTTGACAACTTGTTGGAGGTTTGTATTAAGTAATATTATTTTTCAAGGTGCTACGAGATTAGTATTAGAGAGACAAAAAGATAAGTTTTAAACTAAAAGTTGACAAGTGTCACCATTCAATTTACCCTTAGACTTTTGACCAAAATATTTTTACCA
Source organism: Coffea arabica (assembly GCF_036785885.1). Lineage (NCBI taxonomy): Eukaryota > Viridiplantae > Streptophyta > Magnoliopsida > Gentianales > Rubiaceae > Coffea > Coffea arabica. Next base: position 41,220,229 of record NC_092323.1, on the reverse strand, counting down.
TCTTAAAGCTAATTTTGGCCAATTTATTTCTTCATTTTAAGCTCTCTTGGCCGAACTCCTTAGGGAGAAAAAAGAAAGAAACCTCCAACTTCTTTCTTCAATTTCTTGCCTTGATCTCACAATCCAACCGCTAAAACTTTGATTTGCTCCATAAAAACCGTTCTCTTGGTAGAATTAAGGTGAGTGGTGAAGTGGTTTGAGAAACAAAGATGCTAAGTTGCTTGTTGTCTTGAGGTTACAAGGTGAGTTGTTAAGAATCTTTCCCTTTAGCTTTGCTAATGTTCAATTGGTGGCTTTAGTGGTTTAATATGATGACATATGGTGTGATTATGGTTTGTTTATGGTTGGAAGTGAAGGTTTGATGAATTTTGATTTATTCTTGTTATTTTTCTGTTTTGTATGAGGATCATGATTTGATCATGGTATGATGGCTGGTAATGGTGTAAAATGAAGCTTGTATATGTTAGTTGAAGTTGGTTGCGGAAAATTTATGGTTTGCTACGAAATTCCAGGTTTAGGGTTTGAATTTGCCCTGTTCTGATCGGATTTATTTGGGCATGTTAGAGGCTGAATCAGGCTTAAGTTAAAACATGAAAGTTGTAGAAAATAGTGTTAACTAGCTGCCTGTAAAATTTCAGCTCGATATGAGCACTGTAGCATATGAAATGACCGAAATACCCTTGACTGTCCATGAACCCTGTTTCGCGCCCAGATTTCTGTTTTCGTGGAGTTTTCCATTTTTGACCATGAAAATGTATGATTTGGCTTTTGAGGTCTTCATAAGAAATGTAGGTTTATGTCTTGGCTTCGAAACGCTATAAGATTTGTTTCAATCCAATAAGAGTAGCTTCAGTTATGGATATTGTGCCGAAAGGTGTTAAAGGGAACTTTTATAAGTTAATTGCGATCGTTGTGAAAAATTTACGCTTGAGGGAATGAATTCCGGTTTCTAGGGTTTAATTGGGGGTTTTTCTAATGGTGGCTCTTAAGCTTCTAATTAGCTTTGATTGAGGGATATTGTGGCCTAATTGGATGCATTTTATTGCTTATTAACCGTATGTGTGATTGGTGATATATTGTAGGTTGGAAATGAAGCATTTATGGGGAAATGCTGTCCGAACTTTGAGAATGTATGATTGCTTTGAGTTTGTGATTTAGGGCTTGGATTCGGGCAAGGTAATGGTATATGATGGATGGTTTCTGAGCCGTGGGGGTGAGTGACCCTCAACTATTTCCCAAGTACTTCTGAAATGTTTCTTGCATTATTTACTCGACTGCATATCATGCGTGCTTGCATGTGAGTTCATGACATGATTTGGCTTCAATGGGTTCTTGGGGAGTCTTGTGCTGAACACCAACGTCTCCACCCTGTTTATTGTTCATGACATGATCTGGAGCACCAACGTTGCTCCCCCTTATTGTTTAACGTTAAGTGATCTATTTGAGCGTTGGGTGTTTAAGTGCAATGATTTGTCTGGCTCACCAGAGCAATAAACGTATATTTGATTACTGATTCATGACATCATTGAAATGAACTATTGAGAAATTGATTTGATGACTGCTTTTATTGGTTACTCACTGAGCTTCTAACTCACCCCAAAACTATTTTATTCCCCTCCACAGGGCTCGTGGCGAAGGAAGGCTTGTAGTACTTATTCACGTGAATTGATGGCATATATCTTGTACAGTTTGGATTTGGAATCATTTTATGTATAGTTTGGGGAATTGTTTCCGCTTCGCTTATGACATATAATTATTGGAGAATTTGATGTAATATTTGAGATTTATATTGTAATTTATTTGAGGACTGTAATGACTGACTGAGTCCCGACGAGAGTTGGGCAGGCGGTCCGCCGAACCCTTTGGTTCGCCTGAGGGTGTGGTGGGGCCGTCACAGGTGTTATCAGAGTTTAGGTTTCAGATCTCTGTAGTGTATCCTAGGCATGAAGTTTAGGATTCCGGAGTGTGGGTTTGATTTGAAATATCAGTGCTTCTTGTATGACTGAAAGGCGGACAAGTAGGTGTTATTTGACTCTTAGTGTTTGCTTGGAATGCTTGAGTGATTCTTGCGAGATGTCTTAACTTGATTGGTACAAGATGGAATGTCGAGGACGACATTCTTTTAAGGAGGGGAGTTTGTGACATCCCGAAAGAATGAGTGTGAGAACCCAAAAATTTTTATATATTTTCTAGACATTATTTTGTTTCCTTGTTTATAATTTTGTACCTTTCTTCAGGATATTAATTTTCTATACATTTTTATAAAGTAATATAATTTTCAAATCATTTCCTTGACACAAGTTAGTCCACGTTAAGTTTGAAGTGTATTATGGACGTGACACCCGCTAGTGCAGCAAATGCAATATATTTTTGACAACTTGTTGGAGGTTTGTATTAAGTAACATTATTTTTCAAGGTGCTAAGAGATTAGTATTAGAGAGACAAAAAGATAAGTTTTTGACTAAAAGTTGACAAGTGTCACCATTCAATTTATCCTTATACTTTTGACCAAAATATTTTTACCATCTTAAAGCTAATTTTGGCCAATTTATTTCTTCATTTTAAGCTCTCTTGGCCGAACTCCTTAGGGAGAAAAAAGAAAGAAACCTCCAACTTCTTTCTTCAATTTCTTGCCTTTATCTCACAATCCAACCGCTAAAACTTTGATTTGCTCCATAAAAACCGTTCTCTTGGTAGAATTAAGGTGAGTGGTGAAGTGGTTTGAGAAACAAAGATGCTAAGTTGCTTGTTGTCTTGAGGTTACAAGGTGAGTTGTTAAGAATCTTTCCCTTTAGCTTTGCTAATGTTCAATTGGTGGCTTTAGTGGTTTAATATGATGACATATGGTGTGATTATGGTTTGTTTATGGTTGGAAGTGAAGGCTTGATGAATTTTGATTTATTCTTGTTATTTTTCTGTTTTGTATGAGGATCATGGTTTGATCATGGTATGATGGCTGGTAATGGTGTAAAATGAAGCTTGTATATGTTAGTTGAAGTTGGTTGCGGAAAATTTCTGGTTTGCTACGAAATTCCAGGTTTAGGGTTTGAATTTGCCCTGTTCTAATCGGATTTATTTGGGCATGTTAGAGGCTGAATAAGGCTTAAGTTAAAACATGAAAGTTGTAGAAAATAGTGTTAACTAGCTGCCTGTAAAATTTCAGCTCGATATGAGCACTGTAGCATATGAAATGACCGAAATACCCTTGACTGTCCATGAACCCTGTTTCGCGCCCAGATTTCTGTTTTCGTGGAGTTTTCCATTTTTGACCATGAAAATGTATGATTTGGCTTTTGAGGTCTTCATAAGAAATGTAGGTTTATGTCTTGGCTTCGAAACGCTATAAGATTTGTTTCAATCCAATAAGGGTAGCTTCAGTTATGGATATTGTGCCGAAAGGTGTTAAAGGGAACTTTTATAAGTTAATTGCGATCGTTGTGAAAAATTTACGCTTGAGGGAATGAATTCCGGTTTCTAGGGTTTAATTGGGGGTTTTTCTAATGGTGGCTCTTAAGCTTCTAATTAGCTTTGATTGAGGGATATTGTGGCCTAATTGGATGCATTTTATTGCTTATTAACCGTATGTGTGATTGGTGATATATTGTAGGTTGGAAATGAAGCATTTATGGGGAAATGCTGTCCGAACTTTGAGAATGTATGATTGCTTTGAGTTTGTGATTTAGGGCTTGGATTCGGGCAAGGTAATGGTATATGATGGATGGTTTCTGAGCCGTGGGGGTGAGTGACCCTCAACTATTTCCCAAGTACTTCTGAAATGTTTCTTGCATTATTTACTCGACTGCATATCATGCGTGCTTGCATGTGAGTTCATGACATGATTTGGCTTCAATGGGTTCTTGGGGAGTCTTGTGCTGAACACCAACGTCTCCACCCTGTTTATTGTTCATGACATGATCTGGAGCACCAACGTTGCTCCCCCTTATTGTTTAACGTTAAGTGATCTATTTGAGCGTTGGGTGTTTAAGTGCAATGATTTCACTGGCTCACCAGAGCAATAAACGTATATTTGATTACTGATTCATGACATCATTGAAATGAACTATTGAGAAATTGATTTGATGACTGCTTTTATTGGTTACTCACTGAGCTTCTAACTCACCCCAAAACTATTTTATTCCCCTCCACAGGGCTCGTGGCGAAGGAAGGCTTGTAGTACTTATTCACGTGACTGGATGGCATATATATTGTACAGTTTGGATTTGGAATCATTTTATGTATAGTTTGGGAAATTGTTTCCGCTTCGCTTATGACATGTAATTATTGGAGAATTTGATGTAATATTTGAGATTTATATTGTAATTTATTTGAGGACTGTAATGACTGACTGAGTCCCGACGAGAGTTGGGCAGGCGGTCCGCCGAACCCTTTGGTTCGCCTGAGGGTGAGGTGGGGCCGTCACAGGTGTTATCAGAGTTTAGGTTTCAGATCTCTGTAGTGTATCCTAGGCATGAAGTTTAGGATTCCGGACTGTGGGTTTGATTTGAAATATCAGTGCTTCTTGTATGACTGAAAGGCGGACAAGTAGGTGTTATTTGACTCTTAGTGTTTGCTTGGAATGCTTGAGTGATTCTTGCGAGATGTCTTAACTTGATTGGTACAAGATGGAATGTCGAGGACGACATTCTTTTAAGGAGGGGAGTTTGTGACATCCCGAAAGAATGAGTGTGAGAACCCAAAAATTTTTATATATTTTCTAGACATTATTTTGTTTCCTTGTTTATAATTTTGTACCTTTCTTCAGGATATTAATTTTCTATACATTTTTATAAAGTAATATAATTTTCAAATCATTTCCTTGACACAAGTTAGTCCACGTTAAGTTTGAAGTGTATTATGGACGTGACACCCGCTAGTGCAGCAAATGCAATATATTTTTGACAACTTGTTGGAGGTTTGTATTAAGTAATATTATTTTTCAAGGTGCTAAGAGATTAGTATTAGAGAGACAAAAAGATAAGTTTTAAACTAAAAGTTGACAAGTGTCACCATTCAATTTATCCTTAGACTTTTGACCAAAATATTTTTACCATCTTAAAGCTAATTTTGGCCAATTTATTTCTTCATTTTAAGCTCTCTTGGCCGAACTCCTTAGGGAGAAAAAAGAAAGAAACCTCCAACTTCTTTCTTCAATTTCTTGCCTTGATCTCACAATCCAACCGCTAAAACTTTGATTTGCTCCATAAAAACCGTTCTCTTGGTAGAATTAAGGTGAGTGGTGAAGTGGTTTGAGAAACAAAGATGCTAAGTTGCTTGTTGTCTTGAGGTTACAAGGTGAGTTGTTAAGAATCTTTCCCTTTAGCTTTGCTAATGTTCAATTGGTGGCTTTAGTGGTTTAATATGATGACATATGGTGTGATTATGGTTTGTTTATGGTTGGAAGTGAAGGTTTGATGAATTTTGATTTATTCTTGTTATTTTTCTGTTTTGTATGAGGATCATGGTTTGATCATGGTATGATGGCTGGTAATGGTGTAAAATGAAGCTTGTATATGTTAGTTGAAGTTGGTTGCGGAAAATTTCTGGTTTGCTACGAAATTCCAGGTTTAGGGTTTGAATTTGCCCTGTTCTGATCGGATTTATTTGGGCATGTTAGAGGCTGAATGAGGCTTAAGTTAAAACATGAAAGTTGTAGAAAATAGTGTTAACTAGCTGCCTGTAAAATTTCAGCTCGATATGAGCACTGTAGCATATGAAATGACCGAAATACCCTTGACTGTCCATGAACCCTGTTTCGCGCCCAGATTTCTGTTTTCGTGGAGTTTTCCATTTTTGACCATGAAAATGTATGATTTGGCTTTTGAGGTCTTCATAAGAAATGTAGGTTTATGTCTTGGCTTCGAAACGCTATAAGATTTGTTTCAATCCAATAAGGGTAGCTTCAGTTATGGATATTGTGCCGAAAGGTGTTAAAGGGAACTTTTATAAGTTAATTGCGATCGTTGTGAAAAATTTACGCTTGAGGGAATGAATTCCGGTTTCTAGGGTTTAATTGGGGGTTTTTCTAATGGTGGCTCTTAAGCTTCTAATTAGCTTTGATTGAGGGATATTGTGGCCTAATTGGATGCATTTTATTGCTTATTAACCGTATGTGTGATTGGTGATATATTGTAGGTTGGAAATGAAGCATTTATGGGGAAATGCTGTCCGAACTTTGAGAATGTATGATTGCTTTGAGTTTGTGATTTAGGGCTTGGATTCGGGCAAGGTAATGGTATATGATGGATGGTTTCTGAGCCGTGGGGGTGAGTGACCCTCAACTATTTCCCAAGTACTTCTGAAATGTTTCTTGCATTATTTACTCGACTGCATATCATGCGTGCTTGCATGTGAGTTCATGACATGATTTGGCTTTAATGGGTTCTTGGGGAGTCTTGTGCTGAACACCAACGTCTCCACCCTGTTTATTGTTCATGACATGATCTGGAGCACCAACGTTGCTCCCCCTTATTGTTTAACGTTAAGTGATCTATTTGAGCGTTGGGTGTTTAAGTGCAATGATTTCACTGGCTCACCAGAGCAATAAACGTATATTTGATTACTGATTCATGACATCATTGAAATGAACTATTGAGAAATTGATTTGATGACTGCTTTTATTGGTTACTCACTGAGCTTCTAACTCACCCCAAAACTATTTTATTCCCCTCCACAGGGCTCGTGGCGAAGGAAGGCTTGTAGTACTTATTCACGTGACTGGATGGCATATATATTGTACAGTTTGGATTTGGAATCATTTTATGTATAGTTTGGGAAATTGTTTCCGCTTCGCTTATGACATGTAATTATTGGAGAATTTGATGTAATATTTGAGATTTATATTGTAATTTATTTGAGGACTGTAATGACTGACTGAGTCCCGACGAGAGTTGGGCAGGCGGTCCGCCGAACCCTTTGGTTCGCCTGAGGGTGAGGTGGGGCCGTCACAGGTGTTATCAGAGTTTAGGTTTCAGATCTCTGTAGTGTATCCTAGGCATGAAGTTTAGGATTCCGGACTGTGGGTTTGATTTGAAATATCAGTGCTTCTTGTATGACTGAAAGGCGGACAAGTAGGTGTTATTTGACTCTTAGTGTTTGCTTGGAATGCTTGAGTGATTCTTGCGAGATGTCTTAACTTGATTGGTACAAGATGGAATGTCGAGGACGACATTCTTTTAAGGAGGGGAGTTTGTGACATCCCGAAAGAATGAGTGTGAGAACCCAAAAATTTTTATATATTTTCTAGACATTATTTTGTTTCCTTGTTTATAATTTTGTACCTTTCTTCAGGATATTAATTTTCTATACATTTTTATAAAGTAATATAATTTTCAAATCATTTCCTTGACACAAGTTAGTCCACGTTAAGTTTGAAGTGTATTATGGACGTGACACCCGCTAGTGCAGCAAATGCAATATATTTTTGACAACTTGTTGGAGGTTTGTATTAAGTAATATTATTTTTCAAGGTGCTAAGAGATTAGTATTAGAGAGACAAAAAGATAAGTTTTAAACTAAAAGTTGACAAGTGTCACCATTCAATTTATCCTTAGACTTTTGACCAAAATATTTTTACCATCTTAAAGCTAATTTTGGCCAATTTATTTCTTCATTTTAAGCTCTCTTGGCCGAACTCCTTAGGGAGAAAAAAGAAAGAAACCTCCAACTTCTTTCTTCAATTTCTTGCCTTGATCTCACAATCCAACCGCTAAAACTTTGATTTGCTCCATAAAAACCGTTCTCTTGGTAGAATTAAGGTGAGTGGTGAAGTGGTTTGAGAAACAAAGATGCTAAGTTGCTTGTTGTCTTGAGGTTACAAGGTGAGTTGTTAAGAATCTTTCCCTTTAGCTTTGCTAATGTTCAATTGGTGGCTTTAGTGGTTTAATATGATGACATATGGTGTGATTATGGTTTGTTTATGGTTGGAAGTGAAGGTTTGATGAATTTTGATTTATTCTTGTTATTTTTCTGTTTTGTATGAGGATCATGGTTTGATCATGGTATGATGGCTGGTAATGGTGTAAAATGAAGCTTGTATATGTTAGTTGAAGTTGGTTGCGGAAAATTTCTGGTTTGCTACGAAATTCCAGGTTTAGGGTTTGAATTTGCCCTGTTCTGATCGGATTTATTTGGGCATGTTAGAGGCTGAATCAGGCTTAAGTTAAAACATGAAAGTTGTAGAAAATAGTGTTAACTAGCTGCCTGTAAAATTTCAGCTCGATATGAGCACTGTAGCATATGAAATGACCGAAATACCCTTGACTGTCCATGAACCCTGTTTCGCGCCCAGATTTCTGTTTTCGTGGAGTTTTCCATTTTTGACCATGAAAATGTATGATTTGACTTTTGAGGTTTTCATAAGAAATGTAGGTTTATGTCTTGGCTTCGAAACGCTATAAGATTTGTTTCAATCCAATAAGGGTAGCTTCAGTTATGGATATTGTGCCGAAAGGTGTTAAAGGGAACTTTTATAAGTTAATTGCGATCGTTGTGAAAAATTTACGCTTGAGGGAATGAATTCCGGTTTCTAGGGTTTAATTGGGGGTTTTTCTAATGGTGGCTCTTAAACTTCTAATTAGCTTTGATTGAGGGATATTGTGGCCTAATTGGATGCATTTTATTGCTTATTAACCGTATGTGTGATTGGTGATATATTGTAGGTTGGAAATGAAGCATTTATGGGGAAATGCTGTCCGAACTTTGAGAATGTATGATTGCTTTGAGTTTGTGATTTAGGGCTTGGATTCGGGCAAGGTAATGGTATATGATGGATGGTTTCTGAGCCGTGGGGGTGAGTGACCCTCAACTATTTCCCAAGTACTTCTGAAATGTTTCTTGCATTATTTACTCGACTGCATATCATGCGTGCTTGCATGTGAGTTCATGACATGATTTGGCTTCAATGGGTTCTTGGGGAGTCTTGTGCTGAACACCAACGTCTCCACCCTGTTTATTGTTCATGACATGATCTGGAGCACCAACGTTGCTCCCCCTTATTGTTTAACGTTAAGTGATCTATTTGAGCGTTGGGTGTTTAAGTGCAATGATTTGTCTGGCTCACCAGAGCAATAAACGTATATTTGATTACTGATTCATGACATCATTGAAATGAACTATTGAGAAATTGATTTGATGACTGCTTTTATTGGTTACTCACTGAGCTTCTAACTCACCCCAAAACTATTTTATTCCCCTCCACAGGGCTCGTGGCGAAGGAAGGCTTGTAGTACTTATTCACGTGACTGGATGGCATATATATTGTACAGTTTGGATTTGGAATCATTTTATGTATAGTTTGGGAAATTGTTTCCGCTTCGCTTATGACATGTAATTATTGGAGAATTTGATGTAATATTTGAGATTTATATTGTAATTTATTTGAGGACTGTAATGACTGACTGAGTCCCGACGAGAGTTGGGCAGGCGGTCCGCCGAACCCTTTGGTTCGCCTGAGGGTGAGGTGGGGCCGTCACAGGTGTTATCAGAGTTTAGGTTTCAGATCTCTGTAGTGTATCCTAGGCATGAAGTTTAGGATTCCGGACTGTGGGTTTGATTTGAAATATCAGTGCTTCTTGTATGACTGAAAGGCGGACAAGTAGGTGTTATTTGACTCTTAGTGTTTGCTTGGAATGCTTGAGTGATTCTTGCGAGATGTCTTAACTTGATTGGTACAAGATGGAATGTCGAGGACGACATTCTTTTAAGGAGGGGAGTTTGTGACATCCCGAAAGAATGAGTGTGAGAACCCAAAAATTTTTATATATTTTCTAGACATTATTTTGTTTCCTTGTTTATAATTTTGTACCTTTCTTCAGGATATTAATTTTCTATACATTTTTATAAAGTAATATAATTTTCAAATCATTTCCTTGACACAAGTTAGTCCACGTTAAGTTTGAAGTGTATTATGGACGTGACACCCGCTAGTGCAGCAAATGCAATATATTTTTGACAACTTGTTGGAGGTTTGTATTAAGTAATATTATTTTTCAAGGTGCTAAGAGATTAGTATTAGAGAGACAAAAAGATAAGTTTTAAACTAAAAGTTGACAAGTGTCACCATTCAATTTATCCTTAGACTTTTGACCAAAATATTTTTACCATCTTAAAGCTAATTTTGGCCAATTTATTTCTTCATTTTAAGCTCTCTTGGCCGAACTCCTTAGGGAGAAAAAAGAAAGAAACCTCCAACTTCTTTCTTCAATTTCTTGCCTTGATCTCACAATCCAACCGCTAAAACTTTGATTTGCTCCATAAAAACCGTTCTCTTGGTAGAATTAAGGTGAGTGGTGAAGTGGTTTGAGAAACAAAGATGCTAAGTTGCTTGTTGTCTTGAGGTTACAAGGTGAGTTGTTAAGAATCTTTCCCTTTAGCTTTGCTAATGTTCAATTGGTGGCTTTAGTGGTTTAATATGATGACATATGGTGTGATTATGGTTTGTTTATGGTTGGAAGTGAAGGTTTGATGAATTTTGATTTATTCTTGTTATTTTTCTGTTTTGTATGAGGATCATGGTTTGATCATGGTATGATGGCTGGTAATGGTGTAAAATGAAGCTTGTATATGTTAGTTGAAGTTGGTTGCGGAAAATTTCTGGTTTGCTACGAAATTCCAGGTTTAGGGTTTGAATTTGCCCTGTTCTGATCGGATTTATTTGGGCATGTTAGAGGCTGAATCAGGCTTAAGTTAAAACATGAAAGTTGTAGAAAATAGTGTTAACTAGCTGCCTGTAAAATTTCAGCTCGATATGAGCACTGTAGCATATGAAATGACCGAAATACCCTTGACTGTCCATGAACCCTGTTTCGCGCCCAGATTTCTGTTTTCGTGGAGTTTTCCATTTTTGACCATGAAAATGTATGATTTGGCTTTTGAGGTTTTCATAAGAAATGTAGGTTTATGTCTTGGCTTCGAAACGCTATAAGATTTGTTTCAATCCAATAAGGGTAGCTTCAGTTATGGATATTGTGCCGAAAGGTGTTAAAGGGAACTTTTATAAGTTAATTGCGATCGTTGTGAAAAATTTACGCTTGAGGGAATGAATTCCGGTTTCTAGGGTTTAATTGGGGGTTTTTCTAATGGTGGCTCTTAAGCTTCTAATTAGCTTTGATTGAGGGATATTGTGGCCTAATTGGATGCATTTTATTGCTTATTAACCGTATGTGTGATTGGTGATATATTGTAGGTTGGAAATGAAGCATTTATGGGGAAATGCTGTCCGAACTTTGAGAATGTATGATTGCTTTGAGTTTGTGATTTAGGGCTTGGATTCGGGCAAGGTAATGGTATATGATGGATGGTTTCTGAGCCGTGGGGGTGAGTGACCCTCAACTATTTCCCAAGTACTTCTGAAATGTTTCTTGCATTATTTACTCGACTGCATATCATGCGTGCTTGCATGTGAGTTCATGACATGATTTGGCTTCAATGGGTTCTTGGGGAGTCTTGTGCTGAACACCAACGTCTCCACCCTGTTTATTGTTCATGACATGATCTGGAGCACCAACGTTGCTCCCCCTTATTGTTTAACGTTAAGTGATCTATTTGAGCGTTGGGTGTTTAAGTGCAATGATTTGTCTGGCTCACCAGAGCAATAAACGTATATTTGATTACTGATTCATGACATCATTGAAATGAACTATTGAGAAATTGATTTGATGACTGCTTTTATTGGTTACTCACTGAGCTTCTAACTCACCCCAAAACTATTTTATTCCCCTCCACAGGGCTCGTGGCGAAGGAAGGCTTGTAGTACTTATTCACGTGAATTGATGGCATATATCTTGTACAGTTTGGATTTGGAATCATTTTATGTATAGTTTGAGGAATTGTTTCCGCTTCGCTTATGACATGTAATTATTGGAGAATTTGATGTAATATTTGAGATTTATATTGTAATTTATTTGAGGACTGTAATGACTGACTGAGTCCCGACGAGAGTTGGGCAGGCGGTCCGCCGAACACTTTGGTTCGCCTGAGGGTGAGGTGGGGCCGTCACAGGTGTTATCAGAGTTTAGGTTTCAGATCTCTGTAGTGTATCCTAGGCATGAAGTTTAGGATTCCGGACTGTGGGTTTGATTTGAAATATCAGTGCTTCTTGTATGACTGAAAGGCGGACAAGTAGGTGTTATTTGACTCTTAGTGTTTGCTTGGAATGCTTGAGTGATTCTTGCGAGATGTCTTAACTTGATTGGTACAAGATGGAATGTCGAGGACGACATTCTTTTAAGGAGGGGAGTTTGTGACATCCCGAAAGAATGAGTGTGAGAACCCAAAAATTTTTATATATTTTCTAGACATTATTTTGTTTCCTTGTTTATAATTTTGTACCTTTCTTCAGGATATTAATTTTCTATACATTTTTATAAAGTAATATAATTTTCAAATCATTTCCTTGACACAAGTTAGTCCACGTTAAGTTTGAAGTGTATTATGGACGTGACACCCGCTAGTGCAGCAAATGCAATATATTTTTGACAACTTGTTGGAGGTTTGTATTAAGTAATATTATTTTTCAAGGTGCTAAGAGATTAGTATTAGAGAGACAAAAAGATAAGTTTTAAACTAAAAGTTGACAAGTGTCACCATTCAATTTACCCTTAGACTTTTGACCAAAATATTTTTACCATCTTAAGGCTAATTTTGGCCAATTTATTTCTTCATTTTAAGCTCTCTTGGCCGAACTCCTTAGGGAGAAAAAAGAAAGAAACCTCCAACTTCTTTCTTCAATTTCTTGCCTTGATCTCACAATCCAACCGCTAAAACTTTGATTTGCTCCATAAAAACCGTTCTCTTGGTAGAATTAAGGTGAGTGGTGAAGTGGTTTGAGAAACAAAGATGCTAAGTTGCTTGTTGTCTTGAGGTTACAAGGTGAGTTGTTAAGAATCTTTCCCTTTAGCTTTGCTAATGTTCAATTGGTGGCTTTAGTGGTTTAATATGATGACATATGGTGTGATTATGGTTTGTTTATGGTTGGAAGTGAAGGTTTGATGAATTTTGATTTATTCTTGTTATTTTTCTGTTTTGTATGAGGATCATGGTTTGATCATGGTATGATGGCTGGTAATGGTGTAAAATGAAGCTTGTATATGTTAGTTGAAGTTGGTTGCGGAAAATTTCTGGTTTGCTACGAAATTCCAGGTTTAGGGTTTGAATTTGCCCTGTTCTGATCGGATTTATTTGGGCATGTTAGAGGCTGAATCAGGCTTAAGTTAAAACATGAAAGTTGTAGAAAATAGTGTTAACTAGCTGCCTGTAAAATTTCAGCTCGATATGAGCACTGTAGCATATGAAATGACCGAAATACCCTTGACTGTCCATGAACCCTGTTTCGCGCCCAGATTTCTGTTTTCGTGGAGTTTTCCATTTTTGACCATGAAAATGTATGATTTGGCTTTTGAGGTTTTCATAAGAAATGTAGGTTTATGTCTTGGCTTCGAAACGCTATAAGATTTGTTTCAATCCAATAAGGGCAGCTTCAGTTATGGATATTGTGCCGAAAGGTGTTAAAGGGAACTTTTATAAGTTAATTGCGATCGTTGTGAAAAATTTACGCTTGAGGGAATGAATTCCGGTTTCTAGGGTTTAATTGGGGGTTTTTCTAATGGTGGCTCTTAAGCTTCTAATTAGCTTTGATTGAGGGATATTGTGGCCTAATTGGATGCATTTTATTGCTTATTAACCGTATGTGTGATTGGTGATATATTGTAGGTTGGAAATGAAGCATTTATGGGGAAATGCTGTCCGAACTTTGAGAATGTATGATTGCTTTGAGTTTGTGATTTAGGGCTTGGATTCGGGAAAGGTAATGGTATATGATGGATGGTTTCTGAGCCGTGGGGGTGAGTGACCCTCAACTATTTCCCAAGTACTTCTGAAATGTTTCTTGCATTATTTACTCGACTGCATATCATGCGTGCTTGCATGTGAGTTCATGACATGATTTGGCTTTAATGGGTTCTTGGGGAGTCTTGTGCTGAACACCAACGTCTCCACCCTGTTTATTGTTCATGACATGATCTGGAGCACCAACGTTGCTCCCCCTTATTGTTTAACGTTAAGTGATCTATTTGAGCGTTGGGTGTTTAAGTGCAATGATTTCACTGGCTCACCAGAGCAATAAACGTATATTTGATTACTGATTCATGACATCATTGAAATGAACTATTGAGAAATTGATTTGATGACTGCTTTTATTGGTTACTCACTGAGCTTCTAACTCACCCCAAAACTATTTTATTCCCCTCCACAGGGCTCGTGGCGAAGGAAGGCTTGTAGTACTTATTCACGTGACTGGATGGCATGTATATTGTACAGTTTGGATTTGGAATCATTTTATGTATAGTTTGGGAAATTGTTTCCGCTTCGCTTATGACATGTAATTATTGGAGAATTTGATGTAATATTTGAGATTTATATTGTAATTTATTTGAGGACTGTAATGACTGACTGAGTCCCGACGAGAGTTGGGCAGGCGGTCCGCCGAACACTTTGGTTCGCCTGAGGGTGAGGTGGGGCCGTCACAGGTGTTATCAGAGTTTAGGTTTCAGATCTCTGTAGTGTATCCTAGGCATGAAGTTTAGGATTCCGGACTGTGGGTTTGATTTGAAATATCAGTGCTTCTTGTATGACTGAAAGGCGGACAAGTAGGTGTTATTTGACTCTTAGTGTTTGCTTGGAATGCTTGAGTGATTCTTGCGAGATGTCTTAACTTGATTGGTACAAGATGGAATGTCGGGGACGACATTCTTTTAAGGAGGGGAGTTTGTGACATCCCGAAAGAATGAGTGTGAGAATCCAAAAATTTTTATATATTTTCTAGACATTATTTTGTTTCCTTGTTTATAATTTTGTACCTTTCTTCAGGATATTAATTTTCTATACATTTTTATAAAGTAATATAATTTTCAAATCATTTCCTTGATACAAGTTAGTCCACGTTAAGTTTGAAGTGTATTATGGACGTGAGACCCGCTAGTGCAGCAAATGCAATATATTTTTGACAACTTGTTGGAGGTTTGTATTAAGTAATATTATTTTTCAAGGTGCTACGAGATTAGTATTAGAGAGACAAAAAGATAAGTTTTAAACTAAAAGTTGACAAGTGTCACCATTCAATTTACCCTTAGACTTTTGACCAAAATATTTTTACCATCTTAAAGCTAATTTTGGCCAATTTATTTCTTCATTTTAAGCTCTCTTGGCCGAACTCCTTAGGGAGAAAAAAGAAAGAAACCTCCAACTTCTTTCTTCAATTTCTTGCCTTGATCTCACAATCCAACCGCTAAAACTTTGATTTGCTCCATAAAAACCGTTCTCTTGGTAGAATTAAGGTGAGTGGTGAAGTGGTTTGAGAAACAAAGATGCTAAGTTGCTTGTTGTCTTGAGGTTACAAGGTGAGTTGTTAAGAATCTTTCCCTTTAGCTTTGCTAATGTTCAATTGGTGGCTTTAGTGGTTTAATATGATGACATATGGTGTGATTATGGTTTGTTTATGGTTGGAAGTGAAGGTTTGATGAATTTTGATTTATTCTTGTTATTTTTCTGTTTTGTATGAGGATCATGGTTTGATCATGGTATGATGGCTGGTAATGGTGTAAAATGAAGCTTGTATATGTTAGTTGAAGTTGGTTGCGGAAAATTTCTGGTTTGCTACGAAATTCCAGGTTTAGGGTTTGAATTTGCCCTGTTCTGATCGGATTTATTTGGGCATGTTAGAGGCTGAATCAGGCTTAAGTTAAAACATGAAAGTTGTAGAAAATAGTGTTAACTAGCTGCCTGTAAAATTTCAGCTCGATATGAGCACTGTAGCATATGAAATGACCGAAATACCCTTGACTGTCCATGAACCCTGTTTCGCGCCCAGATTTCTGTTTTCGTGGAGTTTTCCATTTTTGACCATGAAAATGTATGATTTGGCTTTTGAGGTCTTCATAAGAAATGTAGGTTTATGTCTTGGCTTCGAAACGCTATAAGATTTGTTTCAATCCAATAAGAGTAGCTTCAGTTATGGATATTGTGCCGAAAGGTGTTAAAGGGAACTTTTATAAGTTAATTGCGATCGTTGTGAAAAATTTACGCTTGAGGGAATGAATTCCGGTTTCTAGGGTTTAATTGGGGGTTTTTCTAATGGTGGCTCTTAAGCTTCTAATTAGCTTTGATTGAGGGATATTGTGGCCTAATTGGATGCATTTTATTGCTTATTAACCGTATGTGTGATTGGTGATATATTGTAGGTTGGAAATGAAGCATTTATGGGGAAATGCTGTCCGAACTTTGAGAATGTATGATTGCTTTGAGTTTGTGATTTAGGGCTTGGATTCGGGCAAGGTAATGGTATATGATGGATGGTTTCTGAGCCGTGGGGGTGAGTGACCCTCAACTATTTCCCAAGTACTTCTGAAATGTTTCTTGCATTATTTACTCGACTGCATATCATGCGTGCTTGCATGTGAGTTCATGACATGATTTGGCTTCAATGGGTTCTTGGGGAGTCTTGTGCTGAACACCAACGTCTCCACCCTGTTTATTGTTCATGACATGATCTGGAGCACCAACGTTGCTCCCCCTTATTGTTTAACGTTAAGTGATCTATTTGAGCGTTGGGTGTTTAAGTGCAATGATTTGTCTGGCTCACCAGAGCAATAAACGTATATTTGATTACTGATTCATGACATCATTGAAATGAACTATTGAGAAATTGATTTGATGACTGCTTTTATTGGTTACTCACTGAGCTTCTAACTCACCCCAAAACTATTTTATTCCCCTCCACAGGGCTCGTGGCGAAGGAAGGCTTGTAGTACTTATTCACGTGAATTGATGGCATATATCTTGTACAGTTTGGATTTGGAATCATTTTATGTATAGTTTGAGGAATTGTTTCCGCTTCGCTTATGACATGTAATTATTGGAGAATTTGATGTAATATTTGAGATTTATATTGTAATTTATTTGAGGACTGTAATGACTGACTGAGTCCCGACGAGAGTTGGGCAGGCGGTCCGCCGAACACTTTGGTTCGCCTGAGGGTGAGGTGGGGCCGTCACAGGTGTTATCAGAGTTTAGGTTTCAGATCTCTGTAGTGTATCCTAGGCATGAAGTTTAGGATTCCGGACTGTGGGTTTGATTTGAAATATCAGTGCTTCTTGTATGACTGAAAGGCGGACAAGTAGGTGTTATTTGACTCTTAGTGTTTGCTTGGAATGCTTGAGTGATTCTTGCGAGATGTCTTAACTTGATTGGTACAAGATGGAATGTCGGGGACGACATTCTTTTAAGGAGGGGAGTTTGTGACATCCCGAAAGAATGAGTGTGAGAACCCAAAAATTTTTATATATTTTCTAGACATTATTTTGTTTCCTTGTTTATAATTTTGTACCTTTCTTCAGGATATTAATTTTCTATACATTTTTATAAAGTAATATAATTTTCAAATCATTTCCTTGATACAAGTTAGTCCACGTTAAGTTTGAAGTGTATTATGGACGTGAGACCCGCTAGTGCAGCAAATGCAATATATTTTTGACAACTTGTTGGAGGTTTGTATTAAGTAATATTATTTTTCAAGGTGCTAAGAGATTAGTATTAGAGAGACAAAAAGATAAGTTTTAAACTAAAAGTTGACAAGTGTCACCATTCAATTTACCCTTAGACTTTTGACCAAAATATTTTTACCATCTTAAAGCTAATTTTGGCCAATTTATTTCTTCATTTTAAGCTCTCTTGGCCGAACTCCTTAGGGAGAAAAAAGAAAGAAACCTCCAACTTCTTTCTTCAATTTCTTGCCTTGATCTCACAATCCAACCGCTAAAACTTTGATTTGCTCCATAAAAACCGTTCTCTTGGTAGAATTAAGGTGAGTGGTGAAGTGGTTTGAGAAACAAAGATGCTAAGTTGCTTGTTGTCTTGAGGTTACAAGGTGAGTTGTTAAGAATCTTTCCCTTTAGCTTTGCTAATGTTCAATTGGTGGCTTTAGTGGTTTAATATGATGACATATGGTGTGATTATGGTTTGTTTATGGTTGGAAGTGAAGGCTTGATGAATTTTGATTTATTCTTGTTATTTTTCTGTTTTGTATGAGGATCATGGTTTGATCATGGTATGATGGCTGGTAATGGTGTAAAATGAAGCTTGTATATGTTAGTTGAAGTTGGTTGCGGAAAATTTCTGGTTTGCTACGAAATTCCAGGTTTAGGGTTTGAATTTGCCCTGTTCTAATCGGATTTATTTGGGCATGTTAGAGGCTGAATAAGGCTTAAGTTAAAACATGAAAGTTGTAGAAAATAGTGTTAACTAGCTGCCTGTAAAATTTCAGCTCGATATGAGCACTGTAGCATATGAAATGACCGAAATACCCTTGACTGTCCATGAACCCTGTTTCGCGCCCAGATTTCTGTTTTCGTGGAGTTTTCCATTTTTGACCATGAAAATGTATGATTTGGCTTTTGAGGTCTTCATAAGAAATGTAGGTTTATGTCTTGGCTTCGAAACGCTATAAGATTTGTTTCAATCCAATAAGGGTAGCTTCAGTTATGGATATTGTGCCGAAAGGTGTTAAAGGGAACTTTTATAAGTTAATTGCGATCGTTGTGAAAAATTTACGCTTGAGGGAATGAATTCCGGTTTCTAGGGTTTAATTGGGGGTTTTTCTAATGGTGGCTCTTAAGCTTCTAATTAGCTTTGATTGAGGGATATTGTGGCCTAATTGGATGCATTTTATTGCTTATTAACCGTATGTGTGATTGGTGATATATTGTAGGTTGGAAATGAAGCATTTATGGGGAAATGCTGTCCGAACTTTGAGAATGTATGATTGCTTTGAGTTTGTGATTTAGGGCTTGGATTCGGGAAAGGTAATGGTATATGATGGATGGTTTCTGAGCCGTGGGGGTGAGTGACCCTCAACTATTTCCCAAGTACTTCTGAAATGTTTCTTGCATTATTTACTCGACTGCATATCATGCGTGCTTGCATGTGAGTTCATGACATGATTTGGCTTTAATGGGTTCTTGGGGAGTCTTGTGCTGAACACCAACGTCTCCACCCTGTTTATTGTTCATGACATGATCTGGAGCACCAACGTTGCTCCCCCTTATTGTTTAACGTTAAGTGATCTATTTGAGCGTTGGGTGTTTAAGTGCAATGATTTCACTGGCTCACCAGAGCAATAAACGTATATTTGATTACTGATTCATGACATCATTGAAATGAACTATTGAGAAATTGATTTGATGACTGCTTTTATTGGTTACTCACTGAGCTTCTAACTCACCCCAAAACTATTTTATTCCCCTCCACAGGGCTCGTGGCGAAGGAAGGCTTGTAGTACTTATTCACGTGACTGGATGGCATATATATTGTACAGTTTGGATTTGGAATCATTTTATGTATAGTTTGGGAAATTGTTTCCGCTTCGCTTATGACATGTAATTATTGGAGAATTTGATGTAATATTTGAGATTTATATTGTAATTTATTTGAGGACTGTAATGACTGACTGAGTCCCGACGAGAGTTGGGCAGGCGGTCCGCCGAACCCTTTGGTTCGCCTGAGGGTGAGGTGGGGCCGTCACAGGTGTTATCAGAGTTTAGGTTTCAGATCTCTGTAGTGTATCCTAGGCATGAAGTTTAGGATTCCGGACTGTGGGTTTGATTTGAAATATCAGTGCTTCTTGTATGACTGAAAGGCGGACAAGTAGGTGTTATTTGACTCTTAGTGTTTGCTTGGAATGCTTGAGTGATTCTTGCGAGATGTCTTAACTTGATTGGTACAAGATGGAATGTCGAGGACGACATTCTTTTAAGGAGGGGAGTTTGTGACATCCCGAAAGAATGAGTGTGAGAACCCAAAAATTTTTATATATTTTCTAGACATTATTTTGTTTCCTTGTTTATAATTTTGTACCTTTCTTCAGGATATTAATTTTCTATACATTTTTATAAAGTAATATAATTTTCAAATCATTTCCTTGACACAAGTTAGTCCACGTTAAGTTTGAAGTGTATTATGGACGTGACACCCGCTAGTGCAGCAAATGCAATATATTTTTGACAACTTGTTGGAGGTTTGTATTAAGTAATATTATTTTTCAAGGTGCTAAGAGATTAGTATTAGAGAGACAAAAAGATAAGTTTTAAACTAAAAGTTGACAAGTGTCACCATTCAATTTACCCTTAGACTTTTGACCAAAATATTTTTACCATCTTAAAGCTAATTTTGGCCAATTTATTTCTTCATTTTAAGCTCTCTTGGCCGAACTCCTTAGGGAGAAAAAAGAAAGAAACCTCCAACTTCTTTCTTCAATTTCTTGCCTTGATCTCACAATCCAACCGCTAAAACTTTGATTTGCTCCATAAAAACCGTTCTCTTGGTAGAATTAAGGTGAGTGGTGAAGTGGTTTGAGAAACAAAGATGCTAAGTTGCTTGTTGTCTTGAGGTTACAAGGTGAGTTGTTAAGAATCTTTCCCTTTAGCTTTGCTAATGTTCAATTGGTGGCTTTAGTGGTTTAATATGATGACATATGGTGTGATTATGGTTTGTTTATGGTTGGAAGTGAAGGTTTGATGAATTTTGATTTATTCTTGTTATTTTTCTGTTTTGTATGAGGATCATGGTTTGATCATGGTATGATGGCTGGTAATGGTGTAAAATGAAGCTTGTATATGTTAGTTGAAGTTGGTTGCGGAAAATTTCTGGTTTGCTACGAAATTCCAGGTTTAGGGTTTGAATTTGCCCTGTTCTGATCGGATTTATTTGGGCATGTTAGAGGCTGAATGAGGCTTAAGTTAAAACATGAAAGTTGTAGAAAATAGTGTTAACTAGCTGCCTGTAAAATTTCAGCTCGATATGAGCACTGTAGCATATGAAATGACCGAAATACCCTTGACTGTCCATGAACCCTGTTTCGCGCCCAGATTTCTGTTTTCGTGGAGTTTTCCATTTTTGACCATGAAAATGTATGATTTGGCTTTTGAGGTCTTCATAAGAAATGTAGGTTTATGTCTTGGCTTCGAAACGCTATAAGATTTGTTTCAATCCAATAAGGGTAGCTTCAGTTATGGATATTGTGCCGAAAGGTGTTAAAGGGAACTTTTATAAGTTAATTGCGATCGTTGTGAAAAATTTACGCTTGAGGGAATGAATTCCGGTTTCTAGGGTTTAATTGGGGGTTTTTCTAATGGTGGCTCTTAAGCTTCTAATTAGCTTTGATTGAGGGATATTGTGGCCTAATTGGATGCATTTTATTGCTTATTAACCGTATGTGTGATTGGTGATATATTGTAGGTTGGAAATGAAGCATTTATGGGGAAATGCTGTCCGAACTTTGAGAATGTATGATTGCTTTGAGTTTGTGATTTAGGGCTTGGATTCGGGCAAGGTAATGGTATATGATGGATGGTTTCTGAGCCGTGGGGGTGAGTGACCCTCAACTATTTCCCAAGTACTTCTGAAATGTTTCTTGCATTATTTACTCGACTGCATATCATGCGTGCTTGCATGTGAGTTCATGACATGATTTGGCTTTAATGGGTTCTTGGGGAGTCTTGTGCTGAACACCAACGTCTCCACCCTGTTTATTGTTCATGACATGATCTGGAGCACCAACGTTGCTCCCCCTTATTGTTTAACGTTAAGTGATCTATTTGAGCGTTGGGTGTTTAAGTGCAATGATTTCACTGGCTCACCAGAGCAATAAACGTATATTTGATTACTGATTCATGACATCATTGAAATGAACTATTGAGAAATTGATTTGATGACTGCTTTTATTGGTTACTCACTGAGCTTCTAACTCACCCCAAAACTATTTTATTCCCCTCCACAGGGCTCGTGGCGAAGGAAGGCTTGTAGTACTTATTCACGTGACTGGATGGCATATATATTGTACAGTTTGGATTTGGAATCATTTTATGTATAGTTTGGGAAATTGTTTCCGCTTCGCTTATGACATGTAATTATTGGAGAATTTGATGTAATATTTGAGATTTATATTGTAATTTATTTGAGGACTGTAATGACTGACTGAGTCCCGACGAGAGTTGGGCAGGCGGTCCGCCGAACCCTTTGGTTCGCCTGAGGGTGAGGTGGGGCCGTCACAGGTGTTATCAGAGTTTAGGTTTCAGATCTCTGTAGTGTATCCTAGGCATGAAGTT
The DNA here is from genome assembly GCF_036785885.1 of Coffea arabica. NCBI lineage: Eukaryota > Viridiplantae > Streptophyta > Magnoliopsida > Gentianales > Rubiaceae > Coffea > Coffea arabica. The sequence goes on along the minus strand of NC_092323.1, from coordinate 41,198,078 downwards.
TAGGATTCCGGACTGTGGGTTTGATTTGAAATATCAGTGCTTCTTGTATGACTGAAAGGCGGACAAGTAGGTGTTATTTGACTCTTAGTGTTTGCTTGGAATGCTTGAGTGATTCTTGCGAGATGTCTTAACTTGATTGGTACAAGATGGAATGTCGAGGACGACATTCTTTTAAGGAGGGGAGTTTGTGACATCCCGAAAGAATGAGTGTGAGAACCCAAAAATTTTTATATATTTTCTAGACATTATTTTGTTTCCTTGTTTATAATTTTGTACCTTTCTTCAGGATATTAATTTTCTATACATTTTTATAAAGTAATATAATTTTCAAATCATTTCCTTGACACAAGTTAGTCCACGTTAAGTTTGAAGTGTATTATGGACGTGACACCCGCTAGTGCAGCAAATGCAATATATTTTTGACAACTTGTTGGAGGTTTGTATTAAGTAATATTATTTTTCAAGGTGCTAAGAGATTAGTATTAGAGAGACAAAAAGATAAGTTTTAAACTAAAAGTTGACAAGTGTCACCATTCAATTTACCCTTAGACTTTTGACCAAAATATTTTTACCATCTTAAAGCTAATTTTGGCCAATTTATTTCTTCATTTTAAGCTCTCTTGGCCGAACTCCTTAGGGAGAAAAAAGAAAGAAACCTCCAACTTCTTTCTTCAATTTCTTGCCTTGATCTCACAATCCAACCGCTAAAACTTTGATTTGCTCCATAAAAACCGTTCTCTTGGTAGAATTAAGGTGAGTGGTGAAGTGGTTTGAGAAACAAAGATGCTAAGTTGCTTGTTGTCTTGAGGTTACAAGGTGAGTTGTTAAGAATCTTTCCCTTTAGCTTTGCTAATGTTCAATTGGTGGCTTTAGTGGTTTAATATGATGACATATGGTGTGATTATGGTTTGTTTATGGTTGGAAGTGAAGGTTTGATGAATTTTGATTTATTCTTGTTATTTTTCTGTTTTGTATGAGGATCATGGTTTGATCATGGTATGATGGCTGGTAATGGTGTAAAATGAAGCTTGTATATGTTAGTTGAAGTTGGTTGCGGAAAATTTCTGGTTTGCTACGAAATTCCAGGTTTAGGGTTTGAATTTGCCCTGTTCTGATCGGATTTATTTGGGCATGTTAGAGGCTGAATCAGGCTTAAGTTAAAACATGAAAGTTGTAGAAAATAGTGTTAACTAGCTGCCTGTAAAATTTCAGCTCGATATGAGCACTGTAGCATATGAAATGACCGAAATACCCTTGACTGTCCATGAACCCTGTTTCGCGCCCAGATTTCTGTTTTCGTGGAGTTTTCCATTTTTGACCATGAAAATGTATGATTTGGCTTTTGAGGTCTTCATAAGAAATGTAGGTTTATGTCTTGGCTTCGAAACGCTATAAGATTTGTTTCAATCCAATAAGGGTAGCTTCAGTTATGGATATTGTGCCGAAAGGTGTTAAAGGGAACTTTTATAAGTTAATTGCGATCGTTGTGAAAAATTTACGCTTGAGGGAATGAATTCCGGTTTCTAGGGTTTAATTGGGGGTTTTTCTAATGGTGGCTCTTAAGCTTCTAATTAGCTTTGATTGAGGGATATTGTGGCCTAATTGGATGCATTTTATTGCTTATTAACCGTATGTGTGATTGGTGATATATTGTAGGTTGGAAATGAAGCATTTATGGGGAAATGCTGTCCGAACTTTGAGAATGTATGATTGCTTTGAGTTTGTGATTTAGGGCTTGGATTCGGGCAAGGTAATGGTATATGATGGATGGTTTCTGAGCCGTGGGGGTGAGTGACCCTCAACTATTTCCCAAGTACTTCTGAAATGTTTCTTGCATTATTTACTCGACTGCATATCATGCGTGCTTGCATGTGAGTTCATGACATGATTTGGCTTTAATGGGTTCTTGGGGAGTCTTGTGCTGAACACCAACGTCTCCACCCTGTTTATTGTTCATGACATGATCTGGAGCACCAACGTTGCTCCCCCTTATTGTTTAACGTTAAGTGATCTATTTGAGCGTTGGGTGTTTAAGTGCAATGATTTCACTGGCTCACCAGAGCAATAAACGTATATTTGATTACTGATTCATGACATCATTGAAATGAACTATTGAGAAATTGATTTGATGACTGCTTTTATTGGTTACTCACTGAGCTTCTAACTCACCCCAAAACTATTTTATTCCCCTCCACAGGGCTCGTGGCGAAGGAAGGCTTGTAGTACTTATTCACGTGACTGGATGGCATATATATTGTACAGTTTGGATTTGGAATCATTTTATGTATAGTTTGGGAAATTGTTTCCGCTTCGCTTATGACATGTAATTATTGGAGAATTTGATGTAATATTTGAGATTTATATTGTAATTTATTTGAGGACTGTAATGACTGACTGAGTCCCGACGAGAGTTGGGCAGGCGGTCCGCCGAACCCTTTGGTTCGCCTGAGGGTGAGGTGGGGCCGTCACAGGTGTTATCAGAGTTTAGGTTTCAGATCTCTGTAGTGTATCCTAGGCATGAAGTTTAGGATTCCGGACTGTGGGTTTGATTTGAAATATCAGTGCTTCTTGTATGACTGAAAGGCGGACAAGTAGGTGTTATTTGACTCTTAGTGTTTGCTTGGAATGCTTGAGTGATTCTTGCGAGATGTCTTAACTTGATTGGTACAAGATGGAATGTCGAGGACGACATTCTTTTAAGGAGGGGAGTTTGTGACATCCCGAAAGAATGAGTGTGAGAACCCAAAAATTTTTATATATTTTCTAGACATTATTTTGTTTCCTTGTTTATAATTTTGTACCTTTCTTCAGGATATTAATTTTCTATACATTTTTATAAAGTAATATAATTTTCAAATCATTTCCTTGACACAAGTTAGTCCACGTTAAGTTTGAAGTGTATTATGGACGTGACACCCGCTAGTGCAGCAAATGCAATATATTTTTGACAACTTGTTGGAGGTTTGTATTAAGTAATATTATTTTTCAAGGTGCTAAGAGATTAGTATTAGAGAGACAAAAAGATAAGTTTTAAACTAAAAGTTGACAAGTGTCACCATTCAATTTACCCTTAGACTTTTGACCAAAATATTTTTACCATCTTAAAGCTAATTTTGGCCAATTTATTTCTTCATTTTAAGCTCTCTTGGCCGAACTCCTTAGGGAGAAAAAAGAAAGAAACCTCCAACTTCTTTCTTCAATTTCTTGCCTTGATCTCACAATCCAACCGCTAAAACTTTGATTTGCTCCATAAAAACCGTTCTCTTGGTAGAATTAAGGTGAGTGGTGAAGTGGTTTGAGAAACAAAGATGCTAAGTTGCTTGTTGTCTTGAGGTTACAAGGTGAGTTGTTAAGAATCTTTCCCTTTAGCTTTGCTAATGTTCAATTGGTGGCTTTAGTGGTTTAATATGATGACATATGGTGTGATTATGGTTTGTTTATGGTTGGAAGTGAAGGTTTGATGAATTTTGATTTATTCTTGTTATTTTTCTGTTTTGTATGAGGATCATGGTTTGATCATGGTATGATGGCTGGTAATGGTGTAAAATGAAGCTTGTATATGTTAGTTGAAGTTGGTTGCGGAAAATTTCTGGTTTGCTACGAAATTCCAGGTTTAGGGTTTGAATTTGCCCTGTTCTGATCGGATTTATTTGGGCATGTTAGAGGCTGAATCAGGCTTAAGTTAAAACATGAAAGTTGTAGAAAATAGTGTTAACTAGCTGCCTGTAAAATTTCAGCTCGATATGAGCACTGTAGCATATGAAATGACCGAAATACCCTTGACTGTCCATGAACCCTGTTTCGCGCCCAGATTTCTGTTTTCGTGGAGTTTTCCATTTTTGACCATGAAAATGTATGATTTGGCTTTTGAGGTCTTCATAAGAAATGTAGGTTTATGTCTTGGCTTCGAAACGCTATAAGATTTGTTTCAATCCAATAAGGGTAGCTTCAGTTATGGATATTGTGCCGAAAGGTGTTAAAGGGAACTTTTATAAGTTAATTGCGATCGTTGTGAAAAATTTACGCTTGAGGGAATGAATTCCGGTTTCTAGGGTTTAATTGGGGGTTTTTCTAATGGTGGCTCTTAAGCTTCTAATTAGCTTTGATTGAGGGATATTGTGGCCTAATTGGATGCATTTTATTGCTTATTAACCGTATGTGTGATTGGTGATATATTGTAGGTTGGAAATGAAGCATTTATGGGGAAATGCTGTCCGAACTTTGAGAATGTATGATTGCTTTGAGTTTGTGATTTAGGGCTTGGATTCGGGCAAGGTAATGGTATATGATGGATGGTTTCTGAGCCGTGGGGGTGAGTGACCCTCAACTATTTCCCAAGTACTTCTGAAATGTTTCTTGCATTATTTACTCGACTGCATATCATGCGTGCTTGCATGTGAGTTCATGACATGATTTGGCTTCAATGGGTTCTTGGGGAGTCTTGTGCTGAACACCAACGTCTCCACCCTGTTTATTGTTCATGACATGATCTGGAGCACCAACGTTGCTCCCCCTTATTGTTTAACGTTAAGTGATCTATTTGAGCGTTGGGTGTTTAAGTGCAATGATTTGTCTGGCTCACCAGAGCAATAAACGTATATTTGATTACTGATTCATGACATCATTGAAATGAACTATTGAGAAATTGATTTGATGACTGCTTTTATTGGTTACTCACTGAGCTTCTAACTCACCCCAAAACTATTTTATTCCCCTCCACAGGGCTCGTGGCGAAGGAAGGCTTGTAGTACTTATTCACGTGAATTGATGGCATATATCTTGTACAGTTTGGATTTGGAATCATTTTATGTATAGTTTGGGGAATTGTTTCCGCTTCGCTTATGACATGTAATTATTGGAGAATTTGATGTAATATTTGAGATTTATATTGTAATTTATTTGAGGACTGTAATGACTGACTGAGTCCCGACGAGAGTTGGGCAGGCGGTCCGCCGAACACTTTGGTTCGCCTGAGGGTGAGGTGGGGCCGTCACAGGTGTTATCAGAGTTTAGGTTTCAGATCTCTGTAGTGTATCCTAGGCATGAAGTTTAGGATTCCGGACTGTGGGTTTGATTTGAAATATCAGTGCTTCTTGTATGACTGAAAGGCGGACAAGTAGGTGTTATTTGACTCTTAGTGTTTGCTTGGAATGCTTGAGTGATTCTTGCGAGATGTCTTAACTTGATTGGTACAAGATGGAATGTCGGGGACGACATTCTTTTAAGGAGGGGAGTTTGTGACATCCCGAAAGAATGAGTGTGAGAACCCAAAAATTTTTATATATTTTCTAGACATTATTTTGTTTCCTTGTTTATAATTTTGTACCTTTCTTCAGGATATTAATTTTCTATACATTTTTATAAAGTAATATAATTTTCAAATCATTTCCTTGATACAAGTTAGTCCACGTTAAGTTTGAAGTGTATTATGGACGTGACACCCGCTAGTGCAGCAAATGCAATATATTTTTGACAACTTGTTGGAGGTTTGTATTAAGTAATATTATTTTTCAAGGTGCTAAGAGATTAGTATTAGAGAGACAAAAAGATAAGTTTTAAACTAAAAGTTGACAAGTGTCACCATTCAATTTACCCTTAGACTTTTGACCAAAATATTTTTACCATCTTAAAGCTAATTTTGGCCAATTTATTTCTTCATTTTAAGCTCTCTTGGCCGAACTCCTTAGGGAGAAAAAAGAAAGAAACCTCCAACTTCTTTCTTCAATTTCTTGCCTTGATCTCACAATCCAACCGCTAAAACTTTGATTTGCTCCATAAAAACCGTTCTCTTGGTAGAATTAAGGTGAGTGGTGAAGTGGTTTGAGAAACAAAGATGCTAAGTTGCTTGTTGTCTTGAGGTTACAAGGTGAGTTGTTAAGAATCTTTCCCTTTAGCTTTGCTAATGTTCAATTGGTGGCTTTAGTGGTTTAATATGATGACATATGGTGTGATTATGGTTTGTTTATGGTTGGAAGTGAAGGTTTGATGAATTTTGATTTATTCTTGTTATTTTTCTGTTTTGTATGAGGATCATGGTTTGATCATGGTATGATGGCTGGTAATGGTGTAAAATGAAGCTTGTATATGTTAGTTGAAGTTGGTTGCGGAAAATTTCTGGTTTGCTACGAAATTCCAGGTTTAGGGTTTGAATTTGCCCTGTTCTGATCGGATTTATTTGGGCATGTTAGAGGCTGAATCAGGCTTAAGTTAAAACATGAAAGTTGTAGAAAATAGTGTTAACTAGCTGCCTGTAAAATTTCAGCTCGATATGAGCACTGTAGCATATGAAATGACCGAAATACCCTTGACTGTCCATGAACCCTGTTTCGCGCCCAGATTTCTGTTTTCGTGGAGTTTTCCATTTTTGACCATGAAAATGTATGATTTGGCTTTTGAGGTCTTCATAAGAAATGTAGGTTTATGTCTTGGCTTCGAAACGCTATAAGATTTGTTTCAATCCAATAAGGGTAGCTTCAGTTATGGATATTGTGCCGAAAGGTGTTAAAGGGAACTTTTATAAGTTAATTGCGATCGTTGTGAAAAATTTACGCTTGAGGGAATGAATTCCGGTTTCTAGGGTTTAATTGGGGGTTTTTCTAATGGTGGCTCTTAAGCTTCTAATTAGCTTTGATTGAGGGATATTGTGGCCTAATTGGATGCATTTTATTGCTTATTAACCGTATGTGTGATTGGTGATATATTGTAGGTTGGAAATGAAGCATTTATGGGGAAATGCTGTCCGAACTTTGAGAATGTATGATTGCTTTGAGTTTGTGATTTAGGGCTTGGATTCGGGCAAGGTAATGGTATATGATGGATGGTTTCTGAGCCGTGGGGGTGAGTGACCCTCAACTATTTCCCAAGTACTTCTGAAATGTTTCTTGCATTATTTACTCGACTGCATATCATGCGTGCTTGCATGTGAGTTCATGACATGATTTGGCTTCAATGGGTTCTTGGGGAGTCTTGTGCTGAACACCAACGTCTCCACCCTGTTTATTGTTCATGACATGATCTGGAGCACCAACGTTGCTCCCCCTTATTGTTTAACGTTAAGTGATCTATTTGAGCGTTGGGTGTTTAAGTGCAATGATTTGTCTGGCTCACCAGAGCAATAAACGTATATTTGATTACTGATTCATGACATCATTGAAATGAACTATTGAGAAATTGATTTGATGACTGCTTTTATTGGTTACTCACTGAGCTTCTAACTCACCCCAAAACTATTTTATTCCCCTCCACAGGGCTCGTGGCGAAGGAAGGCTTGTAGTACTTATTCACGTGAATTGATGGCATATATCTTGTACAGTTTGGATTTGGAATCATTTTATGTATAGTTTGCGGAATTGTTTCCGCTTCGCTTATGACATGTAATTATTGGAGAATTTGATGTAATATTTGAGATTTATATTGTAATTTATTTGAGGACTGTAATGACTGACTGAGTCCCGACGAGAGTTGGGCAGGCGGTCCGCCGAACACTTTGGTTCGCCTGAGGGTGAGGTGGGGCCGTCACAGGTGTTATCAGAGTTTAGGTTTCAGATCTCTGTAGTGTATCCTAGGCATGAAGTTTAGGATTCCGGACTGTGGGTTTGATTTGAAATATCAGTGCTTCTTGTATGACTGAAAGGCGGACAAGTAGGTGTTATTTGACTCTTAGTGTTTGCTTGGAATGCTTGAGTGATTCTTGCGAGATGTCTTAACTTGATTGGTACAAGATGGAATGTCGGGGACGACATTCTTTTAAGGAGGGGAGTTTGTGACATCCCGAAAGAATGAGTGTGAGAACCCAAAAATTTTTATATATTTTCTAGACATTATTTTGTTTCCTTGTTTATAATTTTGTACCTTTCTTCAGGATATTAATTTTCTATACATTTTTATAAAGTAATATAATTTTCAAATCATTTCCTTGATACAAGTTAGTCCACGTTAAGTTTGAAGTGTATTATGGACGTGAGACCCGCTAGTGCAGCAAATGCAATATATTTTTGACAACTTGTTGGAGGTTTGTATTAAGTAATATTATTTTTCAAGGTGCTAAGAGATTAGTATTAGAGAGACAAAAAGATAAGTTTTAAACTAAAAGTTGACAAGTGTCACCATTCAATTTACCCTTAGACTTTTGACCAAAATATTTTTACCATCTTAAAGCTAATTTTGGCCAATTTATTTCTTCATTTTAAGCTCTCTTGGCCGAACTCCTTAGGGAGAAAAAAGAAAGAAACCTCCAACTTCTTTTTTCAATTTCTTGCCTTGATCTCACAATCCAACCGCTAAAACTTTGATTTGCTCCATAAAAACCGTTCTCTTGGTAGAATTAAGGTGAGTGGTGAAGTGGTTTGAGAAACAAAGATGCTAAGTTGCTTGTTGTCTTGAGGTTACAAGGTGAGTTGTTAAGAATCTTTCCCTTTAGCTTTGCTAATGTTCAATTGGTGGCTTTAGTGGTTTAATATGATGACATATGGTGTGATTATGGTTTGTTTATGGTTGGAAGTGAAGGCTTGATGAATTTTGATTTATTCTTGTTATTTTTCTGTTTTGTATGAGGATCATGGTTTGATCATGGTATGATGGCTGGTAATGGTGTAAAATGAAGCTTGTATATGTTAGTTGAAGTTGGTTGCGGAAAATTTCTGGTTTGCTACGAAATTCCAGGTTTAGGGTTTGAATTTGCCCTGTTCTGATCGGATTTATTTGGGCATGTTAGAGGCTGAATGAGGCTTAAGTTAAAACATGAAAGTTGTAGAAAATAGTGTTAACTAGCTGCCTGTAAAATTTCAGCTCGATCTGAGCACTGTAGCCTGTGAAATGACGGAAATACCCTTGACTGTCCATGAACCCTGTTTCGCGCCCAGATTTCTGTTTTCGTGGAGTTTTCCATTTTTGACCATGAAAATGTATGATTTGGCTTTTGAGGTCTTCATAAGAAATGTAGGTTTATGTCTTGGCTTCGAAACGCTATAAGATTTGTTTCAATCCAATAAGGGTAGCTTCAGTTATGGATATTGTGCCGAAAGGTGTTAAAGGGAACTTTTATAAGTTAATTGCGATCGTTGTGAAAAATTTACGCTTGAGGGAATGAATTCCGGTTTCTAGGGTTTAATTGGGGGTTTTTCTAATGGTGGCTCTTAAGCTTCTAATTAGCTTTGATTGAGGGATATTGTGGCCTAATTGGATGCATTTTATTGCTTATTAACCGTATGTGTGATTGGTGATATATTGTAGGTTGGAAATGAAGCATTTATGGGGAAATGCTGTCCGAACTTTGAGAATGTATGATTGCTTTGAGTTTGTGATTTAGGGCTTGGATTCGGGCAAGGTAATGGTATATGATGGATGGTTTCTGAGCCGTGGGGGTGAGTGACCCTCAACTATTTCCCAAGTACTTCTGAAATGTTTCTTGCATTATTTACTCGACTGCATATCATGCGTGCTTGCATGTGAGTTCATGACATGATTTGGCTTTAATGGGTTCTTGGGGAGTCTTGTGCTGAACACCAACGTCTCCACCCTGTTTATTGTTCATGACATGATCTGGAGCACCAACGTTGCTCCCCCTTATTGTTTAACGTTAAGTGATCTATTTGAGCGTTGGGTGTTTAAGTGCAATGATTTCACTGGCTCACCAGAGCAATAAACGTATATTTGATTACTGATTCATGACATCATTGAAATGAACTATTGAGAAATTGATTTGATGACTGCTTTTATTGGTTACTCACTGAGCTTCTAACTCACCCCAAAACTATTTTATTCCCCTCCACAGGGCTCGTGGCGAAGGAAGGCTTGTAGTACTTATTCACGTGACTGGATGGCATATATATTGTACAGTTTGGATTTGGAATCATTTTATGTATAGTTTGGGAAATTGTTTCCGCTTCGCTTATGACATGTAATTATTGGAGAATTTGATGTAATATTTGAGATTTATATTGTAATTTATTTGAGGACTGTAATGACTGACTGAGTCCCGACGAGAGTTGGGCAGGCGGTCCGCCGAACCCTTTGGTTCGCCTGAGGGTGAGGTGGGGCCGTCACAGGTGTTATCAGAGTTTAGGTTTCAGATCTCTGTAGTGTATCCTAGGCATGAAGTTTAGGATTCCGGACTGTGGGTTTGATTTGAAATATCAGTGCTTCTTGTATGACTGAAAGGCGGACAAGTAGGTGTTATTTGACTCTTAGTGTTTGCTTGGAATGCTTGAGTGATTCTTGCGAGATGTCTTAACTTGATTGGTACAAGATGGAATGTCGAGGACGACATTCTTTTAAGGAGGGGAGTTTGTGACATCCCGAAAGAATGAGTGTGAGAACCCAAAAATTTTTATATATTTTCTAGACATTATTTTGTTTCCTTGTTTATAATTTTGTACCTTTCTTCAGGATATTAATTTTCTATACATTTTTATAAAGTAATATAATTTTCAAATCATTTCCTTGACACAAGTTAGTCCACGTTAAGTTTGAAGTGTATTATGGACGTGACACCCGCTAGTGCAGCAAATGCAATATATTTTTGACAACTTGTTGGAGGTTTGTATTAAGTAATATTATTTTTCAAGGTGCTAAGAGATTAGTATTAGAGAGACAAAAAGATAAGTTTTAAACTAAAAGTTGACAAGTGTCACCATTCAATTTACCCTTAGACTTTTGACCAAAATATTTTTACCATCTTAAAGCTAATTTTGGCCAATTTATTTCTTCATTTTAAGCTCTCTTGGCCGAACTCCTTAGGGAGAAAAAAGAAAGAAACCTCCAACTTCTTTCTTCAATTTCTTGCCTTGATCTCACAATCCAACCGCTAAAACTTTGATTTGCTCCATAAAAACCGTTCTCTTGGTAGAATTAAGGTGAGTGGTGAAGTGGTTTGAGAAACAAAGATGCTAAGTTGCTTGTTGTCTTGAGGTTACAAGGTGAGTTGTTAAGAATCTTTCCCTTTAGCTTTGCTAATGTTCAATTGGTGGCTTTAGTGGTTTAATATGATGACATATGGTGTGATTATGGTTTGTTTATGGTTGGAAGTGAAGGTTTGATGAATTTTGATTTATTCTTGTTATTTTTCTGTTTTGTATGAGGATCATGGTTTGATCATGGTATGATGGCTGGTAATGGTGTAAAATGAAGCTTGTATATGTTAGTTGAAGTTGGTTGCGGAAAATTTCTGGTTTGCTACGAAATTCCAGGTTTAGGGTTTGAATTTGCCCTGTTCTGATCGGATTTATTTGGGCATGTTAGAGGCTGAATGAGGCTTAAGTTAAAACATGAAAGTTGTAGAAAATAGTGTTAACTAGCTGTCTGTAAAATTTCAGCTCGATATGAGCACTGTAGCATATGAAATGACCGAAATACCCTTGACTGTCCATGAACCCTGTTTCGCGCCCAGATTTCTGTTTTCGTGGAGTTTTCCATTTTTGACCATGAAAATGTATGATTTGGCTTTTGAGGTCTTCATAAGAAATGTAGGTTTATGTCTTGGCTTCGAAACGCTATAAGATTTGTTTCAATCCAATAAGGGTAGCTTCAGTTATGGATATTGTGCCGAAAGGTGTTAAAGGGAACTTTTATAAGTTAATTGCGATCGTTGTGAAAAATTTACGCTTGAGGGAATGAATTCCGGTTTCTAGGGTTTAATTGGGGGTTTTTCTAATGGTGGCTCTTAAGCTTCTAATTAGCTTTGATTGAGGGATATTGTGGCCTAATTGGATGCATTTTATTGCTTATTAACCGTATGTGTGATTGGTGATATATTGTAGGTTGGAAATGAAGCATTTATGGGGAAATGCTGTCCGAACTTTGAGAATGTATGATTGCTTTGAGTTTGTGATTTAGGGCTTGGATTCGGGCAAGGTAATGGTATATGATGGATGGTTTCTGAGCCGTGGGGGTGAGTGACCCTCAACTATTTCCCAAGTACTTCTGAAATGTTTCTTGCATTATTTACTCGACTGCATATCATGCGTGCTTGCATGTGAGTTCATGACATGATTTGGCTTCAATGGGTTCTTGGGGAGTCTTGTGCTGAACACCAACGTCTCCACCCTGTTTATTGTTCATGACATGATCTGGAGCACCAACGTTGCTCCCCCTTATTGTTTAACGTTAAGTGATCTATTTGAGCGTTGGGTGTTTAAGTGCAATGATTTGTCTGGCTCACCAGAGCAATAAACGTATATTTGATTACTGATTCATGACATCATTGAAATGAACTATTGAGAAATTGATTTGATGACTGCTTTTATTGGTTACTCACTGAGCTTCTAACTCACCCCAAAACTATTTTATTCCCCTCCACAGGGCTCGTGGCGAAGGAAGGCTTGTAGTACTTATTCACGTGAATTGATGGCATATATCTTGTACAGTTTGGATTTGGAATCATTTTATGTATAGTTTGGGGAATTGTTTCCGCTTCGCTTATGACATGTAATTATTGGAGAATTTGATGTAATATTTGAGATTTATATTGTAATTTATTTGAGGACTGTAATGACTGACTGAGTCCCGACGAGAGTTGGGCAGGCGGTCCGCCGAACACTTTGGTTCGCCTGAGGGTGAGGTGGGGCCGTCACAGGTGTTATCAGAGTTTGGGTTTCAGATCTCTGTAGTGTATCCTAGGCATGAAGTTTAGGATTCCGGACTGTGGGTTTGATTTGAAATATCAGTGCTTCTTGTATGACTGAAAGGCGGACAAGTAGGTGTTATTTGACTCTTAGTGTTTGCTTGGAATGCTTGAGTGATTCTTGCGAGATGTCTTAACTTGATTGGTACAAGATGGAATGTCGGGGACGACATTCTTTTAAGGACGGGAGTTTGTGACATCCCGAAAGAATGAGTGTGAGAACCCAAAATTTTTTATATATTTTCTAGACATTATTTTGTTTCCTTGTTTATAATTTTGTACCTTTCTTCAGGATATTAATTTTCTATACATTTTTATAAAGTAATATAATTTTCAAATCATTTCCTTGATACAAGTTAGTCCACGTTAAGTTTGAAGTGTATTATGGACGTGAGACCCGCTAGTGCAGCAAATGCAATATATTTTTGACAACTTGTTGGAGGTTTGTATTAAGTAATATTATTTTTCAAGGTGCTAAGAGATTAGTATTAGAGAGACAAAAAGATAAGTTTTAAACTAAAAGTTGACAAGTGTCACCATTCAATTTACCCTTAGACTTTTGACCAAAATATTTTTACCATCTTAAAGCTAATTTTGGCCAATTTATTTCTTCATTTTAAGCTCTCTTGGCCGAACTCCTTAGGGAGAAAAAAGAAAGAAACCTCCAACTTCTTTCTTCAATTTCTTGCCTTGATCTCACAATCCAACCGCTAAAACTTTGATTTGCTCCATAAAAACCGTTCTCTTGGTAGAATTAAGGTGAGTGGTGAAGTGGTTTGAGAAACAAAGATGCTAAGTTGCTTGTTGTCTTGAGGTTACAAGGTGAGTTGTTAAGAATCTTTCCCTTTAGCTTTGCTAATGTTCAATTGGTGGCTTTAGTGGTTTAATATGATGACATATGGTGTGATTATGGTTTGTTTATGGTTGGAAGTGAAGGCTTGATGAATTTTGATTTATTCTTGTTATTTTTCTGTTTTGTATGAGGATCATGGTTTGATCATGGTATGATGGCTGGTAATGGTGTAAAATGAAGCTTGTATATGTTAGTTGAAGTTGGTTGCGGAAAATTTCTGGTTTGCTACGAAATTCCAGGTTTAGGGTTTGAATTTGCCCTGTTCTGATCGGATTTATTTGGGCATGTTAGAGGCTGAATCAGGCTTAAGTTAAAACATGAAAGTTGTAGAAAATAGTGTTAACTAGCTGCCTGTAAAATTTAGCTCGATATGAGCACTGTAGCATATGAAATGACCGAAATACCCTTGACTGTCCATGAACCCTGTTTCGCGCCCAGATTTCTGTTTTCGTGGAGTTTTCCATTTTTGACCATGAAAATGTATGATTTGGCTTTTGAGGTCTTCATAAGAAATTTAGGTTTATGTCTTGGCTTCGAAACGCTATAAGATTTGTTTCAATCCAATAAGGGTAGCTTCAGTTATGGATATTGTGCCGAAAGGTGTTAAAGGGAACTTTTATAAGTTAATTGCGATCGTTGTGAAAAATTTACGCTTGAGGGAATGAATTCCGGTTTCTAGGGTTTAATTGGGGGTTTTTCTAATGGTGGCTCTTAAGCTTCTAATTGGCTTTGATTGAGGGATATTGTGGCCTAATTGGATGCATTTTATTGCTTATTAACCGTATGTGTGATTGGTGATATATTGTAGGTTGGAAATGAAGCATTTATGGGGAAATGCTGTCCGAACTTTGAGAATGTATGATTGCTTTGAGTTTGTGATTTAGGGCTTGGATTCGGGCAAGGTAATGGTATATGATGGATGGTTTCTGAGCCGTGGGGGTGAGTGACCCTCAACTATTTCCCAAGTACTTCTGAAATGTTTCTTGCATTATTTACTCGACTGCATATCATGCGTGCTTGCATGTGAGTTCATGACATGATTTGGCTTTAATGGGTTCTTGGGGAGTCTTGTGCTGAACACCAACGTCTCCACCCTGTTTATTGTTCATGACATGATCTGGAGCACCAACGTTGCTCCCCCTTATTGTTTAACGTTAAGTGATCTATTTGAGCGTTGGGTGTTTAAGTGCAATGATTTCACTGGCTCACCAGAGCAATAAACGTATATTTGATTACTGATTCATGACATCATTGAAATGAACTATTGAGAAATTGATTTGATGACTGCTTTTATTGGTTACTCACTGAGCTTCTAACTCACCCCAAAACTATTTTATTCCCCTCCACAGGGCTCGTGGCGAAGGAAGGCTTGTAGTACTTATTCACGTGACTGGATGGCATATATATTGTACAGTTTGGATTTGGAATCATTTTATGTATAGTTTGGGAAATTGTTTCCGCTTCGCTTATGACATGTAATTATTGGAGAATTTGATGTAATATTTGAGATTTATATTGTAATTTATTTGAGGACTGTAATGACTGACTGAGTCCCGACGAGAGTTGGGCAGGCGGTCCGCCGAACCCTTTGGTTCGCCTGAGGGTGAGGTGGGGCCGTCACAGGTGTTATCAGAGTTTAGGTTTCAGATCTCTGTAGTGTATCCTAGGCATGAAGTTTAGGATTCCGGACTGTGGGTTTGATTTGAAATATCAGTGCTTCTTGTATGACTGAAAGGCGGACAAGTAGGTGTTATTTGACTCTTAGTGTTTGCTTGGAATGCTTGAGTGATTCTTGCGAGATGTCTTAACTTGATTGGTACAAGATGGAATGTCGAGGACGACATTCTTTTAAGGAGGGGAGTTTGTGACATCCCGAAAGAATGAGTGTGAGAACCCAAAAATTTTTATATATTTTCTAGACATTATTTTGTTTCCTTGTTTATAATTTTGTACCTTTCTTCAGGATATTAATTTTCTATACATTTTTATAAAGTAATATAATTTTCAAATCATTTCCTTGACACAAGTTAGTCCACGTTAAGTTTGAAGTGTATTATGGACGTGACACCCGCTAGTGCAGCAAATGCAATATATTTTTGACAACTTGTTGGAGGTTTGTATTAAGTAATATTATTTTTCAAGGTGCTAAGAGATTAGTATTAGAGAGACAAAAAGATAAGTTTTAAACTAAAAGTTGACAAGTGTCACCATTCAATTTACCCTTAGACTTTTGACCAAAATATTTTTACCATCTTAAAGCTAATTTTGGCCAATTTATTTCTTCATTTTAAGCTCTCTTGGCCGAACTCCTTAGGGAGAAAAAAGAAAGAAACCTCCAACTTCTTTCTTCAATTTCTTGCCTTGATCTCACAATCCAACCGCTAAAACTTTGATTTGCTCCATAAAAACCGTTCTCTTGGTAGAATTAAGGTGAGTGGTGAAGTGGTTTGAGAAACAAAGATGCTAAGTTGCTTGTTGTCTTGAGGTTACAAGGTGAGTTGTTAAGAATCTTTCCCTTTAGCTTTGCTAATGTTCAATTGGTGGCTTTAGTGGTTTAATATGATGACATATGGTGTGATTATGGTTTGTTTATGGTTGGAAGTGAAGGTTTGATGAATTTTGATTTATTCTTGTTATTTTTCTGTTTTGTATGAGGATCATGGTTTGATCATGGTATGATGGCTGGTAATGGTGTAAAATGAAGCTTGTATATGTTAGTTGAAGTTGGTTGCGGAAAATTTCTGGTTTGCTACGAAATTCCAGGTTTAGGGTTTGAATTTGCCCTGTTCTGATCGGATTTATTTGGGCATGTTAGAGGCTGAATGAGGCTTAAGTTAAAACATGAAAGTTGTAGAAAATAGTGTTAACTAGCTGCCTGTAAAATTTCAGCTCGATATGAGCACTGTAGCATATGAAATGACCGAAATACCCTTGACTGTCCATGAACCCTGTTTCGCGCCCAGATTTCTGTTTTCGTGGAGTTTTCCATTTTTGACCATGAAAATGTATGATTTGGCTTTTGAGGTCTTCATAAGAAATGTAGGTTTATGTCTTGGCTTCGAAACGCTATAAGATTTGTTTCAATCCAATAAGGGTAGCTTCAGTTATGGATATTGTGCCGAAAGGTGTTAAAGGGAACTTTTATAAGTTAATTGCGATCGTTGTGAAAAATTTACGCTTGAGGGAATGAATTCCGGTTTCTAGGGTTTAATTGGGGGTTTTTCTAATGGTGGCTCTTAAGCTTCTAATTAGCTTTGATTGAGGGATATTGTGGCCTAATTGGATGCATTTTATTGCTTATTAACCGTATGTGTGATTGGTGATATATTGTAGGTTGGAAATGAAGCATTTATGGGGAAATGCTGTCCGAACTTTGAGAATGTATGATTGCTTTGAGTTTGTGATTTAGGGCTTGGATTCGGGCAAGGTAATGGTATATGATGGATGGTTTCTGAGCCGTGGGGGTGAGTGACCCTCAACTATTTCCCAAGTACTTCTGAAATGTTTCTTGCATTATTTACTCGACTGCATATCATGCGTGCTTGCATGTGAGTTCATGACATGATTTGGCTTCAATGGGTTCTTGGGGAGTCTTGTGTTGAACACCAACGTCTCCACCCTGTTTATTGTTCATGACATGATCTGGAGCACCAACGTTGCTCCCCCTTATTGTTTAACGTTAAGTGATCTATTTGAGCGTTGGGTGTTTAAGTGCAATGATTTGTCTGGCTCACCAGAGCAATAAACGTATATTTGATTACTGATTCATGACATCATTGAAATGAACTATTGAGAAATTGATTTGATGACTGCTTTTATTGGTTACTCACTGAGCTTCTAACTCACCCCAAAACTATTTTATTCCCCTCCACAGGGCTCGTGGCGAAGGAAGGCTTGTAGTACTTATTCACGTGAATTGATGGCATATATCTTGTACAGTTTGGATTTGGAATCATTTTATGTATAGTTTGGGGAATTGTTTCCGCTTCGCTTATGACATGTAATTATTGGAGAATTTGATGTAATATTTGAGATTTATATTGTAATTTATTTGAGGACTGTAATGACTGACTGAGTCCCGACGAGAGTTGGGCAGGCGGTCCGCCGAACACTTTGGTTCGCCTGAGGGTGAGGTGGGGCCGTCACAGGTGTTATCAGAGTTTGGGTTTCAGATCTCTGTAGTGTATCCTAGGCATGAAGTTTAGGATTCCGGACTGTGGGTTTGATTTGAAATATCAGTGCTTCTTGTATGACTGAAAGGCGGACAAGTAGGTGTTATTTGACTCTTAGTGTTTGCTTGGAATGCTTGAGTGATTCTTGCGAGATGTCTTAACTTGATTGGTACAAGATGGAATGTCGGGGACGACATTCTTTTAAGGACGGGAGTTTGTGACATCCCGAAAGAATGAGTGTGAGAACCCAAAATTTTTTATATATTTTCTAGACATTATTTTGTTTCCTTGTTTATAATTTTGTACCTTTCTTCAGGATATTAATTTTCTATACATTTTTATAAAGTAATATAATTTTCAAATCATTTCCTTGATACAAGTTAGTCCACGTTAAGTTTGAAGTGTATTATGGACGTGAGACCCGCTAGTGCAGCAAATGCAATATATTTTTGACAACTTGTTGGAGGTTTGTATTAAGTAATATTATTTTTCAAGGTGCTAAGAGATTAGTATTAGAGAGACAAAAAGATAAGTTTTAAACTAAAAGTTGACAAGTGTCACCATTCAATTTACCCTTAGACTTTTGACCAAAATATTTTTACCATCTTAAAGCTAATTTTGGCCAATTTATTTCTTCATTTTAAGCTCTCTTGGCCGAACTCCTTAGGGAGAAAAAAGAAAGAAACCTCCAACTTCTTTCTTCAATTTCTTGCCTTGATCTCACAATCCAACCGCTAAAACTTTGATTTGCTCCATAAAAACCGTTCTCTTGGTAGAATTAAGGTGAGTGGTGAAGTGGTTTGAGAAACAAAGATGCTAAGTTGCTTGTTGTCTTGAGGTTACAAGGTGAGTTGTTAAGAATCTTTCCCTTTAGCTTTGCTAATGTTCAATTGGTGGCTTTAGTGGTTTAATATGATGACATATGGTGTGATTATGGTTTGTTTATGGTTGGAAGTGAAGGCTTGATGAATTTTGATTTATTCTTGTTATTTTTCTGTTTTGTATGAGGATCATGGTTTGATCATGGTATGATGGCTGGTAATGGTGTAAAATGAAGCTTGTATATGTTAGTTGAAGTTGGTTGCGGAAAATTTCTGGTTTGCTACGAAATTCCAGGTTTAGGGTTTGAATTTGCCCTGTTCTGATCGGATTTATTTGGGCATGTTAGAGGCTGAATCAGGCTTAAGTTAAAACATGAAAGTTGTAGAAAATAGTGTTAACTAGCTGCCTGTAAAATTTAGCTCGATATGAGCACTGTAGCATATGAAATGACCGAAATACCCTTGACTGTCCATGAACCCTGTTTCGCGCCCAGATTTCTGTTTTCGTGGAGTTTTCCATTTTTGACCATGAAAATATATGATTTGGCTTTTGAGGTCTTCATAAGAAATTTAGGTTTATGTCTTGGCTTCGAAACGCTATAAGATTTGTTTCAATCCAATAAGGGTAGCTTCAGTTATGGATATTGTGCCGAAAGGTGTTAAAGGGAACTTTTATAAGTTAATTGCGATCGTTGTGAAAAATTTACGCTTGAGGGAATGAATTCCGGTTTCTAGGGTTTAATTGGGGGTTTTTCTAATGGTGGCTCTTAAGCTTCTAATTGGCTTTGATTGAGGGATATTGTGGCCTAATTGGATGCATTTTATTGCTTATTAACCGTATGTGTGATTGGTGATATATTGTAGGTTGGAAATGAAGCATTTATGGGGAAATGCTGTCCGAACTTTGAGAATGTATGATTGCTTTGAGTTTGTGATTTAGGGCTTGGATTCGGGCAAGGTAATGGTATATGATGGATGGTTTCTGAGCCGTGGGGGTGAGTGACCCTCAACTATTTCCCAAGTACTTCTGAAATGTTTCTTGCATTATTTACTCGACTGCATATCATGCGTGCTTGCATGTGAGTTCATGACATGATTTGGCTTTAATGGGTTCTTGGGGAGTCTTGTGCTGAACACCAACGTCTCCACCCTGTTTATTGTTCATGACATGATCTGGAGCACCAACGTTGCTCCCCCTTATTGTTTAACGTTAAGTGATCTATTTGAGCGTTGGGTGTTTAAGTGCAATGATTTCACTGGCTCACCAGAGCAATAAACGTATATTTGATTACTGATTCATGACATCATTGAAATGAACTATTGAGAAATTGATTTGATGACTGCTTTTATTGGTTACTCACTGAGCTTCTAACTCACCCCAAAACTATTTTATTCCCCTCCACAGGGCTCGTGGCGAAGGAAGGCTTGTAGTACTTATTCACGTGACTGGATGCCATATATATTGTACAGTTTGGATTTGGAATCATTTTATGTATAGTTTGGGAAATTGTTTCCGCTTCGCTTATGACATGTAATTATTGGAGAATTTGATGTAATATTTGAGATTTATATTGTAATTTATTTGAGAACTGTAATGACTGACTGAGTCCCGACGAGAGTTGGGCAGGCGGTCCGCCGAACCCTTTGGTTCGCCTGAGGGTGAGGTGGGGCCGTCACAGGTGTTATCAGAGTTTAGGTTTCAGATCTCTGTAGTGTATCCTAGGCATGAAGTTTAGGATTCCGGACTGTGGGTTTGATTTGAAATATCAGTGCTTCTTGTATGACTGAAAGGCGGACAAGTAGGTGTTATTTGACTCTTAGTGTTTGCTTGGAATGCTTGAGTGATTCTTGCGAGATGTCTTAACTTGATTGGTACAAGATGGAATGTCGAGGACGACATTCTTTTAAGGAGGGGAGTTTGTGACATCCCGAAAGAATGAGTGTGAGAACCCAAAAATTTTTATATATTTTCTAGACATTATTTTGTTTCCTTGTTTATAATTTTGTACCTTTCTTCAGGATATTAATTTTCTATACATTTTTATAAAGTAATATAATTTTCAAATCATTTCCTTGACACAAGTTAGTCCACGTTAAGTTTGAAGTGTATTATGGACGTGACACCCGCTAGTGCAGCAAATGCAATATATTTTTGACAACTTGTTGGAGGTTTGTATTAAGTAATATTATTTTTCAAGGTGCTAAGAGATTAGTATTAGAGAGACAAAAAGATAAGTTTTAAACTAAAAGTTGACAAGTGTCACCATTCAATTTACCCTTAGACTTTTGACCAAAATATTTTTACCATCTTAAAGCTAATTTTGGCCAATTTATTTCTTCATTTTAAGCTCTCTTGGCCGAACTCCTTAGGGAGAAAAAAGAAAGAAACCTCCAACTTCTTTCTTCAATTTCTTGCCTTGATCTCACAATCCAACCGCTAAAACTTTGATTTGCTCCATAAAAACCGTTCTCTTGGTAGAATTAAGGTGAGTGGTGAAGTGGTTTGAGAAACAAAGATGCTAAGTTGCTTGTTGTCTTGAGGTTACAAGGTGAGTTGTTAAGAATCTTTCCCTTTAGCTTTGCTAATGTTCAATTGGTGGCTTTAGTGGTTTAATATGATGACATATGGTGTGATTATGGTTTGTTTATGGTTGGAAGTGAAGGCTTGATGAATTTTGATTTATTCTTGTTATTTTTCTGTTTTGTATGAGGATCATGGTTTGATCATGGTATGATGGCTGGTAATGGTGTAAAATGAAGCTTGTATATGTTAGTTGAAGTTGGTTGCGGAAAATTTCTGGTTTGCTACGAAATTCCAGGTTTAGGGTTTGAATTTGCCCTGTTCTGATCGGATTTATTTGGGCATGTTAGAGGCTGAATGAGGCTTAAGTTAAAACATGAAAGTTGTAGAAAATAGTGTTAACTAGCTGCCTGTAAAATTTCAGCTCGATCTGAGCACTGTAGCTTGTCAAATGACGGAAATACCATTGACTGTCCATGAACCCTGTTTCGCGCCCAGATTTCTGTTTTCGTGGAGTTTTCCATTTTTGACCATGAAAATGTATGATTTGGCTTTTGAGGTCTTCATAAGAAATGTAGGTTTATGTCTTGGCTTCGAAACGCTATAAGATTTGTTTCAATCCAATAAGGGTAGCTTCAGTTATGGATATTGTGCCGAAAGGTGTTAAAGGGAACTTTTATAAGTTAATTGCGATCGTTGTGAAAAATTTACGCTTGAGGGAATGAATTCCGGTTTCTAGGGTTTAATTGGGGGTTTTTCTAATGGTGGCTCTTAAGCTTCTAATTAGCTTTGATTGAGGGATATTGTGGCCTAATTGGATGTATTTTATTGCTTATTAACCGTATGTGTGATTGGTGATATATTGTAGGTTGGAAATGAAGCATTTATGGGGAAATGCTGTCCGAACTTTGAGAATGTATGATTGCTTTGAGTTTGTGATTTAGGGCTTGGATTCGGGCAAGGTAATGGTATATGATGGATGGTTTCTGAGCCGTGGGGGTGAGTGACCCTCAACTATTTCCCAAGTACTTCTGAAATGTTTCTTGCATTATTTACTCGACTGCATATCATGCGTGCTTGCATGTGAGTTCATGAC
This sequence comes from Coffea arabica, assembly GCF_036785885.1. Lineage (NCBI taxonomy): Eukaryota > Viridiplantae > Streptophyta > Magnoliopsida > Gentianales > Rubiaceae > Coffea > Coffea arabica. The sequence continues at coordinate 41,175,996 of NC_092323.1, read as the reverse complement.
ATGATTTGGCTTTAATGGGTTCTTGGGGAGTCTTGTGATGAACACCAACGTCTCCACCCTGTTTATTGTTCATGACATGATCTGGAGCACCAACGTTGCTCCCCCTTATTGTTTAACGTTAAGTGATCTATTTGAGCGTTGGGTGTTTAAGTGTAATGATTTCACTGGCTCACCAGAGCAATAAACGTATATTTGATTACTGATTCATGACATCATTGAAATGAACTATTGAGAAATTGATTTGATGACTGCTTTTATTGGTTACTCACTGAGCTTCTAACTCACCCCAAAACTATTTTATTCCCCTCCACAGGGCTCGTGGCGAAGGAAGGCTTGTAGTACTTATTCACGTGACTGGATGGCATATATATTGTACAGTTTGGATTTGGAATCATTTTATGTATAGTTTGGGAAATTGTTTCCGCTTCGCTTATGACATGTAATTATTGGAGAATTTGATGTAATATTTGAGATTTATATTGTAATTTATTTGAGGACTGTAATGACTGACTGAGTCCCGACGAGAGTTGGGCAGGCGGTCCGCCGAACCCTTTGGTTCGCCTGAGGGTGAGGTGGGGCCGTCACAGGTGTTATCAGAGTTTAGGTTTCAGATCTCTGTAGTGTATCCTAGGCATGAAGTTTAGGATTCCGGACTGTGGGTTTGATTTGAAATATCAGTGCTTCTTGTATGACTGAAAGGCAGACAAGTAGGTGTTATTTGACTCTTAGTGTTTGCTTGGAATGCTTGAGTGATTCTTGCGAGATGTCTTAACTTGATTGGTACATGATGGAATGTCGGGGACGACATTCTTTTAAGGAGGGGAGTTTGTGACATCCCGAAAGAATGAGTGTGAGAACCCAAAAATTTTTATATATTTTCTAGACATTATTTTGTTTCCTTGTTTATAATTTTGTACCTTTCTTCAGGATATTAATTTTCTATACATTTTTATAAAGTAATATAATTTTCAAATCATTTCCTTGACACAAGTTAGTCCACGTTAAGTTTGAAGTGTATTATGGACGTGAGACCCGCTAGTGCAGCAAATGCAATATATTTTTGACAACTTGTTGGAGGTTTGTATTAAGTAATATTATTTTTCAAGGTGCTAAGAGATTAGTATTAGAGAGACAAAAAGATAAGTTTTAAACTAAAAGTTGACAAGTGTCACCATTCAATTTACCCTTAGACTTTTGACCAAAATATTTTTACCATCTTAAAGCTAATTTTGGCCAATTTATTTCTTCATTTTAAGCTCTCTTGGCCGAACTCCTTAGGGAGAAAAAAGAAAGAAACCTCCAACTTCTTTCTTCAATTTCTTGCCTTGATCTCACAATCCAACCGCTAAAACTTTGATTTGCTCCATAAAAACCGTTCTCTTGGTAGAATTAAGGTGAGTGGTGAAGTGGTTTGAGAAACAAAGATGCTAAGTTGCTTGTTGTCTTGAGGTTACAAGGTGAGTTGTTAAGAATCTTTCCCTTTAGCTTTGCTAATGTTCAATTGGTGGCTTTAGTGGTTTAATATGATGACATATGGTGTGATTATGGTTTGTTTATGGTTGGAAGTGAAGGTTTGATGAATTTTGATTTATTCTTGTTATTTTTCTGTTTTGTATGAGGATCATGGTTTGATCATGGTATGATGGCTGGTAATGGTGTAAAATGAAGCTTGTATATGTTAGTTGAAGTTGGTTGCGGAAAATTTCTGGTTTGCTACGAAATTCCAGGTTTAGGGTTTGAATTTGCCCTGTTCTGATCGGATTTATTTGGGCATGTTAGAGGCTGAATGAGGCTTAAGTTAAAACATGAAAGTTGTAGAAAATAGTGTTAACTAGTTGCCTGTAAAATTTCAGCTCGATCTGAGCACTGTAGCCTGTGAAATGACGGAAATACCCTTGACTGTCCATGAACCCTGTTTCGCGCCCAGATTTCTGTTTTCGTGGAGTTTTCCATTTTTGACCATGAAAATGTATGATTTGGCTTTTGAGGTCTTCATAAGAAATGTAGGTTTATGTCTTGGCTTCGAAACGCTATAAGATTTGTTTCAATCCAATAAGGGTAGCTTCAGTTATGGATATTGTGCCGAAAGGTGTTAAAGGGAACTTTTATAAGTTAATTGCGATCGTTGTGAAAAATTTACGCTTGAGGGAATGAAATCCGGTTTCTAGGGTTTAATTGGGGGTTTTTCTAATGGTGGCTCTTAAGCTTCTAATTAGCTTTGATTGAGGGATATTGTGGCCTAATTGGATGCATTTTATTGCTTATTAACCGTATGTGTGATTGGTGATATATTGTAGGTTGGAAATGAAGCATTTATGGGGAAATGCTGTCCGAACTTTGAGAATGTATGATTGCTTTGATTTTGTGATTTAGGGCTTGGATTCGGGCAAGGTAATGGTATATGATGGATGGTTTCTGAGCCGTGGGGGTGAGTGACCCTCAACTATTTCCCAAGTACTTCTGAAATGTTTCTTGCATTATTTACTCGACTGCATATCATGCGTGCTTGCATGTGAGTTCATGACATGATTTGGCTTCAATGGGTTCTTGGGGAGTCTTGTGCTGAACACCAACGTCTCCACCCTGTTTATTGTTCATGACATGATCTGGAGCACCAACGTTGCTCCCCCTTATTGTTTAACGTTAAGTGATCTATTTGAGCGTTGGGTGTTTAAGTGCAATGATTTGTCTGGCTCACCAGAGCAATAAACGTATATTTGATTACTGATTCATGACATCATTGAAATGAACTATTGAGAAATTGATTTGATGACTGCTTTTATTGGTTACTCACTGAGCTTCTAACTCACCCCAAAACTATTTTATTCCCCTCCACAGGGCTCGTGGCGAAGGAAGGCTTGTAGTACTTATTCACGTGAATTGATGGCATATATCTTGTACAGTTTGGATTTGGAATCATTTTATGTATAGTTTGAGGAATTGTTTCCGCTTCGCTTATGACATGTAATTATTGGAGAATTTGATGTAATATTTGAGATTTATATTGTAATTTATTTGAGGACTGTAATGACTGACTAAGTCCCGACGAGAGTTGGGCAGGCGGTCCGCCGAACACTTTGGTTCGCCTGAGGGTGAGGTGGGGCCGTCACAGGTGTTATCAGAGTTTAGGTTTCAGATCTCTGTAGTGTATCCTAGGCATGAAGTTTAGGATTCCGGACTGTGGGTTTGATTTGAAATATCAGTGCTTCTTGTATGACTGAAAGGCGGACAAGTAGGTGTTATTTGACTCTTAGTGTTTGCTTGGAATGCTTGAGTGATTCTTGCGAGATGTCTTAACTTGATTGGTACAAGATGGAATGTCGGGGACGACATTCTTTTAAGGACGGGAGTTTGTGACATCCCGAAAGAATGAGTGTGAGAACCCAAAATTTTTTATATATTTTCTAGACATTATTTTGTTTCCTTGTTTATAATTTTGTACCTTTCTTCAGGATATTAATTTTCTATACATTTTTATAAAGTAATATAATTTTCAAATCATTTCCTTGATACAAGTTAGTCCACGTTAAGTTTGAAGTGTATTATGGACGTGAGACCCGCTAGTGCAGCAAATGCAATATATTTTTGACAACTTGTTGGAGGTTTGTATTAAGTAATATTATTTTTCAAGGTGCTAAGAGATTAGTATTAGAGAGACAAAAAGATAAGTTTTAAACTAAAAGTTGACAAGTGTCACCATTCAATTTACCCTTAGACTTTTGACCAAAATATTTTTACCATCTTAAAGCTAATTTTGGCCAATTTATTTCTTCATTTTAAGCTCTCTTGGCCGAACTCCTTAGGGAGAAAAAAGAAAGAAACCTCCAACTTCTTTTTTCAATTTCTTGCCTTGATCTCACATTCCAACCGCTAAAACTTTGATTTGCTCCATAAAAACCGTTCTCTTGGTAGAATTAAGGTGAGTGGTGAAGTGGTTTGAGAAATAAAGATGCTAAGTTGCTTGTTGTCTTGAGGTTACAAGGTGAGTTGTTAAGAATCTTTCCCTTTAGCTTTGCTAATGTTCAATTGGGGGCTTTAGTGGTTTAATATGATGACATATGGTGTGATTATGGTTTGTTTATGGTTGGAAGTGAAGGCTTGATGAATTTTGATTTATTCTTGTTATTTTTCTGTTTTGTATGAGGATCATGGTTTGATCATGGTATGATGGCTGGTAATGGTGTAAAATGAAGCTTGTATATGTTAGTTGAAGTTGGTTGCGGAAAATTTCTGGTTTGCTACGAAATTCCAGGTTTAGGGTTTGAATTTGCCCTGTTCTGATCGGATTTATTTGGGCATGTTAGAGGCTGAATGAGGCTTAAGTTAAAACATGAAAGTTGTAGAAAATAGTGTTAACTAGCTGCCTGTAAAATTTCAGCTCGATCTGAGCACTGTAGCCTGTGAAATGACGGAAATACCCTTGACTGTCCATGAACCCTGTTTCGCGCCCAGATTTCTGTTTTCGTGGAGTTTTCCATTTTTGACCATGAAAATGTATGATTTGGCTTTTGAGGTCTTCATAAGAAATGTAGGTTTATGTCTTGGCTTCGAAACGCTATAAGATTTGTTTCAATCCAATAAGGGTAGCTTCAGTTATGGATATTGTGCCGAAAGGTGTTAAAGGGAACTTTTATAAGTTAATTGCGATCGTTGTGAAAAATTTACGCTTGAGGGAATGAATTCCTGTTTCTAGGGTTTAATTGGGGGTTTTTCTAATGGTGGCTCTTAAGCTTCTAATTAGCTTTGATTGAGGGATATTGTGGCCTAATTGGATGCATTTTATTGCTTATTAACCGTATGTGTGATTGGTGATATATTGTAGGTTGGAAATGAAGCATTTATGGGGAAATGCTGTCCGAACTTTGAGAATGTATGATTGCTTTGAGTTTGTGATTTAGGGCTTGGATTCGGGCAAGGTAATGGTATATGATGGATGGTTTCTGAGCCGTGGGGGTGAGTGACCCTCAACTATTTCCCAAGTACTTCTGAAATGTTTCTTGCAATATTTACTCGACTGCATATCATGCGTGCTTGCATGTGAGTTCATGACATGATTTGGCTTCAATGGGTTCTTGGGGAGTCTTGTGCTGAACACCAACGTCTCCACCCTGTTTATTGTTCATGACATGATCTGGAGCACCAACGTTGCTCCCCCTTATTGTTTAACGTTAAGTGATCTATTTGAGCGTTGGGTGTTTAAGTGCAATGATTTGTCTGGCTCACCAGAGCAATAAACGTATATTTGATTACTGATTCATGACATCATTGAAATGAACTATTGAGAAATTGATTTGATGACTGCTTTTATTGGTTACTCACTGAGCTTCTAACTCACCCCAAAACTATTTTATTCCCCTCCACAGGGCTCGTGGCGAAGGAAGGCTTGTAGTACTTATTCACGTGAATTGATGGCATATATCTTGTACAGTTTGGATTTGGAATCATTTTATGTATAGTTTGGGGAATTGTTTCCGCTTCGCTTATGACATGTAATTATTGGAGAATTTGATGTAATATTTGAGATTTATATTGTAATTTATTTGAGGACTGTAATGACTGACTGAGTCCCGACGAGAGTTGGGCAGGCGGTCCGCCGAACACTTTGGTTCGCCTGAGGGTGAGGTGGGGCCGTCACAGGTGTTATCAGAGTTTAGGTTTCAGATCTCTGTAGTGTATCCTAGGCATGAAGTTTAGGATTCCGGACTGTGGGTTTGATTTGAAATATCAGTGCTTCTTGTATGACTGAAAGGCAGACAAGTAGGTGTTATTTGACTCTTAGTGTTTGCTTGGAATGCTTGAGTGATTCTTGCGAGATGTCTTAACTTGATTGGTACATGATGGAATGTCGGGGACGACATTCTTTTAAGGAGGGGAGTTTGTGACATCCCGAAAGAATGAGTGTGAGAACCCAAAATTTTTTATATATTTTCTAGACATTATTTTGTTTCCTTGTTTATAATTTTGTACCTTTCTTCAGGATATTAATTTTCTATACATTTTTATAAAGTAATATAATTTTCAAATCATTTCCTTGATACAAGTTAGTCCACGTTAAGTTTGAAGTGTATTATGGACGTGAGACCCGCTAGTGCAGCAAATGCAATATATTTTTGACAACTTGTTGGAGGTTTGTATTAAGTAATATTATTTTTCAAGGTGCTAAGAGATTAGTATTAGAGAGACAAAAAGATAAGTTTTAAACTAAAAGTTGACAAGTGTCACCATTCAATTTACCCTTAGACTTTTGACCAAAATATTTTTACCATCTTAAAGCTAATTTTGGCCAATTTATTTCTTCATTTTAAGCTCTCTTGGCCGAACTCCTTAGGGAGAAAAAAGAAAGAAACCTCCAACTTCTTTCTTCAATTTCTTGCCTTGATCTCACAATCCAACCGCTAAAACTTTGATTTGCTCCATAAAAACCGTTCTCTTGGTAGAATTAAGGTGAGTGGTGAAGTGGTTTGAGAAACAAAGATGCTAAGTTGCTTGTTGTCTTGAGGTTACAAGGTGAGTTGTTAAGAATCTTTCCCTTTAGCTTTGCTAATGTTCAATTGGTGGCTTTAGTGGTTTAATATGATGACATATGGTGTGATTATGGTTTGTTTATGGTTGGAAGTGAAGGTTTGATGAATTTTGATTTATTCTTGTTATTTTTCTGTTTTGTATGAGGATCATGGTTTGATCATGGTATGATGGCTGGTAATGGTGTAAAATGAAGCTTGTATATGTTAGTTGAAGTTGGTTGCGGAAAATTTCTGGTTTGCTACGAAATTCCAGGTTTAGGGTTTGAATTTGCCCTGTTCTGATCGGATTTATTTGGGCATGTTAGAGGCTGAATGAGGATTAAGTTAAAACATGAAAGTTGTAGAAAATAGTGTTAACTAGCTGCCTGTAAAATTTCAGCTCGATCTGAGCACTGTAGCCTGTGAAATGACGGAAATACCCTTGACTGTGCATGAACCCTGTTTCGCGCCCAGATTTCTGTTTTCGTGGAGTTTTCCATTTTTGACCATGAAAATGTATGATTTGGCTTTTGAGGTCTTCATAAGAAATGTAGGTTTATGTCTTGGCTTCGAAACGCTATAAGATTTGTTTCAATCCAATAAGGGTAGCTTCAGTTATGGATATTGTGCCGAAAGGTGTTAAAGGGAACTTTTATAAGTTAATTGCGATCGTTGTGAAAAATTTACGCTTGAGGGAATGAATTCCGGTTTCTAGGGTTTAATTGGGGGTTTTTCTAATGGTGGCTCTTAAGCTTCTAATTAGCTTTGATTGAGGGATATTGTGGCCTAATTGGATGCATTTTATTGCTTATTAACCGTATGTGTGATTGGTGATATATTGTAGGTTGGAAATGAAGCATTTATGGGGAAATGCTGTCCGAACTTTTAGAATGTATGATTGCTTTGAGTTTGTGATTTAGGGCTTGGATTCGGGCAAGGTAATGGTATATGATGGATGGTTTCTGAGCCGTGGGGGTGAGTGACCCTCAACTATTTCCCAAGTACTTCTGAAATGTTTCTTGCATTATTTACTCGACTGCATATCATGCGTGCTTGCATGTGAGTTCATGACATGATTTGGCTTCAATGGGTTCTTGGGGAGTCTTGTGCTGAACACCAACGTCTCCACCCTGTTTATTGTTCATGACATGATCTGGAGCACCAACGTTGCTCCCCCTTATTGTTTAACGTTAAGTGATCTATTTGAGCGTTGGGTGTTTAAGTGCAATGATTTGTCTGGCTCACCAGAGCAATAAACGTATATTTGATTACTGATTCATGACATCATTGAAATGAACTATTGAGAAATTGATTTGATGACTGCTTTTATTGGTTACTCACTGAGCTTCTAACTCACCCCAAAACTATTTTATTCCCCTCCACAGGGCTCGTGGCGAAGGAAGGCTTGTAGTACTTATTCACGTGAATTGATGGCATATATCTTGTACAGTTTGGATTTGGAATCATTTTATGTATAGTTTGAGGAATTGTTTCCGCTTCGCTTATGACATGTAATTATTGGAGAATTTGATGTAATATTTGAGATTTATATTGTAATTTATTTGAGGACTGTAATGACTGACTAAGTCCCGACGAGAGTTGGGCAGGCGGTCCGCCGAACACTTTGGTTCGCCTGAGGGTGAGGTGGGGCCGTCACAGGTGTTATCAGAGTTTAGGTTTCAGATCTCTGTAGTGTATCCTAGGCATGAAGTTTAGGATTCCGGACTGTGGGTTTGATTTGAAATATCAGTGCTTCTTGTATGACTGAAAGGCGGACAAGTAGGTGTTATTTGACTCTTAGTGTTTGCTTGGAATGCTTGAGTGATTCTTGCGAGATGTCTTAACTTGATTGGTACAAGATGGAATGTCGGGGACGACATTCTTTTAAGGACGGGAGTTTGTGACATCCCGAAAGAATGAGTGTGAGAACCCAAAATTTTTTATATTTTTTCTAGACATTATTTTGTTTCCTTGTTTATAATTTTGTACCTTTCTTCAGGATATTAATTTTCTATACATTTTTATAAAGTAATATAATTTTCAAATCATTTCCTTGATACAAGTTAGTCCACGTTAAGTTTGAAGTGTATTATGGACGTGAGACCCGCTAGTGCAGCAAATGCAATATATTTTTGACAACTTGTTGGAGGTTTGTATTAAGTAATATTATTTTTCAAGGTGCTAAGAGATTAGTATTAGAGAGACAAAAAGATAAGTTTTAAACTAAAAGTTGACAAGTGTCACCATTCAATTTACCCTTAGACTTTTGACCAAAATATTTTTACCATCTTAAAGCTAATTTTGGCCAATTTATTTCTTCATTTTAAGCTCTCTTGGCCGAACTCCTTAGGGAGAAAAAAGAAAGAAACCTCCAACTTCTTTTTTCAATTTCTTGCCTTGATCTCACAATCCAACCGCTAAAACTTTGATTTGCTCCATAAAAACCGTTCTCTTGGTAGAATTAAGGTGAGTGGTGAAGTGGTTTGAGAAACAAAGATGCTAAGTTGCTTGTTGTCTTGAGGTTACAAGGTGAGTTGTTAAGAATCTTTCCCTTTAGCTTTGCTAATGTTCAATTGGTGGCTTTAGTGGTTTAATATGATGACATATGGTGTGATTATGGTTTGTTTATGGTTGGAAGTGAAGGCTTGATGAATTTTGATTTATTCTTGTTATTTTTCTGTTTTGTATGAGGATCATGGTTTGATCATGGTATGATGGCTGGTAATGGTGTAAAATGAAGCTTGTATATGTTAGTTGAAGTTGGTTGCGGAAAATTTCTGGTTTGCTACGAAATTCCAGGTTTAGGGTTTGAATTTGCCCTGTTCTGATCGGATTTATTTGGGCATGTTAGAGGCTGAATGAGGCTTAAGTTAAAACATGAAAGTTGTAGAAAATAGTGTTAACTAGCTGCCTGTAAAATTTCAGCTCGATCTGAGCACCGTAGCCTGTGAAATGACGGAAATACCCTTGACTGTCCATGAACCCTGTTTCGCGCCCAGATTTCTGTTTTCGTGGAGTTTTCCATTTTTGACCATGAAAATGTATGATTTGGCTTTTGAGGTCTTCATAAGAAATGTAGGTTTATGTCTTGGCTTCGAAACGCTATAAGATTTGTTTCAATCCAATAAGGGTAGCTTCAGTTATGGATATTGTGCCGAAAGGTGTTAAAGGGAACTTTTATAAGTTAATTGCGATCGTTGTGAAAAATTTACGCTTGAGGGAATGAATTCCGGTTTCTAGGGTTTAATTGGGGGTTTTTCTAATGGTGGCTCTTAAGCTTCTAATTAGCTTTGATTGAGGGATATTGTGGCCTAATTGGATGCATTTTATTGCTTATTAACCGTATGTGTGATTGGTGATATATTGTAGGTTGGAAATGAAGCATTTATGGGGAAATGCTGTCCGAACTTTGAGAATGTATGATTGCTTTGAGTTTGTGATTTAGGGCTTGGATTCGGGCAAGGTAATGGTATATGATGGATGGTTTCTGAGCCGTGGGGGTGAGTGACCCTCAACTATTTCCCAAGTACTTCTGAAATGTTTCTTGCATTATTTACTCGACTGCATATCATGCGTGCTTGCATGTGAGTTCATGACATGATTTGGCTTTAATGGGTTCTTGGGGAGTCTTGTGCTGAACACCAACGTCTCCACCCTGTTTATTGTTCATGACATGATCTGGAGCACCAACGTTGCTCCCCCTTATTGTTTAACGTTAAGTGATCTATTTGAGCGTTGGGTGTTTAAGTGCAATGATTTCACTGGCTCACCAGAGCAATAAACGTATATTTGATTACTGATTCATGACATCATTGAAATGAACTATTGAGAAATTGATTTGATGACTGCTTTTATTGGTTACTCACTGAGCTTCTAACTCACCCCAAAACTATTTTATTCCCCTCCACAGGGCTCGTGGCGAAGGAAGGCTTGTAGTACTTATTCACGTGACTGGATGGCATATATATTGTACAGTTTGGATTTGGAATCATTTTATGTATAGTTTGGGAAATTGTTTCCGCTTCGCTTATGACATGTAATTATTGGAGAATTTGATGTAATATTTGAGATTTATATTGTAATTTATTTGAGGACTGTAATGACTGACTGAGTCCCGACGAGAGTTGGGCAGGCGGTCCGCCGAACCCTTTGGTTCGCCTGAGGGTGAGGTGGGGCCGTCACAGGTGTTATCAGAGTTTAGGTTTCAGATCTCTGTAGTGTATCCTAGGCATGAAGTTTAGGATTCCGGACTGTGGGTTTGATTTGAAATATCAGTGCTTCTTGTATGACTGAAAGGCGTACAAGTAAGTGTTATTTGACTCTTAGTGTTTGCTTGGAATGCTTGAGTGATTCTTGCGAGATGTCTTAACTTGATTGGTACAAGATGGAATGTCGAGAACGACATTCTTTTAAGGAGGGGAGTTTGTGACATCCCGAAAGAATGAGTGTGAGAACCCAAAAATTTTTATATATTTTCTAGACATTATTTTGTTTCCTTGTTTATAATTTTGTACCTTTCTTCAGGATATTAATTTTCTATACATTTTTATAAAGTAATATAATTTTCAAATCATTTCCTTGACACAAGTTAGTCCACGTTAAGTTTGAAGTGTATTATGGACGTGACACCCGCTAGTGCAGCAAATGCAATATATTTTTGACAACTTGTTGGAGGTTTGTATTAAGTAATATTATTTTTCAAGGTGCTAAGAGATTAGTATTAGAGAGACAAAAAGATAAGTTTTAAACTAAAAGTTGACAAGTGTCACCATTCAATTTACCCTTAGACTTTTGACCAAAATATTTTTACCATCTTAAAGCTAATTTTGGCCAATTTATTTCTTCATTTTAAGCTCTCTTGGCCGAACTCCTTAGGGAGAAAAAAGAAAGAAACCTCCAACTTCTTTCTTCAATTTCTTGCCTTGATCTCACAATCCAACCGCTAAAACTTTGATTTGCTCCATAAAAACCGTTCTCTTGGTAGAATTAAGGTGAGTGGTGAAGTGGTTTGAGAAACAAAGATGCTAAGTTGCTTGTTGTCTTGAGGTTACAAGGTGAGTTGTTAAGAATCTTTCCCTTTAGCTTTGCTAATGTTCAATTGGTGGCTTTAGTGGTTTAATATGATGACATATGGTGTGATTATGGTTTGTTTATGGTTGGAAGTGAAGGTTTGATGAATTTTGATTTATTCTTGTTATTTTTCTGTTTTGTATGAGGATCATGGTTTGATCATGGTATGATGGCTGGTAATGGTGTAAAATGAAGCTTGTATATGTTAGTTGAAGTTGGTTGCGGAAAATTTCTGGTTTGCTACGAAATTCCAGGTTTAGGGTTTGAATTTGCCCTGTTCTGATCGGATTTATTTGGGCATGTTAGAGGCTGAATGAGGCTTAAGTTAAAACATGAAAGTTGTAGAAAATAGTGTTAACTAGCTGTCTGTAAAATTTCAGCTCGATCTGAGCACCGTAGCCTGTGAAATGACCGAAATACCCTTGACTGTCCATGAACCCTGTTTCGCGCCCAGATTTCTGTTTTCGTGGAGTTTTCCATTTTTGACCATGAAAATGTATGATTTGGCTTTTGAGGTCTTCATAAGAAATGTAGGTTTATGTCTTGGCTTCGAAACGCTATAAGATTTGTTTCAATCCAATAAGGGTAGCTTCAGTTATGGATATTGTGCCGAAAGGTGTTAAAGGGAACTTTTATAAGTTAATTGCGATCGTTGTGAAAAATTTACGCTTGAGGGAATGAATTCCGGTTTCTAGGGTTTAATTGGGGGTTTTTCTAATGGTGGCTCTTAAGCTTCTAATTAGCTTTGATTGAGGGATATTGTGGCCTAATTGGATGCATTTTATTGCTTATTAACCGTATGTGTGATTGGTGATATATTGTAGGTTGGAAATGAAGCATTTATGGGGAAATGCTGTCCGAACTTTGAGAATGTATGATTGCTTTGAGTTTGTGATTTAGGGCTTGGATTCGGGCAAGGTAATGGTATATGATGGATGGTTTCTGAGCCGTGGGGGTGAGTGACCCTCAACTATTTCCCAAGTACTTCTGAAATGTTTCTTGCAATATTTACTCGACTGCATATCATGCGTGCTTGCATGTGAGTTCATGACATGATTTGGCTTCAATGGGTTCTTGGGGAGTCTTGTGCTGAACACCAACGTCTCCACCCTGTTTATTGTTCATGACATGATCTGGAGCACCAACGTTGCTCCCCCTTATTGTTTAACGTTAAGTGATCTATTTGAGCGTTGGGTGTTTAAGTGCAATGATTTCACTGGCTCACCAGAGCAATAAACGTATATTTGATTACTGATTCATGACATCATTGAAATGAACTATTGAGAAATTGATTTGATGACTGCTTTTATTGGTTACTCACTGAGCTTCTAACTCACCCCAAAACTATTTTATTCCCCTCCACAGGGCTCGTGGCGAAGGAAGGCTTGTAGTACTTATTCACGTGAATTGATGGCATATATCTTGTACAGTTTGGATTTGGAATCATTTTATGTATAGTTTGGGGAATTGTTTCCGCTTCGCTTATGACATGTAATTATTGGAGAATTTGATGTAATATTTGAGATTTATATTGTAATTTATTTGAGGACTGTAATGACTGACTGAGTCCCGACGAGAGTTGGGCAGGCGGTCCGCCGAACACTTTGGTTCGCCTGAGGGTGAGGTGGGGCCGTCACAGGTGTTATCAGAGTTTAGGTTTCAGATCTCTGTAGTGTATCCTAGGCATGAAGTTTAGGATTCCGGACTGTGGGTTTGATTTGAAATATCAGTGCTTCTTGTATGACTGAAAGGCGGACAAGTAGGTGTTATTTGACTCTTAGTGTTTGCTTGGAATGCTTGAGTGATTCTTGCGAGATGTCTTAACTTGATTGGTACAAGATGGAATGTCGGGGACGACATTCTTTTAAGGAGGGGAGTTTGTGACATCCCGAAAGAATGAGTGTGAGAACCCAAAAATTTTTATATATTTTCGAGACATTATTTTGTTTCCTTGTTTATAATTTTGTACCTTTCTTCAGGATATTAATTTTCTATACATTTTTATAAAGTAATATAATTTTCAAATCATTTCCTTGATACAAGTTAGTCCACGTTAAGTTTGAAGTGTATTATGGACGTGACACCCGCTAGTGCAGCAAATGCAATATATTTTTGACAACTTGTTGGAGGTTTGTATTAAGTAATATTATTTTTCAAGGTGCTAAGAGATTAGTATTAGAGAGACAAAAAGATAAGTTTTAAACTAAAAGTTGACAAGTGTCACCATTCAATTTACCCTTAGACTTTTGACCAAAATATTTTTACCATCTTAAAGCTAATTTTGGCCAATTTATTTCTTCATTTTAAGCTCTCTTGGCCGAACTCCTTAGGGAGAAAAAAGAAAGAAACCTCCAACTTCTTTCTTCAATTTCTTGCCTTGATCTCACAATCCAACCGCTAAAACTTTGATTTGCTCCATAAAAACCGTTCTCTTGGTAGAATTAAGGTGAGTGGTGAAGTGGTTTGAGAAACAAAGATGCTAAGTTGCTTGTTGTCTTGAGGTTACAAGGTGAGTTGTTAAGAATCTTTCCCTTTAGCTTTGCTAATGTTCAATTGGTGGCTTTAGTGGTTTAATATGATGACATATGGTGTGATTATGGTTTGTTTATGGTTGGAAGTGAAGGTTTGATGAATTTTGATTTATTCTTGTTATTTTTCTGTTTTGTATGAGGATCATGGTTTGATCATGGTATGATGGCTGGTAATGGTGTAAAATGAAGCTTGTATATGTTAGTTGAAGTTGGTTGCGGAAAATTTCTGGTTTGCTACGAAATTCCAGGTTTAGGGTTTGAATTTGCCCTGTTCTGATCGGATTTATTTGGGCATGTTAGAGGCTGAATGAGGCTTAAGTTAAAACATGAAAGTTGTAGAAAATAGTGTTAACTAGCTGCCTGTAAAATTTCAGCTCGATATGAGCACTGTAGCCTATGAAATGACCGAAATACCCTTGACTGTCCATGAACCCTGTTTCGCGCCCAGATTTCTGTTTTCGTGGAGTTTTCCATTTTTGACCATGAAAATGTATGATTTGGCTTTTGAGGTCTTCATAAGAAATGTAGGTTTATGTCTTGGCTTCGAAACGCTATAAGATTTGTTTCAATCCAATAAGGGTAGCTTCAGTTATGGATATTGTGCCGAAAGGTGTTAAAGGGAACTTTTATAAGTTAATTGCGATCGTTGTGAAAAATTTACGCTTGAGAGAATGAATTCCGGTTTCTAGGGTTTAATTGGGGGTTTTTCTAATGGTGGCTCTTAAGCTTCTAATTAGCTTTGATTGAGGGATATTGTGGCCTAATTGGATGCATTTTATTGCTTATTAACCGTATGTGTGATTGGTGATATATTGTAGGTTGGAAATGAAGCATTTATGGGGAAATGCTGTCCGAACTTTGAGAATGTATGATTGCTTTGAGTTTGTGATTTAGGGCTTGGATTCGGGCAAGGTAATGGTATATGATGGATGGTTTCTGAGCCGTGGGGGTGAGTGACCCTCAACTATTTCCCAAGTACTTCTGAAATGTTTCTTGCATTATTTACTCGACTGCATATCATGCGTGCTTGCATGTGAGTTCATGACATGATTTGGCTTCAATGGGTTCTTGGGGAGTCTTGTGCTGAACACCAACGTCTCCACCCTGTTTATTGTTCATGACATGATCTGGAGCACCAACGTTGCTCCCCCTTATTGTTTAACGTTAAGTGATCTATTTGAGCGTTGGGTGTTTAAGTGCAATGATTTCACTGGCTCACCAGAGCAATAAACGTATATTTGATTACTGATTCATGACATCATTGAAATGAACTATTGAGAAATTGATTTGATGACTGCTTTTATTGGTTACTCACTGAGCTTCTAACTCACCCCAAAACTATTTTATTCCCCTCCACAGGGCTCGTGGCGAAGGAACGCTTGTAGTACTTATTCACGTGAATTGATGGCATATATCTTGTACAGTTTGGATTTGGAATCATTTTATGTATAGTTTGGGGAATTGTTTCCGCTTCGCTTATGACATGTAATTATTGGAGAATTTGATGTAATATTTGAGATTTATATTGTAATTTATTTGAGGACTGTAATGACTGACTGAGTCCCGACGAGAGTTGGGCAGGCGGTCCGCCGAACACTTTGGTTCGCCTGAGGGTGAGGTGGGGCCGTCACAGGTGTTATCAGAGTTTAGGTTTCAGATCTCTGTAGTGTATCCTAGGCATGAAGTTTAGGATTCCGGACTGTGGGTTTGATTTGAAATATCAGTGCTTCTTGTATGACTGAAAGGCGGACAAGTAGGTGTTATTTGACTCTTAGTGTTTGCTTGGAATGCTTGAGTGATTCTTGCGAGATGTCTTAACTTGATTGGTACAAGATGGAATGTCGGGGACGACATTCTTTTAAGGAGGGGAGTTTGTGACATCCCGAAAGAATGAGTGTGAGAACCCAAAAATTTTTATATATTTTCGAGACATTATTTTGTTTCCTTGTTTATAATTTTGTACCTTTCTTCAGGATATTAATTTTCTATACATTTTTATAAAGTAATATAATTTTCAAATCATTTCCTTGATACAAGTTAGTCCACGTTAAGTTTGAAGTGTATTATGGACGTGAGACCCGCTAGTGCAGCAAATGCAATATATTTTTGACAACTTGTTGGAGGTTTGTATTAAGTAATATTATTTTTCAAGGTGCTAAGAGATTAGTATTAGAGAGACAAAAAGATAAGTTTTAAACTAAAAGTTGACAAGTGTCACCATTCAATTTACCCTTAGACTTTTGACCAAAATATTTTTACCATCTTAAAGCTAATTTTGGCCAATTTATTTCTTCATTTTAAGCTCTCTTGGCCGAACTCCTTAGGGAGAAAAAAGAAAGAAACCTCCAACTTCTTTCTTCAATTTCTTGCCTTGATCTCACAATCCAACCGCTAAAACTTTGATTTGCTCCATAAAAACCGTTCTCTTGGTAGAATTAAGGTGAGTGGTGAAGTGGTTTGAGAAACAAAGATGCTAAGTTGCTTGTTGTCTTGAGGTTACAAGGTGAGTTGTTAAGAATCTTTCCCTTTAGCTTTGCTAATGTTCAATTGGTGGCTTTAGTGGTTTAATATGATGACATATGGTGTGATTATGGTTTGTTTATGGTTGGAAGTGAAGGTTTGATGAATTTTGATTTATTCTTGTTATTTTTCTGTTTTGTATGAGGATCATGGTTTGATCATGGTATGATGGCTGGTAATGGTGTAAAATGAAGCTTGTATATGTTAGTTGAAGTTGGTTGCGGAAAATTTCTGGTTTGCTACGAAATTCCAGGTTTAGGGTTTGAATTTGCCCTGTTCTGATCGGATTTATTTGGGCATGTTAGAGGCTGAATGAGGCTTAAGTTAAAACATGAAAGTTGTAGAAAATAGTGTTAACTAGCTGCCTGTAAAATTTCAGCTCGATCTGAGCACCGTAGCCTGTGAAATGACCGAAATACCCTTGACTGTCCATGAACCCTGTTTCGCGCCCAGATTTCTGTTTTCGTGGAGTTTTCCATTTTTGACCATGAAAATGTATGATTTGGCTTTTGAGGTCTTCATAAGAAATGTAGGTTTATGTCTTGGCTTCGAAACGCTATAAGATTTGTTTCAATCCAATAAGGGTAGCTTCAGTTATGGATATTGTGCCGAAAGGTGTTAAAGGGAACTTTTATAAGTTAATTGCGATCGTTGTGAAAAATTTACGCTTGAGGGAATGAATTCCGGTTTCTAGGGTTTAATTGGGGGTTTTTCTAATGGTGGCTCTTAAGCTTCTAATTAGCTTTGATTGAGGGATATTGTGGCCTAATTGGATGCATTTTATTGCTTATTAACCGTATGTGTGATTGGTGATATATTGTAGGTTGGAAATGAAGCATTTATGGGGAAATGCTGTCCGAACTTTGAGAATGTATGATTGCTTTGAGTTTGTGATTTAGGGCTTGGATTCGGGCAAGGTAATGGTATATGATGGATGGTTTCTGAGCCGTGGGGGTGAGTGACCCTCAACTATTTCCCAAGTACTTCTGAAATGTTTCTTGCAATATTTACTCGACTGCATATCATGCGTGCTTGCATGTGAGTTCATGACATGATTTGGCTTCAATGGGTTCTTGGGGAGTCTTGTGCTGAACACCAACGTCTCCACCCTGTTTATTGTTCATGACATGATCTGGAGCACCAACGTTGCTCCCCCTTATTGTTTAACGTTAAGTGATCTATTTGAGCGTTGGGTGTTTAAGTGCAATGATTTCACTGGCTCACCAGAGCAATAAACGTATATTTGATTACTGATTCATGACATCATTGAAATGAACTATTGAGAAATTGATTTGATGACTGCTTTTATTGGTTACTCACTGAGCTTCTAACTCACCCCAAAACTATTTTATTCCCCTCCACAGGGCTCGTGGCGAAGGAAGGCTTGTAGTACTTATTCACGTGAATTGATGGCATATATCTTGTACAGTTTGGATTTGGAATCATTTTATGTATAGTTTGGGGAATTGTTTCCGCTTCGCTTATGACATGTAATTATTGGAGAATTTGATGTAATATTTGAGATTTATATTGTAATTTATTTGAGGACTGTAATGACTGACTGAGTCCCGACGAGAGTTGGGCAGGCGGTCCGCCGAACACTTTGGTTCGCCTGAGGGTGAGGTGGGGCCGTCACAGGTGTTATCAGAGTTTAGGTTTCAGATCTCTGTAGTGTATCCTAGGCATGAAGTTTAGGATTCCGGACTGTGGGTTTGATTTGAAATATCAGTGCTTCTTGTATGACTGAAAGGCGGACAAGTAGGTGTTATTTGACTCTTAGTGTTTGCTTGGAATGCTTGAGTGATTCTTGCGAGATGTCTTAACTTGATTGGTACAAGATGGAATGTCGGGGACGACATTCTTTTAAGGAGGGGAGTTTGTGACATCCCGAAAGAATGAGTGTGAGAACCCAAAAATTTTTATATATTTTCGAGACATTATTTTGTTTCCTTGTTTATAATTTTGTACCTTTCTTCAGGATATTAATTTTCTATACATTTTTATAAAGTAATATAATTTTCAAATCATTTCCTTGATACAAGTTAGTCCACGTTAAGTTTGAAGTGTATTATGGACGTGACACCCGCTAGTGCAGCAAATGCAATATATTTTTGACAACTTGTTGGAGGTTTGTATTAAGTAATATTATTTTTCAAGGTGCTAAGAGATTAGTATTAGAGAGACAAAAAGATAAGTTTTAAACTAAAAGTTGACAAGTGTCACCATTCAATTTACCCTTAGACTTTTGACCAAAATATTTTTACCATCTTAAAGCTAATTTTGGCCAATTTATTTCTTCATTTTAAGCTCTCTTGGCCGAACTCCTTAGGGAGAAAAAAGAAAGAAACCTCCAACTTCTTTCTTCAATTTCTTGCCTTGATCTCACAATCCAACCGCTAAAACTTTGATTTGCTCCATAAAAACCGTTCTCTTGGTAGAATTAAGGTGAGTGGTGAAGTGGTTTGAGAAACAAAGATGCTAAGTTGCTTGTTGTCTTGAGGTTACAAGGTGAGTTGTTAAGAATCTTTCCCTTTAGCTTTGCTAATGTTCAATTGGTGGCTTTAGTGGTTTAATATGATGACATATGGTGTGATTATGGTTTGTTTATGGTTGGAAGTGAAGGTTTGATGAATTTTGATTTATTCTTGTTATTTTTCTGTTTTGTATGAGGATCATGGTTTGATCATGGTATGATGGCTGGTAATGGTGTAAAATGAAGCTTGTATATGTTAGTTGAAGTTGGTTGCGGAAAATTTCTGGTTTGCTACGAAATTCCAGGTTTAGGGTTTGAATTTGCCCTGTTCTGATCGGATTTATTTGGGCATGTTAGAGGCTGAATGAGGCTTAAGTTAAAACATGAAAGTTGTAGAAAATAGTGTTAACTAGCTGCCTGTAAAATTTCAGCTCGATCTGAGCACTGTAGCCTATGAAATGACCGAAATACCCTTGACTGTCCATGAACCCTGTTTCGCGCCCAGATTTCTGTTTTCGTGGAGTTTTCCATTTTTGACCATGAAAATGTATGATTTGGCTTTTGAGGTCTTCATAAGAAATGTAGGTTTATGTCTTGGCTTCGAAACGCTATAAGATTTGTTTCAATCCAATAAGGGTAGCTTCAGTTATGGATATTGTGCCGAAAGGTGTTAAAGGGAACTTTTATAAGTTAATTGCGATCGTTGTGAAAAATTTACGCTTGAGGGAATGAATTCCGGTTTCTAGGGTTTAATTGGGGGTTTTTCTAATGGTGGCTCTTAAGCTTCTAATTAGCTTTGATTGAGGGATATTGTGGCCTAATTGGATGCATTTTATTGCTTATTAACCGTATGTGTGATTGGTGATATATTGTAGGTTGGAAATGAAGCATTTATGGGGAAATGCTGTCCGAACTTTGAGAATGTATGATTGCTTTGAGTTTGTGATTTAGGGCTTGGATTCGGGCAAGGTAATGGTATATGATGGATGGTTTCTGAGCCGTGGGGGTGAGTGACCCTCAACTATTTCCCAAGTACTTCTGAAATGTTTCTTGCAATATTTACTCGACTGCATATCATGCGTGCTTGCATGTGAGTTCATGACATGATTTGGCTTCAATGGGTTCTTGGGGAGTCTTGTGCTGAACACCAACGTCTCCACCCTGTTTATTGTTCATGACATGATCTGGAGCACCAACGTTGCTCCCCCTTATTGTTTAACGTTAAGTGATCTATTTGAGCGTTGGGTGTTTAAGTGCAATGATTTCACTGGCTCACCAGAGCAATAAACGTATATTTGATTACTGATTCATGACATCATTGAAATGAACTATTGAGAAATTGATTTGATGACTGCTTTTATTGGTTACTCACTGAGCTTCTAACTCACCCCAAAACTATTTTATTCCCCTCCACAGGGCTCGTGGCGAAGGAAGGCTTGTAGTACTTATTCACGTGAATTGATGGCATATATCTTGTACAGTTTGGATTTGGAATCATTTTATGTATAGTTTGGGGAATTGTTTCCGCTTCGCTTATGACATGTAATTATTGGAGAATTTGATGTAATATTTGAGATTTATATTGTAATTTATTTGAGGACTGTAATGACTGACTGAGTCCCGACGAGAGTTGGGCAGGCGGTCCGCCGAACACTTTGGTTCGCCTGAGGGTGAGGTGGGGCCGTCACAGGTGTTATCAGAGTTTAGGTTTCAGATCTCTGTAGTGTATCCTAGGCATGAAGTTTAGGATTCCGGACTGTGGGTTTGATTTGAAATATCAGTGCTTCTTGTATGACTGAAAGGCGGACAAGTAGGTGTTATTTGACTCTTAGTGTTTGCTTGGAATGCTTGAGTGATTCTTGCGAGATGTCTTAACTTGATTGGTACAAGATGGAATGTCGGGGACGACATTCTTTTAAGGAGGGGAGTTTGTGACATCCCGAAAGAATGAGTGTGAGAACCCAAAAATTTTTATATATTTTCGAGACATTATTTTGTTTCCTTGTTTATAATTTTGTACCTTTCTTCAGGATATTAATTTTCTATACATTTTTATAAAGTAATATAATTTTCAAATCATTTCCTTGATACAAGTTAGTCCACGTTAAGTTTGAAGTGTATTATGGACGTGACACCCGCTAGTGCAGCAAATGCAATATATTTTTGACAACTTGTTGGAGGTTTGTATTAAGTAATATTATTTTTCAAGGTGCTAAGAGATTAGTATTAGAGAGACAAAAAGATAAGTTTTAAACTAAAAGTTGACAAGTGTCACCATTCAATTTACCCTTAGACTTTTGACCAAAATATTTTTACCATCTTAAAGCTAATTTTGGCCAATTTATTTCTTCATTTTAAGCTCTCTTGGCCGAACTCCTTAGGGAGAAAAAAGAAAGAAACCTCCAACTTCTTTCTTCAATTTCTTGCCTTGATCTCACAATCCAACCGCTAAAACTTTGATTTGCTCCATAAAAACCGTTCTCTTGGTAGAATTAAGGTGAGTGGTGAAGTGGTTTGAGAAACAAAGATGCTAAGTTGCTTGTTGTCTTGAGGTTACAAGGTGAGTTGTTAAGAATCTTTCCCTTTAGCTTTGCTAATGTTCAATTGGTGGCTTTAGTGGTTTAATATGATGACATATGGTGTGATTATGGTTTGTTTATGGTTGGAAGTGAAGGTTTGATGAATTTTGATTTATTCTTGTTATTTTTCTGTTTTGTATGAGGATCATGGTTTGATCATGGTATGATGGCTGGTAATGGTGTAAAATGAAGCTTGTATATGTTAGTTGAAGTTGGTTGCGGAAAATTTCTGGTTTGCTACGAAATTCCAGGTTTAGGGTTTGAATTTGCCCTGTTCTGATCGGATTTATTTGGGCATGTTAGAGGCTGAATGAGGCTTAAGTTAAAACATGAAAGTTGTAGAAAATAGTGTTAACTAGCTGCCTGTAAAATTTCAGCTCGATATGAGCACTGTAGCCTATGAAATGACCGAAATACCCTTGACTGTCCATGAACCCTGTTTCGCGCCCAGATTTCTGTTTTCGTGGAGTTTTCCATTTTTGACCATGAAAATGTATGATTTGGCTTTTGAGGTCTTCATAAGAAATGTAGGTTTATGTCTTGGCTTCGAAACGCTATAAGATTTGTTTCAATCCAATAAGGGTAGCTTCAGTTATGGATATTGTGCCGAAAGGTGTTAAAGGGAACTTTTATAAGTTAATTGCGATCGTTGTGAAAAATTTACGCTTGAGGGAATGAATTCCGGTTTCTAGGGTTTAATTGGGGGTTTTTCTAATGGTGGCTCTTAAGCTTCTAATTAGCTTTGATTGAGGGATATTGTGGCCTAATTGGATGCATTTTATTGCTTATTAACCGTATGTGTGATTGGTGATATATTGTAGGTTGGAAATGAAGCATTTATGGGGAAATGCTGTCCGAACTTTGAGAATGTATGATTGCTTTGAGTTTGTGATTTAGGGCTTGGATTCGGGCAAGGTAATGGTATATGATGGATGGTTTCTGAGCCGTGGGGGTGAGTGACCCTCAACTATTTCCCAAGTACTTCTGAAATGTTTCTTGCATTATTTACTCGACTGCATATCATGCGTGCTTGCATGTGAGTTCATGACATGATTTGGCTTCAATGGGTTCTTGGGGAGTCTTGTGCTGAACACCAACGTCTCCACCCTGTTTATTGTTCATGACATGATCTGGAGCACCAACGTTGCTCCCCCTTATTGTTTAACGTTAAGTGATCTATTTGAGCGTTGGGTGTTTAAGTGCAATGATTTCACTGGCTCACCAGAGCAATAAACGTATATTTGATTACTGATTCATGACATCATTGAAATGAACTATTGAGAAATTGATTTGATGACTGCTTTTATTGGTTACTCACTGAGCTTCTAACTCACCCCAAAACTATTTTATTCCCCTCCACAGGGCTCGTGGCGAAGGAACGCTTGTAGTACTTATTCACGTGAATTGATGGCATATATCTTGTACAGTTTGGATTTGGAATCATTTTATGTATAGTTTGGGGAATTGTTTCCGCTTCGCTTATGACATGTAATTATTGGAGAATTTGATGTAATATTTGAGATTTATATTGTAATTTATTTGAGGACTGTAATGACTGACTGAGTCCCGACGAGAGTTGGGCAGGCGGTCCGCCGAACACTTTGGTTCGCCTGAGGGTGAGGTGGGGCCGTCACAGGTGTTATCAGAGTTTAGGTTTCAGATCTCTGTAGTGTATCCTAGGCATGAAGTTTAGGATTCCGGACTGTGGGTTTGATTTGAAATATCAGTGCTTCTTGTATGACTGAAAGGCGGACAAGTAGGTGTTATTTGACTCTTAGTGTTTGCTTGGAATGCTTGAGTGATTCTTGCGAGATGTCTTAACTTGATTGGTACAAGATGGAATGTCGGGGACGACATTCTTTTAAGGAGGGGAGTTTGTGACATCCCGAAAGAATGAGTGTGAGAACCCAAAAATTTTTATATATTTTCGAGACATTATTTTGTTTCCTTGTTTATAATTTTGTACCTTTCTTCAGGATATTAATTTTCTATACATTTTTATAAAGTAATATAATTTTCAAATCATTTCCTTGATACAAGTTAGTCCACGTTAAGTTTGAAGTGTATTATGGACGTGACACCCGCTAGTGCAGCAAATGCAATATATTTTTGACAACTTGTTGGAGGTTTGTATTAAGTAATATTATTTTTCAAGGTGCTAAGAGATTAGTATTAGAGAGACAAAAAGATAAGTTTTAAACTAAAAGTTGACAAGTGTCACCATTCAATTTACCCTTAGACTTTTGACCAAAATATTTTTACCATCTTAAAGCTAATTTTGGCCAATTTATTTCTTCATTTTAAGCTCTCTTGGCCGAACTCCTTAGGGAGAAAAAAGAAAGAAACCTCCAACTTCTTTCTTCAATTTCTTGCCTTGATCTCACAATCCAACCGCTAAAACTTTGATTTGCTCCATAAAAACCGTTCTCTTGGTAGAATTAAGGTGAGTGGTGAAGTGGTTTGAGAAACAAAGATGCTAAGTTGCTTGTTGTCTTGAGGTTACAAGGTGAGTTGTTAAGAATCTTTCCCTTTAGCTTTGCTAATGTTCAATTGGTGGCTTTAGTGGTTTAATATGATGACATATGGTGTGATTATGGTTTGTTTATGGTTGGAAGTGAAGGTTTGATGAATTTTGATTTATTCTTGTTATTTTTCTGTTTTGTATGAGGATCATGGTTTGATCATGGTATGATGGCTGGTAATGGTGTAAAATGAAGCTTGTATATGTTAGTTGAAGTTGGTTGCGGAAAATTTCTGGTTTGCTACGAAATTCCAGGTTTAGGGTTTGAATTTGCCCTGTTCTGATCGGATTTATTTGGGCATGTTAGAGGCTGAATGAGGCTTAAGTTAAAACATGAAAGTTGTAGAAAATAGTGTTAACTAGCTGCCTGTAAAATTTCAGCTCGATATGAGCACTGTAGCCTATGAAATGACCGAAATACCCTTGACTGTCCATGAACCCTGTTTCGCGCCCAGATTTCTGTTTTCGTGGAGTTTTCCATTTTTGACCATGAAAATGTATGATTTGGCTTTTGAGGTCTTCATAAGAAATGTAGGTTTATGTCTTGGCTTCGAAACGCTATAAGATTTGTTTCAATCCAATAAGGGTAGCTTCAGTTATGGATATTGTGCCGAAAGGTGTTAAAGGGAACTTTTATAAGTTAATTGCGATCGTTGTGAAAAATTTACGCTTGAGGGAATGAATTCCGGTTTCTAGGGTTTAATTGGGGGTTTTTCTAATGGTGGCTCTTAAGCTTCTAATTAGCTTTGATTGAGGGATATTGTGGCCTAATTGGATGCATTTTATTGCTTATTAACCGTATGTGTGATTGGTGATATATTGTAGGTTGGAAATGAAGCATTTATGGGGAAATGCTGTCCGAACTTTGAGAATGTATGATTGCTTTGAGTTTGTGATTTAGGGCTTGGATTCGGGCAAGGTAATGGTATATGATGGATGGTTTCTGAGCCGTGGGGGTGAGTGACCCTCAACTATTTCCCAAGTACTTCTGAAATGTTTCTTGCATTATTTACTCGACTGCATATCATGCGTGCTTGCATGTGAGTTCATGACATGATTTGGCTTCAATGGGTTCTTGGGGAGTCTTGTGCTGAACACCAACGTCTCCACCCTGTTTATTGTTCATGACATGATCTGGAGCACCAACGTTGCTCCCCCTTATTGTTTAACGTTAAGTGATCTATTTGAGCGTTGGGTGTTTAAGTGCAATGATTTCACTGGCTCACCAGAGCAATAAACGTATATTTGATTACTGATTCATGACATCATTGAAATGAACTATTGAGAAATTGATTTGATGACTGCTTTTATTGGTTACTCACTGAGCTTCTAACTCACCCCAAAACTATTTTATTCCCCTCCACAGGGCTCGTGGCGAAGGAACGCTTGTAGTACTTATTCACGTGAATTGATGGCATATATCTTGTACAGTTTGGATTTGGAATCATTTTATGTATAGTTTGGGGAATTGTTTCCGCTTCGCTTATGACATGTAATTATTGGAGAATTTGATGTAATATTTGAGATTTATATTGTAATTTATTTGAGGACTGTAATGACTGACTGAGTCCCGACGAGAGTTGGGCAGGCGGTCCGCCGAACACTTTGGTTCGCCTGAGGGTGAGGTGGGGCCGTCACAGGTGTTATCAGAGTTTAGGTTTCAGATCTCTGTAGTGTATCCTAGGCATGAAGTTTAGGATTCCGGACTGTGGGTTTGATTTGAAATATCAGTGCTTCTTGTATGACTGAAAGGCGGACAAGTAGGTGTTATTTGACTCTTAGTGTTTGCTTGGAATGCTTGAGTGATTCTTGCGAGATGTCTTAACTTGATTGGTACAAGATGGAATGTCGGGGACGACATTCTTTTAAGGAGGGGAGTTTGTGACATCCCGAAAGAATGAGTGTGAGAACCCAAAAATTTTTATATATTTTCGAGACATTATTTTGTTTCCTTGTTTATAATTTTGTACCTTTCTTCAGGATATTAATTTTCTATACATTTTTATAAAGTAATATAATTTTCAAATCATTTCCTTGATACAAGTTAGTCCACGTTAAGTTTGAAGTGTATTATGGACGTGAGACCCGCTAGTGCAGCAAATGCAATATATTTTTGACAACTTGTTGGAGGTTTGTATTAAGTAATATTATTTTTCAAGGTGCTAAGAGATTAGTATTAGAGAGACAAAAAGATAAGTTTTAAACTAAAAGTTGACAAGTGTCACCATTCAATTTACCCTTAGACTTTTGACCAAAATATTTTTACCATCTTAAAGCTAATTTTGGCCAATTTATTTCTTCATTTTAAGCTCTCTTGGCCGAACTCCTTAGGGAGAAAAAAGAAAGAAACCTCCAACTTCTTTCTTCAATTTCTTGCCTTGATCTCACAATCCAACCGCTAAAACTTTGATTTGCTCCATAAAAACCGTTCTCTTGGTAGAATTAAGGTGAGTGGTGAAGTGGTTTGAGAAACAAAGATGCTAAGTTGCTTGTTGTCTTGAGGTTATAAGGTGAGTTGTTAAGAATCTTTCCCTTTAGCTTTGCTAATGTTCAATTGGTGGCTTTAGTGGTTTAATATGATGACATATGGTGTGATTATGGTTTGTTTATGGTTGGAAGTGAAGGTTTGATGAATTTTGATTTATTCTTGTTATTTTTCTGTGTTGTATGAGGATCATGGTTTGATCATGGTATGATGGCTGGTAATGGTGTAAAATGAAGCTTGTATATGTTAGTTGAAGTTGGTTGCGGAAAATTTCTGGTTTGCTACGAAATTCCAGGTTTAGGGTTTGAATTTGCCCTGTTCTGATCGGATTTATTTGGGCATGTTAGAGACTGAATGAGGCTTAAGTTAAAACATGAAAGTTGTAGAAAATAGTGTTAACTAGCTGCCTGTAAAATTTCAGCTCGATCTGAGCACCGTAGCCTGTGAAATGACCGAAATACCCTTGACTGTCCATGAACCCTGTTTCGCGCCCAGATTTCTGTTTTCGTGGAGTTTTCCATTTTTGACCATGAAAATGTATGATTTGGCTTTTGAGGTCTTCATAAGAAATGTAGGTTTATGTCTTGGCTTCGAAACGCTATAAGATTTGTT
This sequence comes from Coffea arabica, assembly GCF_036785885.1. Classification (NCBI taxonomy): domain Eukaryota; kingdom Viridiplantae; phylum Streptophyta; class Magnoliopsida; order Gentianales; family Rubiaceae; genus Coffea; species Coffea arabica. Next base: position 41,148,702 of record NC_092323.1, on the reverse strand, counting down.
TCAATCCAATAAGGGTAGCTTCAGTTATGGATATTGTGCCGAAAGGTGTTAAAGGGAACTTTTATAAGTTAATTGCGATCGTTGTGAAAAATTTACGCTTGAGGGAATGAATTCCGGTTTCTAGGGTTTAATTGGGGGTTTTTCTAATGGTGGCTCTTAAGCTTCTAATTAGCTTTGATTGAGGGATATTGTGGCCTAATTGGATGCATTTTATTGCTTATTAACCGTATGTGTGATTGGTGATATATTGTAGGTTGGAAATGAAGCATTTATGGGGAAATGCTGTCCGAACTTTGAGAATGTATGATTGCTTTGAGTTTGTGATTTAGGGCTTGGATTCGGGCAAGGTAATGGTATATGATGGATGGTTTCTGAGCCGTGGGGGTGAGTGACCCTCAACTATTTCCCAAGTACTTCTGAAATGTTTCTTGCAATATTTACTCGACTGCATATCATGCGTGCTTGCATGTGAGTTCATGACATGATTTGGCTTCAATGGGTTCTTGGGGAGTCTTGTGCTGAACACCAACGTCTCCACCCTGTTTATTGTTCATGACATGATCTGGAGCACCAACGTTGCTCCCCCTTATTGTTTAACGTTAAGTGATCTATTTGAGCGTTGGGTGTTTAAGTGCAATGATTTCACTGGCTCACCAGAGCAATAAACGTATATTTGATTACTGATTCATGACATCATTGAAATGAACTATTGAGAAATTGATTTGATGACTGCTTTTATTGGTTACTCACTGAGCTTCTAACTCACCCCAAAACTATTTTATTCCCCTCCACAGGGCTCGTGGCGAAGGAAGGCTTGTAGTACTTATTCACGTGAATTGATGGCATATATCTTGTACAGTTTGGATTTGGAATCATTTTATGTATAGTTTGGGGAATTGTTTCCGCTTCGCTTATGACATGTAATTATTGGAGAATTTGATGTAATATTTGAGATTTATATTGTAATTTATTTGAGGACTGTAATGACTGACTGAGTCCCGACGAGAGTTGGGCAGGCGGTCCGCCGAACACTTTGGTTCGCCTGAGGGTGAGGTGGGGCCGTCACAGGTGTTATCAGAGTTTAGGTTTCAGATCTCTGTAGTGTATCCTAGGCATGAAGTTTAGGATTCCGGACTGTGGGTTTGATTTGAAATATCAGTGCTTCTTGTATGACTGAAAGGCGGACAAGTAGGTGTTATTTGACTCTTAGTGTTTGCTTGGAATGCTTGAGTGATTCTTGCGAGATGTCTTAACTTGATTGGTACAAGATGGAATGTCGGGGACGACATTCTTTTAAGGAGGGGAGTTTGTGACATCCCGAAAGAATGAGTGTGAGAACCCAAAAATTTTTATATATTTTCGAGACATTATTTTGTTTCCTTGTTTATAATTTTGTACCTTTCTTCAGGATATTAATTTTCTATACATTTTTATAAAGTAATATAATTTTCAAATCATTTCCTTGATACAAGTTAGTCCACGTTAAGTTTGAAGTGTATTATGGACGTGACACCCGCTAGTGCAGCAAATGCAATATATTTTTGACAACTTGTTGGAGGTTTGTATTAAGTAATATTATTTTTCAAGGTGCTAAGAGATTAGTATTAGAGAGACAAAAAGATAAGTTTTAAACTAAAAGTTGACAAGTGTCACCATTCAATTTACCCTTAGACTTTTGACCAAAATATTTTTACCATCTTAAAGCTAATTTTGGCCAATTTATTTCTTCATTTTAAGCTCTCTTGGCCGAACTCCTTAGGGAGAAAAAAGAAAGAAACCTCCAACTTCTTTCTTCAATTTCTTGCCTTGATCTCACAATCCAACCGCTAAAACTTTGATTTGCTCCATAAAAACCGTTCTCTTGGTAGAATTAAGGTGAGTGGTGAAGTGGTTTGAGAAACAAAGATGCTAAGTTGCTTGTTGTCTTGAGGTTACAAGGTGAGTTGTTAAGAATCTTTCCCTTTAGCTTTGCTAATGTTCAATTGGTGGCTTTAGTGGTTTAATATGATGACATATGGTGTGATTATGGTTTGTTTATGGTTGGAAGTGAAGGTTTGATGAATTTTGATTTATTCTTGTTATTTTTCTGTTTTGTATGAGGATCATGGTTTGATCATGGTATGATGGCTGGTAATGGTGTAAAATGAAGCTTGTATATGTTAGTTGAAGTTGGTTGCGGAAAATTTCTGGTTTGCTACGAAATTCCAGGTTTAGGGTTTGAATTTGCCCTGTTCTGATCGGATTTATTTGGGCATGTTAGAGGCTGAATGAGGCTTAAGTTAAAACATGAAAGTTGTAGAAAATAGTGTTAACTAGCTGCCTGTAAAATTTCAGCTCGATCTGAGCACTGTAGCCTATGAAATGACCGAAATACCCTTGACTGTCCATGAACCCTGTTTCGCGCCCAGATTTCTGTTTTCGTGGAGTTTTCCATTTTTGACCATGAAAATGTATGATTTGGCTTTTGAGGTCTTCATAAGAAATGTAGGTTTATGTCTTGGCTTCGAAACGCTATAAGATTTGTTTCAATCCAATAAGGGTAGCTTCAGTTATGGATATTGTGCCGAAAGGTGTTAAAGGGAACTTTTATAAGTTAATTGCGATCGTTGTGAAAAATTTACGCTTGAGGGAATGAATTCCGGTTTCTAGGGTTTAATTGGGGGTTTTTCTAATGGTGGCTCTTAAGCTTCTAATTAGCTTTGATTGAGGGATATTGTGGCCTAATTGGATGCATTTTATTGCTTATTAACCGTATGTGTGATTGGTGATATATTGTAGGTTGGAAATGAAGCATTTATGGGGAAATGCTGTCCGAACTTTGAGAATGTATGATTGCTTTGAGTTTGTGATTTAGGGCTTGGATTCGGGCAAGGTAATGGTATATGATGGATGGTTTCTGAGCCGTGGGGGTGAGTGACCCTCAACTATTTCCCAAGTACTTCTGAAATGTTTCTTGCATTATTTACTCGACTGCATATCATGCGTGCTTGCATGTGAGTTCATGACATGATTTGGCTTCAATGGGTTCTTGGGGAGTCTTGTGCTGAACACCAACGTCTCCACCCTGTTTATTGTTCATGACATGATCTGGAGCACCAACGTTGCTCCCCCTTATTGTTTAACGTTAAGTGATCTATTTGAGCGTTGGGTGTTTAAGTGCAATGATTTCACTGGCTCACCAGAGCAATAAACGTATATTTGATTACTGATTCATGACATCATTGAAATGAACTATTGAGAAATTGATTTGATGACTGCTTTTATTGGTTACTCACTGAGCTTCTAACTCACCCCAAAACTATTTTATTCCCCTCCACAGGGCTCGTGGCGAAGGAAGGCTTGTAGTACTTATTCACGTGAATTGATGGCATATATCTTGTACAGTTTGGATTTGGAATCATTTTATGTATAGTTTGGGGAATTGTTTCCGCTTCGCTTATGACATGTAATTATTGGAGAATTTGATGTAATATTTGAGATTTATATTGTAATTTATTTGAGGACTGTAATGACTGACTGAGTCCCGACGAGAGTTGGGCAGGCGGTCCGCCGAACACTTTGGTTCGCCTGAGGGTGAGGTGGGGCCGTCACAGGTGTTATCAGAGTTTAGGTTTCAGATCTCTGTAGTGTATCCTAGGCATGAAGTTTAGGATTCCGGACTGTGGGTTTGATTTGAAATATCAGTGCTTCTTGTATGACTGAAAGGCGGACAAGTAGGTGTTATTTGACTCTTAGTGTTTGCTTGGAATGCTTGAGTGATTCTTGCGAGATGTCTTAACTTGATTGGTACAAGATGGAATGTCGGGGACGACATTCTTTTAAGGAGGGGAGTTTGTGACATCCCGAAAGAATGAGTGTGAGAACCCAAAAATTTTTATATATTTTCGAGACATTATTTTGTTTCCTTGTTTATAATTTTGTACCTTTCTTCAGGATATTAATTTTCTATACATTTTTATAAAGTAATATAATTTTCAAATCATTTCCTTGATACAAGTTAGTCCACGTTAAGTTTGAAGTGTATTATGGACGTGAGACCCGCTAGTGCAGCAAATGCAATATATTTTTGACAACTTGTTGGAGGTTTGTATTAAGTAATATTATTTTTCAAGGTGCTAAGAGATTAGTATTAGAGAGACAAAAAGATAAGTTTTAAACTAAAAGTTGACAAGTGTCACCATTCAATTTACCCTTAGACTTTTGACCAAAATATTTTTACCATCTTAAAGCTAATTTTGGCCAATTTATTTCTTCATTTTAAGCTCTCTTGGCCGAACTCCTTAGGGAGAAAAAAGAAAGAAACCTCCAACTTCTTTCTTCAATTTCTTGCCTTGATCTCACAATCCAACCGCTAAAACTTTGATTTGCTCCATAAAAACCGTTCTCTTGGTAGAATTAAGGTGAGTGGTGAAGTGGTTTGAGAAACAAAGATGCTAAGTTGCTTGTTGTCTTGAGGTTACAAGGTGAGTTGTTAAGAATCTTTCCCTTTAGCTTTGCTAATGTTCAATTGGTGGCTTTAGTGGTTTAATATGATGACATATGGTGTGATTATGGTTTGTTTATGGTTGGAAGTGAAGGTTTGATGAATTTTGATTTATTCTTGTTATTTTTCTGTTTTGTATGAGGATCATGGTTTGATCATGGTATGATGGCTGGTAATGGTGTAAAATGAAGCTTGTATATGTTAGTTGAAGTTGGTTGCGGAAAATTTCTGGTTTGCTACGAAATTCCAGGTTTAGGGTTTGAATTTGCCCTGTTCTGATCGGATTTATTTGGGCATGTTAGAGGCTGAATGAGGCTTAAGTTAAAACATGAAAGTTGTAGAAAATAGTGTTAACTAGCTGCCTGTAAAATTTCAGCTCGATATGAGCACTGTAGCCTATGAAATGACCGAAATACCCTTGACTGTCCATGAACCCTGTTTCGCGCCCAGATTTCTGTTTTCGTGGAGTTTTCCATTTTTGACCATGAAAATGTATGATTTGGCTTTTGAGGTCTTCATAAGAAATGTAGGTTTATGTCTTGGCTTCGAAACGCTATAAGATTTGTTTCAATCCAATAAGGGTAGCTTCAGTTATGGATATTGTGCCGAAAGGTGTTAAAGGGAACTTTTATAAGTTAATTGCGATCGTTGTGAAAAATTTACGCTTGAGGGAATGAATTCCGGTTTCTAGGGTTTAATTGGGGGTTTTTCTAATGGTGGCTCTTAAGCTTCTAATTAGCTTTGATTGAGGGATATTGTGGCCTAATTGGATGCATTTTATTGCTTATTAACCGTATGTGTGATTGGTGATATATTGTAGGTTGGAAATGAAGCATTTATGGGGAAATGCTGTCCGAACTTTGAGAATGTATGATTGCTTTGAGTTTGTGATTTAGGGCTTGGATTCGGGCAAGGTAATGGTATATGATGGATGGTTTCTGAGCCGTGGGGGTGAGTGACCCTCAACTATTTCCCAAGTACTTCTGAAATGTTTCTTGCATTATTTACTCGACTGCATATCATGCGTGCTTGCATGTGAGTTCATGACATGATTTGGCTTCAATGGGTTCTTGGGGAGTCTTGTGCTGAACACCAACGTCTCCACCCTGTTTATTGTTCATGACATGATCTGGAGCACCAACGTTGCTCCCCCTTATTGTTTAACGTTAAGTGATCTATTTGAGCGTTGGGTGTTTAAGTGCAATGATTTCACTGGCTCACCAGAGCAATAAACGTATATTTGATTACTGATTCATGACATCATTGAAATGAACTATTGAGAAATTGATTTGATGACTGCTTTTATTGGTTACTCACTGAGCTTCTAACTCACCCCAAAACTATTTTATTCCCCTCCACAGGGCTCGTGGCGAAGGAAGGCTTGTAGTACTTATTCACGTGAATTGATGGCATATATCTTGTACAGTTTGGATTTGGAATCATTTTATGTATAGTTTGGGGAATTGTTTCCGCTTCGCTTATGACATGTAATTATTGGAGAATTTGATGTAATATTTGAGATTTATATTGTAATTTATTTGAGGACTGTAATGACTGACTGAGTCCCGACGAGAGTTGGGCAGGCGGTCCGCCGAACACTTTGGTTCGCCTGAGGGTGAGGTGGGGCCGTCACAGGTGTTATCAGAGTTTAGGTTTCAGATCTCTGTAGTGTATCCTAGGCATGAAGTTTAGGATTCCGGACTGTGGGTTTGATTTGAAATATCAGTGCTTCTTGTATGACTGAAAGGCGGACAAGTAGGTGTTATTTGACTCTTAGTGTTTGCTTGGAATGCTTGAGTGATTCTTGCGAGATGTCTTAACTTGATTGGTACAAGATGGAATGTCGGGGACGACATTCTTTTAAGGAGGGGAGTTTGTGACATCCCGAAAGAATGAGTGTGAGAACCCAAAAATTTTTATATATTTTCGAGACATTATTTTGTTTCCTTGTTTATAATTTTGTACCTTTCTTCAGGATATTAATTTTCTATACATTTTTATAAAGTAATATAATTTTCAAATCATTTCCTTGATACAAGTTAGTCCACGTTAAGTTTGAAGTGTATTATGGACGTGAGACCCGCTAGTGCAGCAAATGCAATATATTTTTGACAACTTGTTGGAGGTTTGTATTAAGTAATATTATTTTTCAAGGTGCTAAGAGATTAGTATTAGAGAGACAAAAAGATAAGTTTTAAACTAAAAGTTGACAAGTGTCACCATTCAATTTACCCTTAGACTTTTGACCAAAATATTTTTACCATCTTAAAGCTAATTTTGGCCAATTTATTTCTTCATTTTAAGCTCTCTTGGCCGAACTCCTTAGGGAGAAAAAAGAAAGAAACCTCCAACTTCTTTCTTCAATTTCTTGCCTTGATCTCACAATCCAACCGCTAAAACTTTGATTTGCTCCATAAAAACCGTTCTCTTGGTAGAATTAAGGTGAGTGGTGAAGTGGTTTGAGAAACAAAGATGCTAAGTTGCTTGTTGTCTTGAGGTTACAAGGTGAGTTGTTAAGAATCTTTCCCTTTAGCTTTGCTAATGTTCAATTGGTGGCTTTAGTGGTTTAATATGATGACATATGGTGTGATTATGGTTTGTTTATGGTTGGAAGTGAAGGTTTGATGAATTTTGATTTATTCTTGTTATTTTTCGGTTTTGTATGAGGATCATGGTTTGATCATGGTATGATGGCTGGTAATGGTGTAAAATGAAGCTTGTATATGTTAGTTGAAGTTGGTTGCGGAAAATTTCTGGTTTGCTACGAAATTCCAGGTTTAGGGTTTGAATTTGCCCTGTTCTGATCGGATTTATTTGGGCATGTTAGAGGCTGAATGAGGCTTAAGTTAAAACATGAAAGTTGTAGAAAATAGTGTTAGCTAGCTGCCTGTAAAATTTCAGCTCGATATGAGCACTGTAGCCTATGAAATGACCGAAATACACTTGACTGTCCATGAACCCTGTTTCGCGCCCAGATTTCTGTTTTCGTGGAGTTTTCCATTTTTGACCATGAAAATGTATGATTTGGCTTTTGAGGTCTTCATAAGAAATGTAGGTTTATGTCTTGGCTTCGAAACGCTATAAGATTTGTTTCAATCCAATAAGGGTAGCTTCAGTTATGGATATTGTGCCGAAAGGTGTTAAAGGGAACTTTTATAAGTTAATTGCGATCGTTGTGAAAAATTTACGCTTGAGGGAATGAATTCCGGTTTCTAGGGTTTAATTGGGGGTTTTTCTAATGGTGGCTCTTAAGCTTCTAATTAGCTTTGATTGAGGGATATTGTGGCCTAATTGGATGCATTTTATTGCTTATTAACCGTATGTGTGATTGGTGATATATTGTAGGTTGGAAATGAAGCATTTATGGGGAAATGCTGTCCGAACTTTGAGAATGTATGATTGCTTTGAGTTTGTGATTTAGGGCTTGGATTCGGGCAAGGTAATGGTATATGATGGATGGTTTCTGAGCCGTGGGGGTGAGTGACCCTCAACTATTTCCCAAGTACTTCTGAAATGTTTCTTGCATTATTTACTCGACTGCATATCATGCGTGCTTGCATGTGAGTTCATGACATGATTTGGCTTCAATGGGTTCTTGGGGAGTCTTGTGCTGAACACCAACGTCTCCACCCTGTTTATTGTTCATGACATGATCTGGAGCACCAACGTTGCTCCCCCTTATTGTTTAACGTTAAGTGATCTATTTGAGCGTTGGGTGTTTAAGTGCAATGATTTCACTGGCTCACCAGAGCAATAAACGTATATTTGATTACTGATTCATGACATCATTGAAATGAACTATTGAGAAATTGATTTGATGACTGCTTTTATTGGTTACTCACTGAGCTTCTAACTCACCCCAAAACTATTTTATTCCCCTCCACAGGGCTCGTGGCGAAGGAAGGCTTGTAGTACTTATTCACGTGAATTGATGGCATATATCTTGTACAGTTTGGATTTGGAATCATTTTATGTATAGTTTGGGGAATTGTTTCCGCTTCGCTTATGACATGTAATTATTGGAGAATTTGATGTAATATTTGAGATTTATATTGTAATTTATTTGAGGACTGTAATGACTGACTGAGTCCCGACGAGAGTTGGGCAGGCGGTCCGCCGAACACTTTGGTTCGCCTGAGGGTGAGGTGGGGCCGTCACAGGTGTTATCATAGTTTAGGTTTCAGATCTCTGTAGTGTATCCTAGGCATGAAGTTTAGGATTCCGGACTGTGGGTTTGATTTGAAATATCAGTGCTTCTTGTATGACTGAAAGGCGGACAAGTAGGTGTTATTTGACTCTTAGTGTTTGCTTGGAATGCTTGAGTGATTCTTGCGAGATGTCTTAACTTGATTGGTACAAGATGGAATGTCGGGGACGACATTCTTTTAAGGAGGGGAGTTTGTGACATCCCGAAAGAATGAGTGTGAGAACCCAAAAATTTTTATATATTTTCGAGACATTATTTTGTTTCCTTGTTTATAATTTTGTACCTTTCTTCAGGATATTAATTTTCTATACATTTTTATAAAGTAAAATAATTTTCAAATCATTTCCTTGACACAAGTTAGTCCACGTTAAGTTTGAAGTGTATTATGGACGTGACACCCGCTAGTGCAGCAAATGCAATATATTTTTGACAACTTGTTGGAGGTTTGTATTAAGTAATATTATTTTTCAAGGTGCTAAGAGATTAGTATTAGAGAGACAAAAAGATAAGTTTTAAACTAAAAGTTGACAAGTGTCACCATTCAATTTACCCTTAGACTTTTGACCAAAATATTTTTACCATCTTAAAGCTAATTTTGGCCAATTTATTTCTTCATTTTAAGCTCTCTTGGCCGAACTCCTTAGGGAGAAAAAAGAAAGAAACCTCCAACTTCTTTCTTCAATTTCTTGCCTTGATCTCACAATCCAACCGCTAAAACTTTGATTTGCTCCATAAAAACCGTTCTCTTGGTAGAATTAAGGTGAGTGGTGAAGTGGTTTGAGAAACAAAGATGCTAAGTTGCTTGTTGTCTTGAGGTTACAAGGTGAGTTGTTAAGAATCTTTCCCTTTAGCTTTGCTAATGTTCAATTGGTGGCTTTAGTGGTTTAATATGATGACATATGGTGTGATTATGGTTTGTTTATGGTTGGAAGTGAAGGTTTGATGAATTTTGATTTATTCTTGTTATTTTTCTGTTTTGTATGAGGATCATGGTTTGATCATGGTATGATGGCTGGTAATGGTGTAAAATGAAGCTTGTATATGTTAGTTGAAGTTGGTTGCGGAAAATTTCTGGTTTGCTACGAAATTCCAGGTTTAGGGTTTGAATTTGCCCTGTTCTGATCGGATTTATTTGGGCATGTTAGAGGCTGAATGAGGCTTAAGTTAAAACATGAAAGTTGTAGAAAATAGTGTTAACTAGCTGCCTGTAAAATTTCAGCTCGATATGAGCACTGTAGCCTATGAAATGACCGAAATACCCTTGACTGTCCATGAACCCTGTTTCGCGCCCAGATTTCTGTTTTCGTGGAGTTTTCCATTTTTGACCATGAAAATGTATGATTTGGCTTTTGAGGTCTTCATAAGAAATGTAGGTTTATGTCTTGGCTTCGAAACGCTATAAGATTTGTTTCAATCCAATAAGGGTAGCTTCAGTTATGGATATTGTGCCGAAAGGTGTTAAAGGGAACTTTTATAAGTTAATTGCGATCGTTGTGAAAAATTTACGCTTGAGGGAATGAATTCCGGTTTCTAGGGTTTAATTGGGGGTTTTTCTAATGGTGGCTCTTAAGCTTCTAATTAGCTTTGATTGAGGGATATTGTGGCCTAATTGGATGCATTTTATTGCTTATTAACCGTATGTGTGATTGGTGATATATTGTAGGTTGGAAATGAAGCATTTATGGGGAAATGCTGTCCGAACTTTGAGAATGTATGATTGCTTTGAGTTTGTGATTTAGGGCTTGGATTCGGGCAAGGTAATGGTATATGATGGATGGTTTCTGAGCCGTGGGGGTGAGTGACCCTCAACTATTTCCCAAGTACTTCTGAAATGTTTCTTGCAATATTTACTCGACTGCATATCATGCGTGCTTGCATGTGAGTTCATGACATGATTTGGCTTCAATGGGTTCTTGGGGAGTCTTGTGCTGAACACCAACGTCTCCACCCTGTTTATTGTTCATGACATGATCTGGAGCACCAACGTTGCTCCCCCTTATTGTTTAACGTTAAGTGATCTATTTGAGCGTTGGGTGTTTAAGTGCAATGATTTCACTGGCTCACCAGAGCAATAAACGTATATTTGATTACTGATTCATGACATCATTGAAATGAACTATTGAGAAATTGATTTGATGACTGCTTTTATTGGTTACTCACTGAGCTTCTAACTCACCCCAAAACTATTTTATTCCCCTCCACAGGGCTCGTGGCGAAGGAAGGCTTGTAGTACTTATTCACGTGAATTGATGGCATATATCTTGTACAGTTTGGATTTGGAATCATTTTATGTATAGTTTGGGGAATTGTTTCCGCTTCGCTTATGACATGTAATTATTGGAGAATTTGATGTAATATTTGAGATTTATATTGTAATTTATTTGAGGACTGTAATGACTGACTGAGTCCCGACGAGAGTTGGGCAGGCGGTCCGCCGAACACTTTGGTTCGCCTGAGGGTGAGGTGGGGCCGTCACAGGTGTTATCAGAGTTTAGGTTTCAGATCTCTGTAGTGTATCCTAGGCATGAAGTTTAGGATTCCGGACTGTGGGTTTGATTTGAAATATCAGTGCTTCTTGCATGACTGAAAGGCGGACAAGTAGGTGTTATTTGACTCTTAGTGTTTGCTTGGAATGCTTGAGTGATTCTTGCGAGATGTCTTAACTTGATTGGTACAAGATGGAATGTCGGGGACGACATTCTTTTAAGGAGGGGAGTTTGTGACATCCCGAAAGAATGAGTGTGAGAACCCAAAAATTTTTATATATTTTCGAGACATTATTTTGTTTCCTTGTTTATAATTTTGTACCTTTCTTCAGGATATTAATTTTCTATACATTTTTATAAAGTAATATAATTTTCAAATCATTTCCTTGATACAAGTTAGTCCACGTTAAGTTTGAAGTGTATTATGGACGTGAGACCCGCTAGTGCAGCAAATGCAATATATTTTTGACAACTTGTTGGAGGTTTGTATTAAGTAATATTATTTTTCAAGGTGCTAAGAGATTAGTATTAGAGAGACAAAAAGATAAGTTTTAAACTAAAAGTTGACAAGTGTCACCATTCAATTTACCCTTAGACTTTTGACCAAAATATTTTTACCATCTTAAAGCTAATTTTGGCCAATTTATTTCTTCATTTTAAGCTCTCTTGGCCGAACTCCTTAGGGAGAAAAAAGAAAGAAACCTCCAACTTCTTTCTTCAATTTCTTGCCTTGATCTCACAATCCAACCGCTAAAACTTTGATTTGCTCCATAAAAACCGTTCTCTTGGTAGAATTAAGGTGAGTGGTGAAGTGGTTTGAGAAACAAAGATGCTAAGTTGCTTGTTGTCTTGAGGTTACAAGGTGAGTTGTTAAGAATCTTTCCCTTTAGCTTTGCTAATGTTCAATTGGTGGCTTTAGTGGTTTAATATGATGACATATGGTGTGATTATGGTTTGTTTATGGTTGGAAGTGAAGGTTTGATGAATTTTGATTTATTCTTGTTATTTTTCTGTTTTGTATGAGGATCATGGTTTGATCATGGTATGATGGCTGGTAATGGTGTAAAATGAAGCTTGTATATGTTAGTTGAAGTTGGTTGCGGAAAATTTCTGGTTTGCTACGAAATTCCAGGTTTAGGGTTTGAATTTGCCCTGTTCTGATCGGATTTATTTGGGCATGTTAGAGGCTGAATGAGGCTTAAGTTAAAACATGAAAGTTGTAGAAAATAGTGTTAACTAGCTGCCTGTAAAATTTCAGCTCGATCTGAGCACTGTAGCCTATGAAATGACCGAAATACCCTTGACTGTCCATGAACCCTGTTTCGCGCCCAGATTTCTGTTTTCGTGGAGTTTTCCATTTTTGACCATGAAAATGTATGATTTGGCTTTTGAGGTCTTCATAAGAAATGTAGGTTTATGTCTTGGCTTCGAAACGCTATAAGATTTGTTTCAATCCAATAAGGGTAGCTTCAGTTATGGATATTGTGCCGAAAGGTGTTAAAGGGAACTTTTATAAGTTAATTGCGATCGTTGTGAAAAATTTACGCTTGAGGGAATGAATTCCGGTTTCTAGGGTTTAATTGGGGGTTTTTCTAATGGTGGCTCTTAAGCTTCTAATTAGCTTTGATTGAGGGATATTGTGGCCTAATTGGATGCATTTTATTGCTTATTAACCGTATGTGTGATTGGTGATATATTGTAGGTTGGAAATGAAGCATTTATGGGGAAATGCTGTCCGAACTTTGAGAATGTATGATTGCTTTGAGTTTGTGATTTAGGGCTTGGATTCGGGCAAGGTAATGGTATATGATGGATGGTTTCTGAGCCGTGGGGGTGAGTGACCCTCAACTATTTCCCAAGTACTTCTGAAATGTTTCTTGCATTATTTACTCGACTGCATATCATGCGTGCTTGCATGTGAGTTCATGACATGATTTGGCTTCAATGGGTTCTTGGGGAGTCTTGTGCTGAACACCAACGTCTCCACCCTGTTTATTGTTCATGACATGATCTGGAGCACCAACGTTGCTCCCCCTTATTGTTTAACGTTAAGTGATCTATTTGAGCGTTGGGTGTTTAAGTGCAATGATTTCACTGGCTCACCAGAGCAATAAACGTATATTTGATTACTGATTCATGACATCATTGAAATGAACTATTGAGAAATTGATTTGATGACTGCTTTTATTGGTTACTCACTGAGCTTCTAACTCACCCCAAAACTATTTTATTCCCCTCCACAGGGCTCGTGGCGAAGGAAGGCTTGTAGTACTTATTCACGTGAATTGATGGCATATATCTTGTACAGTTTGGATTTGGAATCATTTTATGTATAGTTTGGGGAATTGTTTCCGCTTCGCTTATGACATGTAATTATTGGAGAATTTGATGTAATATTTGAGATTTATATTGTAATTTATTTGAGGACTGTAATGACTGACTGACTCCCGACGAGAGTTGGGCAGGCGGTCCGCCGAACACTTTGGTTCGCCTGAGGGTGAGGTGGGGCCGTCACAGGTGTTATCAGAGTTTAGGTTTCAGATCTCTGTAGTGTATCCTAGGCATGAAGTTTAGGATTCCGGACTGTGGGTTTGATTTGAAATATCAGTGCTTCTTGTATGACTGAAAGGCGGACAAGTAGGTGTTATTTGACTCTTAGTGTTTGCTTGGAATGCTTGAGTGATTCTTGCGAGATGTCTTAACTTGATTGGTACAAGATGGAATGTCGGGGACGACATTCTTTTAAGGAGGGGAGTTTGTGACATCCCGAAAGAATGAGTGTGAGAACCCAAAAATTTTTATATATTTTCGAGACATTATTTTGTTTCCTTGTTTATAATTTTGTACCTTTCTTCAGGATATTAATTTTCTATACATTTTTATAAAGTAATATAATTTTCAAATCATTTCCTTGATACAAGTTAGTCCACGTTAAGTTTGAAGTGTATTATGGACGTGACACCCGCTAGTGCAGCAAATGCAATATATTTTTGACAACTTGTTGGAGGTTTGTATTAAGTAATATTATTTTTCAAGGTGCTAAGAGATTAGTATTAGAGAGACAAAAAGATAAGTTTTAAACTAAAAGTTGACAAGTGTCACCATTCAATTTACCCTTAGACTTTTGACCAAAATATTTTTACCATCTTAAAGCTAATTTTGGCCAATTTATTTCTTCATTTTAAGCTCTCTTGGCCGAACTCCTTAGGGAGAAAAAAGAAAGAAACCTCCAACTTCTTTCTTCAATTTCTTGCCTTGATCTCACAATCCAACCGCTAAAACTTTGATTTGCTCCATAAAAACCGTTCTCTTGGTAGAATTAAGGTGAGTGGTGAAGTGGTTTGAGAAACAAAGATGCTAAGTTGCTTGTTGTCTTGAGGTTACAAGGTGAGTTGTTAAGAATCTTTCCCTTTAGCTTTGCTAATGTTCAATTGGTGGCTTTAGTGGTTTAATATGATGACATATGGTGTGATTATGGTTTGTTTATGGTTGGAAGTGAAGGTTTGATGAATTTTGATTTATTCTTGTTATTTTTCGGTTTTGTATGAGGATCATGGTTTGATCATGGTATGATGGCTGGTAATGGTGTAAAATGAAGCTTGTATATGTTAGTTGAAGTTGGTTGCGGAAAATTTCTGGTTTGCTACGAAATTCCAGGTTTAGGGTTTGAATTTGCCCTGTTCTGATCGGATTTATTTGGGCATGTTAGAGGCTGAATGAGGCTTAAGTTAAAACATGAAAGTTGTAGAAAATAGTGTTAACTAGCTGCCTGTAAAATTTCAGCTCGATATGAGCACTGTAGCCTATGAAATGACCGAAATACCCTTGACTGTCCATGAACCCTGTTTCGCGCCCAGATTTCTGTTTTCGTGGAGTTTTCCATTTTTGACCATGAAAATGTATGATTTGGCTTTTGAGGTCTTCATAAGAAATGTAGGTTTATGTCTTGGCTTCGAAACGCTATAAGATTTGTTTCAATCCAATAAGGGTAGCTTCAGTTATGGATATTGTGCCGAAAGGTGTTAAAGGGAACTTTTATAAGTTAATTGCGATCGTTGTGAAAAATTTACGCTTGAGGGAATGAATTCCGGTTTCTAGGGTTTAATTGGGGGTTTTTCTAATGGTGGCTCTTAAGCTTCTAATTAGCTTTGATTGAGGGATATTGTGGCCTAATTGGATGCATTTTATTGCTTATTAACCGTATGTGTGATTGGTGATATATTGTAGGTTGGAAATGAAGCATTTATGGGGAAATGCTGTCCGAACTTTGAGAATGTATGATTGCTTTGAGTTTGTGATTTAGGGCTTGGATTCGGGCAAGGTAATGGTATATGATGGATGGTTTCTGAGCCGTGGGGGTGAGTGACCCTCAACTATTTCCCAAGTACTTCTGAAATGTTTCTTGCATTATTTACTCGACTGCATATCATGCGTGCTTGCATGTGAGTTCATGACATGATTTGGCTTCAATGGGTTCTTGGGGAGTCTTGTGCTGAACACCAACGTCTCCACCCTGTTTATTGTTCATGACATGATCTGGAGCACCAACGTTGCTCCCCCTTATTGTTTAACGTTAAGTGATCTATTTGAGCGTTGGGTGTTTAAGTGCAATGATTTCACTGGCTCACCAGAGCAATAAACGTATATTTGATTACTGATTCATGACATCATTGAAATGAACTATTGAGAAATTGATTTGATGACTGCTTTTATTGGTTACTCACTGAGCTTCTAACTCACCCCAAAACTATTTTATTCCCCTCCACAGGGCTCGTGGCGAAGGAAGGCTTGTAGTACTTATTCACGTGAATTGATGGCATATATCTTGTACAGTTTGGATTTGGAATCATTTTATGTATAGTTTGGGGAATTGTTTCCGCTTCGCTTATGACATGTAATTATTGGAGAATTTGATGTAATATTTGAGATTTATATTGTAATTTATTTGAGGACTGTAATGACTGACTGAGTCCCGACGAGAGTTGGGCAGGCGGTCCGCCGAACACTTTGGTTCGCCTGAGGGTGAGGTGGGGCCGTCACAGGTGTTATCAGAGTTTAGGTTTCAGATCTCTGTAGTGTATCCTAGGCATGAAGTTTAGGATTCCGGACTGTGGGTTTGATTTGAAATATCAGTGCTTCTTGTATGACTGAAAGGCGGACAAGTAGGTGTTATTTGACTCTTAGTGTTTGCTTGGAATGCTTGAGTGATTCTTGCGAGATGTCTTAACTTGATTGGTACAAGATGGAATGTCGGGGACGACATTCTTTTAAGGAGGGGAGTTTGTGACATCCCGAAAGAATGAGTGTGAGAACCCAAAAATTTTTATATATTTTCGAGACATTATTTTGTTTCCTTGTTTATAATTTTGTACCTTTCTTCAGGATATTAATTTTCTATACATTTTTATAAAGTAATATAATTTTCAAATCATTTCCTTGATACAAGTTAGTCCACGTTAAGTTTGAAGTGTATTATGGACGTGAGACCCGCTAGTGCAGCAAATGCAATATATTTTTGACAACTTGTTGGAGGTTTGTATTAAGTAATATTATTTTTCAAGGTGCTAAGAGATTAGTATTAGAGAGACAAAAAGATAAGTTTTAAACTAAAAGTTGACAAGTGTCACCATTCAATTTACCCTTAGACTTTTGACCAAAATATTTTTACCATCTTAAAGCTAATTTTGGCCAATTTATTTCTTCATTTTAAGCTCTCTTGGCCGAACTCCTTAGGGAGAAAAAAGAAAGAAACCTCCAACTTCTTTCTTCAATTTCTTGCCTTGATCTCACAATCCAACCGCTAAAACTTTGATTTGCTCCATAAAAACCGTTCTCTTGGTAGAATTAAGGTGAGTGGTGAAGTGGTTTGAGAAACAAAGATGCTAAGTTGCTTGTTGTCTTGAGGTTACAAGGTGAGTTGTTAAGAATCTTTCCCTTTAGCTTTGCTAATGTTCAATTGGTGGCTTTAGTGGTTTAATATGATGACATATGGTGTGATTATGGTTTGTTTATGGTTGGAAGTGAAGGTTTGATGAATTTTGATTTATTCTTGTTATTTTTCTGTTTTGTATGAGGATCATGGTTTGATCATGGTATGATGGCTGGTAATGGTGTAAAATGAAGCTTGTATATGTTAGTTGAAGTTGGTTGCGGAAAATTTCTGGTTTGCTACGAAATTCCAGGTTTAGGGTTTGAATTTGCCCTGTTCTGATCGGATTTATTTGGGCATGTTAGAGGCTGAATGAGGCTTAAGTTAAAACATGAAAGTTGTAGAAAATAGTGTTAACTAGCTGCCTGTAAAATTTCAGCTCGATATGAGCACTGTAGCCTATGAAATGACCGAAATACCCTTGACTGTCCATGAACCCTGTTTCGCGCCCAGATTTCTGTTTTCGTGGAGTTTTCCATTTTTGACCATGAAAATGTATGATTTGGCTTTTGAGGTCTTCATAAGAAATGTAGGTTTATGTCTTGGCTTCGAAACGCTATAAGATTTGTTTCAATCCAATAAGGGTAGCTTCAGTTATGGATATTGTGCCGAAAGGTGTTAAAGGGAACTTTTATAAGTTAATTGCGATCGTTGTGAAAAATTTACGCTTGAGGGAATGAATTCCGGTTTCTAGGGTTTAATTGGGGGTTTTTCTAATGGTGGCTCTTAAGCTTCTAATTAGCTTTGATTGAGGGATATTGTGGCCTAATTGGATGCATTTTATTGCTTATTAACCGTATGTGTGATTGGTGATATATTGTAGGTTGGAAATGAAGCATTTATGGGGAAATGCTGTCCGAACTTTGAGAATGTATGATTGCTTTGAGTTTGTGATTTAGGGCTTGGATTCGGGCAAGGTAATGGTATATGATGGATGGTTTCTGAGCCGTGGGGGTGAGTGACCCTCAACTATTTCCCAAGTACTTCTGAAATGTTTCTTGCATTATTTACTCGACTGCATATCATGCGTGCTTGCATGTGAGTTCATGACATGATTTGGCTTCAATGGGTTCTTGGGGAGTCTTGTGCTGAACACCAACGTCTCCACCCTGTTTATTGTTCATGACATGATCTGGAGCACCAACGTTGCTCCCCCTTATTGTTTAACGTTAAGTGATCTATTTGAGCGTTGGGTGTTTAAGTGCAATGATTTCACTGGCTCACCAGAGCAATAAACGTATATTTGATTACTGATTCATGACATCATTGAAATGAACTATTGAGAAATTGATTTGATGACTGCTTTTATTGGTTACTCACTGAGCTTCTAACTCACCCCAAAACTATTTTATTCCCCTCCACAGGGCTCGTGGCGAAGGAAGGCTTGTAGTACTTATTCACGTGAATTGATGGCATATATCTTGTACAGTTTGGATTTGGAATCATTTTATGTATAGTTTGGGGAATTGTTTCCGCTTCGCTTATGACATGTAATTATTGGAGAATTTGATGTAATATTTGAGATTTATATTGTAATTTATTTGAGGACTGTAATGACTGACTGAGTCCCGACGAGAGTTGGGCAGGCGGTCCGCCGAACACTTTGGTTCGCCTGAGGGTGAGGTGGGGCCGTCACAGGTGTTATCAGAGTTTAGGTTTCAGATCTCTGTAGTGTATCCTAGGCATGAAGTTTAGGATTCCGGACTGTGGGTTTGATTTGAAATATCAGTGCTTCTTGTATGACTGAAAGGCGGACAAGTAGGTGTTATTTGACTCTTAGTGTTTGCTTGGAATGCTTGAGTGATTCTTGCGAGATGTCTTAACTTGATTGGTACAAGATGGAATGTCGGGGACGACATTCTTTTAAGGAGGGGAGTTTGTGACATCCCGAAAGAATGAGTGTGAGAACCCAAAAATTTTTATATATTTTCTAGACATTATTTTGTTTCCTTGTTTATAATTTTGTACCTTTCTTCAGGATATTAATTTTCTATACATTTTTATAAAGTAATATAATTTTCAAATCATTTCCTTGACACAAGTTAGTCCACGTTAAGTTTGAAGTGTATTATGGACGTGACACCCGCTAGTGCAGCAAATGCAATATATTTTTGACAACTTGTTGGAGGTTTGTATTAAGTAATATTATTTTTCAAGGTGCTAAGAGATTAGTATTAGAGAGACAAAAAGATAAGTTTTAAACTAAAAGTTGACAAGTGTCACCATTCAATTTACCCTTAGACTTTTGACCAAAATATTTTTACCATCTTAAAGCTAATTTTGGCCAATTTATTTCTTCATTTTAAGCTCTCTTGGCCGAACTCCTTAGGGAGAAAAAAGAAAGAAACCTCCAACTTCTTTCTTCAATTTCTTGCCTTGATCTCACAATCCAACCGCTAAAACTTTGATTTGCTCCATAAAAACCGTTCTCTTGGTAGAATTAAGGTGAGTGGTGAAGTGGTTTGAGAAACAAAGATGCTAAGTTGCTTGTTGTCTTGAGGTTACAAGGTGAGTTGTTAAGAATCTTTCCCTTTAGCTTTGCTAATGTTCAATTGGTGGCTTTAGTGGTTTAATATGATGACATATGGTGTGATTATGGTTTGTTTATGGTTGGAAGTGAAGGTTTGATGAATTTTGATTTATTCTTGTTATTTTTCTGTTTTGTATGAGGATCATGGTTTGATCATGGTATGATGGCTGGTAATGGTGTAAAATGAAGCTTGTATATGTTAGTTGAAGTTGGTTGCGGAAAATTTCTGGTTTGCTACGAAATTCCAGGTTTAGGGTTTGAATTTGCCCTGTTCTGATCGGATTTATTTGGGCATGTTAGAGGCTGAATGAGGCTTAAGTTAAAACATGAAAGTTGTAGAAAATAGTGTTAACTAGCTGCCTGTAAAATTTCAGCTCGATATGAGCACTGTAGCCTATGAAATGACCGAAATACCCTTGACTGTCCATGAACCCTGTTTCGCGCCCAGATTTCTGTTTTCGTGGAGTTTTCCATTTTTGACCATGAAAATGTATGATTTGGCTTTTGAGGTCTTCATAAGAAATGTAGGTTTATGTCTTGGCTTCGAAACGCTATAAGATTTGTTTCAATCCAATAAGGGTAGCTTCAGTTATGGATATTGTGCCGAAAGGTGTTAAAGGGAACTTTTATAAGTTAATTGCGATCGTTGTGAAAAATTTACGCTTGAGGGAATGAATTCCGGTTTCTAGGGTTTAATTGGGGGTTTTTCTAATGGTGGCTCTTAAGCTTCTAATTAGCTTTGATTGAGGGATATTGTGGCCTAATTGGATGCATTTTATTGCTTATTAACCGTATGTGTGATTGGTGATATATTGTAGGTTGGAAATGAAGCATTTATGGGGAAATGCTGTCCGAACTTTGAGAATGTATGATTGCTTTGAGTTTGTGATTTAGGGCTTGGATTCGGGCAAGGTAATGGTATATGATGGATGGTTTCTGAGCCGTGGGGGTGAGTGACCCTCAACTATTTCCCAAGTACTTCTGAAATGTTTCTTGCATTATTTACTCGACTGCATATCATGCGTGCTTGCATGTGAGTTCATGACATGATTTGGCTTCAATGGGTTCTTGGGGAGTCTTGTGCTGAACACCAACGTCTCCACCCTGTTTATTGTTCATGACATGATCTGGAGCACCAACGTTGCTCCCCCTTATTGTTTAACGTTAAGTGATCTATTTGAGCGTTGGGTGTTTAAGTGCAATGATTTGTCTGGCTCACCAGAGCAATAAACGTATATTTGATTACTGATTCATGACATCATTGAAATGAACTATTGAGAAATTGATTTGATGACTGCTTTTATTGGTTACTCACTGAGCTTCTAACTCACCCCAAAACTATTTTATTCCCCTCCACAGGGCTCGTGGCGAAGGAAGGCTTGTAGTACTTATTCACGTGAATTGATGGCATATATCTTGTACAGTTTGGATTTGGAATCATTTTATGTATAGTTTGGGGAATTGTTTCCGCTTCGCTTATGACATGTAATTATTGGAGAATTTGATGTAATATTTGAGATTTATATTGTAATTTATTTGAGGACTGTAATGACTGACTGAGTCCCGACGAGAGTTGGGCAGGCGGTCCGCCGAACACTTTGGTTCGCCTGAGGGTGAGGTGGGGCCGTCACAGGTGTTATCAGAGTTTAGGTTTCAGATCTCTGTAGTGTATCCTAGGCATGAAGTTTAGGATTCCGGACTGTGGGTTTGATTTGAAATATCAGTGCTTCTTGTATGACTGAAAGGCGGACAAGTAGGTGTTATTTGACTCTTAGTGTTTGCTTGGAATGCTTGAGTGATTCTTGCGAGATGTCTTAACTTGATTGGTACAAGATGGAATGTCGGGGACGACATTCTTTTAAGGAGGGGAGTTTGTGACATCCCGAAAGAATGAGTGTGAGAACCCAAAAATTTTTATATATTTTCTAGACATTATTTTGTTTCCTTGTTTATAATTTTGTACCTTTCTTCAGGATATTAATTTTCTATACATTTTTATAAAGTAATATAATTTTCAAATCATTTCCTTGACACAAGTTAGTCCACGTTAAGTTTGAAGTGTATTATGGACGTGACACCCGCTAGTGCAGCAAATGCAATATATTTTTGACAACTTGTTGGAGGTTTGTATTAAGTAATATTATTTTTCAAGGTGCTAAGAGATTAGTATTAGAGAGACAAAAAGATAAGTTTTAAACTAAAAGTTGACAAGTGTCACCATTCAATTTACCCTTAGACTTTTGACCAAAATATTTTTACCATCTTAAAGCTAATTTTGGCCAATTTATTTCTTCATTTTAAGCTCTCTTGGCCGAACTCCTTAGGGAGAAAAAAGAAAGAAACCTCCAACTTCTTTCTTCAATTTCTTGCCTTGATCTCACAATCCAACCGCTAAAACTTTGATTTGCTCCATAAAAACCGTTCTCTTGGTAGAATTAAGGTGAGTGGTGAAGTGGTTTGAGAAACAAAGATGCTAAGTTGCTTGTTGTCTTGAGGTTACAAGGTGAGTTGTTAAGAATCTTTCCCTTTAGCTTTGCTAATGTTCAATTGGTGGCTTTAGTGGTTTAATATGATGACATATGGTGTGATTATGGTTTGTTTATGGTTGGAAGTGAAGGTTTGATGAATTTTGATTTATTCTTGTTATTTTTCTGTTTTGTATGAGGATCATGGTTTGATCATGGTATGATGGCTGGTAATGGTGTAAAATGAAGCTTGTATATGTTAGTTGAAGTTGGTTGCGGAAAATTTCTGGTTTGCTACGAAATTCCAGGTTTAGGGTTTGAATTTGCCCTGTTCTGATCGGATTTATTTGGGCATGTTAGAGGCTGAATGAGGCTTAAGTTAAAACATGAAAGTTGTAGAAAATAGTGTTAACTAGCTGCCTGTAAAATTTCAGCTCGATATGAGCACTGTAGCATATGAAATGACCGAAATACCCTTGACTGTCCATGAACCCTGTTTCGCGCCCAGATTTCTGTTTTCGTGGAGTTTTCCATTTTTGACCATGAAAATGTATGATTTGGCTTTTGAGGTCTTCATAAGAAATGTAGGTTTATGTCTTGGCTTCGAAACGCTATAAGATTTGTTTCAATCCAATAAGGGTAGCTTCAGTTATGGATATTGTGCCGAAAGGTGTTAAAGGGAACTTTTATAAGTTAATTGCGATCGTTGTGAAAAATTTACGCTTGAGGGAATGAATTCCGGTTTCTAGGGTTTAATTGGGGGTTTTTCTAATGGTGGCTCTTAAGCTTCTAATTAGCTTTGATTGAGGGATATTGTGGCCTAATTGGATGCATTTTATTGCTTATTAACCGTATGTGTGATTGGTGATATATTGTAGGTTGGAAATGAAGCATTTATGGGGAAATGCTGTCCGAACTTTGAGAATGTATGATTGCTTTGAGTTTGTGATTTAGGGCTTGGATTCGGGCAAGGTAATGGTATATGATGGATGGTTTCTGAGCCGTGGGGGTGAGTGACCCTCAACTATTTCCCAAGTACTTCTGAAATGTTTCTTGCATTATTTACTCGACTGCATATCATGCGTGCTTGCATGTGAGTTCATGACATGATTTGGCTTCAATGGGTTCTTGGGGAGTCTTGTGCTGAACACCAACGTCTCCACCCTGTTTATTGTTCATGACATGATCTGGAGCACCAACGTTGCTCCCCCTTATTGTTTAACGTTAAGTGATCTATTTGAGCGTTGGGTGTTTAAGTGCAATGATTTGTCTGGCTCACCAGAGCAATAAACGTATATTTGATTACTGATTCATGACATCATTGAAATGAACTATTGAGAAATTGATTTGATGACTGCTTTTATTGGTTACTCACTGAGCTTCTAACTCACCCCAAAACTATTTTATTCCCCTCCACAGGGCTCGTGGCGAAGGAAGGCTTGTAGTACTTATTCACGTGAATTGATGGCATATATCTTGTACAGTTTGGATTTGGAATCATTTTATGTATAGTTTGGGGAATTGTTTCCGCTTCGCTTATGACATGTAATTATTGGAGAATTTGATGTAATATTTGAGATTTATATTGTAATTTATTTGAGGACTGTAATGACTGACTGAGTCCCGACGAGAGTTGGGCAGGCGGTCCGCCGAACACTTTGGTTCGCCTGAGGGTGAGGTGGGGCCGTCACAGGTGTTATCAGAGTTTAGGTTTCAGATCTCTGTAGTGTATCCTAGGCATGAAGTTTAGGATTCCGGACTGTGGGTTTGATTTGAAATATCAGTGCTTCTTGTATGACTGAAAGGCGGACAAGTAGGTGTTATTTGACTCTTAGTGTTTGCTTGGAATGCTTGAGTGATTCTTGCGAGATGTCTTAACTTGATTGGTACAAGATGGAATGTCGGGGACGACATTCTTTTAAGGAGGGGAGTTTGTGACATCCCGAAAGAATGAGTGTGAGAACCCAAAAATTTTTATATATTTTCTAGACATTATTTTGTTTCCTTGTTTATAATTTTGTACCTTTCTTCAGGATATTAATTTTCTATACATTTTTATAAAGTAATATAATTTTCAAATCATTTCCTTGACACAAGTTAGTCCACGTTAAGTTTGAAGTGTATTATGGACGTGACACCCGCTAGTGCAGCAAATGCAATATATTTTTGACAACTTGTTGGAGGTTTGTATTAAGTAATATTATTTTTCAAGGTGCTAAGAGATTAGTATTAGAGAGACAAAAAGATAAGTTTTAAACTAAAAGTTGACAAGTGTCACCATTCAATTTACCCTTAGACTTTTGACCAAAATATTTTTACCATCTTAAAGCTAATTTTGGCCAATTTATTTCTTCATTTTAAGCTCTCTTGGCCGAACTCCTTAGGGAGAAAAAAGAAAGAAACCTCCAACTTCTTTCTTCAATTTCTTGCCTTGATCTCACAATCCAACCGCTAAAACTTTGATTTGCTCCATAAAAACCGTTCTCTTGGTAGAATTAAGGTGAGTGGTGAAGTGGTTTGAGAAACAAAGATGCTAAGTTGCTTGTTGTCTTGAGGTTACAAGGTGAGTTGTTAAGAATCTTTCCCTTTAGCTTTGCTAATGTTCAATTGGTGGCTTTAGTGGTTTAATATGATGACATATGGTGTGATTATGGTTTGTTTATGGTTGGAAGTGAAGGTTTGATGAATTTTGATTTATTCTTGTTATTTTTCTGTTTTGTATGAGGATCATGGTTTGATCATGGTATGATGGCTGGTAATGGTGTAAAATGAAGCTTGTATATGTTAGTTGAAGTTGGTTGCGGAAAATTTCTGGTTTGCTACGAAATTCCAGGTTTAGGGTTTGAATTTGCCCTGTTCTGATCGGATTTATTTGGGCATGTTAGAGGCTGAATGAGGCTTAAGTTAAAACATGAAAGTTGTAGAAAATAGTGTTAACTAGCTGCCTGTAAAATTTCAGCTCGATATGAGCACTGTAGCATATGAAATGACCGAAATACCCTTGACTGTCCATGAACCCTGTTTCGCGCCCAGATTTCTGTTTTCGTGGAGTTTTCCATTTTTGACCATGAAAATGTATGATTTGGCTTTTGAGGTCTTCATAAGAAATGTAGGTTTATGTCTTGGCTTCGAAACGCTATAAGATTTGTTTCAATCCAATAAGGGTAGCTTCAGTTATGGATATTGTGCCGAAAGGTGTTAAAGGGAACTTTTATAAGTTAATTGCGATCGTTGTGAAAAATTTACGCTTGAGGGAATGAATTCCGGTTTCTAGGGTTTAATTGGGGGTTTTTCTAATGGTGGCTCTTAAGCTTCTAATTAGCTTTGATTGAGGGATATTGTGGCCTAATTGGATGCATTTTATTGCTTATTAACCGTATGTGTGATTGGTGATATATTGTAGGTTGGAAATGAAGCATTTATGGGGAAATGCTGTCCGAACTTTGAGAATGTATGATTGCTTTGAGTTTGTGATTTAGGGCTTGGATTCGGGCAAGGTAATGGTATATGATGGATGGTTTCTGAGCCGTGGGGGTGAGTGACCCTCAACTATTTCCCAAGTACTTCTGAAATGTTTCTTGCATTATTTACTCGACTGCATATCATGCGTGCTTGCATGTGAGTTCATGACATGATTTGGCTTCAATGGGTTCTTGGGGAGTCTTGTGCTGAACACCAACGTCTCCACCCTGTTTATTGTTCATGACATGATCTGGAGCACCAACGTTGCTCCCCCTTATTGTTTAACGTTAAGTGATCTATTTGAGCGTTGGGTGTTTAAGTGCAATGATTTGTCTGGCTCACCAGAGCAATAAACGTATATTTGATTACTGATTCATGACATCATTGAAATGAACTATTGAGAAATTGATTTGATGACTGCTTTTATTGGTTACTCACTGAGCTTCTAACTCACCCCAAAACTATTTTATTCCCCTCCACAGGGCTCGTGGCGAAGGAAGGCTTGTAGTACTTATTCACGTGAATTGATGGCATATATCTTGTACAGTTTGGATTTGGAATCATTTTATGTATAGTTTGGGGAATTGTTTCCGCTTCGCTTATGACATGTAATTATTGGAGAATTTGATGTAATATTTGAGATTTATATTGTAATTTATTTGAGGACTGTAATGACTGACTGAGTCCCGACGAGAGTTGGGCAGGCGGTCCGCCGAACACTTTGGTTCGCCTGAGGGTGAGGTGGGGCCGTCACAGGTGTTATCAGAGTTTAGGTTTCAGATCTCTGTAGTGTATCCTAGGCATGAAGTTTAGGATTCCGGACTGTGGGTTTGATTTGAAATATCAGTGCTTCTTGTATGACTGAAAGGCGGACAAGTAGGTGTTATTTGACTCTTAGTGTTTGCTTGGAATGCTTGAGTGATTCTTGCGAGATGTCTTAACTTGATTGGTACAAGATGGAATGTCGGGGACGACATTCTTTTAAGGAGGGGAGTTTGTGACATCCCGAAAGAATGAGTGTGAGAACCCAAAAATTTTTATATATTTTCTAGACATTATTTTGTTTCCTTGTTTATAATTTTGTACCTTTCTTCAGGATATTAATTTTCTATACATTTTTATAAAGTAATATAATTTTCAAATCATTTCCTTGATACAAGTTAGTCCACGTTAAGTTTGAAGTGTATTATGGACGTGAGACCCGCTAGTGCAGCAAATGCAATATATTTTTGACAACTTGTTGGAGGTTTGTATTAAGTAATATTATTTTTCAAGGTGCTAAGAGATTAGTATTAGAGAGACAAAAAGATAAGTTTTAAACTAAAAGTTGACAAGTGTCACCATTCAATTTACCCTTAGACTTTTGACCAAAATATTTTTACCATCTTAAAGCTAATTTTGGCCAATTTATTTCTTCATTTTAAGCTCTCTTGGCCGAACTCCTTAGGGAGAAAAAAGAAAGAAACCTCCAACTTCTTTCTTCAATTTCTTGCCTTGATCTCACAATCCAACCGCTAAAACTTTGATTTGCTCCATAAAAACCGTTCTCTTGGTAGAATTAAGGTGAGTGGTGAAGTGGTTTGAGAAACAAAGATGCTAAGTTGCTTGTTGTCTTGAGGTTACAAGGTGAGTTGTTAAGAATCTTTCCCTTTAGCTTTGCTAATGTTCAATTGGTGGCTTTAGTGGTTTAATATGATGACATATGGTGTGATTATGGTTTGTTTATGGTTGGAAGTGAAGGCTTGATGAATTTTGATTTATTCTTGTTATTTTTCTGTTTTGTATGAGGATCATGGTTTGATCATGGTATGATGGCTGGTAATGGTGTAAAATGAAGCTTGTATATGTTAGTTGAAGTTGGTTGCGGAAAATTTCTGGTTTGCTACGAAATTCCAGGTTTAGGGTTTGAATTTGCCCTGTTCTGATCGGATTTATTTGGGCATGTTAGAGGCTGAATGAGGCTTAAGTTAAAACATGAAAGTTGTAGAAAATAGTGTTAACTAGCTGCCTGTAAAATTTCAGCTCGATCTGAGCACTGTAGCCTGTGAAATGACGGAAATACCCTTGACTGTCCATGAACCCTGTTTCGCGCCCAGATTTCTGTTTTCGTGGAGTTTTCCATTTTTGACCATGAAAATGTATGATTTGGCTTTTGAGGTCTTCATAAGAAATGTAGGTTTATGTCTTGGCTTCGAAACGCTATAAGATTTGTTTCAATCCAATAAGGGTAGCTTCAGTTATGGATATTGTGCCGAAAGGTGTTAAAGGGAACTTTTATAAGTTAATTGCGATCGTTGTGAAAAATTTACGCTTGAGGGAATGAATTCCGGTTTCTAGGGTTTAATTGGGGGTTTTTCTAATGGTGGCTCTTAAGCTTCTAATTAGCTTTGATTGAGGGATATTGTGGCCTAATTGGATGCATTTTATTGCTTATTAACCGTATGTGTGATTGGTGATATATTGTAGGTTGGAAATGAAGCATTTATGGGGAAATGCTGTCCGAACTTTGAGAATGTATGATTGCTTTGAGTTTGTGATTTAGGGCTTGGATTCGGGCAAGGTAATGGTATATGATGGATGGTTTCTGAGCCGTGGGGGTGAGTGACCCTCAACTATTTCCCAAGTACTTCTGAAATGTTTCTTGCATTATTTACTCGACTGCATATCATGCGTGCTTGCATGTGAGTTCATGACATGATTTGGCTTCAATGGGTTCTTGGGGAGTCTTGTGCTGAACACCAACGTCTCCACCCTGTTTATTGTTCATGACATGATCTGGAGCACCAACGTTGCTCCCCCTTATTGTTTAACGTTAAGTGATCTATTTGAGCGTTGGGTGTTTAAGTGCAATGATTTGTCTGGCTCACCAGAGCAATAAACGTATATTTGATTACTGATTCATGACATCATTGAAATGAACTATTGAGAAATTGATTTGATGACTGCTTTTATTGGTTACTCACTGAGCTTCTAACTCACCCCAAAACTATTTTATTCCCCTCCACAGGGCTCGTGGCGAAGGAAGGCTTGTAGTACTTATTCACGTGAATTGATGGCATATATCTTGTACAGTTTGGATTTGGAATCATTTTATGTATAGTTTGGGGAATTGTTTCCGCTTCGCTTATGACATGTAATTATTGGAGAATTTGATGTAATATTTGAGATTTATATTGTAATTTATTTGAGGACTGTAATGACTGACTGAGTCCCGACGAGAGTTGGGCAGGCGGTCCGCCGAACACTTTGGTTCGCCTGAGGGTGAGGTGGGGCCGTCACAGGTGTTATCAGAGTTTAGGTTTCAGATCTCTGTAGTGTATCCTAGGCATGAAGTTTAGGATTCCGGACTGTGGGTTTGATTTGAAATATCAGTGCTTCTTGTATGACTGAAAGGCGGACAAGTAGGTGTTATTTGACTCTTAGTGTTTGCTTGGAATGCTTGAGTGATTCTTGCGAGATGTCTTAACTTGATTGGTACAAGATGGAATGTCGGGGACGACATTCTTTTAAGGAGGGGAGTTTGTGACATCCCGAAAGAATGAGTGTGAGAACCCAAAAATTTTTATATATTTTCTAGACATTATTTTGTTTCCTTGTTTATAATTTTGTACCTTTCTTCAGGATATTAATTTTCTATACATTTTTATAAAGTAATATAATTTTCAAATCATTTCCTTGACACAAGTTAGTCCACGTTAAGTTTGAAGTGTATTATGGACGTGACACCCGCTAGTGCAGCAAATGCAATATATTTTTGACAACTTGTTGGAGGTTTGTATTAAGTAATATTATTTTTCAAGGTGCTAAGAGATTAGTATTAGAGAGACAAAAAGATAAGTTTTAAACTAAAAGTTGACAAGTGTCACCATTCAATTTACCCTTAGACTTTTGACCAAAATATTTTTACCATCTTAAAGCTAATTTTGGCCAATTTATTTCTTCATTTTAAGCTCTCTTGGCCGAACTCCTTAGGGAGAAAAAAGAAAGAAACCTCCAACTTCTTTCTTCAATTTCTTGCCTTGATCTCACAATCCAACCGCTAAAACTTTGATTTGCTCCATAAAAACCGTTCTCTTGGTAGAATTAAGGTGAGTGGTGAAGTGGTTTGAGAAACAAAGATGCTAAGTTGCTTGTTGTCTTGAGGTTACAAGGTGAGTTGTTAAGAATCTTTCCCTTTAGCTTTGCTAATGTTCAATTGGTGGCTTTAGTGGTTTAATATGATGACATATGGTGTGATTATGGTTTGTTTATGGTTGGAAGTGAAGGTTTGATGAATTTTGATTTATTCTTGTTATTTTTCTGTTTTGTATGAGGATCATGGTTTGATCATGGTATGATGGCTGGTAATGGTGTAAAATGAAGCTTGTATATGTTAGTTGAAGTTGGTTGCGGAAAATTTCTGGTTTGCTACGAAATTCCAGGTTTAGGGTTTGAATTTGCCCTGTTCTGATCGGATTTATTTGGGCATGTTAGAGGCTGAATGAGGCTTAAGTTAAAACATGAAAGTTGTAGAAAATAGTGTTAACTAGCTGCCTGTAAAATTTCAGCTCGATCTGAGCACTGTAGCCTGTGAAATGACCGAAATACCCTTGACTGTCCATGAACCCTGTTTCGCGCCCAGATTTCTGTTTTCGTGGAGTTTTCCATTTTTGACCATGAAAATGTATGATTTGGCTTTTGAGGTCTTCATAAGAAATGTAGGTTTATGTCTTGGCTTCGAAACGCTATAAGATTTGTTTCAATCCAATAAGGGTAGCTTCAGTTATGGATATTGTGCCGAAAGGTGTTAAAGGGAACTTTTATAAGTTAATTGCGATCGTTGTGAAAAATTTACGCTTGAGGGAATGAATTCCGGTTTCTAGGGTTTAATTGGGGGTTTTTCTAATGGTGGCTCTTAAGCTTCTAATTAGCTTTGATTGAGGGATATTGTGGCCTAATTGGATGCATTTTATTGCTTATTAACCGTATGTGTGATTGGTGATATATTGTAGGTTGGAAATGAAGCATTTATGGGGAAATGCTGTCCGAACTTTGAGAATGTATGATTGCTTTGAGTTTGTGATTTAGGGCTTGGATTCGGGCAAGGTAATGGTATATGATGGATGGTTTCTGAGCCGTGGGGGTGAGTGACCCTCAACTATTTCCCAAGTACTTCTGAAATGTTTCTTGCATTATTTACTCGACTGCATATCATGCGTGCTTGCATGTGAGTTCATGACATGATTTGGCTTCAATGGGTTCTTGGGGAGTCTTGTGCTGAACACCAACGTCTCCACCCTGTTTATTGTTCATGACATGATCTGGAGCACCAACGTTGCTCCCCCTTATTGTTTAACGTTAAGTGATCTATTTGAGCGTTGGGTGTTTAAGTGCAATGATTTGTCTGGCTCACCAGAGCAATAAACGTATATTTGATTACTGATTCATGACATCATTGAAATGAACTATTGAGAAATTGATTTGATGACTGCTTTTATTGGTTACTCACTGAGCTTCTAACTCACCCCAAAACTATTTTATTCCCCTCCACAGGGCTCGTGGCGAAGGAAGGCTTGTAGTACTTATTCACGTGAATTGATGGCATATATCTTGTACAGTTTGGATTTGGAATCATTTTATGTATAGTTTGGGGAATTGTTTCCGCTTCGCTTATGACATGTAATTATTGGAGAATTTGATGTAATATTTGAGATTTATATTGTAATTTATTTGAGGACTGTAATGACTGACTGAGTCCCGACGAGAGTTGGGCAGGCGGTCCGCCGAACACTTTGGTTCGCCTGAGGGTGAGGTGGGGCCGTCACAGGTGTTATCAGAGTTTAGGTTTCAGATCTCTGTAGTGTATCCTAGGCATGAAGTTTAGGATTCCGGACTGTGGGTTTGATTTGAAATATCAGTGCTTCTTGTATGACTGAAAGGCGGACAAGTAGGTGTTATTTGACTCTTAGTGTTTGCTTGGAATGCTTGAGTGATTCTTGCGAGATGTCTTAACTTGATTGGTACAAGATGGAATGTCGGGGACGACATTCTTTTAAGGAGGGGAGTTTGTGACATCCCGAAAGAATGAGTGTGAGAACCCAAAAATTTTTATATATTTTCTAGACATTATTTTGTTTCCTTGTTTATAATTTTGTACCTTTCTTCAGGATATTAATTTTCTATACATTTTTATAAAGTAATATAATTTTCAAATCATTTCCTTGATACAAGTTAGTCCACGTTAAGTTTGAAGTGTATTATGGACGTGAGACCCGCTAGTGCAGCAAATGCAATATATTTTTGACAACTTGTTGGAGGTTTGTATTAAGTAATATTATTTTTCAAGGTGCTAAGAGATTAGTATTAGAGAGACAAAAAGATAAGTTTTAAACTAAAAGTTGACAAGTGTCACCATTCAATTTACCCTTAGACTTTTGACCAAAATATTTTTACCATCTTAAAGCTAATTTTGGCCAATTTATTTCTTCATTTTAAGCTCTCTTGGCCGAACTCCTTAGGGAGAAAAAAGAAAGAAACCTCCAACTTCTTTCTTCAATTTCTTGCCTTGATCTCACAATCCAACCGCTAAAACTTTGATTTGCTCCATAAAAACCGTTCTCTTGGTAGAATTAAGGTGAGTGGTGAAGTGGTTTGAGAAACAAAGATGCTAAGTTGCTTGTTGTCTTGAGGTTACAAGGTGAGTTGTTAAGAATCTTTCCCTTTAGCTTTGCTAATGTTCAATTGGTGGCTTTAGTGGTTTAATATGATGACATATGGTGTGATTATGGTTTGTTTATGGTTGGAAGTGAAGGTTTGATGAATTTTGATTTATTCTTGTTATTTTTCTGTTTTGTATGAGGATCATGGTTTGATCATGGTATGATGGCTGGTAATGGTGTAAAATGAAGCTTGTATATGTTAGTTGAAGTTGGTTGCGGAAAATTTCTGGTTTGCTACGAAATTCCAGGTTTAGGGTTTGAATTTGCCCTGTTCTGATCGGATTTATTTGGGCATGTTAGAGGCTGAATGAGGCTTAAGTTAAAACATGAAAGTTGTAGAAAATAGTGTTAACTAGCTGCCTGTAAAATTTCAGCTCGATATGAGCACTGTAGCCTATGAAATGACCGAAATACCCTTGACTGTCCATGAACCCTGTTTCGCGCCCAGATTTCTGTTTTCGTGGAGTTTTCCATTTTTGACCATGAAAATGTATGATTTGGCTTTTGAGGTCTTCATAAGAAATGTAGGTTTATGTCTTGGCTTCGAAACGCTATAAGATTTGTTTCAATCCAATAAGGGTAGCTTCAGTTATGGATATTGTGCCGAAAGGTGTTAAAGGGAACTTTTATAAGTTAATTGCGATCGTTGTGAAAAATTTACGCTTGAGGGAATGAATTCCGGTTTCTAGGGTTTAATTGGGGGTTTTTCTAATGGTGGCTCTTAAGCTTCTAATTAGCTTTGATTGAGGGATATTGTGGCCTAATTGGATGCATTTTATTGCTTATTAACCGTATGTGTGATTGGTGATATATTGTAGGTTGGAAATGAAGCATTTATGGGGAAATGCTGTCCGAACTTTGAGAATGTATGATTGCTTTGAGTTTGTGATTTAGGGCTTGGATTCGGGCAAGGTAATGGTATATGATGGATGGTTTCTGAGCCGTGGGGGTGAGTGACCCTCAACTATTTCCCAAGTACTTCTGAAATGTTTCTTGCATTATTTACTCGACTGCATATCATGCGTGCTTGCATGTGAGTTCATGACATGATTTGGCTTCAATGGGTTCTTGGGGAGTCTTGTGCTGAACACCAACGTCTCCACCCTGTTTATTGTTCATGACATGATCTGGAGCACCAACGTTGCTCCCCCTTATTGTTTAACGTTAAGTGATCTATTTGAGCGTTGGGTGTTTAAGTGCAATGATTTCACTGGCTCACCAGAGCAATAAACGTATATTTGATTACTGATTCATGACATCATTGAAATGAACTATTGAGAAATTGATTTGATGACTGCTTTTATTGGTTACTCACTGAGCTTCTAACTCACCCCAAAACTATTTTATTCCCCTCCACAGGGCTCGTGGCGAAGGAAGGCTTGTAGTACTTATTCACGTGAATTGATGGCATATATCTTGTACAGTTTGGATTTGGAATCATTTTATGTATAGTTTGGGGAATTGTTTCCGCTTCGCTTATGACATGTAATTATTGGAGAATTTGATGTAATATTTGAGATTTATATTGTAATTTATTTGAGGACTGTAATGACTGACTGAGTCCCGACGAGAGTTGGGCAGGCGGTCCGCCGAACACTTTGGTTCGCCTGAGGGTGAGGTGGGGCCGTCACAGGTGTTATCAGAGTTTAGGTTTCAGATCTCTGTAGTGTATCCTAGGCATGAAGTTTAGGATTCCGGACTGTGGGTTTGATTTGAAATATCAGTGCTTCTTGTATGACTGAAAGGCGGACAAGTAGGTGTTATTTGACTCTTAGTGTTTGCTTGGAATGCTTGAGTGATTCTTGCGAGATGTCTTAACTTGATTGGTACAAGATGGAATGTCGGGGACGACATTCTTTTAAGGAGGGGAGTTTGTGACATCCCGAAAGAATGAGTGTGAGAACCCAAAAATTTTTATATATTTTCTAGACATTATTTTGTTTCCTTGTTTATAATTTTGTACCTTTCTTCAGGATATTAATTTTCTATACATTTTTATAAAGTAATATAATTTTCAAATCATTTCCTTGATACAAGTTAGTCCACGTTAAGTTTGAAGTGTATTATGGACGTGAGACCCGCTAGTGCAGCAAATGCAATATATTTTTGACAACTTGTTGGAGGTTTGTATTAAGTAATATTATTTTTCAAGGTGCTAAGAGATTAGTATTAGAGAGACAAAAAGATAAGTTTTAAACTAAAAGTTGACAAGTGTCACCATTCAATTTACCCTTAGACTTTTGACCAAAATATTTTTACCATCTTAAAGCTAATTTTGGCCAATTTATTTCTTCATTTTAAGCTCTCTTGGCCGAACTCCTTAGGGAGAAAAAAGAAAGAAACCTCCAACTTCTTTCTTCAATTTCTTGCCTTGATCTCACAATCCAACCGCTAAAACTTTGATTTGCTCCATAAAAACCGTTCTCTTGGTAGAATTAAGGTGAGTGGTGAAGTGGTTTGAGAAACAAAGATGCTAAGTTGCTTGTTGTCTTGAGGTTACAAGGTGAGTTGTTAAGAATCTTTCCCTTTAGCTTTGCTAATGTTCAATTGGTGGCTTTAGTGGTTTAATATGATGACATATGGTGTGATTATGGTTTGTTTATGGTTGGAAGTGAAGGTTTGATGAATTTTGATTTATTCTTGTTATTTTTCTGTTTTGTATGAGGATCATGGTTTGATCATGGTATGATGGCTGGTAATGGTGTAAAATGAAGCTTGTATATGTTAGTTGAAGTTGGTTGCGGAAAATTTCTGGTTTGCTACGAAATTCCAGGTTTAGGGTTTGAATTTGCCCTGTTCTGATCGGATTTATTTGGGCATGTTAGAGGCTGAATGAGGCTTAAGTTAAAACATGAAAGTTGTAGAAAATAGTGTTAACTAGCTGCCTGTAAAATTTCAGCTCGATCTGAGCACTGTAGCCTATGAAATGACCGAAATACCCTTGACTGTCCATGAACCCTGTTTCGCGCCCAGATTTCTGTTTTCGTGGAGTTTTCCATTTTTGACCATGAAAATGTATGATTTGGCTTTTGAGGTCTTCATAAGAAATGTAGGTTTATGTCTTGGCTTCGAAACGCTATAAGATTTGTTTCAATCCAATAAGGGTAGCTTCAGTTATGGATATTGTGCCGAAAGGTGTTAAAGGGAACTTTTATAAGTTAATTGCGATCGTTGTGAAAAATTTACGCTTGAGGGAATGAATTCCGGTTTCTAGGGTTTAATTGGGGGTTTTTCTAATGGTGGCTCTTAAGCTTCTAATTAGCTTTGATTGAGGGATATTGTGGCCTAATTGGATGCATTTTATTGCTTATTAACCGTATGTGTGATTGGTGATATATTGTAGGTTGGAAATGAAGCATTTATGGGGAAATGCTGTCCGAACTTTGAGAATGTATGATTGCTTTGAGTTTGTGATTTAGGGCTTGGATTCGGGCAAGGTAATGGTATATGATGGATGGTTTCTGAGCCGTGGGGGTGAGTGACCCTCAACTATTTCCCAAGTACTTCTGAAATGTTTCTTGCATTATTTACTCGACTGCATATCATGCGTGCTTGCATGTGAGTTCATGACATGATTTGGCTTCAATGGGTTCTTGGGGAGTCTTGTGCTGAACACCAACGTCTCCACCCTGTTTATTGTTCATGACATGATCTGGAGCACCAACGTTGCTCCCCCTTATTGTTTAACGTTAAGTGATCTATTTGAGCGTTGGGTGTTTAAGTGCAATGATTTGTCTGGCTCACCAGAGCAATAAACGTATATTTGATTACTGATTCATGACATCATTGAAATGAACTATTGAGAAATTGATTTGATGACTGCTTTTATTGGTTACTCACTGAGCTTCTAACTCACCCCAAAACTATTTTATTCCCCTCCACAGGGCTCGTGGCGAAGGAAGGCTTGTAGTACTTATTCACGTGAATTGATGGCATATATCTTGTACAGTTTGGATTTGGAATCATTTTATGTATAGTTTGGGGAATTGTTTCCGCTTCGCTTATGACATGTAATTATTGGAGAATTTGATGTAATATTTGAGATTTATATTGTAATTTATTTGAGGACTGTAATGACTGACTGAGTCCCGACGAGAGTTGGGCAGGCGGTCCGCCGAACACTTTGGTTCGCCTGAGGGTGAGGTGGGGCCGTCACAGGTGTTATCAGAGTTTAGGTTTCAGATCTCTGTAGTGTATCCTAGGCATGAAGTTTAGGATTCCGGACTGTGGGTTTGATTTGAAATATCAGTGCTTCTTGTATGACTGAAAGGCGGACAAGTAGGTGTTATTTGACTCTTAGTGTTTGCTTGGAATGCTTGAGTGATTCTTGCGAGATGTCTTAACTTGATTGGTACAAGATGGAATGTCGGGGACGACATTCTTTTAAGGAGGGGAGTTTGTGACATCCCGAAAGAATGAGTGTGAGAACCCAAAAATTTTTATATATTTTCTAGACATTATTTTGTTTCCTTGTTTATAATTTTGTACCTTTCTTCAGGATATTAATTTTCTATACATTTTTATAAAGTAATATAATTTTCAAATCATTTCCTTGATACAAGTTAGTCCACGTTAAGTTTGAAGTGTATTATGGACGTGACACCCGCTAGTGCAGCAAATGCAATATATTTTTGACAACTTGTTGGAGGTTTGTATTAAGTAATATTATTTTTCAAGGTGCTAAGAGATTAGTATTAGAGAGACAAAAAGATAAGTTTTAAACTAAAAGTTGACAAGTGTCACCATTCAATTTACCCTTAGACTTTTGACCAAAATATTTTTACCATCTTAAAGCTAATTTTGGCCAATTTATTTCTTCATTTTAAGCTCTCTTGGCCGAACTCCTTAGGGAGAAAAAAGAAAGAAACCTCCAACTTCTTTCTTCAATTTCTTGCCTTGATCTCACAATCCAACCGCTAAAACTTTGATTTGCTCCATAAAAACCGTTCTCTTGGTAGAATTAAGGTGAGTGGTGAAGTGGTTTGAGAAACAAAGATGCTAAGTTGCTTGTTGTCTTGAGGTTACAAGGTGAGTTGTTAAGAATCTTTCCCTTTAGCTTTGCTAATGTTCAATTGGTGGCTTTAGTGGTTTAATATGATGACATATGGTGTGATTATGGTTTGTTTATGGTTGGAAGTGAAGGTTTGATGAATTTTGATTTATTCTTGTTATTTTTCTGTTTTGTATGAGGATCATGGTTTGATCATGGTATGATGGCTGGTAATGGTGTAAAATGAAGCTTGTATATGTTAGTTGAAGTTGGTTGCGGAAAATTTCTGGTTTGCTACGAAATTCCAGGTTTAGGGTTTGAATTTGCCCTGTTCTGATCGGATTTATTTGGGCATGTTAGAGGCTGAATGAGGCTTAAGTTAAAACATGAAAGTTGTAGAAAATAGTGTTAACTAGCTGCCTGTAAAATTTCAGCTCGATCTGAGCACTGTAGCCTGTGAAATGACGGAAATACCCTTGACTGTCCATGAACCCTGTTTCGCGCCCAGATTTCTGTTTTCGTGGAGTTTTCCATTTTTGACCATGAAAATGTATGATTTGGCTTTTGAGGTCTTCATAAGAAATGTAGGTTTATGTCTTGGCTTCGAAACGCTATAAGATTTGTTTCAATCCAATAAGGGTAGCTTCAGTTATGGATATTGTGCCGAAAGGTGTTAAAGGGAACTTTTATAAGTTAATTGCGATCGTTGTGAAAAATTTACGCTTGAGGGAATGAATTCCGGTTTCTAGGGTTTAATTGGGGGTTTTTCTAATGGTGGCTCTTAAGCTTCTAATTAGCTTTGATTGAGGGATATTGTGGCCTAATTGGATGCATTTTATTGCTTATTAACCGTATGTGTGATTGGTGATATATTGTAGGTTGGAAATGAAGCATTTATGGGGAAATGCTGTCCGAACTTTGAGAATGTATGATTGCTTTGAGTTTGTGATTTAGGGCTTGGATTCGGGCAAGGTAATGGTATATGATGGATGGTTTCTGAGCCGTGGGGGTGAGTGACCCTCAACTATTTCCCAAGTACTTCTGAAATGTTTCTTGCATTATTTACTCGACTGCATATCATGCGTGCTTGCATGTGAGTTCATGACATGATTTGGCTTCAATGGGTTCTTGGGGAGTCTTGTGCTGAACACCAACGTCTCCACCCTGTTTATTGTTCATGACATGATCTGGAGCACCAACGTTGCTCCCCCTTATTGTTTAACGTTAAGTGATCTATTTGAGCGTTGGGTGTTTAAGTGCAATGATTTCACTGGCTCACCAGAGCAATAAACGTATATTTGATTACTGATTCATGACATCATTGAAATGAACTATTGAGAAATTGATTTGATGACTGCTTTTATTGGTTACTCACTGAGCTTCTAACTCACCCCAAAACTATTTTATTCCCCTCCACAGGGCTCGTGGCGAAGGAAGGCTTGTAGTACTTATTCACGTGAATTGATGGCATATATCTTGTACAGTTTGGATTTGGAATCATTTTATGTATAGTTTGGGGAATTGTTTCCGCTTCGCTTATGACATGTAATTATTGGAGAATTTGATGTAATATTTGAGATTTATATTGTAATTTATTTGAGGACTGTAATGACTGACTGAGTCCCGACGAGAGTTGGGCAGGCGGTCCGCCGAACACTTTGGTTCGCCTGAGGGTGAGGTGGGGCCGTCACAGGTGTTATCAGAGTTTAGGTTTCAGATCTCTGTAGTGTATCCTAGGCATGAAGTTTAGGATTCCGGACTGTGGGTTTGATTTGAAATATCAGTGCTTCTTGTATGACTGAAAGGCGGACAAGTAGGTGTTATTTGACTCTTAGTGTTTGCTTGGAATGCTTGAGTGATTCTTGCGAGATGTCTTAACTTGATTGGTACAAGATGGAATGTCGGGGACGACATTCTTTTAAGGAGGGGAGTTTGTGACATCCCGAAAGAATGAGTGTGAGAACCCAAAAATTTTTATATATTTTCTAGACATTATTTTGTTTCCTTGTTTATAATTTTGTACCTTTCTTCAGGATATTAATTTTCTATACATTTTTATAAAGTAATATAATTTTCAAATCATTTCCTTGACACAAGTTAGTCCACGTTAAGTTTGAAGTGTATTATGGACGTGACACCCGCTAGTGCAGCAAATGCAATATATTTTTGACAACTTGTTGGAGGTTTGTATTAAGTAATATTATTTTTCAAGGTGCTAAGAGATTAGTATTAGAGAGACAAAAAGATAAGTTTTAAACTAAAAGTTGACAAGTGTCACCATTCAATTTACCCTTAGACTTTTGACCAAAATATTTTTACCATCTTAAAGCTAATTTTGGCCAATTTATTTCTTCATTTTAAGCTCTCTTGGCCGAACTCCTTAGGGAGAAAAAAGAAAGAAACCTCCAACTTCTTTCTTCAATTTCTTGCCTTGATCTCACAATCCAACCGCTAAAACTTTGATTTGCTCCATAAAAACCGTTCTCTTGGTAGAATTAAGGTGAGTGGTGAAGTGGTTTGAGAAACAAAGATGCTAAGTTGCTTGTTGTCTTGAGGTTACAAGGTGAGTTGTTAAGAATCTTTCCCTTTAGCTTTGCTAATGTTCAATTGGTGGCTTTAGTGGTTTAATATGATGACATATGGTGTGATTATGGTTTGTTTATGGTTGGAAGTGAAGGTTTGATGAATTTTGATTTATTCTTGTTATTTTTCTGTTTTGTATGAGGATCATGGTTTGATCATGGTATGATGGCTGGTAATGGTGTAAAATGAAGCTTGTATATGTTAGTTGAAGTTGGTTGCGGAAAATTTCTGGTTTGCTACGAAATTCCAGGTTTAGGGTTTGAATTTGCCCTGTTCTGATCGGATTTATTTGGGCATGTTAGAGGCTGAATGAGGCTTAAGTTAAAACATGAAAGTTGTAGAAAATAGTGTTAACTAGCTGCCTGTAAAATTTCAGCTCGATATGAGCACTGTAGCATATGAAATGACCGAAATACCCTTGACTGTCCATGAACCCTGTTTCGCGCCCAGATTTCTGTTTTCGTGGAGTTTTCCATTTTTGACCATGAAAATGTATGATTTGGCTTTTGAGGTCTTCATAAGAAATGTAGGTT
Organism: Coffea arabica; assembly: GCF_036785885.1. Taxonomy (NCBI): domain Eukaryota; kingdom Viridiplantae; phylum Streptophyta; class Magnoliopsida; order Gentianales; family Rubiaceae; genus Coffea; species Coffea arabica. The sequence continues at coordinate 41,108,336 of NC_092323.1, read as the reverse complement.
TATGTCTTGGCTTCGAAACGCTATAAGATTTGTTTCAATCCAATAAGGGTAGCTTCAGTTATGGATATTGTGCCGAAAGGTGTTAAAGGGAACTTTTATAAGTTAATTGCGATCGTTGTGAAAAATTTACGCTTGAGGGAATGAATTCCGGTTTCTAGGGTTTAATTGGGGGTTTTTCTAATGGTGGCTCTTAAGCTTCTAATTAGCTTTGATTGAGGGATATTGTGGCCTAATTGGATGCATTTTATTGCTTATTAACCGTATGTGTGATTGGTGATATATTGTAGGTTGGAAATGAAGCATTTATGGGGAAATGCTGTCCGAACTTTGAGAATGTATGATTGCTTTGAGTTTGTGATTTAGGGCTTGGATTCGGGCAAGGTAATGGTATATGATGGATGGTTTCTGAGCCGTGGGGGTGAGTGACCCTCAACTATTTCCCAAGTACTTCTGAAATGTTTCTTGCATTATTTACTCGACTGCATATCATGCGTGCTTGCATGTGAGTTCATGACATGATTTGGCTTCAATGGGTTCTTGGGGAGTCTTGTGCTGAACACCAACGTCTCCACCCTGTTTATTGTTCATGACATGATCTGGAGCACCAACGTTGCTCCCCCTTATTGTTTAACGTTAAGTGATCTATTTGAGCGTTGGGTGTTTAAGTGCAATGATTTGTCTGGCTCACCAGAGCAATAAACGTATATTTGATTACTGATTCATGACATCATTGAAATGAACTATTGAGAAATTGATTTGATGACTGCTTTTATTGGTTACTCACTGAGCTTCTAACTCACCCCAAAACTATTTTATTCCCCTCCACAGGGCTCGTGGCGAAGGAAGGCTTGTAGTACTTATTCACGTGAATTGATGGCATATATCTTGTACAGTTTGGATTTGGAATCATTTTATGTATAGTTTGGGGAATTGTTTCCGCTTCGCTTATGACATGTAATTATTGGAGAATTTGATGTAATATTTGAGATTTATATTGTAATTTATTTGAGGACTGTAATGACTGACTGAGTCCCGACGAGAGTTGGGCAGGCGGTCCGCCGAACACTTTGGTTCGCCTGAGGGTGAGGTGGGGCCGTCACAGGTGTTATCAGAGTTTAGGTTTCAGATCTCTGTAGTGTATCCTAGGCATGAAGTTTAGGATTCCGGACTGTGGGTTTGATTTGAAATATCAGTGCTTCTTGTATGACTGAAAGGCGGACAAGTAGGTGTTATTTGACTCTTAGTGTTTGCTTGGAATGCTTGAGTGATTCTTGCGAGATGTCTTAACTTGATTGGTACAAGATGGAATGTCGGGGACGACATTCTTTTAAGGAGGGGAGTTTGTGACATCCCGAAAGAATGAGTGTGAGAACCCAAAAATTTTTATATATTTTCTAGACATTATTTTGTTTCCTTGTTTATAATTTTGTACCTTTCTTCAGGATATTAATTTTCTATACATTTTTATAAAGTAATATAATTTTCAAATCATTTCCTTGACACAAGTTAGTCCACGTTAAGTTTGAAGTGTATTATGGACGTGACACCCGCTAGTGCAGCAAATGCAATATATTTTTGACAACTTGTTGGAGGTTTGTATTAAGTAATATTATTTTTCAAGGTGCTAAGAGATTAGTATTAGAGAGACAAAAAGATAAGTTTTAAACTAAAAGTTGACAAGTGTCACCATTCAATTTACCCTTAGACTTTTGACCAAAATATTTTTACCATCTTAAAGCTAATTTTGGCCAATTTATTTCTTCATTTTAAGCTCTCTTGGCCGAACTCCTTAGGGAGAAAAAAGAAAGAAACCTCCAACTTCTTTCTTCAATTTCTTGCCTTGATCTCACAATCCAACCGCTAAAACTTTGATTTGCTCCATAAAAACCGTTCTCTTGGTAGAATTAAGGTGAGTGGTGAAGTGGTTTGAGAAACAAAGATGCTAAGTTGCTTGTTGTCTTGAGGTTACAAGGTGAGTTGTTAAGAATCTTTCCCTTTAGCTTTGCTAATGTTCAATTGGTGGCTTTAGTGGTTTAATATGATGACATATGGTGTGATTATGGTTTGTTTATGGTTGGAAGTGAAGGTTTGATGAATTTTGATTTATTCTTGTTATTTTTCTGTTTTGTATGAGGATCATGGTTTGATCATGGTATGATGGCTGGTAATGGTGTAAAATGAAGCTTGTATATGTTAGTTGAAGTTGGTTGCGGAAAATTTCTGGTTTGCTACGAAATTCCAGGTTTAGGGTTTGAATTTGCCCTGTTCTGATCGGATTTATTTGGGCATGTTAGAGGCTGAATGAGGCTTAAGTTAAAACATGAAAGTTGTAGAAAATAGTGTTAACTAGCTGCCTGTAAAATTTCAGCTCGATATGAGCACTGTAGCATATGAAATGACCGAAATACCCTTGACTGTCCATGAACCCTGTTTCGCGCCCAGATTTCTGTTTTCGTGGAGTTTTCCATTTTTGACCATGAAAATGTATGATTTGGCTTTTGAGGTCTTCATAAGAAATGTAGGTTTATGTCTTGGCTTCGAAACGCTATAAGATTTGTTTCAATCCAATAAGGGTAGCTTCAGTTATGGATATTGTGCCGAAAGGTGTTAAAGGGAACTTTTATAAGTTAATTGCGATCGTTGTGAAAAATTTACGCTTGAGGGAATGAATTCCGGTTTCTAGGGTTTAATTGGGGGTTTTTCTAATGGTGGCTCTTAAGCTTCTAATTAGCTTTGATTGAGGGATATTGTGGCCTAATTGGATGCATTTTATTGCTTATTAACCGTATGTGTGATTGGTGATATATTGTAGGTTGGAAATGAAGCATTTATGGGGAAATGCTGTCCGAACTTTGAGAATGTATGATTGCTTTGAGTTTGTGATTTAGGGCTTGGATTCGGGCAAGGTAATGGTATATGATGGATGGTTTCTGAGCCGTGGGGGTGAGTGACCCTCAACTATTTCCCAAGTACTTCTGAAATGTTTCTTGCATTATTTACTCGACTGCATATCATGCGTGCTTGCATGTGAGTTCATGACATGATTTGGCTTCAATGGGTTCTTGGGGAGTCTTGTGCTGAACACCAACGTCTCCACCCTGTTTATTGTTCATGACATGATCTGGAGCACCAACGTTGCTCCCCCTTATTGTTTAACGTTAAGTGATCTATTTGAGCGTTGGGTGTTTAAGTGCAATGATTTGTCTGGCTCACCAGAGCAATAAACGTATATTTGATTACTGATTCATGACATCATTGAAATGAACTATTGAGAAATTGATTTGATGACTGCTTTTATTGGTTACTCACTGAGCTTCTAACTCACCCCAAAACTATTTTATTCCCCTCCACAGGGCTCGTGGCGAAGGAAGGCTTGTAGTACTTATTCACGTGAATTGATGGCATATATCTTGTACAGTTTGGATTTGGAATCATTTTATGTATAGTTTGGGGAATTGTTTCCGCTTCGCTTATGACATGTAATTATTGGAGAATTTGATGTAATATTTGAGATTTATATTGTAATTTATTTGAGGACTGTAATGACTGACTGAGTCCCGACGAGAGTTGGGCAGGCGGTCCGCCGAACACTTTGGTTCGCCTGAGGGTGAGGTGGGGCCGTCACAGGTGTTATCAGAGTTTAGGTTTCAGATCTCTGTAGTGTATCCTAGGCATGAAGTTTAGGATTCCGGACTGTGGGTTTGATTTGAAATATCAGTGCTTCTTGTATGACTGAAAGGCGGACAAGTAGGTGTTATTTGACTCTTAGTGTTTGCTTGGAATGCTTGAGTGATTCTTGCGAGATGTCTTAACTTGATTGGTACAAGATGGAATGTCGGGGACGACATTCTTTTAAGGAGGGGAGTTTGTGACATCCCGAAAGAATGAGTGTGAGAACCCAAAAATTTTTATATATTTTCTAGACATTATTTTGTTTCCTTGTTTATAATTTTGTACCTTTCTTCAGGATATTAATTTTCTATACATTTTTATAAAGTAATATAATTTTCAAATCATTTCCTTGACACAAGTTAGTCCACGTTAAGTTTGAAGTGTATTATGGACGTGACACCCGCTAGTGCAGCAAATGCAATATATTTTTGACAACTTGTTGGAGGTTTGTATTAAGTAATATTATTTTTCAAGGTGCTAAGAGATTAGTATTAGAGAGACAAAAAGATAAGTTTTAAACTAAAAGTTGACAAGTGTCACCATTCAATTTACCCTTAGACTTTTGACCAAAATATTTTTACCATCTTAAAGCTAATTTTGGCCAATTTATTTCTTCATTTTAAGCTCTCTTGGCCGAACTCCTTAGGGAGAAAAAAGAAAGAAACCTCCAACTTCTTTCTTCAATTTCTTGCCTTGATCTCACAATCCAACCGCTAAAACTTTGATTTGCTCCATAAAAACCGTTCTCTTGGTAGAATTAAGGTGAGTGGTGAAGTGGTTTGAGAAACAAAGATGCTAAGTTGCTTGTTGTCTTGAGGTTACAAGGTGAGTTGTTAAGAATCTTTCCCTTTAGCTTTGCTAATGTTCAATTGGTGGCTTTAGTGGTTTAATATGATGACATATGGTGTGATTATGGTTTGTTTATGGTTGGAAGTGAAGGTTTGATGAATTTTGATTTATTCTTGTTATTTTTCTGTTTTGTATGAGGATCATGGTTTGATCATGGTATGATGGCTGGTAATGGTGTAAAATGAAGCTTGTATATGTTAGTTGAAGTTGGTTGCGGAAAATTTCTGGTTTGCTACGAAATTCCAGGTTTAGGGTTTGAATTTGCCCTGTTCTGATCGGATTTATTTGGGCATGTTAGAGGCTGAATGAGGCTTAAGTTAAAACATGAAAGTTGTAGAAAATAGTGTTAACTAGCTGCCTGTAAAATTTCAGCTCGATATGAGCACTGTAGCATATGAAATGACCGAAATACCCTTGACTGTCCATGAACCCTGTTTCGCGCCCAGATTTCTGTTTTCGTGGAGTTTTCCATTTTTGACCATGAAAATGTATGATTTGGCTTTTGAGGTCTTCATAAGAAATGTAGGTTTATGTCTTGGCTTCGAAACGCTATAAGATTTGTTTCAATCCAATAAGGGTAGCTTCAGTTATGGATATTGTGCCGAAAGGTGTTAAAGGGAACTTTTATAAGTTAATTGCGATCGTTGTGAAAAATTTACGCTTGAGGGAATGAATTCCGGTTTCTAGGGTTTAATTGGGGGTTTTTCTAATGGTGGCTCTTAAGCTTCTAATTAGCTTTGATTGAGGGATATTGTGGCCTAATTGGATGCATTTTATTGCTTATTAACCGTATGTGTGATTGGTGATATATTGTAGGTTGGAAATGAAGCATTTATGGGGAAATGCTGTCCGAACTTTGAGAATGTATGATTGCTTTGAGTTTGTGATTTAGGGCTTGGATTCGGGCAAGGTAATGGTATATGATGGATGGTTTCTGAGCCGTGGGGGTGAGTGACCCTCAACTATTTCCCAAGTACTTCTGAAATGTTTCTTGCATTATTTACTCGACTGCATATCATGCGTGCTTGCATGTGAGTTCATGACATGATTTGGCTTCAATGGGTTCTTGGGGAGTCTTGTGCTGAACACCAACGTCTCCACCCTGTTTATTGTTCATGACATGATCTGGAGCACCAACGTTGCTCCCCCTTATTGTTTAACGTTAAGTGATCTATTTGAGCGTTGGGTGTTTAAGTGCAATGATTTGTCTGGCTCACCAGAGCAATAAACGTATATTTGATTACTGATTCATGACATCATTGAAATGAACTATTGAGAAATTGATTTGATGACTGCTTTTATTGGTTACTCACTGAGCTTCTAACTCACCCCAAAACTATTTTATTCCCCTCCACAGGGCTCGTGGCGAAGGAAGGCTTGTAGTACTTATTCACGTGAATTGATGGCATATATCTTGTACAGTTTGGATTTGGAATCATTTTATGTATAGTTTGGGGAATTGTTTCCGCTTCGCTTATGACATGTAATTATTGGAGAATTTGATGTAATATTTGAGATTTATATTGTAATTTATTTGAGGACTGTAATGACTGACTGAGTCCCGACGAGAGTTGGGCAGGCGGTCCGCCGAACACTTTGGTTCGCCTGAGGGTGAGGTGGGGCCGTCACAGGTGTTATCAGAGTTTAGGTTTCAGATCTCTGTAGTGTATCCTAGGCATGAAGTTTAGGATTCCGGACTGTGGGTTTGATTTGAAATATCAGTGCTTCTTGTATGACTGAAAGGCGGACAAGTAGGTGTTATTTGACTCTTAGTGTTTGCTTGGAATGCTTGAGTGATTCTTGCGAGATGTCTTAACTTGATTGGTACAAGATGGAATGTCGGGGACGACATTCTTTTAAGGAGGGGAGTTTGTGACATCCCGAAAGAATGAGTGTGAGAACCCAAAAATTTTTATATATTTTCTAGACATTATTTTGTTTCCTTGTTTATAATTTTGTACCTTTCTTCAGGATATTAATTTTCTATACATTTTTATAAAGTAATATAATTTTCAAATCATTTCCTTGACACAAGTTAGTCCACGTTAAGTTTGAAGTGTATTATGGACGTGACACCCGCTAGTGCAGCAAATGCAATATATTTTTGACAACTTGTTGGAGGTTTGTATTAAGTAATATTATTTTTCAAGGTGCTAAGAGATTAGTATTAGAGAGACAAAAAGATAAGTTTTAAACTAAAAGTTGACAAGTGTCACCATTCAATTTACCCTTAGACTTTTGACCAAAATATTTTTACCATCTTAAAGCTAATTTTGGCCAATTTATTTCTTCATTTTAAGCTCTCTTGGCCGAACTCCTTAGGGAGAAAAAAGAAAGAAACCTCCAACTTCTTTCTTCAATTTCTTGCCTTGATCTCACAATCCAACCGCTAAAACTTTGATTTGCTCCATAAAAACCGTTCTCTTGGTAGAATTAAGGTGAGTGGTGAAGTGGTTTGAGAAACAAAGATGCTAAGTTGCTTGTTGTCTTGAGGTTACAAGGTGAGTTGTTAAGAATCTTTCCCTTTAGCTTTGCTAATGTTCAATTGGTGGCTTTAGTGGTTTAATATGATGACATATGGTGTGATTATGGTTTGTTTATGGTTGGAAGTGAAGGTTTGATGAATTTTGATTTATTCTTGTTATTTTTCTGTTTTGTATGAGGATCATGGTTTGATCATGGTATGATGGCTGGTAATGGTGTAAAATGAAGCTTGTATATGTTAGTTGAAGTTGGTTGCGGAAAATTTCTGGTTTGCTACGAAATTCCAGGTTTAGGGTTTGAATTTGCCCTGTTCTGATCGGATTTATTTGGGCATGTTAGAGGCTGAATGAGGCTTAAGTTAAAACATGAAAGTTGTAGAAAATAGTGTTAACTAGCTGCCTGTAAAATTTCAGCTCGATATGAGCACTGTAGCATATGAAATGACCGAAATACCCTTGACTGTCCATGAACCCTGTTTCGCGCCCAGATTTCTGTTTTCGTGGAGTTTTCCATTTTTGACCATGAAAATGTATGATTTGGCTTTTGAGGTCTTCATAAGAAATGTAGGTTTATGTCTTGGCTTCGAAACGCTATAAGATTTGTTTCAATCCAATAAGGGTAGCTTCAGTTATGGATATTGTGCCGAAAGGTGTTAAAGGGAACTTTTATAAGTTAATTGCGATCGTTGTGAAAAATTTACGCTTGAGGGAATGAATTCCGGTTTCTAGGGTTTAATTGGGGGTTTTTCTAATGGTGGCTCTTAAGCTTCTAATTAGCTTTGATTGAGGGATATTGTGGCCTAATTGGATGCATTTTATTGCTTATTAACCGTATGTGTGATTGGTGATATATTGTAGGTTGGAAATGAAGCATTTATGGGGAAATGCTGTCCGAACTTTGAGAATGTATGATTGCTTTGAGTTTGTGATTTAGGGCTTGGATTCGGGCAAGGTAATGGTATATGATGGATGGTTTCTGAGCCGTGGGGGTGAGTGACCCTCAACTATTTCCCAAGTACTTCTGAAATGTTTCTTGCATTATTTACTCGACTGCATATCATGCGTGCTTGCATGTGAGTTCATGACATGATTTGGCTTCAATGGGTTCTTGGGGAGTCTTGTGCTGAACACCAACGTCTCCACCCTGTTTATTGTTCATGACATGATCTGGAGCACCAACGTTGCTCCCCCTTATTGTTTAACGTTAAGTGATCTATTTGAGCGTTGGGTGTTTAAGTGCAATGATTTGTCTGGCTCACCAGAGCAATAAACGTATATTTGATTACTGATTCATGACATCATTGAAATGAACTATTGAGAAATTGATTTGATGACTGCTTTTATTGGTTACTCACTGAGCTTCTAACTCACCCCAAAACTATTTTATTCCCCTCCACAGGGCTCGTGGCGAAGGAAGGCTTGTAGTACTTATTCACGTGAATTGATGGCATATATCTTGTACAGTTTGGATTTGGAATCATTTTATGTATAGTTTGGGGAATTGTTTCCGCTTCGCTTATGACATGTAATTATTGGAGAATTTGATGTAATATTTGAGATTTATATTGTAATTTATTTGAGGACTGTAATGACTGACTGAGTCCCGACGAGAGTTGGGCAGGCGGTCCGCCGAACACTTTGGTTCGCCTGAGGGTGAGGTGGGGCCGTCACAGGTGTTATCAGAGTTTAGGTTTCAGATCTCTGTAGTGTATCCTAGGCATGAAGTTTAGGATTCCGGACTGTGGGTTTGATTTGAAATATCAGTGCTTCTTGTATGACTGAAAGGCGGACAAGTAGGTGTTATTTGACTCTTAGTGTTTGCTTGGAATGCTTGAGTGATTCTTGCGAGATGTCTTAACTTGATTGGTACAAGATGGAATGTCGGGGACGACATTCTTTTAAGGAGGGGAGTTTGTGACATCCCGAAAGAATGAGTGTGAGAACCCAAAAATTTTTATATATTTTCTAGACATTATTTTGTTTCCTTGTTTATAATTTTGTACCTTTCTTCAGGATATTAATTTTCTATACATTTTTATAAAGTAATATAATTTTCAAATCATTTCCTTGACACAAGTTAGTCCACGTTAAGTTTGAAGTGTATTATGGACGTGACACCCGCTAGTGCAGCAAATGCAATATATTTTTGACAACTTGTTGGAGGTTTGTATTAAGTAATATTATTTTTCAAGGTGCTAAGAGATTAGTATTAGAGAGACAAAAAGATAAGTTTTAAACTAAAAGTTGACAAGTGTCACCATTCAATTTACCCTTAGACTTTTGACCAAAATATTTTTACCATCTTAAAGCTAATTTTGGCCAATTTATTTCTTCATTTTAAGCTCTCTTGGCCGAACTCCTTAGGGAGAAAAAAGAAAGAAACCTCCAACCACAGGGCTCGTGGCGAAGGAAGGCTTGTAGTACTTATTCACGTGAATTGATGGCATATATCTTGTACAGTTTGGATTTGGAATCATTTTATGTATAGTTTGGGGAATTGTTTCCGCTTCGCTTATGACATGTAATTATTGGAGAATTTGATGTAATATTTGAGATTTATATTGTAATTTATTTGAGGACTGTAATGACTGACTGAGTCCCGACGAGAGTTGGGCAGGCGGTCCGCCGAACACTTTGGTTCGCCTGAGGGTGAGGTGGGGCCGTCACAGGTGTTATCAGAGTTTAGGTTTCAGATCTCTGTAGTGTATCCTAGGCATGAAGTTTAGGATTCCGGACTGTGGGTTTGATTTGAAATATCAGTGCTTCTTGTATGACTGAAAGGCGGACAAGTAGGTGTTATTTGACTCTTAGTGTTTGCTTGGAATGCTTGAGTGATTCTTGCGAGATGTCTTAACTTGATTGGTACAAGATGGAATGTCGGGGACGACATTCTTTTAAGGAGGGGAGTTTGTGACATCCCGAAAGAATGAGTGTGAGAACCCAAAAATTTTTATATATTTTCTAGACATTATTTTGTTTCCTTGTTTATAATTTTGTACCTTTCTTCAGGATATTAATTTTCTATACATTTTTATAAAGTAATATAATTTTCAAATCATTTCCTTGACACAAGTTAGTCCACGTTAAGTTTGAAGTGTATTATGGACGTGACACCCGCTAGTGCAGCAAATGCAATATATTTTTGACAACTTGTTGGAGGTTTGTATTAAGTAATATTATTTTTCAAGGTGCTAAGAGATTAGTATTAGAGAGACAAAAAGATAAGTTTTAAACTAAAAGTTGACAAGTGTCACCATTCAATTTACCCTTAGACTTTTGACCAAAATATTTTTACCATCTTAAAGCTAATTTTGGCCAATTTATTTCTTCATTTTAAGCTCTCTTGGCCGAACTCCTTAGGGAGAAAAAAGAAAGAAACCTCCAACTTCTTTCTTCAATTTCTTGCCTTGATCTCACAATCCAACCGCTAAAACTTTGATTTGCTCCATAAAAACCGTTCTCTTGGTAGAATTAAGGTGAGTGGTGAAGTGGTTTGAGAAACAAAGATGCTAAGTTGCTTGTTGTCTTGAGGTTACAAGGTGAGTTGTTAAGAATCTTTCCCTTTAGCTTTGCTAATGTTCAATTGGTGGCTTTAGTGGTTTAATATGATGACATATGGTGTGATTATGGTTTGTTTATGGTTGGAAGTGAAGGTTTGATGAATTTTGATTTATTCTTGTTATTTTTCTGTTTTGTATGAGGATCATGGTTTGATCATGGTATGATGGCTGGTAATGGTGTAAAATGAAGCTTGTATATGTTAGTTGAAGTTGGTTGCGGAAAATTTCTGGTTTGCTACGAAATTCCAGGTTTAGGGTTTGAATTTGCCCTGTTCTGATCGGATTTATTTGGGCATGTTAGAGGCTGAATGAGGCTTAAGTTAAAACATGAAAGTTGTAGAAAATAGTGTTAAGTAGCTGCCTGTAAAATTTCAGATCGATATGAGCACTGTAGCCTATGAAATGACCGAAATACCCTTGACTGTCCATGAACCCTGTTTCGCGCCCAGATTTCTGTTTTCGTGGAGTTTTCCATTTTTGACCATGAAAATCTATGATTTGGCTTTTGAGGTCTTCATAAGAAATGTAGGTTTATGTCTTGGCTTCGAAACGCTATAAGATTTGTTTCAATCCAATAAGGGTAGCTTCAGTTATGGATATTGTGCCGAAAGGTGTTAAAGGGAACTTTTATAAGTTAATTGCGATCGTTGTGAAAAATTTACGCTTGAGGGAATGAATTCCGGTTTCTAGGGTTTAATTGGGGGTTTTTCTAATGGTGGCTCTTAAGCTTCTAATTAGCTTTGATTGAGGGATATTGTGGCCTAATTGGATGCATTTTATTGCTTATTAACCGTATGTGTGATTGGTGATATATTGTAGGTTGGAAATGAAGCATTTATGGGGAAATGCTGTCCGAACTTTGAGAATGTATGATTGCTTTGAGTTTGTGATTTAGGGCTTGGATTCGGGCAAGGTAATGGTATATGATGGATGGTTTCTGAGCCGTGGGGGTGAGTGACCCTCAACTATTTCCCAAGTACTTCTGAAATGTTTCTTGCAATATTTACTCGACTGCATATCATGCGTGCTTGCATGTGAGTTCATGACATGATTTGGCTTCAATGGGTTCTTGGGGAGTCTTGTGCTGAACACCAACGTCTCCACCCTGTTTATTGTTCATGACATGATCTGGAGCACCAACGTTGCTCCCCCTTATTGTTTAACGTTAAGTGATCTATTTGAGCGTTGGGTGTTTAAGTGCAATGATTTGTCTGGCTCACCAGAGCAATAAACGTATATTTGATTACTGATTCATGACATCATTGAAATGAACTATTGAGAAATTGATTTGATGACTGCTTTTATTGGTTACTCACTGAGCTTCTAACTCACCCCAAAACTATTTTATTCCCCTCCACAGGGCTCGTGGCGAAGGAAGGCTTGTAGTACTTATTCACGTGACTGGATGGCATATATATTGTACAGTTTGGATTTGGAATCATTTTATGTATAGTTTGGGGAATTGTTTCCGCTTCGCTTATGACATGTAATTATTGGAGAATTTGATGTAATATTTGAGATTTATATTGTAATTTATTTGAGCACTGTAATGACTGACTGAGTCCCGACGAGAGTTGGGCAGGCGGTCCGCCGAACCCTTTGGTTCGCCTGAGGGTGAGGTGGGGCCGTCACAGGTGTTATCAGAGTTTAGGTTTCAGATCTCTGTAGTGTATCCTAGGCATGAAGTTTAGGATTCCGGACTGTGGGTTTGATTTGAAATATCAGTGCTTCTTGTATGACTGAAAGGCGGACAAGTAGGTGTTATTTGACTCTTAGTGTTTGCTTGGAATGCTTGAGTGATTCTTGCGAGATGTCTTAACTTGATTGGTATAAGCTCTCTTGGCCGAACTCCTTAGGGAGAAAAAAGAAAGAAACCTCCAACTTCTTTCTTCAATTTCTTGCCTTGATCTCACAATCCAACCGCTAAAACTTTGATTTGCTCCATAAAAACCGTTCTCTTGGTAGAATTAAGGTGAGTGGTGAAGTGGTTTGAGAAACAAAGATGCTAAGTTGCTTGTTGTCTTGAGGTTACAAGGTGAGTTGTTAAGAATCTTTCCCTTTAGCTTTGCTAATGTTCAATTGGTGGCTTTAGTGGTTTAATATGATGACATATGGTGTGATTATGGTTTGTTTATGGTTGGAAGTGAAGGTTTGATGAATTTTGATTTATTCTTGTTATTTTTCTGTTTTGTATGAGGATCATGGTTTGATCATGGTATGATGGCTGGTAATGGTGTAAAATGAAGCTTGTATATGTTAGTTGAAGTTGGTTGCGGAAAATTTCTGGTTTGCTACGAAATTCCAGGTTTAGGGTTTGAATTTGCCCTGTTCTGATCGGATTTATTTGGGCATGTTAGAGGCTGAATGAGGCTTAAGTTAAAACATGAAAGTTGTAGAAAATAGTGTTAACTAGCTGCCTGTAAAAGTTCAGCTCGATATGAGCACTGTACCGAATGAAATGACCGAAATACCCTTGACTGTCCATGAACCCTGTTTCGCGCCCAGATTTCTGTTTTCGTGGAGTTTTCCATTTTTGACCATGAAAATGTATGATTTGGCTTTTGAGGTCTTCATAAGAAATGTAGGTTTATGTCTTGGCTTCGAAACGCTATAAGATTTGTTTCAATCCAATAAGGGTAGCTTCAGTTATGGATATTGTGCCGAAAGGTGTTAAAGGGAACTTTTATAAGTTAATTGCGATCGTTGTGAAAAATTTACGCTTGAGGGAATGAATTCCGGTTTCTAGGGTTTAATTGGGGGTTTTTCTAATGGTGGCTCTTAAGCTTCTAATTAGCTTTGATTGAGGGATATTGTGGCCTAATTGGATGCATTTTATTGCTTATTAACCGTATGTGTGATTGGTGATATATTGTAGGTTGGAAATGAAGCATTTATGGGGAAATGCTGTCCGAACTTTGAGAATGTATGATTGCTTTGAGTTTGTGATTTAGGGCTTGGATTCGGGCAAGGTAATGGTATATGATGGATGGTTTCTGAGCCGTGGGGGTGAGTGACCCTCAACTATTTCCCAAGTACTTCTGAAATGTTTCTTGCATTATTTACTCGACTGCATATCATGCGTGCTTGCATGTGAGTTCATGACATGATTTGGCTTCAATGGGTTCTTGGGGAGTCTTGTGCTGAACACCAACGTCTCCACCCTGTTTATTGTTCATGACATGATCTGGAGCACCAACGTTGCTCCCCCTTATTGTTTAACGTTAAGTGATCTATTTGAGCGTTGGGTGTTTAAGTGCAATGATTTGTCTGGCTCACCAGAGCAATAAACGTATATTTGATTACTGATTCATGACATCATTGAAATGAACTATTGAGAAATTGATTTGATGACTGCTTTTATTGGTTACTCACTGAGCTTCTAACTCACCCCAAAACTATTTTATTCCCCTCCACAGGGCTCGTGGCGAAGGAAGGCTTGTAGTACTTATTCACGTGAATTGATGGCATATATCTTGTACAGTTTGGATTTGGAATCATTTTATGTATAGTTTGGGGAATTGTTTCCGCTTCGCTTATGACATGTAATTATTGGAGAATTTGATGTAATATTTGAGATTTATATTGTAATTTATTTGAGGACTGTAATGACTGACTGAGTCCCGACGAGAGTTGGGCAGGCGGTCCGCCGAACACTTTGGTTCGCCTGAGGGTGAGGTGGGGCCGTCACAGGTGTTATCAGAGTTTAGGTTTCAGATCTCTGTAGTGTATCCTAGGCATGAAGTTTAGGATTCCGGACTGTGGGTTTGATTTGAAATATCAGTGCTTCTTGTATGACTGAAAGGCGGACAAGTAGGTGTTATTTGACTCTTAGTGTTTGCTTGGAATGCTTGAGTGATTCTTGCGAGATGTCTTAACTTGATTGGTACAAGATGGAATGTCGGGGACGACATTCTTTTAAGGAGGGGAGTTTGTGACATCCCGAAAGAATGAGTGTGAGAACCCAAAAATTTTTATATATTTTCTAGACATTATTTTGTTTCCTTGTTTATAATTTTGTACCTTTCTTCAGGATATTAATTTTCTATACATTTTTATAAAGTAATATAATTTTCAAATCATTTCCTTGACACAAGTTAGTCCACGTTAAGTTTGAAGTGTATTATGGACGTGACACCCGCTAGTGCAGCAAATGCAATATATTTTTGACAACTTGTTGGAGGTTTGTATTAAGTAATATTATTTTTCAAGGTGCTAAGAGATTAGTATTAGAGAGACAAAAAGATAAGTTTTAAACTAAAAGTTGACAAGTGTCACCATTCAATTTACCCTTAGACTTTTGACCAAAATATTTTTACCATCTTAAAGCTAATTTTGGCCAATTTATTTCTTCATTTTAAGCTCTCTTGGCCGAACTCCTTAGGGAGAAAAAAGAAAGAAACCTCCAACTTCTTTCTTCAATTTCTTGCCTTGATCTCACAATCCAACCGCTAAAACTTTGATTTGCTCCATAAAAACCGTTCTCTTGGTAGAATTAAGGTGAGTGGTGAAGTGGTTTGAGAAACAAAGATGCTAAGTTGCTTGTTGTCTTGAGGTTACAAGGTGAGTTGTTAAGAATCTTTCCCTTTAGCTTTGCTAATGTTCAATTGGTGGCTTTAGTGGTTTAATATGATGACATATGGTGTGATTATGGTTTGTTTATGGTTGGAAGTGAAGGTTTGATGAATTTTGATTTATTCTTGTTATTTTTCTGTTTTGTATGAGGATCATGGTTTGATCATGGTATGATGGCTGGTAATGGTGTAAAATGAAGCTTGTATATGTTAGTTGAAGTTGGTTGCGGAAAATTTCTGGTTTGCTACGAAATTCCAGGTTTAGGGTTTGAATTTGCCCTGTTCTGATCGGATTTATTTGGGCATGTTAGAGGCTGAATGAGGCTTAAGTTAAAACATGAAAGTTGTAGAAAATAGTGTTAACTAGCTGCCTGTAAAATTTCAGCTCGATATGAGCACTGTAGCCTATGAAATGACCGAAATACCCTTGACTGTCCATGAACCCTGTTTCGCGCCCAGATTTCTGTTTTCGTGGAGTTTTCCATTTTTGACCATGAAAATGTATGATTTGGCTTTTGAGGTCTTCATAAGAAATGTAGGTTTATGTCTTGGCTTCGAAACGCTATAAGATTTGTTTCAATCCAATAAGGGTAGCTTCAGTTATGGATATTGTGCCGAAAGGTGTTAAAGGGAACTTTTATAAGTTAATTGCGATCGTTGTGAAAAATTTACGCTTGAGGGAATGAATTCCGGTTTCTAGGGTTTAATTGGGGGTTTTTCTAATGGTGGCTCTTAAGCTTCTAATTAGCTTTGATTGAGGGATATTGTGGCCTAATTGGATGCATTTTATTGCTTATTAACCGTATGTGTGATTGGTGATATATTGTAGGTTGGAAATGAAGCATTTATGGGGAAATGCTGTCCGAACTTTGAGAATGTATGATTGCTTTGAGTTTGTGATTTAGGGCTTGGATTCGGGCAAGGTAATGGTATATGATGGATGGTTTCTGAGCCGTGGGGGTGAGTGACCCTCAACTATTTCCCAAGTACTTCTGAAATGTTTCTTGCATTATTTACTCGACTGCATATCATGCGTGCTTGCATGTGAGTTCATGACATGATTTGGCTTCAATGGGTTCTTGGGGAGTCTTGTGCTGAACACCAACGTCTCCACCCTGTTTATTGTTCATGACATGATCTGGAGCACCAACGTTGCTCCCCCTTATTGTTTAACGTTAAGTGATCTATTTGAGCGTTGGGTGTTTAAGTGCAATGATTTGTCTGGCTCACCAGAGCAATAAACGTATATTTGATTACTGATTCATGACATCATTGAAATGAACTATTGAGAAATTGATTTGATGACTGCTTTTATTGGTTACTCACTGAGCTTCTAACTCACCCCAAAACTATTTTATTCCCCTCCACAGGGCTCGTGGCGAAGGAAGGCTTGTAGTACTTATTCACGTGAATTGATGGCATATATCTTGTACAGTTTGGATTTGGAATCATTTTATGTATAGTTTGGGGAATTGTTTCCGCTTCGCTTATGACATGTAATTATTGGAGAATTTGATGTAATATTTGAGATTTATATTGTAATTTATTTGAGGACTGTAATGACTGACTGAGTCCCGACGAGAGTTGGGCAGGCGGTCCGCCGAACACTTTGGTTCGCCTGAGGGTGAGGTGGGGCCGTCACAGGTGTTATCAGAGTTTAGGTTTCAGATCTCTGTAGTGTATCCTAGGCATGAAGTTTAGGATTCCGGACTGTGGGTTTGATTTGAAATATCAGTGCTTCTTGTATGACTGAAAGGCGGACAAGTAGGTGTTATTTGACTCTTAGTGTTTGCTTGGAATGCTTGAGTGATTCTTGCGAGATGTCTTAACTTGATTGGTACAAGATGGAATGTCGGGGACGACATTCTTTTAAGGAGGGGAGTTTGTGACATCCCGAAAGAATGAGTGTGAGAACCCAAAAATTTTTATATATTTTCTAGACATTATTTTGTTTCCTTGTTTATAATTTTGTACCTTTCTTCAGGATATTAATTTTCTATACATTTTTATAAAGTAATATAATTTTCAAATCATTTCCTTGACACAAGTTAGTCCACGTTAAGTTTGAAGTGTATTATGGACGTGACACCCGCTAGTGCAGCAAATGCAATATATTTTTGACAACTTGTTGGAGGTTTGTATTAAGTAATATTATTTTTCAAGGTGCTAAGAGATTAGTATTAGAGAGACAAAAAGATAAGTTTTAAACTAAAAGTTGACAAGTGTCACCATTCAATTTACCCTTAGACTTTTGACCAAAATATTTTTACCATCTTAAAGCTAATTTTGGCCAATTTATTTCTTCATTTTAAGCTCTCTTGGCCGAACTCCTTAGGGAGAAAAAAGAAAGAAACCTCCAACTTCTTTCTTCAATTTCTTGCCTTGATCTCACAATCCAACCGCTAAAACTTTGATTTGCTCCATAAAAACCGTTCTCTTGGTAGAATTAAGGTGAGTGGTGAAGTGGTTTGAGAAACAAAGATGCTAAGTTGCTTGTTGTCTTGAGGTTACAAGGTGAGTTGTTAAGAATCTTTCCCTTTAGCTTTGCTAATGTTCAATTGGTGGCTTTAGTGGTTTAATATGATGACATATGGTGTGATTATGGTTTGTTTATGGTTGGAAGTGAAGGTTTGATGAATTTTGATTTATTCTTGTTATTTTTCTGTTTTGTATGAGGATCATGGTTTGATCATGGTATGATGGCTGGTAATGGTGTAAAATGAAGCTTGTATATGTTAGTTGAAGTTGGTTGCGGAAAATTTCTGGTTTGCTACGAAATTCCAGGTTTAGGGTTTGAATTTGCCCTGTTCTGATCGGATTTATTTGGGCATGTTAGAGGCTGAATGAGGCTTAAGTTAAAACATGAAAGTTGTAGAAAATAGTGTTAACTAGCTGCCTGTAAAATTTCAGCTCGATATGAGCACTGTAGCCTATGAAATGACCGAAATACCCTTGACTGTCCATGAACCCTGTTTCGCGCCCAGATTTCTGTTTTCGTGGAGTTTTCCATTTTTGACCATGAAAATGTATGATTTGGCTTTTGAGGTCTTCATAAGAAATGTAGGTTTATGTCTTGGCTTCGAAACGCTATAAGATTTGTTTCAATCCAATAAGGGTAGCTTCAGTTATGGATATTGTGCCGAAAGGTGTTAAAGGGAACTTTTATAAGTTAATTGCGATCGTTGTGAAAAATTTACGCTTGAGGGAATGAATTCCGGTTTCTAGGGTTTAATTGGGGGTTTTTCTAATGGTGGCTCTTAAGCTTCTAATTAGCTTTGATTGAGGGATATTGTGGCCTAATTGGATGCATTTTATTGCTTATTAACCGTATGTGTGATTGGTGATATATTGTAGGTTGGAAATGAAGCATTTATGGGGAAATGCTGTCCGAACTTTGAGAATGTATGATTGCTTTGAGTTTGTGATTTAGGGCTTGGATTCGGGCAAGGTAATGGTATATGATGGATGGTTTCTGAGCCGTGGGGGTGAGTGACCCTCAACTATTTCCCAAGTACTTCTGAAATGTTTCTTGCATTATTTACTCGACTGCATATCATGCGTGCTTGCATGTGAGTTCATGACATGATTTGGCTTCAATGGGTTCTTGGGGAGTCTTGTGCTGAACACCAACGTCTCCACCCTGTTTATTGTTCATGACATGATCTGGAGCACCAACGTTGCTCCCCCTTATTGTTTAACGTTAAGTGATCTATTTGAGCGTTGGGTGTTTAAGTGCAATGATTTGTCTGGCTCACCAGAGCAATAAACGTATATTTGATTACTGATTCATGACATCATTGAAATGAACTATTGAGAAATTGATTTGATGACTGCTTTTATTGGTTACTCACTGAGCTTCTAACTCACCCCAAAACTATTTTATTCCCCTCCACAGGGCTCGTGGCGAAGGAAGGCTTGTAGTACTTATTCACGTGAATTGATGGCATATATCTTGTACAGTTTGGATTTGGAATCATTTTATGTATAGTTTGGGGAATTGTTTCCGCTTCGCTTATGACATGTAATTATTGGAGAATTTGATGTAATATTTGAGATTTATATTGTAATTTATTTGAGGACTGTAATGACTGACTGAGTCCCGACGAGAGTTGGGCAGGCGGTCCGCCGAACACTTTGGTTCGCCTGAGGGTGAGGTGGGGCCGTCACAGGTGTTATCAGAGTTTAGGTTTCAGATCTCTGTAGTGTATCCTAGGCATGAAGTTTAGGATTCCGGACTGTGGGTTTGATTTGAAATATCAGTGCTTCTTGTATGACTGAAAGGCGGACAAGTAGGTGTTATTTGACTCTTAGTGTTTGCTTGGAATGCTTGAGTGATTCTTGCGAGATGTCTTAACTTGATTGGTACAAGATGGAATGTCGGGGACGACATTCTTTTAAGGAGGGGAGTTTGTGACATCCCGAAAGAATGAGTGTGAGAACCCAAAAATTTTTATATATTTTCTAGACATTATTTTGTTTCCTTGTTTATAATTTTGTACCTTTCTTCAGGATATTAATTTTCTATACATTTTTATAAAGTAATATAATTTTCAAATCATTTCCTTGACACAAGTTAGTCCACGTTAAGTTTGAAGTGTATTATGGACGTGACACCCGCTAGTGCAGCAAATGCAATATATTTTTGACAACTTGTTGGAGGTTTGTATTAAGTAATATTATTTTTCAAGGTGCTAAGAGATTAGTATTAGAGAGACAAAAAGATAAGTTTTAAACTAAAAGTTGACAAGTGTCACCATTCAATTTACCCTTAGACTTTTGACCAAAATATTTTTACCATCTTAAAGCTAATTTTGGCCAATTTATTTCTTCATTTTAAGCTCTCTTGGCCGAACTCCTTAGGGAGAAAAAAGAAAGAAACCTCCAACTTCTTTCTTCAATTTCTTGCCTTGATCTCACAATCCAACCGCTAAAACTTTGATTTGCTCCATAAAAACCGTTCTCTTGGTAGAATTAAGGTGAGTGGTGAAGTGGTTTGAGAAACAAAGATGCTAAGTTGCTTGTTGTCTTGAGGTTACAAGGTGAGTTGTTAAGAATCTTTCCCTTTAGCTTTGCTAATGTTCAATTGGTGGCTTTAGTGGTTTAATATGATGACATATGGTGTGATTATGGTTTGTTTATGGTTGGAAGTGAAGGTTTGATGAATTTTGATTTATTCTTGTTATTTTTCTGTTTTGTATGAGGATCATGGTTTGATCATGGTATGATGGCTGGTAATGGTGTAAAATGAAGCTTGTATATGTTAGTTGAAGTTGGTTGCGGAAAATTTCTGGTTTGCTACGAAATTCCAGGTTTAGGGTTTGAATTTGCCCTGTTCTGATCGGATTTATTTGGGCATGTTAGAGGCTGAATGAGGCTTAAGTTAAAACATGAAAGTTGTAGAAAATAGTGTTAACTAGCTGCCTGTAAAATTTCAGCTCGATATGAGCACTGTAGCCTATGAAATGACCGAAATACCCTTGACTGTCCATGAACCCTGTTTCGCGCCCAGATTTCTGTTTTCGTGGAGTTTTCCATTTTTGACCATGAAAATGTATGATTTGGCTTTTGAGGTCTTCATAAGAAATGTAGGTTTATGTCTTGGCTTCGAAACGCTATAAGATTTGTTTCAATCCAATAAGGGTAGCTTCAGTTATGGATATTGTGCCGAAAGGTGTTAAAGGGAACTTTTATAAGTTAATTGCGATCGTTGTGAAAAATTTACGCTTGAGGGAATGAATTCCGGTTTCTAGGGTTTAATTGGGGGTTTTTCTAATGGTGGCTCTTAAGCTTCTAATTAGCTTTGATTGAGGGATATTGTGGCCTAATTGGATGCATTTTATTGCTTATTAACCGTATGTGTGATTGGTGATATATTGTAGGTTGGAAATGAAGCATTTATGGGGAAATGCTGTCCGAACTTTGAGAATGTATGATTGCTTTGAGTTTGTGATTTAGGGCTTGGATTCGGGCAAGGTAATGGTATATGATGGATGGTTTCTGAGCCGTGGGGGTGAGTGACCCTCAACTATTTCCCAAGTACTTCTGAAATGTTTCTTGCATTATTTACTCGACTGCATATCATGCGTGCTTGCATGTGAGTTCATGACATGATTTGGCTTCAATGGGTTCTTGGGGAGTCTTGTGCTGAACACCAACGTCTCCACCCTGTTTATTGTTCATGACATGATCTGGAGCACCAACGTTGCTCCCCCTTATTGTTTAACGTTAAGTGATCTATTTGAGCGTTGGGTGTTTAAGTGCAATGATTTGTCTGGCTCACCAGAGCAATAAACGTATATTTGATTACTGATTCATGACATCATTGAAATGAACTATTGAGAAATTGATTTGATGACTGCTTTTATTGGTTACTCACTGAGCTTCTAACTCACCCCAAAACTATTTTATTCCCCTCCACAGGGCTCGTGGCGAAGGAAGGCTTGTAGTACTTATTCACGTGAATTGATGGCATATATCTTGTACAGTTTGGATTTGGAATCATTTTATGTATAGTTTGGGGAATTGTTTCCGCTTCGCTTATGACATGTAATTATTGGAGAATTTGATGTAATATTTGAGATTTATATTGTAATTTATTTGAGGACTGTAATGACTGACTGAGTCCCGACGAGAGTTGGGCAGGCGGTCCGCCGAACACTTTGGTTCGCCTGAGGGTGAGGTGGGGCCGTCACAGGTGTTATCAGAGTTTAGGTTTCAGATCTCTGTAGTGTATCCTAGGCATGAAGTTTAGGATTCCGGACTGTGGGTTTGATTTGAAATATCAGTGCTTCTTGTATGACTGAAAGGCGGACAAGTAGGTGTTATTTGACTCTTAGTGTTTGCTTGGAATGCTTGAGTGATTCTTGCGAGATGTCTTAACTTGATTGGTACAAGATGGAATGTCGGGGACGACATTCTTTTAAGGAGGGGAGTTTGTGACATCCCGAAAGAATGAGTGTGAGAACCCAAAAATTTTTATATATTTTCTAGACATTATTTTGTTTCCTTGTTTATAATTTTGTACCTTTCTTCAGGATATTAATTTTCTATACATTTTTATAAAGTAATATAATTTTCAAATCATTTCCTTGACACAAGTTAGTCCACGTTAAGTTTGAAGTGTATTATGGACGTGACACCCGCTAGTGCAGCAAATGCAATATATTTTTGACAACTTGTTGGAGGTTTGTATTAAGTAATATTATTTTTCAAGGTGCTAAGAGATTAGTATTAGAGAGACAAAAAGATAAGTTTTAAACTAAAAGTTGACAAGTGTCACCATTCAATTTACCCTTAGACTTTTGACCAAAATATTTTTACCATCTTAAAGCTAATTTTGGCCAATTTATTTCTTCATTTTAAGCTCTCTTGGCCGAACTCCTTAGGGAGAAAAAAGAAAGAAACCTCCAACTTCTTTCTTCAATTTCTTGCCTTGATCTCACAATCCAACCGCTAAAACTTTGATTTGCTCCATAAAAACCGTTCTCTTGGTAGAATTAAGGTGAGTGGTGAAGTGGTTTGAGAAACAAAGATGCTAAGTTGCTTGTTGTCTTGAGGTTACAAGGTGAGTTGTTAAGAATCTTTCCCTTTAGCTTTGCTAATGTTCAATTGGTGGCTTTAGTGGTTTAATATGATGACATATGGTGTGATTATGGTTTGTTTATGGTTGGAAGTGAAGGTTTGATGAATTTTGATTTATTCTTGTTATTTTTCTGTTTTGTATGAGGATCATGGTTTGATCATGGTATGATGGCTGGTAATGGTGTAAAATGAAGCTTGTATATGTTAGTTGAAGTTGGTTGCGGAAAATTTCTGGTTTGCTACGAAATTCCAGGTTTAGGGTTTGAATTTGCCCTGTTCTGATCGGATTTATTTGGGCATGTTAGAGGCTGAATGAGGCTTAAGTTAAAACATGAAAGTTGTAGAAAATAGTGTTAACTAGCTGCCTGTAAAATTTCAGCTCGATATGAGCACTGTAGCCTATGAAATGACCGAAATACCCTTGACTGTCCATGAACCCTGTTTCGCGCCCAGATTTCTGTTTTCGTGGAGTTTTCCATTTTTGACCATGAAAATGTATGATTTGGCTTTTGAGGTCTTCATAAGAAATGTAGGTTTATGTCTTGGCTTCGAAACGCTATAAGATTTGTTTCAATCCAATAAGGGTAGCTTCAGTTATGGATATTGTGCCGAAAGGTGTTAAAGGGAACTTTTATAAGTTAATTGCGATCGTTGTGAAAAATTTACGCTTGAGGGAATGAATTCCGGTTTCTAGGGTTTAATTGGGGGTTTTTCTAATGGTGGCTCTTAAGCTTCTAATTAGCTTTGATTGAGGGATATTGTGGCCTAATTGGATGCATTTTATTGCTTATTAACCGTATGTGTGATTGGTGATATATTGTAGGTTGGAAATGAAGCATTTATGGGGAAATGCTGTCCGAACTTTGAGAATGTATGATTGCTTTGAGTTTGTGATTTAGGGCTTGGATTCGGGCAAGGTAATGGTATATGATGGATGGTTTCTGAGCCGTGGGGGTGAGTGACCCTCAACTATTTCCCAAGTACTTCTGAAATGTTTCTTGCATTATTTACTCGACTGCATATCATGCGTGCTTGCATGTGAGTTCATGACATGATTTGGCTTCAATGGGTTCTTGGGGAGTCTTGTGCTGAACACCAACGTCTCCACCCTGTTTATTGTTCATGACATGATCTGGAGCACCAACGTTGCTCCCCCTTATTGTTTAACGTTAAGTGATCTATTTGAGCGTTGGGTGTTTAAGTGCAATGATTTGTCTGGCTCACCAGAGCAATAAACGTATATTTGATTACTGATTCATGACATCATTGAAATGAACTATTGAGAAATTGATTTGATGACTGCTTTTATTGGTTACTCACTGAGCTTCTAACTCACCCCAAAACTATTTTATTCCCCTCCACAGGGCTCGTGGCGAAGGAAGGCTTGTAGTACTTATTCACGTGAATTGATGGCATATATCTTGTACAGTTTGGATTTGGAATCATTTTATGTATAGTTTGGGGAATTGTTTCCGCTTCGCTTATGACATGTAATTATTGGAGAATTTGATGTAATATTTGAGATTTATATTGTAATTTATTTGAGGACTGTAATGACTGACTGAGTCCCGACGAGAGTTGGGCAGGCGGTCCGCCGAACACTTTGGTTCGCCTGAGGGTGAGGTGGGGCCGTCACAGGTGTTATCAGAGTTTAGGTTTCAGATCTCTGTAGTGTATCCTAGGCATGAAGTTTAGGATTCCGGACTGTGGGTTTGATTTGAAATATCAGTGCTTCTTGTATGACTGAAAGGCGGACAAGTAGGTGTTATTTGACTCTTAGTGTTTGCTTGGAATGCTTGAGTGATTCTTGCGAGATGTCTTAACTTGATTGGTACAAGATGGAATGTCGGGGACGACATTCTTTTAAGGAGGGGAGTTTGTGACATCCCGAAAGAATGAGTGTGAGAACCCAAAAATTTTTATATATTTTCTAGACATTATTTTGTTTCCTTGTTTATAATTTTGTACCTTTCTTCAGGATATTAATTTTCTATACATTTTTATAAAGTAATATAATTTTCAAATCATTTCCTTGACACAAGTTAGTCCACGTTAAGTTTGAAGTGTATTATGGACGTGACACCCGCTAGTGCAGCAAATGCAATATATTTTTGACAACTTGTTGGAGGTTTGTATTAAGTAATATTATTTTTCAAGGTGCTAAGAGATTAGTATTAGAGAGACAAAAAGATAAGTTTTAAACTAAAAGTTGACAAGTGTCACCATTCAATTTACCCTTAGACTTTTGACCAAAATATTTTTACCATCTTAAAGCTAATTTTGGCCAATTTATTTCTTCATTTTAAGCTCTCTTGGCCGAACTCCTTAGGGAGAAAAAAGAAAGAAACCTCCAACTTCTTTCTTCAATTTCTTGCCTTGATCTCACAATCCAACCGCTAAAACTTTGATTTGCTCCATAAAAACCGTTCTCTTGGTAGAATTAAGGTGAGTGGTGAAGTGGTTTGAGAAACAAAGATGCTAAGTTGCTTGTTGTCTTGAGGTTACAAGGTGAGTTGTTAAGAATCTTTCCCTTTAGCTTTGCTAATGTTCAATTGGTGGCTTTAGTGGTTTAATATGATGACATATGGTGTGATTATGGTTTGTTTATGGTTGGAAGTGAAGGTTTGATGAATTTTGATTTATTCTTGTTATTTTTCTGTTTTGTATGAGGATCATGGTTTGATCATGGTATGATGGCTGGTAATGGTGTAAAATGAAGCTTGTATATGTTAGTTGAAGTTGGTTGCGGAAAATTTCTGGTTTGCTACGAAATTCCAGGTTTAGGGTTTGAATTTGCCCTGTTCTGATCGGATTTATTTGGGCATGTTAGAGGCTGAATGAGGCTTAAGTTAAAACATGAAAGTTGTAGAAAATAGTGTTAACTAGCTGCCTGTAAAATTTCAGCTCGATATGAGCACTGTAGCCTATGAAATGACCGAAATACCCTTGACTGTCCATGAACCCTGTTTCGCGCCCAGATTTCTGTTTTCGTGGAGTTTTCCATTTTTGACCATGAAAATGTATGATTTGGCTTTTGAGGTCTTCATAAGAAATGTAGGTTTATGTCTTGGCTTCGAAACGCTATAAGATTTGTTTCAATCCAATAAGGGTAGCTTCAGTTATGGATATTGTGCCGAAAGGTGTTAAAGGGAACTTTTATAAGTTAATTGCGATCGTTGTGAAAAATTTACGCTTGAGGGAATGAATTCCGGTTTCTAGGGTTTAATTGGGGGTTTTTCTAATGGTGGCTCTTAAGCTTCTAATTAGCTTTGATTGAGGGATATTGTGGCCTAATTGGATGCATTTTATTGCTTATTAACCGTATGTGTGATTGGTGATATATTGTAGGTTGGAAATGAAGCATTTATGGGGAAATGCTGTCCGAACTTTGAGAATGTATGATTGCTTTGAGTTTGTGATTTAGGGCTTGGATTCGGGCAAGGTAATGGTATATGATGGATGGTTTCTGAGCCGTGGGGGTGAGTGACCCTCAACTATTTCCCAAGTACTTCTGAAATGTTTCTTGCATTATTTACTCGACTGCATATCATGCGTGCTTGCATGTGAGTTCATGACATGATTTGGCTTCAATGGGTTCTTGGGGAGTCTTGTGCTGAACACCAACGTCTCCACCCTGTTTATTGTTCATGACATGATCTGGAGCACCAACGTTGCTCCCCCTTATTGTTTAACGTTAAGTGATCTATTTGAGCGTTGGGTGTTTAAGTGCAATGATTTGTCTGGCTCACCAGAGCAATAAACGTATATTTGATTACTGATTCATGACATCATTGAAATGAACTATTGAGAAATTGATTTGATGACTGCTTTTATTGGTTACTCACTGAGCTTCTAACTCACCCCA
This sequence comes from Coffea arabica, assembly GCF_036785885.1. NCBI lineage: Eukaryota > Viridiplantae > Streptophyta > Magnoliopsida > Gentianales > Rubiaceae > Coffea > Coffea arabica. Next base: position 41,081,755 of record NC_092323.1, on the reverse strand, counting down.
AAACTATTTTATTCCCCTCCACAGGGCTCGTGGCGAAGGAAGGCTTGTAGTACTTATTCACGTGAATTGATGGCATATATCTTGTACAGTTTGGATTTGGAATCATTTTATGTATAGTTTGGGGAATTGTTTCCGCTTCGCTTATGACATGTAATTATTGGAGAATTTGATGTAATATTTGAGATTTATATTGTAATTTATTTGAGGACTGTAATGACTGACTGAGTCCCGACGAGAGTTGGGCAGGCGGTCCGCCGAACACTTTGGTTCGCCTGAGGGTGAGGTGGGGCCGTCACAGGTGTTATCAGAGTTTAGGTTTCAGATCTCTGTAGTGTATCCTAGGCATGAAGTTTAGGATTCCGGACTGTGGGTTTGATTTGAAATATCAGTGCTTCTTGTATGACTGAAAGGCGGACAAGTAGGTGTTATTTGACTCTTAGTGTTTGCTTGGAATGCTTGAGTGATTCTTGCGAGATGTCTTAACTTGATTGGTACAAGATGGAATGTCGGGGACGACATTCTTTTAAGGAGGGGAGTTTGTGACATCCCGAAAGAATGAGTGTGAGAACCCAAAAATTTTTATATATTTTCTAGACATTATTTTGTTTCCTTGTTTATAATTTTGTACCTTTCTTCAGGATATTAATTTTCTATACATTTTTATAAAGTAATATAATTTTCAAATCATTTCCTTGACACAAGTTAGTCCACGTTAAGTTTGAAGTGTATTATGGACGTGACACCCGCTAGTGCAGCAAATGCAATATATTTTTGACAACTTGTTGGAGGTTTGTATTAAGTAATATTATTTTTCAAGGTGCTAAGAGATTAGTATTAGAGAGACAAAAAGATAAGTTTTAAACTAAAAGTTGACAAGTGTCACCATTCAATTTACCCTTAGACTTTTGACCAAAATATTTTTACCATCTTAAAGCTAATTTTGGCCAATTTATTTCTTCATTTTAAGCTCTCTTGGCCGAACTCCTTAGGGAGAAAAAAGAAAGAAACCTCCAACTTCTTTCTTCAATTTCTTGCCTTGATCTCACAATCCAACCGCTAAAACTTTGATTTGCTCCATAAAAACCGTTCTCTTGGTAGAATTAAGGTGAGTGGTGAAGTGGTTTGAGAAACAAAGATGCTAAGTTGCTTGTTGTCTTGAGGTTACAAGGTGAGTTGTTAAGAATCTTTCCCTTTAGCTTTGCTAATGTTCAATTGGTGGCTTTAGTGGTTTAATATGATGACATATGGTGTGATTATGGTTTGTTTATGGTTGGAAGTGAAGGTTTGATGAATTTTGATTTATTCTTGTTATTTTTCTGTTTTGTATGAGGATCATGGTTTGATCATGGTATGATGGCTGGTAATGGTGTAAAATGAAGCTTGTATATGTTAGTTGAAGTTGGTTGCGGAAAATTTCTGGTTTGCTACGAAATTCCAGGTTTAGGGTTTGAATTTGCCCTGTTCTGATCGGATTTATTTGGGCATGTTAGAGGCTGAATGAGGCTTAAGTTAAAACATGAAAGTTGTAGAAAATAGTGTTAACTAGCTGCCTGTAAAATTTCAGCTCGATATGAGCACTGTAGCCTATGAAATGACCGAAATACCCTTGACTGTCCATGAACCCTGTTTCGCGCCCAGATTTCTGTTTTCGTGGAGTTTTCCATTTTTGACCATGAAAATGTATGATTTGGCTTTTGAGGTCTTCATAAGAAATGTAGGTTTATGTCTTGGCTTCGAAACGCTATAAGATTTGTTTCAATCCAATAAGGGTAGCTTCAGTTATGGATATTGTGCCGAAAGGTGTTAAAGGGAACTTTTATAAGTTAATTGCGATCGTTGTGAAAAATTTACGCTTGAGGGAATGAATTCCGGTTTCTAGGGTTTAATTGGGGGTTTTTCTAATGGTGGCTCTTAAGCTTCTAATTAGCTTTGATTGAGGGATATTGTGGCCTAATTGGATGCATTTTATTGCTTATTAACCGTATGTGTGATTGGTGATATATTGTAGGTTGGAAATGAAGCATTTATGGGGAAATGCTGTCCGAACTTTGAGAATGTATGATTGCTTTGAGTTTGTGATTTAGGGCTTGGATTCGGGCAAGGTAATGGTATATGATGGATGGTTTCTGAGCCGTGGGGGTGAGTGACCCTCAACTATTTCCCAAGTACTTCTGAAATGTTTCTTGCATTATTTACTCGACTGCATATCATGCGTGCTTGCATGTGAGTTCATGACATGATTTGGCTTCAATGGGTTCTTGGGGAGTCTTGTGCTGAACACCAACGTCTCCACCCTGTTTATTGTTCATGACATGATCTGGAGCACCAACGTTGCTCCCCCTTATTGTTTAACGTTAAGTGATCTATTTGAGCGTTGGGTGTTTAAGTGCAATGATTTGTCTGGCTCACCAGAGCAATAAACGTATATTTGATTACTGATTCATGACATCATTGAAATGAACTATTGAGAAATTGATTTGATGACTGCTTTTATTGGTTACTCACTGAGCTTCTAACTCACCCCAAAACTATTTTATTCCCCTCCACAGGGCTCGTGGCGAAGGAAGGCTTGTAGTACTTATTCACGTGAATTGATGGCATATATCTTGTACAGTTTGGATTTGGAATCATTTTATGTATAGTTTGGGGAATTGTTTCCGCTTCGCTTATGACATGTAATTATTGGAGAATTTGATGTAATATTTGAGATTTATATTGTAATTTATTTGAGGACTGTAATGACTGACTGAGTCCCGACGAGAGTTGGGCAGGCGGTCCGCCGAACACTTTGGTTCGCCTGAGGGTGAGGTGGGGCCGTCACAGGTGTTATCAGAGTTTAGGTTTCAGATCTCTGTAGTGTATCCTAGGCATGAAGTTTAGGATTCCGGACTGTGGGTTTGATTTGAAATATCAGTGCTTCTTGTATGACTGAAAGGCGGACAAGTAGGTGTTATTTGACTCTTAGTGTTTGCTTGGAATGCTTGAGTGATTCTTGCGAGATGTCTTAACTTGATTGGTACAAGATGGAATGTCGGGGACGACATTCTTTTAAGGAGGGGAGTTTGTGACATCCCGAAAGAATGAGTGTGAGAACCCAAAAATTTTTATATATTTTCTAGACATTATTTTGTTTCCTTGTTTATAATTTTGTACCTTTCTTCAGGATATTAATTTTCTATACATTTTTATAAAGTAATATAATTTTCAAATCATTTCCTTGACACAAGTTAGTCCACGTTAAGTTTGAAGTGTATTATGGACGTGACACCCGCTAGTGCAGCAAATGCAATATATTTTTGACAACTTGTTGGAGGTTTGTATTAAGTAATATTATTTTTCAAGGTGCTAAGAGATTAGTATTAGAGAGACAAAAAGATAAGTTTTAAACTAAAAGTTGACAAGTGTCACCATTCAATTTACCCTTAGACTTTTGACCAAAATATTTTTACCATCTTAAAGCTAATTTTGGCCAATTTATTTCTTCATTTTAAGCTCTCTTGGCCGAACTCCTTAGGGAGAAAAAAGAAAGAAACCTCCAACTTCTTTCTTCAATTTCTTGCCTTGATCTCACAATCCAACCGCTAAAACTTTGATTTGCTCCATAAAAACCGTTCTCTTGGTAGAATTAAGGTGAGTGGTGAAGTGGTTTGAGAAACAAAGATGCTAAGTTGCTTGTTGTCTTGAGGTTACAAGGTGAGTTGTTAAGAATCTTTCCCTTTAGCTTTGCTAATGTTCAATTGGTGGCTTTAGTGGTTTAATATGATGACATATGGTGTGATTATGGTTTGTTTATGGTTGGAAGTGAAGGTTTGATGAATTTTGATTTATTCTTGTTATTTTTCTGTTTTGTATGAGGATCATGGTTTGATCATGGTATGATGGCTGGTAATGGTGTAAAATGAAGCTTGTATATGTTAGTTGAAGTTGGTTGCGGAAAATTTCTGGTTTGCTACGAAATTCCAGGTTTAGGGTTTGAATTTGCCCTGTTCTGATCGGATTTATTTGGGCATGTTAGAGGCTGAATGAGGCTTAAGTTAAAACATGAAAGTTGTAGAAAATAGTGTTAACTAGCTGCCTGTAAAATTTCAGCTCGATATGAGCACTGTAGCCTATGAAATGACCGAAATACCCTTGACTGTCCATGAACCCTGTTTCGCGCCCAGATTTCTGTTTTCGTGGAGTTTTCCATTTTTGACCATGAAAATGTATGATTTGGCTTTTGAGGTCTTCATAAGAAATGTAGGTTTATGTCTTGGCTTCGAAACGCTATAAGATTTGTTTCAATCCAATAAGGGTAGCTTCAGTTATGGATATTGTGCCGAAAGGTGTTAAAGGGAACTTTTATAAGTTAATTGCGATCGTTGTGAAAAATTTACGCTTGAGGGAATGAATTCCGGTTTCTAGGGTTTAATTGGGGGTTTTTCTAATGGTGGCTCTTAAGCTTCTAATTAGCTTTGATTGAGGGATATTGTGGCCTAATTGGATGCATTTTATTGCTTATTAACCGTATGTGTGATTGGTGATATATTGTAGGTTGGAAATGAAGCATTTATGGGGAAATGCTGTCCGAACTTTGAGAATGTATGATTGCTTTGAGTTTGTGATTTAGGGCTTGGATTCGGGCAAGGTAATGGTATATGATGGATGGTTTCTGAGCCGTGGGGGTGAGTGACCCTCAACTATTTCCCAAGTACTTCTGAAATGTTTCTTGCATTATTTACTCGACTGCATATCATGCGTGCTTGCATGTGAGTTCATGACATGATTTGGCTTCAATGGGTTCTTGGGGAGTCTTGTGCTGAACACCAACGTCTCCACCCTGTTTATTGTTCATGACATGATCTGGAGCACCAACGTTGCTCCCCCTTATTGTTTAACGTTAAGTGATCTATTTGAGCGTTGGGTGTTTAAGTGCAATGATTTGTCTGGCTCACCAGAGCAATAAACGTATATTTGATTACTGATTCATGACATCATTGAAATGAACTATTGAGAAATTGATTTGATGACTGCTTTTATTGGTTACTCACTGAGCTTCTAACTCACCCCAAAACTATTTTATTCCCCTCCACAGGGCTCGTGGCGAAGGAAGGCTTGTAGTACTTATTCACGTGAATTGATGGCATATATCTTGTACAGTTTGGATTTGGAATCATTTTATGTATAGTTTGGGGAATTGTTTCCGCTTCGCTTATGACATGTAATTATTGGAGAATTTGATGTAATATTTGAGATTTATATTGTAATTTATTTGAGGACTGTAATGACTGACTGAGTCCCGACGAGAGTTGGGCAGGCGGTCCGCCGAACACTTTGGTTCGCCTGAGGGTGAGGTGGGGCCGTCACAGGTGTTATCAGAGTTTAGGTTTCAGATCTCTGTAGTGTATCCTAGGCATGAAGTTTAGGATTCCGGACTGTGGGTTTGATTTGAAATATCAGTGCTTCTTGTATGACTGAAAGGCGGACAAGTAGGTGTTATTTGACTCTTAGTGTTTGCTTGGAATGCTTGAGTGATTCTTGCGAGATGTCTTAACTTGATTGGTACAAGATGGAATGTCGGGGACGACATTCTTTTAAGGAGGGGAGTTTGTGACATCCCGAAAGAATGAGTGTGAGAACCCAAAAATTTTTATATATTTTCTAGACATTATTTTGTTTCCTTGTTTATAATTTTGTACCTTTCTTCAGGATATTAATTTTCTATACATTTTTATAAAGTAATATAATTTTCAAATCATTTCCTTGACACAAGTTAGTCCACGTTAAGTTTGAAGTGTATTATGGACGTGACACCCGCTAGTGCAGCAAATGCAATATATTTTTGACAACTTGTTGGAGGTTTGTATTAAGTAATATTATTTTTCAAGGTGCTAAGAGATTAGTATTAGAGAGACAAAAAGATAAGTTTTAAACTAAAAGTTGACAAGTGTCACCATTCAATTTACCCTTAGACTTTTGACCAAAATATTTTTACCATCTTAAAGCTAATTTTGGCCAATTTATTTCTTCATTTTAAGCTCTCTTGGCCGAACTCCTTAGGGAGAAAAAAGAAAGAAACCTCCAACTTCTTTCTTCAATTTCTTGCCTTGATCTCACAATCCAACCGCTAAAACTTTGATTTGCTCCATAAAAACCGTTCTCTTGGTAGAATTAAGGTGAGTGGTGAAGTGGTTTGAGAAACAAAGATGCTAAGTTGCTTGTTGTCTTGAGGTTACAAGGTGAGTTGTTAAGAATCTTTCCCTTTAGCTTTGCTAATGTTCAATTGGTGGCTTTAGTGGTTTAATATGATGACATATGGTGTGATTATGGTTTGTTTATGGTTGGAAGTGAAGGTTTGATGAATTTTGATTTATTCTTGTTATTTTTCTGTTTTGTATGAGGATCATGGTTTGATCATGGTATGATGGCTGGTAATGGTGTAAAATGAAGCTTGTATATGTTAGTTGAAGTTGGTTGCGGAAAATTTCTGGTTTGCTACGAAATTCCAGGTTTAGGGTTTGAATTTGCCCTGTTCTGATCGGATTTATTTGGGCATGTTAGAGGCTGAATGAGGCTTAAGTTAAAACATGAAAGTTGTAGAAAATAGTGTTAACTAGCTGCCTGTAAAATTTCAGCTCGATATGAGCACTGTAGCCTATGAAATGACCGAAATACCCTTGACTGTCCATGAACCCTGTTTCGCGCCCAGATTTCTGTTTTCGTGGAGTTTTCCATTTTTGACCATGAAAATGTATGATTTGGCTTTTGAGGTCTTCATAAGAAATGTAGGTTTATGTCTTGGCTTCGAAACGCTATAAGATTTGTTTCAATCCAATAAGGGTAGCTTCAGTTATGGATATTGTGCCGAAAGGTGTTAAAGGGAACTTTTATAAGTTAATTGCGATCGTTGTGAAAAATTTACGCTTGAGGGAATGAATTCCGGTTTCTAGGGTTTAATTGGGGGTTTTTCTAATGGTGGCTCTTAAGCTTCTAATTAGCTTTGATTGAGGGATATTGTGGCCTAATTGGATGCATTTTATTGCTTATTAACCGTATGTGTGATTGGTGATATATTGTAGGTTGGAAATGAAGCATTTATGGGGAAATGCTGTCCGAACTTTGAGAATGTATGATTGCTTTGAGTTTGTGATTTAGGGCTTGGATTCGGGCAAGGTAATGGTATATGATGGATGGTTTCTGAGCCGTGGGGGTGAGTGACCCTCAACTATTTCCCAAGTACTTCTGAAATGTTTCTTGCATTATTTACTCGACTGCATATCATGCGTGCTTGCATGTGAGTTCATGACATGATTTGGCTTCAATGGGTTCTTGGGGAGTCTTGTGCTGAACACCAACGTCTCCACCCTGTTTATTGTTCATGACATGATCTGGAGCACCAACGTTGCTCCCCCTTATTGTTTAACGTTAAGTGATCTATTTGAGCGTTGGGTGTTTAAGTGCAATGATTTGTCTGGCTCACCAGAGCAATAAACGTATATTTGATTACTGATTCATGACATCATTGAAATGAACTATTGAGAAATTGATTTGATGACTGCTTTTATTGGTTACTCACTGAGCTTCTAACTCACCCCAAAACTATTTTATTCCCCTCCACAGGGCTCGTGGCGAAGGAAGGCTTGTAGTACTTATTCACGTGAATTGATGGCATATATCTTGTACAGTTTGGATTTGGAATCATTTTATGTATAGTTTGGGGAATTGTTTCCGCTTCGCTTATGACATGTAATTATTGGAGAATTTGATGTAATATTTGAGATTTATATTGTAATTTATTTGAGGACTGTAATGACTGACTGAGTCCCGACGAGAGTTGGGCAGGCGGTCCGCCGAACACTTTGGTTCGCCTGAGGGTGAGGTGGGGCCGTCACAGGTGTTATCAGAGTTTAGGTTTCAGATCTCTGTAGTGTATCCTAGGCATGAAGTTTAGGATTCCGGACTGTGGGTTTGATTTGAAATATCAGTGCTTCTTGTATGACTGAAAGGCGGACAAGTAGGTGTTATTTGACTCTTAGTGTTTGCTTGGAATGCTTGAGTGATTCTTGCGAGATGTCTTAACTTGATTGGTACAAGATGGAATGTCGGGGACGACATTCTTTTAAGGAGGGGAGTTTGTGACATCCCGAAAGAATGAGTGTGAGAACCCAAAAATTTTTATATATTTTCTAGACATTATTTTGTTTCCTTGTTTATAATTTTGTACCTTTCTTCAGGATATTAATTTTCTATACATTTTTATAAAGTAATATAATTTTCAAATCATTTCCTTGACACAAGTTAGTCCACGTTAAGTTTGAAGTGTATTATGGACGTGACACCCGCTAGTGCAGCAAATGCAATATATTTTTGACAACTTGTTGGAGGTTTGTATTAAGTAATATTATTTTTCAAGGTGCTAAGAGATTAGTATTAGAGAGACAAAAAGATAAGTTTTAAACTAAAAGTTGACAAGTGTCACCATTCAATTTACCCTTAGACTTTTGACCAAAATATTTTTACCATCTTAAAGCTAATTTTGGCCAATTTATTTCTTCATTTTAAGCTCTCTTGGCCGAACTCCTTAGGGAGAAAAAAGAAAGAAACCTCCAACTTCTTTCTTCAATTTCTTGCCTTGATCTCACAATCCAACCGCTAAAACTTTGATTTGCTCCATAAAAACCGTTCTCTTGGTAGAATTAAGGTGAGTGGTGAAGTGGTTTGAGAAACAAAGATGCTAAGTTGCTTGTTGTCTTGAGGTTACAAGGTGAGTTGTTAAGAATCTTTCCCTTTAGCTTTGCTAATGTTCAATTGGTGGCTTTAGTGGTTTAATATGATGACATATGGTGTGATTATGGTTTGTTTATGGTTGGAAGTGAAGGTTTGATGAATTTTGATTTATTCTTGTTATTTTTCTGTTTTGTATGAGGATCATGGTTTGATCATGGTATGATGGCTGGTAATGGTGTAAAATGAAGCTTGTATATGTTAGTTGAAGTTGGTTGCGGAAAATTTCTGGTTTGCTACGAAATTCCAGGTTTAGGGTTTGAATTTGCCCTGTTCTGATCGGATTTATTTGGGCATGTTAGAGGCTGAATGAGGCTTAAGTTAAAACATGAAAGTTGTAGAAAATAGTGTTAACTAGCTGCCTGTAAAATTTCAGCTCGATATGAGCACTGTAGCCTATGAAATGACCGAAATACCCTTGACTGTCCATGAACCCTGTTTCGCGCCCAGATTTCTGTTTTCGTGGAGTTTTCCATTTTTGACCATGAAAATGTATGATTTGGCTTTTGAGGTCTTCATAAGAAATGTAGGTTTATGTCTTGGCTTCGAAACGCTATAAGATTTGTTTCAATCCAATAAGGGTAGCTTCAGTTATGGATATTGTGCCGAAAGGTGTTAAAGGGAACTTTTATAAGTTAATTGCGATCGTTGTGAAAAATTTACGCTTGAGGGAATGAATTCCGGTTTCTAGGGTTTAATTGGGGGTTTTTCTAATGGTGGCTCTTAAGCTTCTAATTAGCTTTGATTGAGGGATATTGTGGCCTAATTGGATGCATTTTATTGCTTATTAACCGTATGTGTGATTGGTGATATATTGTAGGTTGGAAATGAAGCATTTATGGGGAAATGCTGTCCGAACTTTGAGAATGTATGATTGCTTTGAGTTTGTGATTTAGGGCTTGGATTCGGGCAAGGTAATGGTATATGATGGATGGTTTCTGAGCCGTGGGGGTGAGTGACCCTCAACTATTTCCCAAGTACTTCTGAAATGTTTCTTGCATTATTTACTCGACTGCATATCATGCGTGCTTGCATGTGAGTTCATGACATGATTTGGCTTCAATGGGTTCTTGGGGAGTCTTGTGCTGAACACCAACGTCTCCACCCTGTTTATTGTTCATGACATGATCTGGAGCACCAACGTTGCTCCCCCTTATTGTTTAACGTTAAGTGATCTATTTGAGCGTTGGGTGTTTAAGTGCAATGATTTGTCTGGCTCACCAGAGCAATAAACGTATATTTGATTACTGATTCATGACATCATTGAAATGAACTATTGAGAAATTGATTTGATGACTGCTTTTATTGGTTACTCACTGAGCTTCTAACTCACCCCAAAACTATTTTATTCCCCTCCACAGGGCTCGTGGCGAAGGAAGGCTTGTAGTACTTATTCACGTGAATTGATGGCATATATCTTGTACAGTTTGGATTTGGAATCATTTTATGTATAGTTTGGGGAATTGTTTCCGCTTCGCTTATGACATGTAATTATTGGAGAATTTGATGTAATATTTGAGATTTATATTGTAATTTATTTGAGGACTGTAATGACTGACTGAGTCCCGACGAGAGTTGGGCAGGCGGTCCGCCGAACACTTTGGTTCGCCTGAGGGTGAGGTGGGGCCGTCACAGGTGTTATCAGAGTTTAGGTTTCAGATCTCTGTAGTGTATCCTAGGCATGAAGTTTAGGATTCCGGACTGTGGGTTTGATTTGAAATATCAGTGCTTCTTGTATGACTGAAAGGCGGACAAGTAGGTGTTATTTGACTCTTAGTGTTTGCTTGGAATGCTTGAGTGATTCTTGCGAGATGTCTTAACTTGATTGGTACAAGATGGAATGTCGGGGACGACATTCTTTTAAGGAGGGGAGTTTGTGACATCCCGAAAGAATGAGTGTGAGAACCCAAAAATTTTTATATATTTTCTAGACATTATTTTGTTTCCTTGTTTATAATTTTGTACCTTTCTTCAGGATATTAATTTTCTATACATTTTTATAAAGTAATATAATTTTCAAATCATTTCCTTGACACAAGTTAGTCCACGTTAAGTTTGAAGTGTATTATGGACGTGACACCCGCTAGTGCAGCAAATGCAATATATTTTTGACAACTTGTTGGAGGTTTGTATTAAGTAATATTATTTTTCAAGGTGCTAAGAGATTAGTATTAGAGAGACAAAAAGATAAGTTTTAAACTAAAAGTTGACAAGTGTCACCATTCAATTTACCCTTAGACTTTTGACCAAAATATTTTTACCATCTTAAAGCTAATTTTGGCCAATTTATTTCTTCATTTTAAGCTCTCTTGGCCGAACTCCTTAGGGAGAAAAAAGAAAGAAACCTCCAACTTCTTTCTTCAATTTCTTGCCTTGATCTCACAATCCAACCGCTAAAACTTTGATTTGCTCCATAAAAACCGTTCTCTTGGTAGAATTAAGGTGAGTGGTGAAGTGGTTTGAGAAACAAAGATGCTAAGTTGCTTGTTGTCTTGAGGTTACAAGGTGAGTTGTTAAGAATCTTTCCCTTTAGCTTTGCTAATGTTCAATTGGTGGCTTTAGTGGTTTAATATGATGACATATGGTGTGATTATGGTTTGTTTATGGTTGGAAGTGAAGGTTTGATGAATTTTGATTTATTCTTGTTATTTTTCTGTTTTGTATGAGGATCATGGTTTGATCATGGTATGATGGCTGGTAATGGTGTAAAATGAAGCTTGTATATGTTAGTTGAAGTTGGTTGCGGAAAATTTCTGGTTTGCTACGAAATTCCAGGTTTAGGGTTTGAATTTGCCCTGTTCTGATCGGATTTATTTGGGCATGTTAGAGGCTGAATGAGGCTTAAGTTAAAACATGAAAGTTGTAGAAAATAGTGTTAACTAGCTGCCTGTAAAATTTCAGCTCGATATGAGCACTGTAGCCTATGAAATGACCGAAATACCCTTGACTGTCCATGAACCCTGTTTCGCGCCCAGATTTCTGTTTTCGTGGAGTTTTCCATTTTTGACCATGAAAATGTATGATTTGGCTTTTGAGGTCTTCATAAGAAATGTAGGTTTATGTCTTGGCTTCGAAACGCTATAAGATTTGTTTCAATCCAATAAGGGTAGCTTCAGTTATGGATATTGTGCCGAAAGGTGTTAAAGGGAACTTTTATAAGTTAATTGCGATCGTTGTGAAAAATTTACGCTTGAGGGAATGAATTCCGGTTTCTAGGGTTTAATTGGGGGTTTTTCTAATGGTGGCTCTTAAGCTTCTAATTAGCTTTGATTGAGGGATATTGTGGCCTAATTGGATGCATTTTATTGCTTATTAACCGTATGTGTGATTGGTGATATATTGTAGGTTGGAAATGAAGCATTTATGGGGAAATGCTGTCCGAACTTTGAGAATGTATGATTGCTTTGAGTTTGTGATTTAGGGCTTGGATTCGGGCAAGGTAATGGTATATGATGGATGGTTTCTGAGCCGTGGGGGTGAGTGACCCTCAACTATTTCCCAAGTACTTCTGAAATGTTTCTTGCATTATTTACTCGACTGCATATCATGCGTGCTTGCATGTGAGTTCATGACATGATTTGGCTTCAATGGGTTCTTGGGGAGTCTTGTGCTGAACACCAACGTCTCCACCCTGTTTATTGTTCATGACATGATCTGGAGCACCAACGTTGCTCCCCCTTATTGTTTAACGTTAAGTGATCTATTTGAGCGTTGGGTGTTTAAGTGCAATGATTTGTCTGGCTCACCAGAGCAATAAACGTATATTTGATTACTGATTCATGACATCATTGAAATGAACTATTGAGAAATTGATTTGATGACTGCTTTTATTGGTTACTCACTGAGCTTCTAACTCACCCCAAAACTATTTTATTCCCCTCCACAGGGCTCGTGGCGAAGGAAGGCTTGTAGTACTTATTCACGTGAATTGATGGCATATATCTTGTACAGTTTGGATTTGGAATCATTTTATGTATAGTTTGGGGAATTGTTTCCGCTTCGCTTATGACATGTAATTATTGGAGAATTTGATGTAATATTTGAGATTTATATTGTAATTTATTTGAGGACTGTAATGACTGACTGAGTCCCGACGAGAGTTGGGCAGGCGGTCCGCCGAACACTTTGGTTCGCCTGAGGGTGAGGTGGGGCCGTCACAGGTGTTATCAGAGTTTAGGTTTCAGATCTCTGTAGTGTATCCTAGGCATGAAGTTTAGGATTCCGGACTGTGGGTTTGATTTGAAATATCAGTGCTTCTTGTATGACTGAAAGGCGGACAAGTAGGTGTTATTTGACTCTTAGTGTTTGCTTGGAATGCTTGAGTGATTCTTGCGAGATGTCTTAACTTGATTGGTACAAGATGGAATGTCGGGGACGACATTCTTTTAAGGAGGGGAGTTTGTGACATCCCGAAAGAATGAGTGTGAGAACCCAAAAATTTTTATATATTTTCTAGACATTATTTTGTTTCCTTGTTTATAATTTTGTACCTTTCTTCAGGATATTAATTTTCTATACATTTTTATAAAGTAATATAATTTTCAAATCATTTCCTTGACACAAGTTAGTCCACGTTAAGTTTGAAGTGTATTATGGACGTGACACCCGCTAGTGCAGCAAATGCAATATATTTTTGACAACTTGTTGGAGGTTTGTATTAAGTAATATTATTTTTCAAGGTGCTAAGAGATTAGTATTAGAGAGACAAAAAGATAAGTTTTAAACTAAAAGTTGACAAGTGTCACCATTCAATTTACCCTTAGACTTTTGACCAAAATATTTTTACCATCTTAAAGCTAATTTTGGCCAATTTATTTCTTCATTTTAAGCTCTCTTGGCCGAACTCCTTAGGGAGAAAAAAGAAAGAAACCTCCAACTTCTTTCTTCAATTTCTTGCCTTGATCTCACAATCCAACCGCTAAAACTTTGATTTGCTCCATAAAAACCGTTCTCTTGGTAGAATTAAGGTGAGTGGTGAAGTGGTTTGAGAAACAAAGATGCTAAGTTGCTTGTTGTCTTGAGGTTACAAGGTGAGTTGTTAAGAATCTTTCCCTTTAGCTTTGCTAATGTTCAATTGGTGGCTTTAGTGGTTTAATATGATGACATATGGTGTGATTATGGTTTGTTTATGGTTGGAAGTGAAGGTTTGATGAATTTTGATTTATTCTTGTTATTTTTCTGTTTTGTATGAGGATCATGGTTTGATCATGGTATGATGGCTGGTAATGGTGTAAAATGAAGCTTGTATATGTTAGTTGAAGTTGGTTGCGGAAAATTTCTGGTTTGCTACGAAATTCCAGGTTTAGGGTTTGAATTTGCCCTGTTCTGATCGGATTTATTTGGGCATGTTAGAGGCTGAATGAGGCTTAAGTTAAAACATGAAAGTTGTAGAAAATAGTGTTAACTAGCTGCCTGTAAAATTTCAGCTCGATATGAGCACTGTAGCCTATGAAATGACCGAAATACCCTTGACTGTCCATGAACCCTGTTTCGCGCCCAGATTTCTGTTTTCGTGGAGTTTTCCATTTTTGACCATGAAAATGTATGATTTGGCTTTTGAGGTCTTCATAAGAAATGTAGGTTTATGTCTTGGCTTCGAAACGCTATAAGATTTGTTTCAATCCAATAAGGGTAGCTTCAGTTATGGATATTGTGCCGAAAGGTGTTAAAGGGAACTTTTATAAGTTAATTGCGATCGTTGTGAAAAATTTACGCTTGAGGGAATGAAATCCGGTTTCTAGGGTTTAATTGGGGGTTTTTCTAATGGTGGCTCTTAAGCTTCTAATTAGCTTTGATTGAGGGATATTGTGGCCTAATTGGATGCATTTTATTGCTTATTAACCGTATGTGTGATTGGTGATATATTGTAGGTTGGAAAATTTATTTGAGGACTGTAATGACTGACTGAGTCCCGACGAGAGTTGGGCAGGCGGTCCGCCGAACACTTTGGTTCGCCTGAGGGTGAGGTGGGGCCGTCACAGGTGTTATCAGAGTTTAGGTTTCAGATCTCTGTAGTGTATCCTAGGCATGAAGTTTAGGATTCCGGACTGTGGGTTTGATTTGAAATATCAGTGCTTCTTGTATGACTGAAAGGCGGACAAGTAGGTGTTATTTGACTCTTAGTGTTTGCTTGGAATGCTTGAGTGATTCTTGCGAGATGTCTTAACTTGATTGGTACAAGATGGAATGTCGGGGACGACATTCTTTTAAGGAGGGGAGTTTGTGACATCCCGAAAGAATGAGTGTGAGAACCCAAAAATTTTTATATATTTTCTAGACATTATTTTGTTTCCTTGTTTATAATTTTGTACCTTTCTTCAGGATATTAATTTTCTATACATTTTTATAAAGTAATATAATTTTCAAATCATTTCCTTGACACAAGTTAGTCCACGTTAAGTTTGAAGTGTATTATGGACGTGACACCCGCTAGTGCAGCAAATGCAATATATTTTTGACAACTTGTTGGAGGTTTGTATTAAGTAATATTATTTTTCAAGGTGCTAAGAGATTAGTATTAGAGAGACAAAAAGATAAGTTTTAAACTAAAAGTTGACAAGTGTCACCATTCAATTTACCCTTAGACTTTTGACCAAAATATTTTTACCATCTTAAAGCTAATTTTGGCCAATTTATTTCTTCATTTTAAGCTCTCTTGGCCGAACTCCTTAGGGAGAAAAAAGAAAGAAACCTCCAACTTCTTTCTTCAATTTCTTGCCTTGATCTCACAATCCAACCGCTAAAACTTTGATTTGCTCCATAAAAACCGTTCTCTTGGTAGAATTAAGGTGAGTGGTGAAGTGGTTTGAGAAACAAAGATGCTAAGTTGCTTGTTGTCTTGAGGTTACAAGGTGAGTTGTTAAGAATCTTTCCCTTTAGCTTTGCTAATGTTCAATTGGTGGCTTTAGTGGTTTAATATGATGACATATGGTGTGATTATGGTTTGTTTATGGTTGGAAGTGAAGGTTTGATGAATTTTGATTTATTCTTGTTATTTTTCTGTTTTGTATGAGGATCATGGTTTGATCATGGTATGATGGCTGGTAATGGTGTAAAATGAAGCTTGTATATGTTAGTTGAAGTTGGTTGCGGAAAATTTCTGGTTTGCTACGAAATTCCAGGTTTAGGGTTTGAATTTGCCCTGTTCTGATCGGATTTATTTGGGCATGTTAGAGGCTGAATGAGGCTTAAGTTAAAACATGAAAGTTGTAGAAAATAGTGTTAACTAGCTGCCTGTAAAATTTCAGCTCGATATGAGCACTGTAGCCTATGAAATGACCGAAATACC
Source organism: Coffea arabica (assembly GCF_036785885.1). Lineage (NCBI taxonomy): Eukaryota > Viridiplantae > Streptophyta > Magnoliopsida > Gentianales > Rubiaceae > Coffea > Coffea arabica. The sequence goes on along the minus strand of NC_092323.1, from coordinate 41,065,704 downwards.
CTTGACTGTCCATGAACCCTGTTTCGCGCCCAGATTTCTGTTTTCGTGGAGTTTTCCATTTTTGACCATGAAAATGTATGATTTGGCTTTTGAGGTCTTCATAAGAAATGTAGGTTTATGTCTTGGCTTCGAAACGCTATAAGATTTGTTTCAATCCAATAAGGGTAGCTTCAGTTATGGATATTGTGCCGAAAGGTGTTAAAGGGAACTTTTATAAGTTAATTGCGATCGTTGTGAAAAATTTACGCTTGAGGGAATGAATTCCGGTTTCTAGGGTTTAATTGGGGGTTTTTCTAATGGTGGCTCTTAAGCTTCTAATTAGCTTTGATTGAGGGATATTGTGGCCTAATTGGATGCATTTTATTGCTTATTAACCGTATGTGTGATTGGTGATATATTGTAGGTTGGAAATGAAGCATTTATGGGGAAATGCTGTCCGAACTTTGAGAATGTATGATTGCTTTGAGTTTGTGATTTAGGGCTTGGATTCGGGCAAGGTAATGGTATATGATGGATGGTTTCTGAGCCGTGGGGGTGAGTGACCCTCAACTATTTCCCAAGTACTTCTGAAATGTTTCTTGCAATATTTACTCGACTGCATATCATGCGTGCTTGCATGTGAGTTCATGACATGATTTGGCTTCAATGGGTTCTTGGGGAGTCTTGTGCTGAACACCAACGTCTCCACCCTGTTTATTGTTCATGACATGATCTGGAGCACCAACGTTGCTCCCCCTTATTGTTTAACGTTAAGTGATCTATTTGAGCGTTGGGTGTTTAAGTGCAATGATTTGTCTGGCTCACCAGAGCAATAAACGTATATTTGATTACTGATTCATGACATCATTGAAATGAACTATTGAGAAATTGATTTGATGACTGCTTTTATTGGTTACTCACTGAGCTTCTAACTCACCCCAAAACTATTTTATTCCCCTCCACAGGGCTCGTGGCGAAGGAAGGCTTGTAGTACTTATTCACGTGAATTGATGGCATATATCTTGTACAGTTTGGATTTGGAATCATTTTATGTATAGTTTGGGGAATTGTTTCCGCTTCGCTTATGACATGTAATTATTGGAGAATTTGATGTAATATTTGAGATTTATATTGTAATTTATTTGAGGACTGTAATGACTGACTGAGTCCCGACGAGAGTTGGGCAGGCGGTCCGCCGAACACTTTGGTTCGCCTGAGGGTGAGGTGGGGCCGTCACAGGTGTTATCAGAGTTTAGGTTTCAGATCTCTGTAGTGTATCCTAGGCATGAAGTTTAGGATTCCGGACTGTGGGTTTGATTTGAAATATCAGTGCTTCTTGTATGACTGAAAGGCGGACAAGTAGGTGTTATTTGACTCTTAGTGTTTGCTTGGAATGCTTGAGTGATTCTTGCGAGATGTCTTAACTTGATTGGTACAAGATGGAATGTCGGGGACGACATTCTTTTAAGGAGGGGAGTTTGTGACATCCCGAAAGAATGAGTGTGAGAACCCAAAAATTTTTATATATTTTCTAGACATTATTTTGTTTCCTTGTTTATAATTTTGTACCTTTCTTCAGGATATTAATTTTCTATACATTTTTATAAAGTAATATAATTTTCAAATCATTTCCTTGACACAAGTTAGTCCACGTTAAGTTTGAAGTGTATTATGGACGTGACACCCGCTAGTGCAGCAAATGCAATATATTTTTGACAACTTGTTGGAGGTTTGTATTAAGTAATATTATTTTTCAAGGTGCTAAGAGATTAGTATTAGAGAGACAAAAAGATAAGTTTTAAACTAAAAGTTGACAAGTGTCACCATTCAATTTACCCTTAGACTTTTGACCAAAATATTTTTACCATCTTAAAGCTAATTTTGGCCAATTTATTTCTTCATTTTAAGCTCTCTTGGCCGAACTCCTTAGGGAGAAAAAAGAAAGAAACCTCCAACTTCTTTCTTCAATTTCTTGCCTTGATCTCACAATCCAACCGCTAAAACTTTGATTTGCTCCATAAAAACCGTTCTCTTGGTAGAATTAAGGTGAGTGGTGAAGTGGTTTGAGAAACAAAGATGCTAAGTTGCTTGTTGTCTTGAGGTTACAAGGTGAGTTGTTAAGAATCTTTCCCTTTAGCTTTGCTAATGTTCAATTGGTGGCTTTAGTGGTTTAATATGATGACATATGGTGTGATTATGGTTTGTTTATGGTTGGAAGTGAAGGTTTGATGAATTTTGATTTATTCTTGTTATTTTTCTGTTTTGTATGAGGATCATGGTTTGATCATGGTATGATGGCTGGTAATGGTGTAAAATGAAGCTTGTATATGTTAGTTGAAGTTGGTTGCGGAAAATTTCTGGTTTGCTACGAAATTCCAGGTTTAGGGTTTGAATTTGCCCTGTTCTGATCGGATTTATTTGGGCATGTTAGAGGCTGAATGAGGCTTAAGTTAAAACATGAAAGTTGTAGAAAATAGTGTTAACTAGCTGCCTGTAAAATTTCAGCTCGATATGAGCACTGTAGCCTATGAAATGACCGAAATACCCTTGACTGTCCATGAACCCTGTTTCGCGCCCAGATTTCTGTTTTCGTGGAGTTTTCCATTTTTGACCATGAAAATGTATGATTTGGCTTTTGAGGTCTTCATAAGAAATGTAGGTTTATGTCTTGGCTTCGAAACGCTATAAGATTTGTTTCAATCCAATAAGGGTAGCTTCAGTTATGGATATTGTGCCGAAAGGTGTTAAAGGGAACTTTTATAAGTTAATTGCGATCGTTGTGAAAAATTTACGCTTGAGGGAATGAAATCCGGTTTCTAGGGTTTAATTGGGGGTTTTTCTAATGGTGGCTCTTAAGCTTCTAATTAGCTTTGATTGAGGGATATTGTGGCCTAATTGGATGCATTTTATTGCTTATTAACCGTATGTGTGATTGGTGATATATTGTAGGTTGGAAATGAAGCATTTATGGGGAAATGCTGTCCGAACTTTGAGAATGTATGATTGCTTTGAGTTTGTGATTTAGGGCTTGGATTCGGGCAAGGTAATGGTATATGATGGATGGTTTCTGAGCCGTGGGGGTGAGTGACCCTCAACTATTTCCCAAGTACTTCTGAAATGTTTCTTGCAATATTTACTCGACTGCATATCATGCGTGCTTGCATGTGAGTTCATGACATGATTTGGCTTCAATGGGTTCTTGGGGAGTCTTGTGCTGAACACCAACGTCTCCACCCTGTTTATTGTTCATGACATGATCTGGAGCACCAACGTTGCTCCCCCTTATTGTTTAACGTTAAGTGATCTATTTGAGCGTTGGGTGTTTAAGTGCAATGATTTGTCTGGCTCACCAGAGCAATAAACGTATATTTGATTACTGATTCATGACATCATTGAAATGAACTATTGAGAAATTGATTTGATGACTGCTTTTATTGGTTACTCACTGAGCTTCTAACTCACCCCAAAACTATTTTATTCCCCTCCACAGGGCTCGTGGCGAAGGAAGGCTTGTAGTACTTATTCACGTGAATTGATGGCATATATCTTGTACAGTTTGGATTTGGAATCATTTTATGTATAGTTTGGGGAATTGTTTCCGCTTCGCTTATGACATGTAATTATTGGAGAATTTGATGTAATATTTGAGATTTATATTGTAATTTATTTGAGGACTGTAATGACTGACTGAGTCCCGACGAGAGTTGGGCAGGCGGTCCGCCGAACACTTTGGTTCGCCTGAGGGTGAGGTGGGGCCGTCACAGGTGTTATCAGAGTTTAGGTTTCAGATCTCTGTAGTGTATCCTAGGCATGAAGTTTAGGATTCCGGACTGTGGGTTTGATTTGAAATATCAGTGCTTCTTGTATGACTGAAAGGCGGACAAGTAGGTGTTATTTGACTCTTAGTGTTTGCTTGGAATGCTTGAGTGATTCTTGCGAGATGTCTTAACTTGATTGGTACAAGATGGAATGTCGGGGACGACATTCTTTTAAGGAGGGGAGTTTGTGACATCCCGAAAGAATGAGTGTGAGAACCCAAAAATTTTTATATATTTTCTAGACATTATTTTGTTTCCTTGTTTATAATTTTGTACCTTTCTTCAGGATATTAATTTTCTATACATTTTTATAAAGTAATATAATTTTCAAATCATTTCCTTGACACAAGTTAGTCCACGTTAAGTTTGAAGTGTATTATGGACGTGACACCCGCTAGTGCAGCAAATGCAATATATTTTTGACAACTTGTTGGAGGTTTGTATTAAGTAATATTATTTTTCAAGGTGCTAAGAGATTAGTATTAGAGAGACAAAAAGATAAGTTTTAAACTAAAAGTTGACAAGTGTCACCATTCAATTTACCCTTAGACTTTTGACCAAAATATTTTTACCATCTTAAAGCTAATTTTGGCCAATTTATTTCTTCATTTTAAGCTCTCTTGGCCGAACTCCTTAGGGAGAAAAAAGAAAGAAACCTCCAACTTCTTTCTTCAATTTCTTGCCTTGATCTCACAATCCAACCGCTAAAACTTTGATTTGCTCCATAAAAACCGTTCTCTTGGTAGAATTAAGGTGAGTGGTGAAGTGGTTTGAGAAACAAAGATGCTAAGTTGCTTGTTGTCTTGAGGTTACAAGGTGAGTTGTTAAGAATCTTTCCCTTTAGCTTTGCTAATGTTCAATTGGTGGCTTTAGTGGTTTAATATGATGACATATGGTGTGATTATGGTTTGTTTATGGTTGGAAGTGAAGGTTTGATGAATTTTGATTTATTCTTGTTATTTTTCTGTTTTGTATGAGGATCATGGTTTGATCATGGTATGATGGCTGGTAATGGTGTAAAATGAAGCTTGTATATGTTAGTTGAAGTTGGTTGCGGAAAATTTCTGGTTTGCTACGAAATTCCAGGTTTAGGGTTTGAATTTGCCCTGTTCTGATCGGATTTATTTGGGCATGTTAGAGGCTGAATGAGGCTTAAGTTAAAACATGAAAGTTGTAGAAAATAGTGTTAACTAGCTGCCTGTAAAAGTTCAGCTCGATATGAGCACTGTAGCGAATGAAATGACCGAAATACCCTTGACTGTCCATGAACCCTGTTTCGCGCCCAGATTTCTGTTTTCGTGGAGTTTTCCATTTTTGACCATGAAAATGTATGATTTGGCTTTTGAGGTCTTCATAAGAAATGTAGGTTTATGTCTTGGCTTCGAAACGCTATAAGATTTGTTTCAATCCAATAAGGGTAGCTTCAGTTATGGATATTGTGCCGAAAGGTGTTAAAGGGAACTTTTATAAGTTAATTGCGATCGTTGTGAAAAATTTACGCTTGAGGGAATGAATTCCGGTTTCTAGGGTTTAATTGGGGGTTTTTCTAATGGTGGCTCTTAAGCTTCTAATTAGCTTTGATTGAGGGATATTGTGGCCTAATTGGATGCATTTTATTGCTTATTAACCGTATGTGTGATTGGTGATATATTGTAGGTTGGAAATGAAGCATTTATGGGGAAATGCTGTCCGAACTTTGAGAATGTATGATTGCTTTGAGTTTGTGATTTAGGGCTTGGATTCGGGCAAGGTAATGGTATATGATGGATGGTTTCTGAGCCGTGGGGGTGAGTGACCCTCAACTATTTCCCAAGTACTTCTGAAATGTTTCTTGCAATATTTACTCGACTGCATATCATGCGTGCTTGCATGTGAGTTCATGACATGATTTGGCTTCAATGGGTTCTTGGGGAGTCTTGTGCTGAACACCAACGTCTCCACCCTGTTTATTGTTCATGACATGATCTGGAGCACCAACGTTGCTCCCCCTTATTGTTTAACGTTAAGTGATCTATTTGAGCGTTGGGTGTTTAAGTGCAATGATTTGTCTGGCTCACCAGAGCAATAAACGTATATTTGATTACTGATTCATGACATCATTGAAATGAACTATTGAGAAATTGATTTGATGACTGCTTTTATTGGTTACTCACTGAGCTTCTAACTCACCCCAAAACTATTTTATTCCCCTCCACAGGGCTCGTGGCGAAGGAAGGCTTGTAGTACTTATTCACGTGAATTGATGGCATATATCTTGTACAGTTTGGATTTGGAATCATTTTATGTATAGTTTGGGGAATTGTTTCCGCTTCGCTTATGACATGTAATTATTGGAGAATTTGATGTAATATTTGAGATTTATATTGTAATTTATTTGAGGACTGTAATGACTGACTGAGTCCCGACGAGAGTTGGGCAGGCGGTCCGCCGAACACTTTGGTTCGCCTGAGGGTGAGGTGGGGCCGTCACAGGTGTTATCAGAGTTTAGGTTTCAGATCTCTGTAGTGTATCCTAGGCATGAAGTTTAGGATTCCGGACTGTGGGTTTGATTTGAAATATCAGTGCTTCTTGTATGACTGAAAGGCGGACAAGTAGGTGTTATTTGACTCTTAGTGTTTGCTTGGAATGCTTGAGTGATTCTTGCGAGATGTCTTAACTTGATTGGTACAAGATGGAATGTCGGGGACGACATTCTTTTAAGGAGGGGAGTTTGTGACATCCCGAAAGAATGAGTGTGAGAACCCAAAAATTTTTATATATTTTCTAGACATTATTTTGTTTCCTTGTTTATAATTTTGTACCTTTCTTCAGGATATTAATTTTCTATACATTTTTATAAAGTAATATAATTTTCAAATCATTTCCTTGACACAAGTTAGTCCACGTTAAGTTTGAAGTGTATTATGGACGTGACACCCGCTAGTGCAGCAAATGCAATATATTTTTGACAACTTGTTGGAGGTTTGTATTAAGTAATATTATTTTTCAAGGTGCTAAGAGATTAGTATTAGAGAGACAAAAAGATAAGTTTTAAACTAAAAGTTGACAAGTGTCACCATTCAATTTACCCTTAGACTTTTGACCAAAATATTTTTACCATCTTAAAGCTAATTTTGGCCAATTTATTTCTTCATTTTAAGCTCTCTTGGCCGAACTCCTTAGGGAGAAAAAAGAAAGAAACCTCCAACTTCTTTCTTCAATTTCTTGCCTTGATCTCACAATCCAACCGCTAAAACTTTGATTTGCTCCATAAAAACCGTTCTCTTGGTAGAATTAAGGTGAGTGGTGAAGTGGTTTGAGAAACAAAGATGCTAAGTTGCTTGTTGTCTTGAGGTTACAAGGTGAGTTGTTAAGAATCTTTCCCTTTAGCTTTGCTAATGTTCAATTGGTGGCTTTAGTGGTTTAATATGATGACATATGGTGTGATTATGGTTTGTTTATGGTTGGAAGTGAAGGTTTGATGAATTTTGATTTATTCTTGTTATTTTTCTGTTTTGTATGAGGATCATGGTTTGATCATGGTATGATGGCTGGTAATGGTGTAAAATGAAGCTTGTATATGTTAGTTGAAGTTGGTTGCGGAAAATTTCTGGTTTGCTACGAAATTCCAGGTTTAGGGTTTGAATTTGCCCTGTTCTGATCGGATTTATTTGGGCATGTTAGAGGCTGAATGAGGCTTAAGTTAAAACATGAAAGTTGTAGACAATAGTGTTAACTAGCTGCCTGTAAAATTTCAGATCGATATGAGCACTGTAGCCTATGAAATGACCGAAATACCCTTGACTGTCCATGAACCCTGTTTCGCGCCCAGATTTCTGTTTTCGTGGAGTTTTCCATTTTTGACCATGAAAATGTATGATTTGGCTTTTGAGGTCTTCATAAGAAATGTAGGTTTATGTCTTGGCTTCGAAACGCTATAAGATTTGTTTCAATCCAATAAGGGTAGCTTCAGTTATGGATATTGTGCCGAAAGGTGTTAAAGGGAACTTTTATAAGTTAATTGCGATCGTTGTGAAAAATTTACGCTTGAGGGAATGAATTCCGGTTTCTAGGGTTTAATTGTGGGTTTTTCTAATGGTGGCTCTTAAGCTTCTAATTAGCTTTGATTGAGGGATATTGTGGCCTAATTGGATGCATTTTATTGCTTATTAACCGTATGTGTGATTGGTGATATATTGTAGGTTGGAAATGAAGCATTTATGGGGAAATGCTGTCCGAACTTTGAGAATGTATGATTGCTTTGAGTTTGTGATTTAGGGCTTGGATTCGGGCAAGGTAATGGTATATGATGGATGGTTTCTGAGCCGTGGGGGTGAGTGACCCTCAACTATTTCCCAAGTACTTCTGAAATGTTTCTTGCAATATTTACTCGACTGCATATCATGCGTGCTTGCATGTGAGTTCATGACATGCTTTGGCTTCAATGGGTTCTTGGGGAGTCTTGTGCTGAACACCAACGTCTCCACCCTGTTTATTGTTCATGACATGATCTGGAGCACCAACGTTGCTCCCCCTTATTGTTTAACGTTAAGTGATCTATTTGAGCGTTGGGTGTTTAAGTGCAATGATTTGTCTGGCTCACCAGAGCAATAAACGTATATTTGATTACTGATTCATGACATCATTGAAATGAACTATTGAGAAATTGATTTGATGACTGCTTTTATTGGTTACTCACTGAGCTTCTAACTCACCCCAAAACTATTTTATTCCCCTCCACAGGGCTCGTGGCGAAGGAAGGCTTGTAGTACTTATTCACGTGAATTGATGGCATATATCTTGTACAGTTTGGATTTGGAATCATTTTATGTATAGTTTGGGGAATTGTTTCCGCTTCGCTTATGACATGTAATTATTGGAGAATTTGATGTAATATTTGGGATTTATATTGTAATTTATTTGAGGACTGTAATGACTGATTGAGTCCCGACGAGAGTTGGGCAGGCGGTCCGCCGAACACTTTGGTTCGCCTGAGGGTGAGGTGGGGCCGTCACAGGTGTTATCAGAGTTTAGGTTTCAGATCTCTGTAGTGTATCCTAGGCATGAAGTTTAGGATTCCGGACTGTGGGTTTGATTTGAAATATCAGTGCTTCTTGTATGACTGAAAGGCGGACAAGTAGGTGTTATTTGACTCTTAGTGTTTGCTTGGAATGCTTGAGTGATTCTTGCGAGATGTCTTAACTTGATTGGTACAAGATGGAATGTCGGGGACGACATTCTTTTAAGGAGGGGAGTTTGTGACATCCCGAAAGAATGAGTGTGAGAACCCAAAAATTTTTATATATTTTCTAGACATTATTTTGTTTCCTTGTTTATAATTTTGTACCTTTCTTCAGGATATTAATTTTCTATACATTTTTATAAAGTAATATAATTTTCAAATCATTTCCTTGACACAAGTTAGTCCACGTTAAGTTTGAAGTGTATTATGGACGTGACACCCGCTAGTGCAGCAAATGCAATATATTTTTGACAACTTGTTGGAGGTTTGTATTAAGTAATATTATTTTTCAAGGTGCTAAGAGATTAGTATTAGAGAGACAAAAAGATAAGTTTTAAACTAAAAGTTGACAAGTGTCACCATTCAATTTACCCTTAGACTTTTGACCAAAATATTTTTACCATCTTAAAGCTAATTTTGGCCAATTTATTTCTTCATTTTAAGCTCTCTTGGCCGAACTCCTTAGGGAGAAAAAAGAAAGAAACCTCCAACTTCTTTCTTCAATTTCTTGCCTTGATCTCACAATCCAACCGCTAAAACTTTGATTTGCTCCATAAAAACCGTTCTCTTGGTAGAATTAAGGTGAGTGGTGAAGTGGTTTGAGAAACAAAGATGCTAAGTTGCTTGTTGTCTTGAGGTTACAAGGTGAGTTGTTAAGAATCTTTCCCTTTAGCTTTGCTAATGTTCAATTGGTGGCTTTAGTGGTTTAATATGATGACATATGGTGTGATTATGGTTTGTTTATGGTTGGAAGTGAAGGTTTGATGAATTTTGATTTATTCTTGTTATTTTTCTGTTTTGTATGAGGATCATGGTTTGATCATGGTATGATGGCTGGTAATGGTGTAAAATGAAGCTTGTATATGTTAGTTGAAGTTGGTTGCGGAAAATTTCTGGTTTGCTACGAAATTCCAGGTTTAGGGTTTGAATTTGCCCTGTTCTGATCGGATTTATTTGGGCATGTTAGAGGCTGAATGAGGCTTAAGTTAAAACATGAAAGTTGTAGAAAATAGTGTTAACTAGCTGCCTGTAAAATTTCAGCTCGATATGAGCACTGTAGCCTATGAAATGACCGAAATACCCTTGACTGTCCATGAACCCTGTTTCGCGCCCAGATTTCTGTTTTCGTGGAGTTTTCCATTTTTGACCATGAAAATGTATGATTTGGCTTTTGAGGTCTTCATAAGAAATGTAGGTTTATGTCTTGGCTTCGAAACGCTATAAGATTTGTTTCAATCCAATAAGGGTAGCTTCAGTTATGGATATTGTGCCGAAAGGTGTTAAAGGGAACTTTTATAAGTTAATTGCGATCGTTGTGAAAAATTTACGCTTGAGGGAATGAATTCCGGTTTCTAGGGTTTAATTGGGGGTTTTTCTAATGGTGGCTCTTAAGCTTCTAATTAGCTTTGATTGAGGGATATTGTGGCCTAATTGGATGCATTTTATTGCTTATTAACCGTATGTGTGATTGGTGATATATTGTAGGTTGGAAATGAAGCATTTATGGGGAAATGCTGTCCGAACTTTGAGAATGTATGATTGCTTTGAGTTTGTGATTTAGGGCTTGGATTCGGGCAAGGTAATGGTATATGATGGATGGTTTCTGAGCCGTGGGGGTGAGTGACCCTCAACTATTTCCCAAGTACTTCTGAAATGTTTCTTGCAATATTTACTCGACTGCATATCATGCGTGCTTGCATGTGAGTTCATGACATGATTTGGCTTCAATGGGTTCTTGGGGAGTCTTGTGCTGAACACCAACGTCTCCACCCTGTTTATTGTTCATGACATGATCTGGAGCACCAACGTTGCTCCCCCTTATTGTTTAACGTTAAGTGATCTATTTGAGCGTTGGGTGTTTAAGTGCAATGATTTGTCTGGCTCACCAGAGCAATAAACGTATATTTGATTACTGATTCATGACATCATTGAAATGAACTATTGAGAAATTGATTTGATGACTGCTTTTATTGGTTACTCACTGAGCTTCTAACTCACCCCAAAACTATTTTATTCCCCTCCACAGGGCTCGTGGCGAAGGAAGGCTTGTAGTACTTATTCACGTGAATTGATGGCATATATCTTGTACAGTTTGGATTTGGAATCATTTTATGTATAGTTTGGGGAATTGTTTCCGCTTCGCTTATGACATGTAATTATTGGAGAATTTGATGTAATATTTGAGATTTATATTGTAATTTATTTGAGGACTGTAATGACTGACTGAGTCCCGACGAGAGTTGGGCAGGCGGTCCGCCGAACACTTTGGTTCGCCTGAGGGTGAGGTGGGGCCGTCACAGGTGTTATCAGAGTTTAGGTTTCAGATCTCTGTAGTGTATCCTAGGCATGAAGTTTAGGATTCCGGACTGTGGGTTTGATTTGAAATATCAGTGCTTCTTGTATGACTGAAAGGCGGACAAGTAGGTGTTATTTGACTCTTAGTGTTTGCTTGGAATGCTTGAGTGATTCTTGCGAGATGTCTTAACTTGATTGGTACAAGATGGAATGTCGGGGACGACATTCTTTTAAGGAGGGGAGTTTGTGACATCCCGAAAGAATGAGTGTGAGAACCCAAAAATTTTTATATATTTTCTAGACATTATTTTGTTTCCTTGTTTATAATTTTGTACCTTTCTTCAGGATATTAATTTTCTATACATTTTTATAAAGTAATATAATTTTCAAATCATTTCCTTGACACAAGTTAGTCCACGTTAAGTTTGAAGTGTATTATGGACGTGACACCCGCTAGTGCAGCAAATGCAATATATTTTTGACAACTTGTTGGAGGTTTGTATTAAGTAATATTATTTTTCAAGGTGCTAAGAGATTAGTATTAGAGAGACAAAAAGATAAGTTTTAAACTAAAAGTTGACAAGTGTCACCATTCAATTTACCCTTAGACTTTTGACCAAAATATTTTTACCATCTTAAAGCTAATTTTGGCCAATTTATTTCTTCATTTTAAGCTCTCTTGGCCGAACTCCTTAGGGAGAAAAAAGAAAGAAACCTCCAACTTCTTTCTTCAATTTCTTGCCTTGATCTCACAATCCAACCGCTAAAACTTTGATTTGCTCCATAAAAACCGTTCTCTTGGTAGAATTAAGGTGAGTTGTGAAGTGGTTTGAGAAACAAAGATGCTAAGTTGCTTGTTGTCTTGAGGTTACAAGGTGAGTTGTTAAGAATCTTTCCCTTTAGCTTTGCTAATGTTCAATTGGTGGCTTTAGTGGTTTAATATGATGACATATGGTGTGATTATGGTTTGTTTATGGTTGGAAGTGAAGGTTTGATGAATTTTGATTTATTCTTGTTATTTTTCTGTTTTGTATGAGGATCATGGTTTGATCATGGTATGATGGCTGGTAATGGTGTAAAATGAAGCTTGTATATGTTAGTTGAAGTTGGTTGCGGAAAATTTCTGGTTTGCTACGAAATTCCAGGTTTAGGGTTTGAATTTGCCCTGTTCTGATCGGATTTATTTGGGCATGTTAGAGGCTGAATGAGGCTTAAGTTAAAACATGAAAGTTGTAGAAAATAGTGTTAACTAGCTGCCTGTAAAATTTCAGCTCGATATGAGCACCGTAGCATATGAAATGACCGAAATACCCTTGACTGTCCATGAACCCTGTTTCGCGCCCAGATTTCTGTTTTCGTGGAGTTTTCCATTTTTGACCATGAAAATGTATGATTTGGCTTTTGAGGTCTTCATAAGAAATGTAGGTTTATGTCTTGGCTTCGAAACGCTATAAGATTTGTTTCAATCCAATAAGGGTAGCTTCAGTTATGGATATTGTGCCGAAAGGTGTTAAAGGGAACTTTTATAAGTTAATTGCGATCGTTGTGAAAAATTTACGCTTGAGGGAATGAATTCCGGTTTCTAGGGTTTAATTGGGGGTTTTTCTAATGGTGGCTCTTAAGCTTCTAATTAGCTTTGATTGAGGGATATTGTGGCCTAATTGGATGCATTTTATTGCTTATTAACCGTATGTGTGATTGGTGATATATTGTAGGTTGGAAATGAAGCATTTATGGGGAAATGCTGTCCGAACTTTGAGAATGTATGATTGCTTTGAGTTTGTGATTTAGGGCTTGGATTCGGGCAAGGTAATGGTATATGATGGATGGTTTCTGAGCCGTGGGGGTGAGTGACCCTCAACTATTTCCCAAGTACTTCTGAAATGTTTCTTGCAATATTTACTCGACTGCATATCATGCGTGCTTGCATGTGAGTTCATGACATGATTTGTCTTCAATGGGTTCTTGGGGAGTCTTGTGCTGAACACCAACGTCTCCACCCTGTTTATTGTTCATGACATGATCTGGAGCACCAACGTTGCTCCCCCTTATTGTTTAACGTTAAGTGATCTATTTGAGCGTTGGGTGTTTAAGTGCAATGATTTGTCTGGCTCACCAGAGCAATAAACGTATATTTGATTATTGATTCATGACATCATTGAAATGAACTATTGAGAAATTGATTTGATGACTGCTTTTATTGGTTACTCACTGAGCTTCTAACTCACCCCAAAACTATTTTATTCCCCTCCACAGGGCTCGTGGCGAAGGAAGGCTTGTAGTACTTATTCACGTGAATTGATGGCATATATCTTGTACAGTTTGGATTTGGAATCATTTTATGTATAGTTTGGGGAATTGTTTCCGCTTCGCTTATGACATGTAATTATTGGAGAATTTGATGTAATATTTGAGATTTATATTGTAATTTATTTGAGGACTGTAATGACTGACTGAGTCCCGACGAGAGTTGGGCAGGCGGTCCGCCGAACACTTTGGTTCGCCTGAGGGTGAGGTGGGGCCGTCACAGGTGTTATCAGAGTTTAGGTTTCAGATCTCTGTAGTGTATCCTAGGCATGAAGTTTAGGATTCCGGACTGTGGGTTTGATTTGAAATATCAGTGCTTCTTGTATGACTGAAAGGCGGACAAGTAGGTGTTATTTGACTCTTAGTGTTTGCTTGGAATGCTTGAGTGATTCTTGCGAGATGTCTTAACTTGATTGGTACAAGATGGAATGTCGGGGACGACATTCTTTTAAGGAGGGGAGTTTGTGACATCCCGAAAGAATGAGTGTGAGAACCCAAAAATTTTTATATATTTTCTAGACATTATTTTGTTTCCTTGTTTATAATTTTGTACCTTTCTTCAGGATATTAATTTTCTATGCATTTTTATAAAGTAATATAATTTTCAAATCATTTCCTTGACACAAGTTAGTCCACGTTAAGTTTGAAGTGTATTATGGACGTGACACCCGCTAGTGCAGCAAATGCAATATATTTTTGACAACTTGTTGGAGGTTTGTATTAAGTAATATTATTTTTCAAGGTGCTAAGAGATTAGTATTAGAGAGACAAAAAGATAAGTTTTAAACTAAAAGTTGACAAGTGTCACCATTCAATTTACCCTTAGACTTTTGACCAAAATATTTTTACCATCTTAAAGCTAATTTTGGCCAATTTATTTCTTCATTTTAAGCTCTCTTGGCCGAACTCCTTAGGGAGAAAAAAGAAAGAAACCTCCAACTTCTTTCTTCAATTTCTTGCCTTGATCTCACAATCCAACCGCTAAAACTTTGATTTGCTCCATAAAAACCGTTCTCTTGGTAGAATTAAGGTGAGTGGTGAAGTGGTTTGAGAAACAAAGATGCTAAGTTGCTTGTTGTCTTGAGGTTACAAGGTGAGTTGTTAAGAATCTTTCCCTTTAGCTTTGCTAATGTTCAATTGGTGGCTTTAGTGGTTTAATATGATGACATATGGTGTGATTATGGTTTGTTTATGGTTGGAAGTGAAGGTTTGATGAATTTTGATTTATTCTTGTTATTTTTCTGTTTTGTATGAGGATCATGGTTTGATCATGGTATGATGGCTGGTAATGGTGTAAAATGAAGCTTGTATATGTTAGTTGAAGTTGGTTGCGGAAAATTTCTGGTTTGCTACGAAATTCCAGGTTTAGGGTTTGAATTTGCCCTGTTCTGATCGGATTTATTTGGGCATGTTAGAGGCTGAATGAGGCTTAAGTTAAAACATGAAAGTTGTAGAAAATAGTGTTAACTAGCTGCCTGTAAAATTTCAGCTCGATATGAGCACTGTAGCATATGAAATGACCGAAATACCCTTGACTGTCCATGAACCCTGTTTCGCGCCCAGATTTCTGTTTTCGTGGAGTTTTCCATTTTTGACCATGAAAATGTATGATTTGGCTTTTGAGGTCTTCATAAGAAATGTAGGTTTATGTCTTGGCTTCGAAACGCTATAAGATTTGTTTCAATCCAATAAGGGTAGCTTCAGTTATGGATATTGTGCCGAAAGGTGTTAAAGGGAACTTTTATAAGTTAATTGCGATCGTTGTGAAAAATTTACGCTTGAGGGAATGAATTCCGGTTTCTAGGGTTTAATTGGGGGTTTTTCTAATGGTGGCTCTTAAGCTTCTAATTAGCTTTGATTGAGGGATATTGTGGCCTAATTGGATGCATTTTATTGCTTATTAACCGTATGTGTGATTGGTGATATATTGTAGGTTGGAAATGAAGCATTTATGGGGAAATGCTGTCCGAACTTTGAGAATGTATGATTGCTTTGAGTTTGTGATTTAGGGCTTGGATTCGGGCAAGGTAATGGTATATGATGGATGGTTTCTGAGCCGTGGGGGTGAGTGACCCTCAACTATTTCCCAAGTACTTCTGAAATGTTTCTTGCAATATTTACTCGACTGCATATCATGCGTGCTTGCATGTGAGTTCATGACATGATTTGGCTTCAATGGGTTCTTGGGGAGTCTTGTGCTGAACACCAACGTCTCCACCCTGTTTATTGTTCATGACATGATCTGGAGCACCAACGTTGCTCCCCCTTATTGTTTAACGTTAAGTGATCTATTTGAGCGTTGGGTGTTTAAGTGCAATGATTTGTCTGGCTCACCAGAGCAATAAACGTATATTTGATTATTGATTCATGACATCATTGAAATGAACTATTGAGAAATTGATTTGATGACTGCTTTTATTGGTTACTCACTGAGCTTCTAACTCACCCCAAAACTATTTTATTCCCCTCCACAGGGCTCGTGGCGAAGGAAGGCTTGTAGTACTTATTCACGTGAATTGATGGCATATATCTTGTACAGTTTGGATTTGGAATCATTTTATGTATAGTTTGGGGAATTGTTTCCGCTTCGCTTATGACATGTAATTATTGGAGAATTTGATGTAATATTTGAGATTTATATTGTAATTTATTTGAGGACTGTAATGACTGACTGAGTCCCGACGAGAGTTGGGCAGGCGGTCCGCCGAACACTTTGGTTCGCCTGAGGGTGAGGTGGGGCCGTCACAGGTGTTATCAGAGTTTAGGTTTCAGATCTCTGTAGTGTATCCTAGGCATGAAGTTTAGGATTCCGGACTGTGGGTTTGATTTGAAATATCAGTGCTTCTTGTATGACTGAAAGGCGGACAAGTAGGTGTTATTTGACTCTTAGTGTTTGCTTGGAATGCTTGAGTGATTCTTGCGAGATGTCTTAACTTGATTGGTACAAGATGGAATGTCGGGGACGACATTCTTTTAAGGAGGGGAGTTTGTGACATCCCGAAAGAATGAGTGTGAGAACCCAAAAATTTTTATATATTTTCTAGACATTATTTTGTTTCCTTGTTTATAATTTTGTACCTTTCTTCAGGATATTAATTTTCTATGCATTTTTATAAAGTAATATAATTTTCAAATCATTTCCTTGACACAAGTTAGTCCACGTTAAGTTTGAAGTGTATTATGGACGTGACACCCGCTAGTGCAGCAAATGCAATATATTTTTGACAACTTGTTGGAGGTTTGTATTAAGTAATATTATTTTTCAAGGTGCTAAGAGATTAGTATTAGAGAGACAAAAAGATAAGTTTTAAACTAAAAGTTGACAAGTGTCACCATTCAATTTACCCTTAGACTTTTGACCAAAATATTTTTACCATCTTAAAGCTAATTTTGGCCAATTTATTTCTTCATTTTAAGCTCTCTTGGCCGAACTCCTTAGGGAGAAAAAAGAAAGAAACCTCCAACTTCTTTCTTCAATTTCTTGCCTTGATCTCACAATCCAACCGCTAAAACTTTGATTTGCTCCATAAAAACCGTTCTCTTGGTAGAATTAAGGTGAGTGGTGAAGTGGTTTGAGAAACAAAGATGCTAAGTTGCTTGTTGTCTTGAGGTTACAAGGTGAGTTGTTAAGAATCTTTCCCTTTAGCTTTGCTAATGTTCAATTGGTGGCTTTAGTGGTTTAATATGATGACATATGGTGTGATTATGGTTTGTTTATGGTTGGAAGTGAAGGTTTGATGAATTTTGATTTATTCTTGTTATTTTTCTGTTTTGTATGAGGATCATGGTTTGATCATGGTATGATGGCTGGTAATGGTGTAAAATGAAGCTTGTATATGTTAGTTGAAGTTGGTTGCGGAAAATTTCTGGTTTGCTACGAAATTCCAGGTTTAGGGTTTGAATTTGCCCTGTTCTGATCGGATTTATTTGGGCATGTTAGAGGCTGAATGAGGCTTAAGTTAAAACATGAAAGTTGTAGAAAATAGTGTTAACTAGCTGCCTGTAAAATTTCAGCTCGATATGAGCACTGTAGCGAATGAAATGACCGAAATACCCTTGACTGTCCATGAACCCTGTTTCGCGCCCAGATTTCTGTTTTCGTGGAGTTTTCCATTTTTGACCATGAAAATGTATGATTTGGCTTTTGAGGTCTTCATAAGAAATGTAGGTTTATGTCTTGGCTTCGAAACGCTATAAGATTTGTTTCAATCCAATAAGGGTAGCTTCAGTTATGGATATTGTGCCGAAAGGTGTTAAAGGGAACTTTTATAAGTTAATTGCGATCGTTGTGAAAAATTTACGCTTGAGGGAATGAATTCCGGTTTCTAGGGTTTAATTGGGGGTTTTTCTAATGGTGGCTCTTAAGCTTCTAATTAGCTTTGATTGAGGGATATTGTGGCCTAATTGGATGCATTTTATTGCTTATTAACCGTATGTGTGATTGGTGATATATTGTAGGTTGGAAATGAAGCATTTATGGGGAAATGCTGTCCGAACTTTGAGAATGTATGATTGCTTTGAGTTTGTGATTTAGGGCTTGGATTCGGGCAAGGTAATGGTATATGATGGATGGTTTCTGAGCCGTGGGGGTGAGTGACCCTCAACTATTTCCCAAGTACTTCTGAAATGTTTCTTGCAATATTTACTCGACTGCATATCATGCGTGCTTGCATGTGAGTTCATGACATGCTTTGGCTTCAATGGGTTCTTGGGGAGTCTTGTGCTGAACACCAACGTCTCCACCCTGTTTATTGTTCATGACATGATCTGGAGCACCAACGTTGCTCCCCCTTATTGTTTAACGTTAAGTGATCTATTTGAGCGTTGGGTGTTTAAGTGCAATGATTTGTCTGGCTCACCAGAGCAATAAACGTATATTTGATTACTGATTCATGACATCATTGAAATGAACTATTGAGAAATTGATTTGATGACTGCTTTTATTGGTTACTCACTGAGCTTCTAACTCACCCCAAAACTATTTTATTCCCCTCCACAGGGCTCGTGGCGAAGGAAGGCTTGTAGTACTTATTCACGTGAATTGATGGCATATATCTTGTACAGTTTGGATTTGGAATCATTTTATGTATAGTTTGGGGAATTGTTTCCGCTTCGCTTATGACATGTAATTATTGGAGAATTTGATGTAATATTTGGGATTTATATTGTAATTTATTTGAGGACTGTAATGACTGATTGAGTCCCGACGAGAGTTGGGCAGGCGGTCCGCCGAACACTTTGGTTCGCCTGAGGGTGAGGTGGGGCCGTCACAGGTGTTATCAGAGTTTAGGTTTCAGATCTCTGTAGTGTATCCTAGGCATGAAGTTTAGGATTCCGGACTGTGGGTTTGATTTGAAATATCAGTGCTTCTTGTATGACTGAAAGGCGGACAAGTAGGTGTTATTTGACTCTTAGTGTTTGCTTGGAATGCTTGAGTGATTCTTGCGAGATGTCTTAACTTGATTGGTACAAGATGGAATGTCGGGGACGACATTCTTTTAAGGAGGGGAGTTTGTGACATCCCGAAAGAATGAGTGTGAGAACCCAAAAATTTTTATATATTTTCTAGACATTATTTTGTTTCCTTGTTTATAATTTTGTACCTTTCTTCAGGATATTAATTTTCTATACATTTTTATAAAGTAATATAATTTTCAAATCATTTCCTTGACACAAGTTAGTCCACGTTAAGTTTGAAGTGTATTATGGACGTGACACCCGCTAGTGCAGCAAATGCAATATATTTTTGACAACTTGTTGGAGGTTTGTATTAAGTAATATTATTTTTCAAGGTGCTAAGAGATTAGTATTAGAGAGACAAAAAGATAAGTTTTAAACTAAAAGTTGACAAGTGTCACCATTCAATTTACCCTTAGACTTTTGACCAAAATATTTTTACCATCTTAAAGCTAATTTTGGCCAATTTATTTCTTCATTTTAAGCTCTCTTGGCCGAACTCCTTAGGGAGAAAAAAGAAAGAAACCTCCAACTTCTTTCTTCAATTTCTTGCCTTGATCTCACAATCCAACCGCTAAAACTTTGATTTGCTCCATAAAAACCGTTCTCTTGGTAGAATTAAGGTGAGTGGTGAAGTGGTTTGAGAAACAAAGATGCTAAGTTGCTTGTTGTCTTGAGGTTACAAGGTGAGTTGTTAAGAATCTTTCCCTTTAGCTTTGCTAATGTTCAATTGGTGGCTTTAGTGGTTTAATATGATGACATATGGTGTGATTATGGTTTGTTTATGGTTGGAAGTGAAGGTTTGATGAATTTTGATTTATTCTTGTTATTTTTCTGTTTTGTATGAGGATCATGGTTTGATCATGGTATGATGGCTGGTAATGGTGTAAAATGAAGCTTGTATATGTTAGTTGAAGTTGGTTGCGGAAAATTTCTGGTTTGCTACGAAATTCCAGGTTTAGGGTTTGAATTTGCCCTGTTCTGATCGGATTTATTTGGGCATGTTAGAGGCTGAATGAGGCTTAAGTTAAAACATGAAAGTTGTAGACAATAGTGTTAACTAGCTGCCTGTAAAATTTCAGATCGATATGAGCACTGTAGCCTATGAAATGACCGAAATACCCTTGACTGTCCATGAACCCTGTTTCGCGCCCAGATTTCTGTTTTCGTGGAGTTTTCCATTTTTGACCATGAAAATGTATGATTTGGCTTTTGAGGTCTTCATAAGAAATGTAGGTTTATGTCTTGGCTTCGAAACGCTATAAGATTTGTTTCAATCCAATAAGGGTAGCTTCAGTTATGGATATTGTGCCGAAAGGTGTTAAAGGGAACTTTTATAAGTTAATTGCGATCGTTGTGAAAAATTTACGCTTGAGGGAATGAATTCCGGTTTCTAGGGTTTAATTGGGGGTTTTTCTAATGGTGGCTCTTAAGCTTCTAATTAGCTTTGATTGAGGGATATTGTGGCCTAATTGGATGCATTTTATTGCTTATTAACCGTATGTGTGATTGGTGATATATTGTAGGTTGGAAATGAAGCATTTATGGGGAAATGCTGTCCGAACTTTGAGAATGTATGATTGCTTTGAGTTTGTGATTTAGGGCTTGGATTCGGGCAAGGTAATGGTATATGATGGATGGTTTCTGAGCCGTGGGGGTGAGTGACCCTCAACTATTTCCCAAGTACTTCTGAAATGTTTCTTGCAATATTTACTCGACTGCATATCATGCGTGCTTGCATGTGAGTTCATGACATGATTTGGCTTCAATGGGTTCTTGGGGAGTCTTGTGCTGAACACCAACGTCTCCACCCTGTTTATTGTTCATGACATGATCTGGAGCACCAACGTTGCTCCCCCTTATTGTTTAACGTTAAGTGATCTATTTGAGCGTTGGGTGTTTAAGTGCAATGATTTGTCTGGCTCACCAGAGCAATAAACGTATATTTGATTACTGATTCATGACATCATTGAAATGAACTATTGAGAAATTGATTTGATGACTGCTTTTATTGGTTACTCACTGAGCTTCTAACTCACCCCAAAACTATTTTATTCCCCTCCACAGGGCTCGTGGCGAAGGAAGGCTTGTAGTACTTATTCACGTGAATTGATGGCATATATCTTGTACAGTTTGGATTTGGAATCATTTTATGTATAGTTTGGGGAATTGTTTCCGCTTCGCTTATGACATGTAATTATTGGAGAATTTGATGTAATATTTGAGATTTATATTGTAATTTATTTGAGGACTGTAATGACTGACTGAGTCCCGACGAGAGTTGGGCAGGCGGTCCGCCGAACACTTTGGTTCGCCTGAGGGTGAGGTGGGGCCGTCACAGGTGTTATCAGAGTTTAGGTTTCAGATCTCTGTAGTGTATCCTAGGCATGAAGTTTAGGATTCCGGACTGTGGGTTTGATTTGAAATATCAGTGCTTCTTGTATGACTGAAAGGCGGACAAGTAGGTGTTATTTGACTCTTAGTGTTTGCTTGGAATGCTTGAGTGATTCTTGCGAGATGTCTTAACTTGATTGGTACAAGATGGAATGTCGGGGACGACATTCTTTTAAGGAGGGGAGTTTGTGACATCCCGAAAGAATGAGTGTGAGAACCCAAAAATTTTTATATATTTTCTAGACATTATTTTGTTTCCTTGTTTATAATTTTGTACCTTTCTTCAGGATATTAATTTTCTATACATTTTTATAAAGTAATATAATTTTCAAATCATTTCCTTGACACAAGTTAGTCCACGTTAAGTTTGAAGTGTATTATGGACGTGACACCCGCTAGTGCAGCAAATGCAATATATTTTTGACAACTTGTTGGAGGTTTGTATTAAGTAATATTATTTTTCAAGGTGCTAAGAGATTAGTATTAGAGAGACAAAAAGATAAGTTTTAAACTAAAAGTTGACAAGTGTCACCATTCAATTTACCCTTAGACTTTTGACCAAAATATTTTTACCATCTTAAAGCTAATTTTGGCCAATTTATTTCTTCATTTTAAGCTCTCTTGGCCGAACTCCTTAGGGAGAAAAAAGAAAGAAACCTCCAACTTCTTTCTTCAATTTCTTGCCTTGATCTCACAATCCAACCGCTAAAACTTTGATTTGCTCCATAAAAACCGTTCTCTTGGTAGAATTAAGGTGAGTGGTGAAGTGGTTTGAGAAACAAAGATGCTAAGTTGCTTGTTGTCTTGAGGTTACAAGGTGAGTTGTTAAGAATCTTTCCCTTTAGCTTTGCTAATGTTCAATTGGTGGCTTTAGTGGTTTAATATGATGACATATGGTGTGATTATGGTTTGTTTATGGTTGGAAGTGAAGGTTTGATGAATTTTGATTTATTCTTGTTATTTTTCTGTTTTGTATGAGGATCATGGTTTGATCATGGTATGATGGCTGGTAATGGTGTAAAATGAAGCTTGTATATGTTAGTTGAAGTTGGTTGCGGAAAATTTCTGGTTTGCTACGAAATTCCAGGTTTAGGGTTTGAATTTGCCCTGTTCTGATCGGATTTATTTGGGCATGTTAGAGGCTGAATGAGGCTTAAGTTAAAACATGAAAGTTGTAGAAAATAGTGTTAACTAGCTGCCTGTAAAATTTCAGCTCGATATGAGCACCGTAGCATATGAAATGACCGAAATACCCTTGACTGTCCATGAACCCTGTTTCGCGCCCAGATTTCTGTTTTCGTGGAGTTTTCCATTTTTGACCATGAAAATGTATGATTTGGCTTTTGAGGTCTTCATAAGAAATGTAGGTTTATGTCTTGGCTTCGAAACGCTATAAGATTTGTTTCAATCCAATAAGGGTAGCTTCAGTTATGGATATTGTGCCGAAAGGTGTTAAAGGGAACTTTTATAAGTTAATTGCGATCGTTGTGAAAAATTTACGCTTGAGGGAATGAATTCCGGTTTCTAGGGTTTAATTGGGGGTTTTTCTAATGGTGGCTCTTAAGCTTCTAATTAGCTTTGATTGAGGGATATTGTGGCCTAATTGGATGCATTTTATTGCTTATTAACCGTATGTGTGATTGGTGATATATTGTAGGTTGGAAATGAAGCATTTATGGGGAAATGCTGTCCGAACTTTGAGAATGTATGATTGCTTTGAGTTTGTGATTTAGGGCTTGGATTCGGGCAAGGTAATGGTATATGATGGATGGTTTCTGAGCCGTGGGGGTGAGTGACCCTCAACTATTTCCCAAGTACTTCTGAAATGTTTCTTGCAATATTTACTCGACTGCATATCATGCGTGCTTGCATGTGAGTTCATGACATGATTTGTCTTCAATGGGTTCTTGGGGAGTCTTGTGCTGAACACCAACGTCTCCACCCTGTTTATTGTTCATGACATGATCTGGAGCACCAACGTTGCTCCCCCTTATTGTTTAACGTTAAGTGATCTATTTGAGCGTTGGGTGTTTAAGTGCAATGATTTGTCTGGCTCACCAGAGCAATAAACGTATATTTGATTATTGATTCATGACATCATTGAAATGAACTATTGAGAAATTGATTTGATGACTGCTTTTATTGGTTACTCACTGAGCTTCTAACTCACCCCAAAACTATTTTATTCCCCTCCACAGGGCTCGTGGCGAAGGAAGGCTTGTAGTACTTATTCACGTGAATTGATGGCATATATCTTGTACAGTTTGGATTTGGAATCATTTTATGTATAGTTTGGGGAATTGTTTCCGCTTCGCTTATGACATGTAATTATTGGAGAATTTGATGTAATATTTGAGATTTATATTGTAATTTATTTGAGGACTGTAATGACTGACTGAGTCCCGACGAGAGTTGGGCAGGCGGTCCGCCGAACACTTTGGTTCGCCTGAGGGTGAGGTGGGGCCGTCACAGGTGTTATCAGAGTTTAGGTTTCAGATCTCTGTAGTGTATCCTAGGCATGAAGTTTAGGATTCCGGACTGTGGGTTTGATTTGAAATATCAGTGCTTCTTGTATGACTGAAAGGCGGACAAGTAGGTGTTATTTGACTCTTAGTGTTTGCTTGGAATGCTTGAGTGATTCTTGCGAGATGTCTTAACTTGATTGGTACAAGATGGAATGTCGGGGACGACATTCTTTTAAGGAGGGGAGTTTGTGACATCCCGAAAGAATGAGTGTGAGAACCCAAAAATTTTTATATATTTTCTAGACATTATTTTGTTTCCTTGTTTATAATTTTGTACCTTTCTTCAGGATATTAATTTTCTATGCATTTTTATAAAGTAATATAATTTTCAAATCATTTCCTTGACACAAGTTAGTCCACGTTAAGTTTGAAGTGTATTATGGACGTGACACCCGCTAGTGCAGCAAATGCAATATATTTTTGACAACTTGTTGGAGGTTTGTATTAAGTAATATTATTTTTCAAGGTGCTAAGAGATTAGTATTAGAGAGACAAAAAGATAAGTTTTAAACTAAAAGTTGACAAGTGTCACCATTCAATTTACCCTTAGACTTTTGACCAAAATATTTTTACCATCTTAAAGCTAATTTTGGCCAATTTATTTCTTCATTTTAAGCTCTCTTGGCCGAACTCCTTAGGGAGAAAAAAGAAAGAAACCTCCAACTTCTTTCTTCAATTTCTTGCCTTGATCTCACAATCCAACCGCTAAAACTTTGATTTGCTCCATAAAAACCGTTCTCTTGGTAGAATTAAGGTGAGTGGTGAAGTGGTTTGAGAAACAAAGATGCTAAGTTGCTTGTTGTCTTGAGGTTACAAGGTGAGTTGTTAAGAATCTTTCCCTTTAGCTTTGCTAATGTTCAATTGGTGGCTTTAGTGGTTTAATATGATGACATATGGTGTGATTATGGTTTGTTTATGGTTGGAAGTGAAGGTTTGATGAATTTTGATTTATTCTTGTTATTTTTCTGTTTTGTATGAGGATCATGGTTTGATCATGGTATGATGGCTGGTAATGGTGTAAAATGAAGCTTGTATATGTTAGTTGAAGTTGGTTGCGGAAAATTTCTGGTTTGCTACGAAATTCCAGGTTTAGGGTTTGAATTTGCCCTGTTCTGATCGGATTTATTTGGGCATGTTAGAGGCTGAATGAGGCTTAAGTTAAAACATGAAAGTTGTAGAAAATAGTGTTAACTAGCTGCCTGTAAAAGTTCAGCTCGATATGAGCACTGTAGCGAATGAAATGACCGAAATACCCTTGACTGTCCATGAACCCTGTTTCGCGCCCAGATTTCTGTTTTCGTGGAGTTTTCCATTTTTGACCATGAAAATGTATGATTTGGCTTTTGAGGTCTTCATAAGAAATGTAGGTTTATGTCTTGGCTTCGAAACGCTATAAGATTTGTTTCAATCCAATAAGGGTAGCTTCAGTTATGGATATTGTGCCGAAAGGTGTTAAAGGGAACTTTTATAAGTTAATTGCGATCGTTGTGAAAAATTTACGCTTGAGGGAATGAATTCCGGTTTCTAGGGTTTAATTGGGGGTTTTTCTAATGGTGGCTCTTAAGCTTCTAATTAGCTTTGATTGAGGGATATTGTGGCCTAATTGGATGCATTTTATTGCTTATTAACCGTATGTGTGATTGGTGATATATTGTAGGTTGGAAATGAAGCATTTATGGGGAAATGCTGTCCGAACTTTGAGAATGTATGATTGCTTTGAGTTTGTGATTTAGGGCTTGGATTCGGGCAAGGTAATGGTATATGATGGATGGTTTCTGAGCCGTGGGGGTGAGTGACCCTCAACTATTTCCCAAGTACTTCTGAAATGTTTCTTGCAATATTTACTCGACTGCATATCATGCGTGCTTGCATGTGAGTTCATGACATGATTTGGCTTCAATGGGTTCTTGGGGAGTCTTGTGCTGAACACCAACGTCTCCACCCTGTTTATTGTTCATGACATGATCTGGAGCACCAACGTTGCTCCCCCTTATTGTTTAACGTTAAGTGATCTATTTGAGCGTTGGGTGTTTAAGTGCAATGATTTGTCTGGCTCACCAGAGCAATAAACGTATATTTGATTACTGATTCATGACATCATTGAAATGAACTATTGAGAAATTGATTTGATGACTGCTTTTATTGGTTACTCACTGAGCTTCTAACTCACCCCAAAACTATTTTATTCCCCTCCACAGGGCTCGTGGCGAAGGAAGGCTTGTAGTACTTATTCACGTGAATTGATGGCATATATCTTGTACAGTTTGGATTTGGAATCATTTTATGTATAGTTTGGGGAATTGTTTCCGCTTCGCTTATGACATGTAATTATTGGAGAATTTGATGTAATATTTGAGATTTATATTGTAATTTATTTGAGGACTGTAATGACTGACTGAGTCCCGACGAGAGTTGGGCAGGCGGTCCGCCGAACACTTTGGTTCGCCTGAGGGTGAGGTGGGGCCGTCACAGGTGTTATCAGAGTTTAGGTTTCAGATCTCTGTAGTGTATCCTAGGCATGAAGTTTAGGATTCCGGACTGTGGGTTTGATTTGAAATATCAGTGCTTCTTGTATGACTGAAAGGCGGACAAGTAGGTGTTATTTGACTCTTAGTGTTTGCTTGGAATGCTTGAGTGATTCTTGCGAGATGTCTTAACTTGATTGGTACAAGATGGAATGTCGGGGACGACATTCTTTTAAGGAGGGGAGTTTGTGACATCCCGAAAGAATGAGTGTGAGAACCCAAAAATTTTTATATATTTTCTAGACATTATTTTGTTTCCTTGTTTATAATTTTGTACCTTTCTTCAGGATATTAATTTTCTATGCATTTTTATAAAGTAATATAATTTTCAAATCATTTCCTTGACACAAGTTAGTCCACGTTAAGTTTGAAGTGTATTATGGACGTGACACCCGCTAGTGCAGCAAATGCAATATATTTTTGACAACTTGTTGGAGGTTTGTATTAAGTAATATTATTTTTCAAGGTGCTAAGAGATTAGTATTAGAGAGACAAAAAGATAAGTTTTAAACTAAAAGTTGACAAGTGTCACCATTCAATTTACCCTTAGACTTTTGACCAAAATATTTTTACCATCTTAAAGCTAATTTTGGCCAATTTATTTCTTCATTTTAAGCTCTCTTGGCCGAACTCCTTAGGGAGAAAAAAGAAAGAAACCTCCAACTTCTTTCTTCAATTTCTTGCCTTGATCTCACAATCCAACCGCTAAAACTTTGATTTGCTCCATAAAAACCGTTCTCTTGGTAGAATTAAGGTGAGTGGTGAAGTGGTTTGAGAAACAAAGATGCTAAGTTGCTTGTTGTCTTGAGGTTACAAGGTGAGTTGTTAAGAATCTTTCCCTTTAGCTTTGCTAATGTTCAATTGGTGGCTTTAGTGGTTTAATATGATGACATATGGTGTGATTATGGTTTGTTTATGGTTGGAAGTGAAGGTTTGATGAATTTTGATTTATTCTTGTTATTTTTCTGTTTTGTATGAGGATCATGGTTTGATCATGGTATGATGGCTGGTAATGGTGTAAAATGAAGCTTGTATATGTTAGTTGAAGTTGGTTGCGGAAAATTTCTGGTTTGCTACGAAATTCCAGGTTTAGGGTTTGAATTTGCCCTGTTCTGATCGGATTTATTTGGGCATGTTAGAGGCTGAATGAGGCTTAAGTTAAAACATGAAAGTTGTAGAAAATAGTGTTAACTAGCTGCCTGTAAAATTTCAGCTCGATATGAGCACCGTAGCATATGAAATGACCGAAATACCCTTGACTGTCCATGAACCCTGTTTCGCGCCCAGATTTCTGTTTTCGTGGAGTTTTCCATTTTTGACCATGAAAATGTATGATTTGGCTTTTGAGGTCTTCATAAGAAATGTAGGTTTATGTCTTGGCTTCGAAACGCTATAAGATTTGTTTCAATCCAATAAGGGTAGCTTCAGTTATGGATATTGTGCCGAAAGGTGTTAAAGGGAACTTTTATAAGTTAATTGCGATCGTTGTGAAAAATTTACGCTTGAGGGAATGAATTCCGGTTTCTAGGGTTTAATTGGGGGTTTTTCTAATGGTGGCTCTTAAGCTTCTAATTAGCTTTGATTGAGGGATATTGTGGCCTAATTGGATGCATTTTATTGCTTATTAACCGTATGTGTGATTGGTGATATATTGTAGGTTGGAAATGAAGCATTTATGGGGAAATGCTGTCCGAACTTTGAGAATGTATGATTGCTTTGAGTTTGTGATTTAGGGCTTGGATTCGGGCAAGGTAATGGTATATGATGGATGGTTTCTGAGCCGTGGGGGTGAGTGACCCTCAACTATTTCCCAAGTACTTCTGAAATGTTTCTTGCAATATTTACTCGACTGCATATCATGCGTGCTTGCATGTGAGTTCATGACATGATTTGTCTTCAATGGGTTCTTGGGGAGTCTTGTGCTGAACACCAACGTCTCCACCCTGTTTATTGTTCATGACATGATCTGGAGCACCAACGTTGCTCCCCCTTATTGTTTAACGTTAAGTGATCTATTTGAGCGTTGGGTGTTTAAGTGCAATGATTTGTCTGGCTCACCAGAGCAATAAACGTATATTTGATTATTGATTCATGACATCATTGAAATGAACTATTGAGAAATTGATTTGATGACTGCTTTTATTGGTTACTCACTGAGCTTCTAACTCACCCCAAAACTATTTTATTCCCCTCCACAGGGCTCGTGGCGAAGGAAGGCTTGTAGTACTTATTCACGTGAATTGATGGCATATATCTTGTACAGTTTGGATTTGGAATCATTTTATGTATAGTTTGGGGAATTGTTTCCGCTTCGCTTATGACATGTAATTATTGGAGAATTTGATGTAATATTTGAGATTTATATTGTAATTTATTTGAGGACTGTAATGACTGACTGAGTCCCGACGAGAGTTGGGCAGGCGGTCCGCCGAACACTTTGGTTCGCCTGAGGGTGAGGTGGGGCCGTCACAGGTGTTATCAGAGTTTAGGTTTCAGATCTCTGTAGTGTATCCTAGGCATGAAGTTTAGGATTCCGGACTGTGGGTTTGATTTGAAATATCAGTGCTTCTTGTATGACTGAAAGGCGGACAAGTAGGTGTTATTTGACTCTTAGTGTTTGCTTGGAATGCTTGAGTGATTCTTGCGAGATGTCTTAACTTGATTGGTACAAGATGGAATGTCGGGGACGACATTCTTTTAAGGAGGGGAGTTTGTGACATCCCGAAAGAATGAGTGTGAGAACCCAAAAATTTTTATATATTTTCTAGACATTATTTTGTTTCCTTGTTTATAATTTTGTACCTTTCTTCAGGATATTAATTTTCTATGCATTTTTATAAAGTAATATAATTTTCAAATCATTTCCTTGACACAAGTTAGTCCACGTTAAGTTTGAAGTGTATTATGGACGTGACACCCGCTAGTGCAGCAAATGCAATATATTTTTGACAACTTGTTGGAGGTTTGTATTAAGTAATATTATTTTTCAAGGTGCTAAGAGATTAGTATTAGAGAGACAAAAAGATAAGTTTTAAACTAAAAGTTGACAAGTGTCACCATTCAATTTACCCTTAGACTTTTGACCAAAATATTTTTACCATCTTAAAGCTAATTTTGGCCAATTTATTTCTTCATTTTAAGCTCTCTTGGCCGAACTCCTTAGGGAGAAAAAAGAAAGAAACCTCCAACTTCTTTCTTCAATTTCTTGCCTTGATCTCACAATCCAACCGCTAAAACTTTGATTTGCTCCATAAAAACCGTTCTCTTGGTAGAATTAAGGTGAGTGGTGAAGTGGTTTGAGAAACAAAGATGCTAAGTTGCTTGTTGTCTTGAGGTTACAAGGTGAGTTGTTAAGAATCTTTCCCTTTAGCTTTGCTAATGTTCAATTGGTGGCTTTAGTGGTTTAATATGATGACATATGGTGTGATTATGGTTTGTTTATGGTTGGAAGTGAAGGTTTGATGAATTTTGATTTATTCTTGTTATTTTTCTGTTTTGTATGAGGATCATGGTTTGATCATGGTATGATGGCTGGTAATGGTGTAAAATGAAGCTTGTATATGTTAGTTGAAGTTGGTTGCGGAAAATTTCTGGTTTGCTACGAAATTCCAGGTTTAGGGTTTGAATTTGCCCTGTTCTGATCGGATTTATTTGGGCATGTTAGAGGCTGAATGAGGCTTAAGTTAAAACATGAAAGTTGTAGAAAATAGTGTTAACTAGCTGCCTGTAAAAGTTCAGCTCGATATGAGCACTGTAGCGAATGAAATGACCGAAATACCCTTGACTGTCCATGAACCCTGTTTCGCGCCCAGATTTCTGTTTTCGTGGAGTTTTCCATTTTTGACCATGAAAATGTATGATTTGGCTTTTGAGGTCTTCATAAGAAATGTAGGTTTATGTCTTGGCTTCGAAACGCTATAAGATTTGTTTCAATCCAATAAGGGTAGCTTCAGTTATGGATATTGTGCCGAAAGGTGTTAAAGGGAACTTTTATAAGTTAATTGCGATCGTTGTGAAAAATTTACGCTTGAGGGAATGAATTCCGGTTTCTAGGGTTTAATTGGGGGTTTTTCTAATGGTGGCTCTTAAGCTTCTAATTAGCTTTGATTGAGGGATATTGTGGCCTAATTGGATGCATTTTATTGCTTATTAACCGTATGTGTGATTGGTGATATATTGTAGGTTGGAAATGAAGCATTTATGGGGAAATGCTGTCCGAACTTTGAGAATGTATGATTGCTTTGAGTTTGTGATTTAGGGCTTGGATTCGGGCAAGGTAATGGTATATGATGGATGGTTTCTGAGCCGTGGGGGTGAGTGACCCTCAACTATTTCCCAAGTACTTCTGAAATGTTTCTTGCAATATTTACTCGACTGCATATCATGCGTGCTTGCATGTGAGTTCATGACATGATTTGGCTTCAATGGGTTCTTGGGGAGTCTTGTGCTGAACACCAACGTCTCCACCCTGTTTATTGTTCATGACATGATCTGGAGCACCAACGTTGCTCCCCCTTATTGTTTAACGTTAAGTGATCTATTTGAGCGTTGGGTGTTTAAGTGCAATGATTTGTCTGGCTCACCAGAGCAATAAACGTATATTTGATTACTGATTCATGACATCATTGAAATGAACTATTGAGAAATTGATTTGATGACTGCTTTTATTGGTTACTCACTGAGCTTCTAACTCACCCCAAAACTATTTTATTCCCCTCCACAGGGCTCGTGGCGAAGGAAGGCTTGTAGTACTTATTCACGTGAATTGATGGCATATATCTTGTACAGTTTGGATTTGGAATCATTTTATGTATAGTTTGGGGAATTGTTTCCGCTTCGCTTATGACATGTAATTATTGGAGAATTTGATGTAATATTTGAGATTTATATTGTAATTTATTTGAGGACTGTAATGACGGACTGAGTCCCGACGAGAGTTGGGCAGGCGGTCCGCCGAACACTTTGGTTCGCCTGAGGGTGAGGTGGGGCCGTCACAGGTGTTATCAGAGTTTAGGTTTCAGATCTCTGTAGTGTATCCTAGGCATGAAGTTTAGGATTCCGGACTGTGGGTTTGATTTGAAATATCAGTGCTTCTTGTATGACTGAAAGGCGGACAAGTAGGTGTTATTTGACTCTTAGTGTTTGCTTGGAATGCTTGAGTGATTCTTGCGAGATGTCTTAACTTGATTGGTACAAGATGGAATGTCGGGGACGACATTCTTTTAAGGAGGGGAGTTTGTGACATCCCGAAAGAATGAGTGTGAGAACCCAAAAATTTTTATATATTTTCTAGACATTATTTTGTTTCCTTGTTTATAATTTTGTACCTTTCTTCAGGATATTAATTTTCTATGCATTTTTATAAAGTAATATAATTTTCAAATCATTTCCTTGACACAAGTTAGTCCACGTTAAGTTTGAAGTGTATTATGGACGTGACACCCGCTAGTGCAGCAAATGCAATATATTTTTGACAACTTGTTGGAGGTTTGTATTAAGTAATATTATTTTTCAAGGTGCTAAGAGATTAGTATTAGAGAGACAAAAAGATAAGTTTTAAACTAAAAGTTGACAAGTGTCACCATTCAATTTACCCTTAGACTTTTGACCAAAATATTTTTACCATCTTAAAGCTAATTTTGGCCAATTTATTTCTTCATTTTAAGCTCTCTTGGCCGAACTCCTTAGGGAGAAAAAAGAAAGAAACCTCCAACTTCTTTCTTCAATTTCTTGCCTTGATCTCACAATCCAACCGCTAAAACTTTGATTTGCTCCATAAAAACCGTTCTCTTGGTAGAATTAAGGTGAGTGGTGAAGTGGTTTGAGAAACAAAGATGCTAAGTTGCTTGTTGTCTTGAGGTTACAAGGTGAGTTGTTAAGAATCTTTCCCTTTAGCTTTGCTAATGTTCAATTGGTGGCTTTAGTGGTTTAATATGATGACATATGGTGTGATTATGGTTTGTTTATGGTTGGAAGTGAAGGTTTGATGAATTTTGATTTATTCTTGTTATTTTTCTGTTTTGTATGAGGATCATGGTTTGATCATGGTATGATGGCTGGTAATGGTGTAAAATGAAGCTTGTATATGTTAGTTGAAGTTGGTTGCGGAAAATTTCTGGTTTGCTACGAAATTCCAGGTTTAGGGTTTGAATTTGCCCTGTTCTGATCGGATTTATTTGGGCATGTTAGAGGCTGAATGAGGCTTAAGTTAAAACATGAAAGTTGTAGACAATAGTGTTAACTAGCTGCCTGTAAAATTTCAGATCGATATGAGCACTGTAGCCTATGAAATGACCGAAATACCCTTGACTGTCCATGAACCCTGTTTCGCGCCCAGATTTCTGTTTTCGTGGAGTTTTCCATTTTTGACCATGAAAATGTATGATTTGGCTTTTGAGGTCTTCATAAGAAATGTAGGTTTATGTCTTGGCTTCGAAACGCTATAAGATTTGTTTCAATCCAATAAGGGTAGCTTCAGTTATGGATATTGTGCCGAAAGGTGTTAAAGGGAACTTTTATAAGTTAATTGCGATCGTTGTGAAAAATTTACGCTTGAGGGAATGAATTCCGGTTTCTAGGGTTTAATTGGGGGTTTTTCTAATGGTGGCTCTTAAGCTTCTAATTAGCTTTGATTGAGGGATATTGTGGCCTAATTGGATGCATTTTATTGCTTATTAACCGTATGTGTGATTGGTGATATATTGTAGGTTGGAAATGAAGCATTTATGGGGAAATGCTGTCCGAACTTTGAGAATGTATGATTGCTTTGAGTTTGTGATTTAGGGCTTGGATTCGGGCAAGGTAATGGTATATGATGGATGGTTTCTGAGCCGTGGGGGTGAGTGACCCTCAACTATTTCCCAAGTACTTCTGAAATGTTTCTTGCAATATTTACTCGACTGCATATCATGCGTGCTTGCATGTGAGTTCATGACATGATTTGGCTTCAATGGGTTCTTGGGGAGTCTTGTGCTGAACACCAACGTCTCCACCCTGTTTATTGTTCATGACATGATCTGGAGCACCAACGTTGCTCCCCCTTATTGTTTAACGTTAAGTGATCTATTTGAGCGTTGGGTGTTTAAGTGCAATGATTTGTCTGGCTCACCAGAGCAATAAACGTATATTTGATTACTGATTCATGACATCATTGAAATGAACTATTGAGAAATTGATTTGATGACTGCTTTTATTGGTTACTCACTGAGCTTCTAACTCACCCCAAAACTATTTTATTCCCCTCCACAGGGCTCGTGGCGAAGGAAGGCTTGTAGTACTTATTCACGTGAATTGATGGCATATATCTTGTACAGTTTGGATTTGGAATCATTTTATGTATAGTTTGGGGAATTGTTTCCGCTTCGCTTATGACATGTAATTATTGGAGAATTTGATGTAATATTTGAGATTTATATTGTAATTTATTTGAGGACTGTAATGACGGACTGAGTCCCGACGAGAGTTGGGCAGGCGGTCCGCCGAACACTTTGGTTCGCCTGAGGGTGAGGTGGGGCCGTCACAGGTGTTATCAGAGTTTAGGTTTCAGATCTCTGTAGTGTATCCTAGGCATGAAGTTTAGGATTCCGGACTGTGGGTTTGATTTGAAATATCAGTGCTTCTTGTATGACTGAAAGGCGGACAAGTAGGTGTTATTTGACTCTTAGTGTTTGCTTGGAATGCTTGAGTGATTCTTGCGAGATGTCTTAACTTGATTGGTACAAGATGGAATGTCGGGGACGACATTCTTTTAAGGAGGGGAGTTTGTGACATCCCGAAAGAATGAGTGTGAGAACCCAAAAATTTTTATATATTTTCTAGACATTATTTTGTTTCCTTGTTTATAATTTTGTACCTTTCTTCAGGATATTAATTTTCTATGCATTTTTATAAAGTAATATAATTTTCAAATCATTTCCTTGACACAAGTTAGTCCACGTTAAGTTTGAAGTGTATTATGGACGTGACACCCGCTAGTGCAGCAAATGCAATATATTTTTGACAACTTGTTGGAGGTTTGTATTAAGTAATATTATTTTTCAAGGTGCTAAGAGATTAGTATTAGAGAGACAAAAAGATAAGTTTTAAACTAAAAGTTGACAAGTGTCACCATTCAATTTACCCTTAGACTTTTGACCAAAATATTTTTACCATCTTAAAGCTAATTTTGGCCAATTTATTTCTTCATTTTAAGCTCTCTTGGCCGAACTCCTTAGGGAGAAAAAAGAAAGAAACCTCCAACTTCTTTCTTCAATTTCTTGCCTTGATCTCACAATCCAACCGCTAAAACTTTGATTTGCTCCATAAAAACCGTTCTCTTGGTAGAATTAAGGTGAGTGGTGAAGTGGTTTGAGAAACAAAGATGCTAAGTTGCTTGTTGTCTTGAGGTTACAAGGTGAGTTGTTAAGAATCTTTCCCTTTAGCTTTGCTAATGTTCAATTGGTGGCTTTAGTGGTTTAATATGATGACATATGGTGTGATTATGGTTTGTTTATGGTTGGAAGTGAAGGTTTGATGAATTTTGATTTATTCTTGTTATTTTTCTGTTTTGTATGAGGATCATGGTTTGATCATGGTATGATGGCTGGTAATGGTGTAAAATGAAGCTTGTATATGTTAGTTGAAGTTGGTTGCGGAAAATTTCTGGTTTGCTACGAAATTCCAGGTTTAGGGTTTGAATTTGCCCTGTTCTGATCGGATTTATTTGGGCATGTTAGAGGCTGAATGAGGCTTAAGTTAAAACATGAAAGTTGTAGAAAATAGTGTTAACTAGCTGCCTGTAAAATTTCAGATCGATATGAGCACTGTAGCCTATGAAATGACCGAAATACCCTTGACTGTCCATGAACCCTGTTTCGCGCCCAGATTTCTGTTTTCGTGGAGTTTTCCATTTTTGACCATGAAAATGTATGATTTGGCTTTTGAGGTCTTCATAAGAAATGTAGGTTTATGTCTTGGCTTCGAAACGCTATAAGATTTGTTTCAATCCAATAAGGGTAGCTTCAGTTATGGATATTGTGCCGAAAGGTGTTAAAGGGAACTTTTATAAGTTAATTGCGATCGTTGTGAAAAATTTACGCTTGAGGGAATGAATTCCGGTTTCTAGGGTTTAATTGGGGGTTTTTCTAATGGTGGCTCTTAAGCTTCTAATTAGCTTTGATTGAGGGATATTGTGGCCTAATTGGATGCATTTTATTGCTTATTAACCGTATGTGTGATTGGTGATATATTGTAGGTTGGAAATGAAGCATTTATGGGGAAATGCTGTCCGAACTTTGAGAATGTATGATTGCTTTGAGTTTGTGATTTAGGGCTTGGATTCGGGCAAGGTAATGGTATATGATGGATGGTTTCTGAGCCGTGGGGGTGAGTGACCCTCAACTATTTCCCAAGTACTTCTGAAATGTTTCTTGCAATATTTACTCGACTGCATATCATGCGTGCTTGCATGTGAGTTCATGACATGATTTGGCTTCAATGGGTTCTTGGGGAGTCTTGTGCTGAACACCAACGTCTCCACCCTGTTTATTGTTCATGACATGATCTGGAGCACCAACGTTGCTCCCCCTTATTGTTTAACGTTAAGTGATCTATTTGAGCGTTGGGTGTTTAAGTGCAATGATTTGTCTGGCTCACCAGAGCAATAAACGTATATTTGATTACTGATTCATGACATCATTGAAATGAACTATTGAGAAATTGATTTGATGACTGCTTTTATTGGTTACTCACTGAGCTTCTAACTCACCCCAAAACTATTTTATTCCCCTCCACAGGGCTCGTGGCGAAGGAAGGCTTGTAGTACTTATTCACGTGAATTGATGGCATATATCTTGTACAGTTTGGATTTGGAATCATTTTATGTATAGTTTGGGGAATTGTTTCCGCTTCGCTTATGACATGTAATTATTGGAGAATTTGATGTAATATTTGAGATTTATATTGTAATTTATTTGAGGACTGTAATGACGGACTGAGTCCCGACGAGAGTTGGGCAGGCGGTCCGCCGAACACTTTGGTTCGCCTGAGGGTGAGGTGGGGCCGTCACAGGTGTTATCAGAGTTTAGGTTTCAGATCTCTGTAGTGTATCCTAGGCATGAAGTTTAGGATTCCGGACTGTGGGTTTGATTTGAAATATCAGTGCTTCTTGTATGACTGAAAGGCGGACAAGTAGGTGTTATTTGACTCTTAGTGTTTGCTTGGAATGCTTGAGTGATTCTTGCGAGATGTCTTAACTTGATTGGTACAAGATGGAATGTCGGGGACGACATTCTTTTAAGGAGGGGAGTTTGTGACATCCCGAAAGAATGAGTGTGAGAACCCAAAAATTTTTATATATTTTCTAGACATTATTTTGTTTCCTTGTTTATAATTTTGTACCTTTCTTCAGGATATTAATTTTCTATGCATTTTTATAAAGTAATATAATTTTCAAATCATTTCCTTGACACAAGTTAGTCCACGTTAAGTTTGAAGTGTATTATGGACGTGACACCCGCTAGTGCAGCAAATGCAATATATTTTTGACAACTTGTTGGAGGTTTGTATTAAGTAATATTATTTTTCAAGGTGCTAAGAGATTAGTATTAGAGAGACAAAAAGATAAGTTTTAAACTAAAAGTTGACAAGTGTCACCATTCAATTTACCCTTAGACTTTTGACCAAAATATTTTTACCATCTTAAAGCTAATTTTGGCCAATTTATTTCTTCATTTTAAGCTCTCTTGGCCGAACTCCTTAGGGAGAAAAAAGAAAGAAACCTCCAACTTCTTTCTTCAATTTCTTGCCTTGATCTCACAATCCAACCGCTAAAACTTTGATTTGCTCCATAAAAACCGTTCTCTTGGTAGAATTAAGGTGAGTGGTGAAGTGGTTTGAGAAACAAAGATGCTAAGTTGCTTGTTGTCTTGAGGTTACAAGGTGAGTTGTTAAGAATCTTTCCCTTTAGCTTTGCTAATGTTCAATTGGTGGCTTTAGTGGTTTAATATGATGACATATGGTGTGATTATGGTTTGTTTATGGTTGGAAGTGAAGGTTTGATGAATTTTGATTTATTCTTGTTATTTTTCTGTTTTGTATGAGGATCATGGTTTGATCATGGTATGATGGCTGGTAATGGTGTAAAATGAAGCTTGTATATGTTAGTTGAAGTTGGTTGCGGAAAATTTCTGGTTTGCTACGAAATTCCAGGTTTAGGGTTTGAATTTGCCCTGTTCTGATCGGATTTATTTGGGCATGTTAGAGGCTGAATGAGGCTTAAGTTAAAACATGAAAGTTGTAGAAAATAGTGTTAACTAGCTGCCTGTAAAATTTCAGCTCGATATGAGCACTGTAGCCTATGAAATGACCGAAATACCCTTGACTGTCCATGAACCCTGTTTCGCGCCCAGATTTCTGTTTTCGTGGAGTTTTCCATTTTTGACCATGAAAATGTATGATTTGGCTTTTGAGGTCTTCATAAGAAATGTAGGTTTATGTCTTGGCTTCGAAACGCTATAAGATTTGTTTCAATCCAATAAGGGTAGCTTCAGTTATGGATATTGTGCCGAAAGGTGTTAAAGGGAACTTTTATAAGTTAATTGCGATCGTTGTGAAAAATTTACGCTTGAGGGAATGAAATCCGGTTTCTAGGGTTTAATTGGGGGTTTTTCTAATGGTGGCTCTTAAGCTTCTAATTAGCTTTGATTGAGGGATATTGTGGCCTAATTGGATGCATTTTATTGCTTATTAACCGTATGTGTGATTGGTGATATATTGTAGGTTGGAAATGAAGCATTTATGGGGAAATGCTGTCCGAACTTTGAGAATGTATGATTGCTTTGAGTTTGTGATTTAGGGCTTGGATTCGGGCAAGGTAATGGTATATGATGGATGGTTTCTGAGCCGTGGGGGTGAGTGACCCTCAACTATTTCCCAAGTACTTCTGAAATGTTTCTTGCAATATTTACTCGACTGCATATCATGCGTGCTTGCATGTGAGTTCATGACATGATTTGGCTTCAATGGGTTCTTGGGGAGTCTTGTGCTGAACACCAACGTCTCCACCCTGTTTATTGTTCATGACATGATCTGGAGCACCAACGTTGCTCCCCCTTATTGTTTAACGTTAAGTGATCTATTTGAGCGTTGGGTGTTTAAGTGCAATGATTTGTCTGGCTCACCAGAGCAATAAACGTATATTTGATTACTGATTCATGACATCATTGAAATGAACTATTGAGAAATTGATTTGATGACTGCTTTTATTGGTTACTCACTGAGCTTCTAACTCACCCCAAAACTATTTTATTCCCCTCCACAGGGCTCGTGGCGAAGGAAGGCTTGTAGTACTTATTCACGTGAATTGATGGCATATATCTTGTACAGTTTGGATTTGGAATCATTTTATGTATAGTTTGGGGAATTGTTTCCGCTTCGCTTATGACATGTAATTATTGGAGAATTTGATGTAATATTTGAGATTTATATTGTAATTTATTTGAGGACTGTAATGACGGACTGAGTCCCGACGAGAGTTGGGCAGGCGGTCCGCCGAACACTTTGGTTCGCCTGAGGGTGAGGTGGGGCCGTCACAGGTGTTATCAGAGTTTAGGTTTCAGATCTCTGTAGTGTATCCTAGGCATGAAGTTTAGGATTCCGGACTGTGGGTTTGATTTGAAATATCAGTGCTTCTTGTATGACTGAAAGGCGGACAAGTAGGTGTTATTTGACTCTTAGTGTTTGCTTGGAATGCTTGAGTGATTCTTGCGAGATGTCTTAACTTGATTGGTACAAGATGGAATGTCGGGGACGACATTCTTTTAAGGAGGGGAGTTTGTGACATCCCGAAAGAATGAGTGTGAGAACCCAAAAATTTTTATATATTTTCTAGACATTATTTTGTTTCCTTGTTTATAATTTTGTACCTTTCTTCAGGATATTAATTTTCTATGCATTTTTATAAAGTAATATAATTTTCAAATCATTTCCTTGACACAAGTTAGTCCACGTTAAGTTTGAAGTGTATTATGGACGTGACACCCGCTAGTGCAGCAAATGCAATATATTTTTGACAACTTGTTGGAGGTTTGTATTAAGTAATATTATTTTTCAAGGTGCTAAGAGATTAGTATTAGAGAGACAAAAAGATAAGTTTTAAACTAAAAGTTGACAAGTGTCACCATTCAATTTACCCTTAGACTTTTGACCAAAATATTTTTACCATCTTAAAGCTAATTTTGGCCAATTTATTTCTTCATTTTAAGCTCTCTTGGCCGAACTCCTTAGGGAGAAAAAAGAAAGAAACCTCCAACTTCTTTCTTCAATTTCTTGCCTTGATCTCACAATCCAACCGCTAAAACTTTGATTTGCTCCATAAAAACCGTTCTCTTGGTAGAATTAAGGTGAGTGGTGAAGTGGTTTGAGAAACAAAGATGCTAAGTTGCTTGTTGTCTTGAGGTTACAAGGTGAGTTGTTAAGAATCTTTCCCTTTAGCTTTGCTAATGTTCAATTGGTGGCTTTAGTGGTTTAATATGATGACATATGGTGTGATTATGGTTTGTTTATGGTTGGAAGTGAAGGTTTGATGAATTTTGATTTATTCTTGTTATTTTTCTGTTTTGTATGAGGATCATGGTTTGATCATGGTATGATGGCTGGTAATGGTGTAAAATGAAGCTTGTATATGTTAGTTGAAGTTGGTTGCGGAAAATTTCTGGTTTGCTACGAAATTCCAGGTTTAGGGTTTGAATTTGCCCTGTTCTGATCGGATTTATTTGGGCATGTTAGAGGCTGAATGAGGCTTAAGTTAAAACATGAAAGTTGTAGACAATAGTGTTAACTAGCTGCCTGTAAAATTTCAGATCGATATGAGCACTGTAGCCTATGAAATGACCGAAATACCCTTGACTGTCCATGAACCCTGTTTCGCGCCCAGATTTCTGTTTTCGTGGAGTTTTCCATTTTTGACCATGAAAATGTATGATTTGGCTTTTGAGGTCTTCATAAGAAATGTAGGTTTATGTCTTGGCTTCGAAACGCTATAAGATTTGTTTCAATCCAATAAGGGTAGCTTCAGTTATGGATATTGTGCCGAAAGGTGTTAAAGGGAACTTTTATAAGTTAATTGCGATCGTTGTGAAAAATTTACGCTTGAGGGAATGAATTCCGGTTTCTAGGGTTTAATTGGGGGTTTTTCTAATGGTGGCTCTTAAGCTTCTAATTAGCTTTGATTGAGGGATATTGTGGCCTAATTGGATGCATTTTATTGCTTATTAACCGTATGTGTGATTGGTGATATATTGTAGGTTGGAAATGAAGCATTTATGGGGAAATGCTGTCCGAACTTTGAGAATGTATGATTGCTTTGAGTTTGTGATTTAGGGCTTGGATTCGGGCAAGGTAATGGTATATGATGGATGGTTTCTGAGCCGTGGGGGTGAGTGACCCTCAACTATTTCCCAAGTACTTCTGAAATGTTTCTTGCAATATTTACTCGACTGCATATCATGCGTGCTTGCATGTGAGTTCATGACATGATTTGGCTTCAATGGGTTCTTGGGGAGTCTTGTGCTGAACACCAACGTCTCCACCCTGTTTATTGTTCATGACATGATCTGGAGCACCAACGTTGCTCCCCCTTATTGTTTAACGTTAAGTGATCTATTTGAGCGTTGGGTGTTTAAGTGCAATGATTTGTCTGGCTCACCAGAGCAATAAAC
Organism: Coffea arabica; assembly: GCF_036785885.1. NCBI lineage: Eukaryota > Viridiplantae > Streptophyta > Magnoliopsida > Gentianales > Rubiaceae > Coffea > Coffea arabica. The sequence continues at coordinate 41,024,487 of NC_092323.1, read as the reverse complement.
GTATATTTGATTACTGATTCATGACATCATTGAAATGAACTATTGAGAAATTGATTTGATGACTGCTTTTATTGGTTACTCACTGAGCTTCTAACTCACCCCAAAACTATTTTATTCCCCTCCACAGGGCTCGTGGCGAAGGAAGGCTTGTAGTACTTATTCACGTGAATTGATGGCATATATCTTGTACAGTTTGGATTTGGAATCATTTTATGTATAGTTTGGGGAATTGTTTCCGCTTCGCTTATGACATGTAATTATTGGAGAATTTGATGTAATATTTGAGATTTATATTGTAATTTATTTGAGGACTGTAATGACGGACTGAGTCCCGACGAGAGTTGGGCAGGCGGTCCGCCGAACACTTTGGTTCGCCTGAGGGTGAGGTGGGGCCGTCACAGGTGTTATCAGAGTTTAGGTTTCAGATCTCTGTAGTGTATCCTAGGCATGAAGTTTAGGATTCCGGACTGTGGGTTTGATTTGAAATATCAGTGCTTCTTGTATGACTGAAAGGCGGACAAGTAGGTGTTATTTGACTCTTAGTGTTTGCTTGGAATGCTTGAGTGATTCTTGCGAGATGTCTTAACTTGATTGGTACAAGATGGAATGTCGGGGACGACATTCTTTTAAGGAGGGGAGTTTGTGACATCCCGAAAGAATGAGTGTGAGAACCCAAAAATTTTTATATATTTTCTAGACATTATTTTGTTTCCTTGTTTATAATTTTGTACCTTTCTTCAGGATATTAATTTTCTATGCATTTTTATAAAGTAATATAATTTTCAAATCATTTCCTTGACACAAGTTAGTCCACGTTAAGTTTGAAGTGTATTATGGACGTGACACCCGCTAGTGCAGCAAATGCAATATATTTTTGACAACTTGTTGGAGGTTTGTATTAAGTAATATTATTTTTCAAGGTGCTAAGAGATTAGTATTAGAGAGACAAAAAGATAAGTTTTAAACTAAAAGTTGACAAGTGTCACCATTCAATTTACCCTTAGACTTTTGACCAAAATATTTTTACCATCTTAAAGCTAATTTTGGCCAATTTATTTCTTCATTTTAAGCTCTCTTGGCCGAACTCCTTAGGGAGAAAAAAGAAAGAAACCTCCAACTTCTTTCTTCAATTTCTTGCCTTGATCTCACAATCCAACCGCTAAAACTTTGATTTGCTCCATAAAAACCGTTCTCTTGGTAGAATTAAGGTGAGTGGTGAAGTGGTTTGAGAAACAAAGATGCTAAGTTGCTTGTTGTCTTGAGGTTACAAGGTGAGTTGTTAAGAATCTTTCCCTTTAGCTTTGCTAATGTTCAATTGGTGGCTTTAGTGGTTTAATATGATGACATATGGTGTGATTATGGTTTGTTTATGGTTGGAAGTGAAGGTTTGATGAATTTTGATTTATTCTTGTTATTTTTCTGTTTTGTATGAGGATCATGGTTTGATCATGGTATGATGGCTGGTAATGGTGTAAAATGAAGCTTGTATATGTTAGTTGAAGTTGGTTGCGGAAAATTTCTGGTTTGCTACGAAATTCCAGGTTTAGGGTTTGAATTTGCCCTGTTCTGATCGGATTTATTTGGGCATGTTAGAGGCTGAATGAGGCTTAAGTTAAAACATGAAAGTTGTAGAAAATAGTGTTAACTAGCTGCCTGTAAAATTTCAGATCGATATGAGCACTGTAGCCTATGAAATGACCGAAATACCCTTGACTGTCCATGAACCCTGTTTCGCGCCCAGATTTCTGTTTTCGTGGAGTTTTCCATTTTTGACCATGAAAATGTATGATTTGGCTTTTGAGGTCTTCATAAGAAATGTAGGTTTATGTCTTGGCTTCGAAACGCTATAAGATTTGTTTCAATCCAATAAGGGTAGCTTCAGTTATGGATATTGTGCCGAAAGGTGTTAAAGGGAACTTTTATAAGTTAATTGCGATCGTTGTGAAAAATTTACGCTTGAGGGAATGAATTCCGGTTTCTAGGGTTTAATTGGGGGTTTTTCTAATGGTGGCTCTTAAGCTTCTAATTAGCTTTGATTGAGGGATATTGTGGCCTAATTGGATGCATTTTATTGCTTATTAACCGTATGTGTGATTGGTGATATATTGTAGGTTGGAAATGAAGCATTTATGGGGAAATGCTGTCCGAACTTTGAGAATGTATGATTGCTTTGAGTTTGTGATTTAGGGCTTGGATTCGGGCAAGGTAATGGTATATGATGGATGGTTTCTGAGCCGTGGGGGTGAGTGACCCTCAACTATTTCCCAAGTACTTCTGAAATGTTTCTTGCAATATTTACTCGACTGCATATCATGCGTGCTTGCATGTGAGTTCATGACATGATTTGGCTTCAATGGGTTCTTGGGGAGTCTTGTGCTGAACACCAACGTCTCCACCCTGTTTATTGTTCATGACATGATCTGGAGCACCAACGTTGCTCCCCCTTATTGTTTAACGTTAAGTGATCTATTTGAGCGTTGGGTGTTTAAGTGCAATGATTTGTCTGGCTCACCAGAGCAATAAACGTATATTTGATTACTGATTCATGACATCATTGAAATGAACTATTGAGAAATTGATTTGATGACTGCTTTTATTGGTTACTCACTGAGCTTCTAACTCACCCCAAAACTATTTTATTCCCCTCCACAGGGCTCGTGGCGAAGGAAGGCTTGTAGTACTTATTCACGTGAATTGATGGCATATATCTTGTACAGTTTGGATTTGGAATCATTTTATGTATAGTTTGGGGAATTGTTTCCGCTTCGCTTATGACATGTAATTATTGGAGAATTTGATGTAATATTTGAGATTTATATTGTAATTTATTTGAGGACTGTAATGACGGACTGAGTCCCGACGAGAGTTGGGCAGGCGGTCCGCCGAACACTTTGGTTCGCCTGAGGGTGAGGTGGGGCCGTCACAGGTGTTATCAGAGTTTAGGTTTCAGATCTCTGTAGTGTATCCTAGGCATGAAGTTTAGGATTCCGGACTGTGGGTTTGATTTGAAATATCAGTGCTTCTTGTATGACTGAAAGGCGGACAAGTAGGTGTTATTTGACTCTTAGTGTTTGCTTGGAATGCTTGAGTGATTCTTGCGAGATGTCTTAACTTGATTGGTACAAGATGGAATGTCGGGGACGACATTCTTTTAAGGAGGGGAGTTTGTGACATCCCGAAAGAATGAGTGTGAGAACCCAAAAATTTTTATATATTTTCTAGACATTATTTTGTTTCCTTGTTTATAATTTTGTACCTTTCTTCAGGATATTAATTTTCTATACATTTTTATAAAGTAATATAATTTTCAAATCATTTCCTTGACACAAGTTAGTCCACGTTAAGTTTGAAGTGTATTATGGACGTGACACCCGCTAGTGCAGCAAATGCAATATATTTTTGACAACTTGTTGGAGGTTTGTATTAAGTAATATTATTTTTCAAGGTGCTAAGAGATTAGTATTAGAGAGACAAAAAGATAAGTTTTAAACTAAAAGTTGACAAGTGTCACCATTCAATTTACCCTTAGACTTTTGACCAAAATATTTTTACCATCTTAAAGCTAATTTTGGCCAATTTATTTCTTCATTTTAAGCTCTCTTGGCCGAACTCCTTAGGGAGAAAAAAGAAAGAAACCTCCAACTTCTTTCTTCAATTTCTTGCCTTGATCTCACAATCCAACCGCTAAAACTTTGATTTGCTCCATAAAAACCGTTCTCTTGGTAGAATTAAGGTGAGTGGTGAAGTGGTTTGAGAAACAAAGATGCTAAGTTGCTTGTTGTCTTGAGGTTACAAGGTGAGTTGTTAAGAATCTTTCCCTTTAGCTTTGCTAATGTTCAATTGGTGGCTTTAGTGGTTTAATATGATGACATATGGTGTGATTATGGTTTGTTTATGGTTGGAAGTGAAGGTTTGATGAATTTTGATTTATTCTTGTTATTTTTCTGTTTTGTATGAGGATCATGGTTTGATCATGGTATGATGGCTGGTAATGGTGTAAAATGAAGCTTGTATATGTTAGTTGAAGTTGGTTGCGGAAAATTTCTGGTTTGCTACGAAATTCCAGGTTTAGGGTTTGAATTTGCCCTGTTCTGATCGGATTTATTTGGGCATGTTAGAGGCTGAATGAGGCTTAAGTTAAAACATGAAAGTTGTAGAAAATAGTGTTAACTAGCTGCCTGTAAAATTTCAGATCGATATGAGCACTGTAGCCTATGAAATGACCGAAATACCCTTGACTGTCCATGAACCCTGTTTCGCGCCCAGATTTCTGTTTTCGTGGAGTTTTCCATTTTTGACCATGAAAATGTATGATTTGGCTTTTGAGGTCTTCATAAGAAATGTAGGTTTATGTCTTGGCTTCGAAACGCTATAAGATTTGTTTCAATCCAATAAGGGTAGCTTCAGTTATGGATATTGTGCCGAAAGGTGTTAAAGGGAACTTTTATAAGTTAATTGCGATCGTTGTGAAAAATTTACGCTTGAGGGAATGAATTCCGGTTTCTAGGGTTTAATTGGGGGTTTTTCTAATGGTGGCTCTTAAGCTTCTAATTAGCTTTGATTGAGGGATATTGTGGCCTAATTGGATGCATTTTATTGCTTATTAACCGTATGTGTGATTGGTGATATATTGTAGGTTGGAAATGAAGCATTTATGGGGAAATGCTGTCCGAACTTTGAGAATGTATGATTGCTTTGAGTTTGTGATTTAGGGCTTGGATTCGGGCAAGGTAATGGTATATGATGGATGGTTTCTGAGCCGTGGGGGTGAGTGACCCTCAACTATTTCCCAAGTACTTCTGAAATGTTTCTTGCAATATTTACTCGACTGCATATCATGCGTGCTTGCATGTGAGTTCATGACATGATTTGGCTTCAATGGGTTCTTGGGGAGTCTTGTGCTGAACACCAACGTCTCCACCCTGTTTATTGTTCATGACATGATCTGGAGCACCAACGTTGCTCCCCCTTATTGTTTAACGTTAAGTGATCTATTTGAGCGTTGGGTGTTTAAGTGCAATGATTTGTCTGGCTCACCAGAGCAATAAACGTATATTTGATTACTGATTCATGACATCATTGAAATGAACTATTGAGAAATTGATTTGATGACTGCTTTTATTGGTTACTCACTGAGCTTCTAACTCACCCCAAAACTATTTTATTCCCCTCCACAGGGCTCGTGGCGAAGGAAGGCTTGTAGTACTTATTCACGTGAATTGATGGCATATATCTTGTACAGTTTGGATTTGGAATCATTTTATGTATAGTTTGGGGAATTGTTTCCGCTTCGCTTATGACATGTAATTATTGGAGAATTTGATGTAATATTTGAGATTTATATTGTAATTTATTTGAGGACTGTAATGACGGACTGAGTCCCGACGAGAGTTGGGCAGGCGGTCCGCCGAACACTTTGGTTCGCCTGAGGGTGAGGTGGGGCCGTCACAGGTGTTATCAGAGTTTAGGTTTCAGATCTCTGTAGTGTATCCTAGGCATGAAGTTTAGGATTCCGGACTGTGGGTTTGATTTGAAATATCAGTGCTTCTTGTATGACTGAAAGGCGGACAAGTAGGTGTTATTTGACTCTTAGTGTTTGCTTGGAATGCTTGAGTGATTCTTGCGAGATGTCTTAACTTGATTGGTACAAGATGGAATGTCGGGGACGACATTCTTTTAAGGAGGGGAGTTTGTGACATCCCGAAAGAATGAGTGTGAGAACCCAAAAATTTTTATATATTTTCTAGACATTATTTTGTTTCCTTGTTTATAATTTTGTACCTTTCTTCAGGATATTAATTTTCTATACATTTTTATAAAGTAATATAATTTTCAAATCATTTCCTTGACACAAGTTAGTCCACGTTAAGTTTGAAGTGTATTATGGACGTGACACCCGCTAGTGCAGCAAATGCAATATATTTTTGACAACTTGTTGGAGGTTTGTATTAAGTAATATTATTTTTCAAGGTGCTAAGAGATTAGTATTAGAGAGACAAAAAGATAAGTTTTAAACTAAAAGTTGACAAGTGTCACCATTCAATTTACCCTTAGACTTTTGACCAAAATATTTTTACCATCTTAAAGCTAATTTTGGCCAATTTATTTCTTCATTTTAAGCTCTCTTGGCCGAACTCCTTAGGGAGAAAAAAGAAAGAAACCTCCAACTTCTTTCTTCAATTTCTTGCCTTGATCTCACAATCCAACCGCTAAAACTTTGATTTGCTCCATAAAAACCGTTCTCTTGGTAGAATTAAGGTGAGTGGTGAAGTGGTTTGAGAAACAAAGATGCTAAGTTGCTTGTTGTCTTGAGGTTACAAGGTGAGTTGTTAAGAATCTTTCCCTTTAGCTTTGCTAATGTTCAATTGGTGGCTTTAGTGGTTTAATATGATGACATATGGTGTGATTATGGTTTGTTTATGGTTGGAAGTGAAGGTTTGATGAATTTTGATTTATTCTTGTTATTTTTCTGTTTTGTATGAGGATCATGGTTTGATCATGGTATGATGGCTGGTAATGGTGTAAAATGAAGCTTGTATATGTTAGTTGAAGTTGGTTGCGGAAAATTTCTGGTTTGCTACGAAATTCCAGGTTTAGGGTTTGAATTTGCCCTGTTCTGATCGGATTTATTTGGGCATGTTAGAGGCTGAATGAGGCTTAAGTTAAAACATGAAAGTTGTAGAAAATAGTGTTAACTAGCTGCCTGTAAAATTTCAGCTCGATATGAGCACTGTAGCCTATGAAATGACCGAAATACCCTTGACTGTCCATGAACCCTGTTTCGCGCCCAGATTTCTGTTTTCGTGGAGTTTTCCATTTTTGACCATGAAAATGTATGATTTGGCTTTTGAGGTCTTCATAAGAAATGTAGGTTTATGTCTTGGCTTCGAAACGCTATAAGATTTGTTTCAATCCAATAAGGGTAGCTTCAGTTATGGATATTGTGCCGAAAGGTGTTAAAGGGAACTTTTATAAGTTAATTGCGATCGTTGTGAAAAATTTACGCTTGAGGGAATGAATTCCGGTTTCTAGGGTTTAATTGGGGGTTTTTCTAATGGTGGCTCTTAAGCTTCTAATTAGCTTTGATTGAGGGATATTGTGGCCTAATTGGATGCATTTTATTGCTTATTAACCGTATGTGTGATTGGTGATATATTGTAGGTTGGAAATGAAGCATTTATGGGGAAATGCTGTCCGAACTTTGAGAATGTATGATTGCTTTGAGTTTGTGATTTAGGGCTTGGATTCGGGCAAGGTAATGGTATATGATGGATGGTTTCTGAGCCGTGGGGGTGAGTGACCCTCAACTATTTCCCAAGTACTTCTGAAATGTTTCTTGCAATATTTACTCGACTGCATATCATGCGTGCTTGCATGTGAGTTCATGACATGATTTGGCTTCAATGGGTTCTTGGGGAGTCTTGTGCTGAACACCAACGTCTCCACCCTGTTTATTGTTCATGACATGATCTGGAGCACCAACGTTGCTCCCCCTTATTGTTTAACGTTAAGTGATCTATTTGAGCGTTGGGTGTTTAAGTGCAATGATTTGTCTGGCTCACCAGAGCAATAAACGTATATTTGATTACTGATTCATGACATCATTGAAATGAACTATTGAGAAATTGATTTGATGACTGCTTTTATTGGTTACTCACTGAGCTTCTAACTCACCCCAAAACTATTTTATTCCCCTCCACAGGGCTCGTGGCGAAGGAAGGCTTGTAGTACTTATTCACGTGAATTGATGGCATATATCTTGTACAGTTTGGATTTGGAATCATTTTATGTATAGTTTGGGGAATTGTTTCCGCTTCGCTTATGACATGTAATTATTGGAGAATTTGATGTAATATTTGAGATTTATATTGTAATTTATTTGAGGACTGTAATGACGGACTGAGTCCCGACGAGAGTTGGGCAGGCGGTCCGCCGAACACTTTGGTTCGCCTGAGGGTGAGGTGGGGCCGTCACAGGTGTTATCAGAGTTTAGGTTTCAGATCTCTGTAGTGTATCCTAGGCATGAAGTTTAGGATTCCGGACTGTGGGTTTGATTTGAAATATCAGTGCTTCTTGTATGACTGAAAGGCGGACAAGTAGGTGTTATTTGACTCTTAGTGTTTGCTTGGAATGCTTGAGTGATTCTTGCGAGATGTCTTAACTTGATTGGTACAAGATGGAATGTCGGGGACGACATTCTTTTAAGGAGGGGAGTTTGTGACATCCCGAAAGAATGAGTGTGAGAACCCAAAAATTTTTATATATTTTCTAGACATTATTTTGTTTCCTTGTTTATAATTTTGTACCTTTCTTCAGGATATTAATTTTCTATACATTTTTATAAAGTAATATAATTTTCAAATCATTTCCTTGACACAAGTTAGTCCACGTTAAGTTTGAAGTGTATTATGGACGTGACACCCGCTAGTGCAGCAAATGCAATATATTTTTGACAACTTGTTGGAGGTTTGTATTAAGTAATATTATTTTTCAAGGTGCTAAGAGATTAGTATTAGAGAGACAAAAAGATAAGTTTTAAACTAAAAGTTGACAAGTGTCACCATTCAATTTACCCTTAGACTTTTGACCAAAATATTTTTACCATCTTAAAGCTAATTTTGGCCAATTTATTTCTTCATTTTAAGCTCTCTTGGCCGAACTCCTTAGGGAGAAAAAAGAAAGAAACCTCCAACTTCTTTCTTCAATTTCTTGCCTTGATCTCACAATCCAACCGCTAAAACTTTGATTTGCTCCATAAAAACCGTTCTCTTGGTAGAATTAAGGTGAGTGGTGAAGTGGTTTGAGAAACAAAGATGCTAAGTTGCTTGTTGTCTTGAGGTTACAAGGTGAGTTGTTAAGAATCTTTCCCTTTAGCTTTGCTAATGTTCAATTGGTGGCTTTAGTGGTTTAATATGATGACATATGGTGTGATTATGGTTTGTTTATGGTTGGAAGTGAAGGTTTGATGAATTTTGATTTATTCTTGTTATTTTTCTGTTTTGTATGAGGATCATGGTTTGATCATGGTATGATGGCTGGTAATGGTGTAAAATGAAGCTTGTATATGTTAGTTGAAGTTGGTTGCGGAAAATTTCTGGTTTGCTACGAAATTCCAGGTTTAGGGTTTGAATTTGCCCTGTTCTGATCGGATTTATTTGGGCATGTTAGAGGCTGAATGAGGCTTAAGTTAAAACATGAAAGTTGTAGAAAATAGTGTTAACTAGCTGCCTGTAAAATTTCAGCTCGATATGAGCACTGTAGCATATGAAATGACCGAAATACCCTTGACTGTCCATGAACCCTGTTTCGCGCCCAGATTTCTGTTTTCGTGGAGTTTTCCATTTTTGACCATGAAAATGTATGATTTGGCTTTTGAGGTCTTCATAAGAAATGTAGGTTTATGTCTTGGCTTCGAAACGCTATAAGATTTGTTTCAATCCAATAAGGGTAGCTTCAGTTATGGATATTGTGCCGAAAGGTGTTAAAGGGAACTTTTATAAGTTAATTGCGATCGTTGTGAAAAATTTACGCTTGAGGGAATGAATTCCGGTTTCTAGGGTTTAATTGGGGGTTTTTCTAATGGTGGCTCTTAAGCTTCTAATTAGCTTTGATTGAGGGATATTGTGGCCTAATTGGATGCATTTTATTGCTTATTAACCGTATGTGTGATTGGTGATATATTGTAGGTTGGAAATGAAGCATTTATGGGGAAATGCTGTCCGAACTTTGAGAATGTATGATTGCTTTGAGTTTGTGATTTAGGGCTTGGATTCGGGCAAGGTAATGGTATATGATGGATGGTTTCTGAGCCGTGGGGGTGAGTGACCCTCAACTATTTCCCAAGTACTTCTGAAATGTTTCTTGCATTATTTACTCGACTGCATATCATGCGTGCTTGCATGTGAGTTCATGACATGATTTGGCTTCAATGGGTTCTTGGGGAGTCTTGTGCTGAACACCAACGTCTCCACCCTGTTTATTGTTCATGACATGATCTGGAGCACCAACGTTGCTCCCCCTTATTGTTTAACGTTAAGTGATCTATTTGAGCGTTGGGTGTTTAAGTGCAATGATTTGTCTGGCTCACCAGAGCAATAAACGTATATTTGATTACTGATTCATGACATCATTGAAATGAACTATTGAGAAATTGATTTGATGACTGCTTTTATTGGTTACTCACTGAGCTTCTAACTCACCCCAAAACTATTTTATTCCCCTCCACAGGGCTCGTGGCGAAGGAAGGCTTGTAGTACTTATTCACGTGAATTGATGGCATATATCTTGTACAGTTTGGATTTGGAATCATTTTATGTATAGTTTGGGGAATTGTTTCCGCTTCGCTTATGACATGTAATTATTGGAGAATTTGATGTAATATTTGAGATTTATATTGTAATTTATTTGAGGACTGTAATGACGGACTGAGTCCCGACGAGAGTTGGGCAGGCGGTCCGCCGAACACTTTGGTTCGCCTGAGGGTGAGGTGGGGCCGTCACAGGTGTTATCAGAGTTTAGGTTTCAGATCTCTGTAGTGTATCCTAGGCATGAAGTTTAGGATTCCGGACTGTGGGTTTGATTTGAAATATCAGTGCTTCTTGTATGACTGAAAGGCGGACAAGTAGGTGTTATTTGACTCTTAGTGTTTGCTTGGAATGCTTGAGTGATTCTTGCGAGATGTCTTAACTTGATTGGTACAAGATGGAATGTCGGGGACGACATTCTTTTAAGGAGGGGAGTTTGTGACATCCCGAAAGAATGAGTGTGAGAACCCAAAAATTTTTATATATTTTCTAGACATTATTTTGTTTCCTTGTTTATAATTTTGTACCTTTCTTCAGGATATTAATTTTCTATACATTTTTATAAAGTAATATAATTTTCAAATCATTTCCTTGACACAAGTTAGTCCACGTTAAGTTTGAAGTGTATTATGGACGTGACACCCGCTAGTGCAGCAAATGCAATATATTTTTGACAACTTGTTGGAGGTTTGTATTAAGTAATATTATTTTTCAAGGTGCTAAGAGATTAGTATTAGAGAGACAAAAAGATAAGTTTTAAACTAAAAGTTGACAAGTGTCACCATTCAATTTACCCTTAGACTTTTGACCAAAATATTTTTACCATCTTAAAGCTAATTTTGGCCAATTTATTTCTTCATTTTAAGCTCTCTTGGCCGAACTCCTTAGGGAGAAAAAAGAAAGAAACCTCCAACTTCTTTCTTCAATTTCTTGCCTTGATCTCACAATCCAACCGCTAAAACTTTGATTTGCTCCATAAAAACCGTTCTCTTGGTAGAATTAAGGTGAGTGGTGAAGTGGTTTGAGAAACAAAGATGCTAAGTTGCTTGTTGTCTTGAGGTTACAAGGTGAGTTGTTAAGAATCTTTCCCTTTAGCTTTGCTAATGTTCAATTGGTGGCTTTAGTGGTTTAATATGATGACATATGGTGTGATTATGGTTTGTTTATGGTTGGAAGTGAAGGTTTGATGAATTTTGATTTATTCTTGTTATTTTTCTGTTTTGTATGAGGATCATGGTTTGATCATGGTATGATGGCTGGTAATGGTGTAAAATGAAGCTTGTATATGTTAGTTGAAGTTGGTTGCGGAAAATTTCTGGTTTGCTACGAAATTCCAGGTTTAGGGTTTGAATTTGCCCTGTTCTGATCGGATTTATTTGGGCATGTTAGAGGCTGAATGAGGCTTAAGTTAAAACATGAAAGTTGTAGAAAATAGTGTTAACTAGCTGCCTGTAAAATTTCAGCTCGATATGAGCACTGTAGCATATGAAATGACCGAAATACCCTTGACTGTCCATGAACCCTGTTTCGCGCCCAGATTTCTGTTTTCGTGGAGTTTTCCATTTTTGACCATGAAAATGTATGATTTGGCTTTTGAGGTCTTCATAAGAAATGTAGGTTTATGTCTTGGCTTCGAAACGCTATAAGATTTGTTTCAATCCAATAAGGGTAGCTTCAGTTATGGATATTGTGCCGAAAGGTGTTAAAGGGAACTTTTATAAGTTAATTGCGATCGTTGTGAAAAATTTACGCTTGAGGGAATGAATTCCGGTTTCTAGGGTTTAATTGGGGGTTTTTCTAATGGTGGCTCTTAAGCTTCTAATTAGCTTTGATTGAGGGATATTGTGGCCTAATTGGATGCATTTTATTGCTTATTAACCGTATGTGTGATTGGTGATATATTGTAGGTTGGAAATGAAGCATTTATGGGGAAATGCTGTCCGAACTTTGAGAATGTATGATTGCTTTGAGTTTGTGATTTAGGGCTTGGATTCGGGCAAGGTAATGGTATATGATGGATGGTTTCTGAGCCGTGGGGGTGAGTGACCCTCAACTATTTCCCAAGTACTTCTGAAATGTTTCTTGCATTATTTACTCGACTGCATATCATGCGTGCTTGCATGTGAGTTCATGACATGATTTGGCTTCAATGGGTTCTTGGGGAGTCTTGTGCTGAACACCAACGTCTCCACCCTGTTTATTGTTCATGACATGATCTGGAGCACCAACGTTGCTCCCCCTTATTGTTTAACGTTAAGTGATCTATTTGAGCGTTGGGTGTTTAAGTGCAATGATTTGTCTGGCTCACCAGAGCAATAAACGTATATTTGATTACTGATTCATGACATCATTGAAATGAACTATTGAGAAATTGATTTGATGACTGCTTTTATTGGTTACTCACTGAGCTTCTAACTCACCCCAAAACTATTTTATTCCCCTCCACAGGGCTCGTGGCGAAGGAAGGCTTGTAGTACTTATTCACGTGAATTGATGGCATATATCTTGTACAGTTTGGATTTGGAATCATTTTATGTATAGTTTGGGGAATTGTTTCCGCTTCGCTTATGACATGTAATTATTGGAGAATTTGATGTAATATTTGAGATTTATATTGTAATTTATTTGAGGACTGTAATGACTGACTGAGTCCCGACGAGAGTTGGGCAGGCGGTCCGCCGAACACTTTGGTTCGCCTGAGGGTGAGGTGGGGCCGTCACAGGTGTTATCAGAGTTTAGGTTTCAGATCTCTGTAGTGTATCCTAGGCATGAAGTTTAGGATTCCGGACTGTGGGTTTGATTTGAAATATCAGTGCTTCTTGTATGACTGAAAGGCGGACAAGTAGGTGTTATTTGACTCTTAGTGTTTGCTTGGAATGCTTGAGTGATTCTTGCGAGATGTCTTAACTTGATTGGTACAAGATGGAATGTCGGGGACGACATTCTTTTAAGGAGGGGAGTTTGTGACATCCCGAAAGAATGAGTGTGAGAACCCAAAAATTTTTATATATTTTCTAGACATTATTTTGTTTCCTTGTTTATAATTTTGTACCTTTCTTCAGGATATTAATTTTCTATACATTTTTATAAAGTAATATAATTTTCAAATCATTTCCTTGACACAAGTTAGTCCACGTTAAGTTTGAAGTGTATTATGGACGTGACACCCGCTAGTGCAGCAAATGCAATATATTTTTGACAACTTGTTGGAGGTTTGTATTAAGTAATATTATTTTTCAAGGTGCTAAGAGATTAGTATTAGAGAGACAAAAAGATAAGTTTTAAACTAAAAGTTGACAAGTGTCACCATTCAATTTACCCTTAGACTTTTGACCAAAATATTTTTACCATCTTAAAGCTAATTTTGGCCAATTTATTTCTTCATTTTAAGCTCTCTTGGCCGAACTCCTTAGGGAGAAAAAAGAAAGAAACCTCCAACTTCTTTCTTCAATTTCTTGCCTTGATCTCACAATCCAACCGCTAAAACTTTGATTTGCTCCATAAAAACCGTTCTCTTGGTAGAATTAAGGTGAGTGGTGAAGTGGTTTGAGAAACAAAGATGCTAAGTTGCTTGTTGTCTTGAGGTTACAAGGTGAGTTGTTAAGAATCTTTCCCTTTAGCTTTGCTAATGTTCAATTGGTGGCTTTAGTGGTTTAATATGATGACATATGGTGTGATTATGGTTTGTTTATGGTTGGAAGTGAAGGTTTGATGAATTTTGATTTATTCTTGTTATTTTTCTGTTTTGTATGAGGATCATGGTTTGATCATGGTATGATGGCTGGTAATGGTGTAAAATGAAGCTTGTATATGTTAGTTGAAGTTGGTTGCGGAAAATTTCTGGTTTGCTACGAAATTCCAGGTTTAGGGTTTGAATTTGCCCTGTTCTGATCGGATTTATTTGGGCATGTTAGAGGCTGAATGAGGCTTAAGTTAAAACATGAAAGTTGTAGAAAATAGTGTTAACTAGCTGCCTGTAAAATTTCAGCTCGATATGAGCACTGTAGCATATGAAATGACCGAAATACCCTTGACTGTCCATGAACCCTGTTTCGCGCCCAGATTTCTGTTTTCGTGGAGTTTTCCATTTTTGACCATGAAAATGTATGATTTGGCTTTTGAGGTCTTCATAAGAAATGTAGGTTTATGTCTTGGCTTCGAAACGCTATAAGATTTGTTTCAATCCAATAAGGGTAGCTTCAGTTATGGATATTGTGCCGAAAGGTGTTAAAGGGAACTTTTATAAGTTAATTGCGATCGTTGTGAAAAATTTACGCTTGAGGGAATGAATTCCGGTTTCTAGGGTTTAATTGGGGGTTTTTCTAATGGTGGCTCTTAAGCTTCTAATTAGCTTTGATTGAGGGATATTGTGGCCTAATTGGATGCATTTTATTGCTTATTAACCGTATGTGTGATTGGTGATATATTGTAGGTTGGAAATGAAGCATTTATGGGGAAATGCTGTCCGAACTTTGAGAATGTATGATTGCTTTGAGTTTGTGATTTAGGGCTTGGATTCGGGCAAGGTAATGGTATATGATGGATGGTTTCTGAGCCGTGGGGGTGAGTGACCCTCAACTATTTCCCAAGTACTTCTGAAATGTTTCTTGCATTATTTACTCGACTGCATATCATGCGTGCTTGCATGTGAGTTCATGACATGATTTGGCTTCAATGGGTTCTTGGGGAGTCTTGTGCTGAACACCAACGTCTCCACCCTGTTTATTGTTCATGACATGATCTGGAGCACCAACGTTGCTCCCCCTTATTGTTTAACGTTAAGTGATCTATTTGAGCGTTGGGTGTTTAAGTGCAATGATTTGTCTGGCTCACCAGAGCAATAAACGTATATTTGATTACTGATTCATGACATCATTGAAATGAACTATTGAGAAATTGATTTGATGACTGCTTTTATTGGTTACTCACTGAGCTTCTAACTCACCCCAAAACTATTTTATTCCCCTCCACAGGGCTCGTGGCGAAGGAAGGCTTGTAGTACTTATTCACGTGAATTGATGGCATATATCTTGTACAGTTTGGATTTGGAATCATTTTATGTATAGTTTGGGGAATTGTTTCCGCTTCGCTTATGACATGTAATTATTGGAGAATTTGATGTAATATTTGAGATTTATATTGTAATTTATTTGAGGACTGTAATGACTGACTGAGTCCCGACGAGAGTTGGGCAGGCGGTCCGCCGAACACTTTGGTTCGCCTGAGGGTGAGGTGGGGCCGTCACAGGTGTTATCAGAGTTTAGGTTTCAGATCTCTGTAGTGTATCCTAGGCATGAAGTTTAGGATTCCGGACTGTGGGTTTGATTTGAAATATCAGTGCTTCTTGTATGACTGAAAGGCGGACAAGTAGGTGTTATTTGACTCTTAGTGTTTGCTTGGAATGCTTGAGTGATTCTTGCGAGATGTCTTAACTTGATTGGTACAAGATGGAATGTCGGGGACGACATTCTTTTAAGGAGGGGAGTTTGTGACATCCCGAAAGAATGAGTGTGAGAACCCAAAAATTTTTATATATTTTCTAGACATTATTTTGTTTCCTTGTTTATAATTTTGTACCTTTCTTCAGGATATTAATTTTCTATACATTTTTATAAAGTAATATAATTTTCAAATCATTTCCTTGACACAAGTTAGTCCACGTTAAGTTTGAAGTGTATTATGGACGTGACACCCGCTAGTGCAGCAAATGCAATATATTTTTGACAACTTGTTGGAGGTTTGTATTAAGTAATATTATTTTTCAAGGTGCTAAGAGATTAGTATTAGAGAGACAAAAAGATAAGTTTTAAACTAAAAGTTGACAAGTGTCACCATTCAATTTACCCTTAGACTTTTGACCAAAATATTTTTACCATCTTAAAGCTAATTTTGGCCAATTTATTTCTTCATTTTAAGCTCTCTTGGCCGAACTCCTTAGGGAGAAAAAAGAAAGAAACCTCCAACTTCTTTCTTCAATTTCTTGCCTTGATCTCACAATCCAACCGCTAAAACTTTGATTTGCTCCATAAAAACCGTTCTCTTGGTAGAATTAAGGTGAGTGGTGAAGTGGTTTGAGAAACAAAGATGCTAAGTTGCTTGTTGTCTTGAGGTTACAAGGTGAGTTGTTAAGAATCTTTCCCTTTAGCTTTGCTAATGTTCAATTGGTGGCTTTAGTGGTTTAATATGATGACATATGGTGTGATTATGGTTTGTTTATGGTTGGAAGTGAAGGTTTGATGAATTTTGATTTATTCTTGTTATTTTTCTGTTTTGTATGAGGATCATGGTTTGATCATGGTATGATGGCTGGTAATGGTGTAAAATGAAGCTTGTATATGTTAGTTGAAGTTGGTTGCGGAAAATTTCTGGTTTGCTACGAAATTCCAGGTTTAGGGTTTGAATTTGCCCTGTTCTGATCGGATTTATTTGGGCATGTTAGAGGCTGAATGAGGCTTAAGTTAAAACATGAAAGTTGTAGAAAATAGTGTTAACTAGCTGCCTGTAAAATTTCAGCTCGATATGAGCACTGTAGCATATGAAATGACCGAAATACCCTTGACTGTCCATGAACCCTGTTTCGCGCCCAGATTTCTGTTTTCGTGGAGTTTTCCATTTTTGACCATGAAAATGTATGATTTGGCTTTTGAGGTCTTCATAAGAAATGTAGGTTTATGTCTTGGCTTCGAAACGCTATAAGATTTGTTTCAATCCAATAAGGGTAGCTTCAGTTATGGATATTGTGCCGAAAGGTGTTAAAGGGAACTTTTATAAGTTAATTGCGATCGTTGTGAAAAATTTACGCTTGAGGGAATGAATTCCGGTTTCTAGGGTTTAATTGGGGGTTTTTCTAATGGTGGCTCTTAAGCTTCTAATTAGCTTTGATTGAGGGATATTGTGGCCTAATTGGATGCATTTTATTGCTTATTAACCGTATGTGTGATTGGTGATATATTGTAGGTTGGAAATGAAGCATTTATGGGGAAATGCTGTCCGAACTTTGAGAATGTATGATTGCTTTGAGTTTGTGATTTAGGGCTTGGATTCGGGCAAGGTAATGGTATATGATGGATGGTTTCTGAGCCGTGGGGGTGAGTGACCCTCAACTATTTCCCAAGTACTTCTGAAATGTTTCTTGCATTATTTACTCGACTGCATATCATGCGTGCTTGCATGTGAGTTCATGACATGATTTGGCTTCAATGGGTTCTTGGGGAGTCTTGTGCTGAACACCAACGTCTCCACCCTGTTTATTGTTCATGACATGATCTGGAGCACCAACGTTGCTCCCCCTTATTGTTTAACGTTAAGTGATCTATTTGAGCGTTGGGTGTTTAAGTGCAATGATTTGTCTGGCTCACCAGAGCAATAAACGTATATTTGATTACTGATTCATGACATCATTGAAATGAACTATTGAGAAATTGATTTGATGACTGCTTTTATTGGTTACTCACTGAGCTTCTAACTCACCCCAAAACTATTTTATTCCCCTCCACAGGGCTCGTGGCGAAGGAAGGCTTGTAGTACTTATTCACGTGAATTGATGGCATATATCTTGTACAGTTTGGATTTGGAATCATTTTATGTATAGTTTGGGGAATTGTTTCCGCTTCGCTTATGACATGTAATTATTGGAGAATTTGATGTAATATTTGAGATTTATATTGTAATTTATTTGAGGACTGTAATGACTGACTGAGTCCCGACGAGAGTTGGGCAGGCGGTCCGCCGAACACTTTGGTTCGCCTGAGGGTGAGGTGGGGCCGTCACAGGTGTTATCAGAGTTTAGGTTTCAGATCTCTGTAGTGTATCCTAGGCATGAAGTTTAGGATTCCGGACTGTGGGTTTGATTTGAAATATCAGTGCTTCTTGTATGACTGAAAGGCGGACAAGTAGGTGTTATTTGACTCTTAGTGTTTGCTTGGAATGCTTGAGTGATTCTTGCGAGATGTCTTAACTTGATTGGTACAAGATGGAATGTCGGGGACGACATTCTTTTAAGGAGGGGAGTTTGTGACATCCCGAAAGAATGAGTGTGAGAACCCAAAAATTTTTATATATTTTCTAGACATTATTTTGTTTCCTTGTTTATAATTTTGTACCTTTCTTCAGGATATTAATTTTCTATACATTTTTATAAAGTAATATAATTTTCAAATCATTTCCTTGATACAAGTTAGTCCACGTTAAGTTTGAAGTGTATTATGGACGTGAGACCCGCTAGTGCAGCAAATGCAATATATTTTTGACAACTTGTTGGAGGTTTGTATTAAGTAATATTATTTTTCAAGGTGCTAAGAGATTAGTATTAGAGAGACAAAAAGATAAGTTTTAAACTAAAAGTTGACAAGTGTCACCATTCAATTTACCCTTAGACTTTTGACCAAAATATTTTTACCATCTTAAAGCTAATTTTGGCCAATTTATTTCTTCATTTTAAGCTCTCTTGGCCGAACTCCTTAGGGAGAAAAAAGAAAGAAACCTCCAACTTCTTTTTTCAATTTCTTGCCTTGATCTCACAATCCAACCGCTAAAACTTTGATTTGCTCCATAAAAACCGTTCTCTTGGTAGAATTAAGGTGAGTGGTGAAGTGGTTTGAGAAACAAAGATGCTAAGTTGCTTGTTGTCTTGAGGTTACAAGGTGAGTTGTTAAGAATCTTTCCCTTTAGCTTTGCTAATGTTCAATTGGTGGCTTTAGTGGTTTAATATGATGACATATGGTGTGATTATGGTTTGTTTATGGTTGGAAGTGAAGGCTTGATGAATTTTGATTTATTCTTGTTATTTTTCTGTTTTGTATGAGGATCATGGTTTGATCATGGTATGATGGCTGGTAATGGTGTAAAATGAAGCTTGTATATGTTAGTTGAAGTTGGTTGCGGCAAATTTCTGGTTTGCTACGAAATTCCAGGTTTAGGGTTTGAATTTGCCCTGTTCTGATCGGATTTATTTGGGCATGTTAGAGGCTGAATGAGGCTTAAGTTAAAACATGAAAGTTGTAGAAAATAGTGTTAACTAGCTGCCTGTAAAATTTCAGCTCGATCTGAGCACTGTAGCCTGTGAAATGACGGAAATACCCTTGACTGTCCATGAACCCTGTTTCGCGCCCAGATTTCTGTTTTCGTGGAGTTTTCCATTTTTGACCATGAAAATGTATGATTTGGCTTTTGAGGTCTTCATAAGAAATGTAGGTTTATGTCTTGGCTTCGAAACGCTATAAGATTTGTTTCAATCCAATAAGGGTAGCTTCAGTTATGGATATTGTGCCGAAAGGTGTTAAAGGGAACTTTTATAAGTTAATTGCGATCGTTGTGAAAAATTTACGCTTGAGGGAATGAATTCCGGTTTCTAGGGTTTAATTGGGGGTTTTTCTAATGGTGGCTCTTAAGCTTCTAATTAGCTTTGATTGAGGGATATTGTGGCCTAATTGGATGCATTTTATTGCTTATTAACCGTATGTGTGATTGGTGATATATTGTAGGTTGGAAATGAAGCATTTATGGGGAAATGCTGTCCGAACTTTGAGAATGTATGATTGCTTTGAGTTTGTGATTTAGGGCTTGGATTCGGGCAAGGTAATGGTATATGATGGATGGTTTCTGAGCCGTGGGGGTGAGTGACCCTCAACTATTTTCCAAGTACTTCTGAAATGTTTCTTGCATTATTTACTCGACTGCATATCATGCGTGCTTGCATGTGAGTTCATGACATGATTTGGCTTTAATGGGTTCTTGGGGAATCTTGTGCTGAACACCAACGTCTCCACCCTGTTTATTGTTCATGACATGATCTGGAGCACCAACGTTGCTCCCCCTTATTGTTTAACGTTAAGTGATCTATTTGAGCGTTGGGTGTTTAAGTGCAATGATTTCACTGGCTCACCAGAGCAATAAACGTATATTTGATTACTGATTCATGACATCATTGAAATGAACTATTGAGAAATTGATTTGATGACTGCTTTTATTGGTTACTCACTGAGCTTCTAACTCACCCCAAAACTATTTTATTCCCCTCCACAGGGCTCGTGGCGAAGGAAGGCTTGTAGTACTTATTCACGTGACTGGATGGCATATATATTGTACAGTTTGGATTTGGAATCATTTTATGTATAGTTTGGGAAATTGTTTCCGCTTCGCTTATGACATGTAATTATTGGAGAATTTGATGTAATATTTGAGATTTATATTGTAATTTATTTGAGGACTGTAATGACTGACTGAGTCCCGACGAGAGTTGGGCAGGCGGTCCGCCGAACCCTTTGGTTCGCCTGAGGGTGAGGTGGGGCCGTCACAGGTGTTATCAGAGTTTAGGTTTCAGATCTCTGTAGTGTATCCTAGGCATGAAGTTTAGGATTCCGGACTGTGGGTTTGATTTGAAATATCAGTGCTTCTTGTATGACTGAAAGGCGGACAAGTAAGTGTTATTTGACTCTTAGTGTTTGCTTGGAATGCTTGAGTGATTCTTGCGAGATGTCTTAACTTGATTGGTACAAGATGGAATGTCGAGGACGACATTCTTTTAAGGAGGGGAGTTTGTGACATCCCGAAAGAATGAGTGTGAGAACCCAAAAATTTTTATATATTTTCTAGACATTATTTTGTTTCCTTGTTTATAATTTTGTACCTTTCTTCAGGATATTAATTTTCTATACATTTTTATAAAGTAATATAATTTTCAAATCATTTCCTTGACACAAGTTAGTCCACGTTAAGTTTGAAGTGTATTATGGACGTGACACCCGCTAGTGCAGCAAATGCAATATATTTTTGACAACTTGTTGGAGGTTTGTATTAAGTAATATTATTTTTCAAGGTGCTAAGAGATTAGTATTAGAGAGACAAAAAGATAAGTTTTAAACTAAAAGTTGACAAGTGTCACCATTCAATTTACCCTTAGACTTTTGACCAAAATATTTTTACCATCTTAAAGCTAATTTTGGCCAATTTATTTCTTCATTTTAAGCTCTCTTGGCCGAACTCCTTAGGGAGAAAAAAGAAAGAAACCTCCAACTTCTTTCTTCAATTTCTTGCCTTGATCTCACAATCCAACCGCTAAAACTTTGATTTGCTCCATAAAAACCGTTCTCTTGGTAGAATTAAGGTGAGTGGTGAAGTGGTTTGAGAAACAAAGATGCTAAGTTGCTTGTTGTCTTGAGGTTACAAGGTGAGTTGTTAAGAATCTTTCCCTTTAGCTTTGCTAATGTTCAATTGGTGGCTTTAGTGGTTTAATATGATGACATATGGTGTGATTATGGTTTGTTTATGGTTGGAAGTGAAGGTTTGATGAATTTTGATTTATTCTTGTTATTTTTCTGTTTTGTATGAGGATCATGGTTTGATCATGGTATGATGGCTGGTAATGGTGTAAAATGAAGCTTGTATATGTTAGTTGAAGTTGGTTGCGGAAAATTTCTGGTTTGCTACGAAATTCCAGGTTTAGGGTTTGAATTTGCCCTGTTCTGATCGGATTTATTTGGGCATGTTAGAGGCTGAATGAGGCTTAAGTTAAAACATGAAAGTTGTAGAAAATAGTGTTAACTAGCTGCCTGTAAAATTTCAGCTCGATATGAGCACTGTAGCATATGAAATGACCGAAATACCCTTGACTGTCCATGAACCCTGTTTCGCGCCCAGATTTCTGTTTTCGTGGAGTTTTCCATTTTTGACCATGAAAATGTATGATTTGGCTTTTGAGGTCTTCATAAGAAATGTAGGTTTATGTCTTGGCTTCGAAACGCTATAAGATTTGTTTCAATCCAATAAGGGTAGCTTCAGTTATGGATATTGTGCCGAAAGGTGTTAAAGGGAACTTTTATAAGTTAATTGCGATCGTTGTGAAAAATTTACGCTTGAGGGAATGAATTCCGGTTTCTAGGGTTTAATTGGGGGTTTTTCTAATGGTGGCTCTTAAGCTTCTAATTAGCTTTGATTGAGGGATATTGTGGCCTAATTGGATGCATTTTATTGCTTATTAACCGTATGTGTGATTGGTGATATATTGTAGGTTGGAAATGAAGCATTTATGGGGAAATGCTGTCCGAACTTTGAGAATGTATGATTGCTTTGAGTTTGTGATTTAGGGCTTGGATTCGGGCAAGGTAATGGTATATGATGGATGGTTTCTGAGCCGTGGGGGTGAGTGACCCTCAACTATTTCCCAAGTACTTCTGAAATGTTTCTTGCATTATTTACTCGACTGCATATCATGCGTGCTTGCATGTGAGTTCATGACATGATTTGGCTTCAATGGGTTCTTGGGGAGTCTTGTGCTGAACACCAACGTCTCCACCCTGTTTATTGTTCATGACATGATCTGGAGCACCAACGTTGCTCCCCCTTATTGTTTAACGTTAAGTGATCTATTTGAGCGTTGGGTGTTTAAGTGCAATGATTTGTCTGGCTCAC
This sequence comes from Coffea arabica, assembly GCF_036785885.1. Lineage (NCBI taxonomy): Eukaryota > Viridiplantae > Streptophyta > Magnoliopsida > Gentianales > Rubiaceae > Coffea > Coffea arabica. The sequence continues at coordinate 41,001,775 of NC_092323.1, read as the reverse complement.
CAGAGCAATAAACGTATATTTGATTACTGATTCATGACATCATTGAAATGAACTATTGAGAAATTGATTTGATGACTGCTTTTATTGGTTACTCACTGAGCTTCTAACTCACCCCAAAACTATTTTATTCCCCTCCACAGGGCTCGTGGCGAAGGAAGGCTTGTAGTACTTATTCACGTGAATTGATGGCATATATCTTGTACAGTTTGGATTTGGAATCATTTTATGTATAGTTTGGGGAATTGTTTCCGCTTCGCTTATGACATGTAATTATTGGAGAATTTGATGTAATATTTGAGATTTATATTGTAATTTATTTGAGGACTGTAATGACTGACTGAGTCCCGACGAGAGTTGGGCAGGCGGTCCGCCGAACACTTTGGTTCGCCTGAGGGTGAGGTGGGGCCGTCACAGGTGTTATCAGAGTTTAGGTTTCAGATCTCTGTAGTGTATCCTAGGCATGAAGTTTAGGATTCCGGACTGTGGGTTTGATTTGAAATATCAGTGCTTCTTGTATGACTGAAAGGCGGACAAGTAGGTGTTATTTGACTCTTAGTGTTTGCTTGGAATGCTTGAGTGATTCTTGCGAGATGTCTTAACTTGATTGGTACAAGATGGAATGTCGGGGACGACATTCTTTTAAGGAGGGGAGTTTGTGACATCCCGAAAGAATGAGTGTGAGAACCCAAAAATTTTTATATATTTTCTAGACATTATTTTGTTTCCTTGTTTATAATTTTGTACCTTTCTTCAGGATATTAATTTTCTATACATTTTTATAAAGTAATATAATTTTCAAATCATTTCCTTGATACAAGTTAGTCCACGTTAAGTTTGAAGTGTATTATGGACGTGACACCCGCTAGTGCAGCAAATGCAATATATTTTTGACAACTTGTTGGAGGTTTGTATTAAGTAATATTATTTTTCAAGGTGCTAAGAGATTAGTATTAGAGAGACAAAAAGATAAGTTTTAAACTAAAAGTTGACAAGTGTCACCATTCAATTTACCCTTAGACTTTTGACCAAAATATTTTTACCATCTTAAAGCTAATTTTGGCCAATTTATTTCTTCATTTTAAGCTCTCTTGGCCGAACTCCTTAGGGAGAAAAAAGAAAGAAACCTCCAACTTCTTTCTTCAATTTCTTGCCTTGATCTCACAATCCAACCGCTAAAACTTTGATTTGCTCCATAAAAACCGTTCTCTTGGTAGAATTAAGGTGAGTGGTGAAGTGGTTTGAGAAACAAAGATGCTAAGTTGCTTGTTGTCTTGAGGTTACAAGGTGAGTTGTTAAGAATCTTTCCCTTTAGCTTTGCTAATGTTCAATTGGTGGCTTTAGTGGTTTAATATGATGACATATGGTGTGATTATGGTTTGTTTATGGTTGGAAGTGAAGGTTTGATGAATTTTGATTTATTCTTGTTATTTTTCTGTTTTGTATGAGGATCATGGTTTGATCATGGTATGATGGCTGGTAATGGTGTAAAATGAAGCTTGTATATGTTAGTTGAAGTTGGTTGCGGAAAATTTCTGGTTTGCTACGAAATTCCAGGTTTAGGGTTTGAATTTGCCCTGTTCTGATCGGATTTATTTGGGCATGTTAGAGGCTGAATGAGGCTTAAGTTAAAACATGAAAGTTGTAGAAAATAGTGTTAACTAGCTGCCTGTAAAATTTCAGCTCGATATGAGCACTGTAGCATATGAAATGACCGAAATACCCTTGACTGTCCATGAACCCTGTTTCGCGCCCAGATTTCTGTTTTCGTGGAGTTTTCCATTTTTGACCATGAAAATGTATGATTTGGCTTTTGAGGTCTTCATAAGAAATGTAGGTTTATGTCTTGGCTTCGAAACGCTATAAGATTTGTTTCAATCCAATAAGGGTAGCTTCAGTTATGGATATTGTGCCGAAAGGTGTTAAAGGGAACTTTTATAAGTTAATTGCGATCGTTGTGAAAAATTTACGCTTGAGGGAATGAATTCCGGTTTCTAGGGTTTAATTGGGGGTTTTTCTAATGGTGGCTCTTAAGCTTCTAATTAGCTTTGATTGAGGGATATTGTGGCCTAATTGGATGCATTTTATTGCTTATTAACCGTATGTGTGATTGGTGATATATTGTAGGTTGGAAATGAAGCATTTATGGGGAAATGCTGTCCGAACTTTGAGAATGTATGATTGCTTTGAGTTTGTGATTTAGGGCTTGGATTCGGGCAAGGTAATGGTATATGATGGATGGTTTCTGAGCCGTGGGGGTGAGTGACCCTCAACTATTTCCCAAGTACTTCTGAAATGTTTCTTGCATTATTTACTCGACTGCATATCATGCGTGCTTGCATGTGAGTTCATGACATGATTTGGCTTCAATGGGTTCTTGGGGAGTCTTGTGCTGAACACCAACGTCTCCACCCTGTTTATTGTTCATGACATGATCTGGAGCACCAACGTTGCTCCCCCTTATTGTTTAACGTTAAGTGATCTATTTGAGCGTTGGGTGTTTAAGTGCAATGATTTGTCTGGCTCACCAGAGCAATAAACGTATATTTGATTATTGATTCATGACATCATTGAAATGAACTATTGAGAAATTGATTTGATGACTGCTTTTATTGGTTACTCACTGAGCTTCTAACTCACCCCAAAACTATTTTATTCCCCTCCACAGGGCTCGTGGCGAAGGAAGGCTTGTAGTACTTATTCACGTGAATTGATGGCATATATCTTGTACAGTTTGGATTTGGAATCATTTTATGTATAGTTTGAGGAATTGTTTCCGCTTCGCTTATGACATGTAATTATTGGAGAATTTGATGTAATATTTGAGATTTATATTGTAATTTATTTGAGGACTGTAATGACTGACTGAGTCCCGACGAGAGTTGGGCAGGCGGTCCGCCGAACACTTTGGTTCGCCTGAGGGTGAGGTGGGGCCGTCACAGGTGTTATCAGAGTTTAGGTTTCAGATCTCTGTAGTGTATCCTAAGCATGAAATTTAGGATTCCGGACTGTGGGTTTGATTTGAAATATCAGTGCTTCTTGTATGACTGAAAGGCGGACAAGTAGGTGTTATTTGACTCTTAGTGTTTGCTTGGAATGCTTGAGTGATTCTTGCGAGATGTCTTAACTTGATTGGTACAAGATGGAATGTCGGGGACGACATTCTTTTAAGGAGGGGAGTTTGTGACATCCCGAAAGAATGAGTGTGAGAACCCAAAAATTTTTATATATTTTCTAGACATTATTTTGTTTCCTTGTTTATAATTTTGTACCTTTCTTCAGGATATTAATTTTCTATACATTTTTATAAAGTAATATAATTTTCAAATCATTTCCTTGATACAAGTTAGTCCACGTTAATTTTGAAGTGTATTATGGACGTGACACCCGCTAGTGCAGCAAATGCAATATATTTTTGACAACTTGTTGGAGGTTTGTATTAAGTAATATTATTTTTCAAGGTGCTAAGAGATTAGTATTAGAGAGACAAAAAGATAAGTTTTAAACTAAAAGTTGACAAGTGTCACCATTCAATTTACCCTTAGACTTTTGACCAAAATATTTTTACCATCTTAAAGCTAATTTTGGCCAATTTATTTCTTCATTTTAAGCTCTCTTGGCCGAACTCCTTAGGGAGAAAAAAGAAAGAAACCTCCAACTTCTTTTTTCAATTTCTTGCCTTGATCTCACAATCCAACCGCTAAAACTTTGATTTGCTCCATAAAAACCGTTCTCTTGGTAGAATTAAGGTGAGTGGTGAAGTGGTTTGAGAAACAAAGATGCTAAGTTGCTTGTTGTCTTGAGGTTACAAGGTGAGTTGTTAAGAATCTTTCCCTTTAGCTTTGCTAATGTTCAATTGGTGGCTTTAGTGGTTTAATATGATGACATATGGTGTGATTATGGTTTGTTTATGGTTGGAAGTGAAGGCTTGATGAATTTTGATTTATTCTTGTTATTTTTCTGTTTTGTATGAGGATCATGGTTTGATCATGGTATGATGGCTGGTAATGGTGTAAAATGAAGCTTGTATATGTTAGTTGAAGTTGGTTGCGGCAAATTTCTGGTTTGCTACGAAATTCCAGGTTTAGGGTTTGAATTTGCCCTGTTCTGATCGGATTTATTTGGGCATGTTAGAGGCTGAATGAGGCTTAAGTTAAAACATGAAAGTTGTAGAAAATAGTGTTAACTAGCTGCCTGTAAAATTTCAGCTCGATCTGAGCACTGTAGCCTGTGAAATGACGGAAATACCCTTGACTGTCCATGAACCCTGTTTCGCGCCCAGATTTCTGTTTTCGTGGAGTTTTCCATTTTTGACCATGAAAATGTATGATTTGGCTTTTGAGGTCTTCATAAGAAATGTAGATTTATGTCTTGGCTTCGAAACGCTATAAGATTTGTTTCAATCCAATAAGGGTAGCTTCAGTTATGGATATTGTGCCGAAAGGTGTTAAAGGGAACTTTTATAAGTTAATTGCGATCGTTGTGAAAAATTTACGCTTGAGGGAATGAATTCCGGTTTCTAGGGTTTAATTGGGGGTTTTTCTAATGGTGGCTCTTAAGCTTCTAATTAGCTTTGATTGAGGGATATTGTGGCCTAATTGGATGCATTTTATTGCTTATTAACCGTATGTGTGATTGGTGATATATTGTAGGTTGGAAATGAAGCATTTATGGGGAAATGCTGTCCGAACTTTGAGAATGTATGATTGCTTTGAGTTTGTGATTTAGGGCTTGGATTCGGGCAAGGTAATGGTATATGATGGATGGTTTCTGAGCCGTGGGGGTGAGTGACCCTCAACTATTTCCCAAGTACTTCTGAAATGTTTCTTGCATTATTTACTCGACTGCATATCATGCGTGCTTGCATGTGAGTTCATGACATGATTTGGCTTCAATGGGTTCTTGGGGAGTCTTGTGCTGAACACCAACGTCTCCACCCTGTTTATTGTTCATGACATGATCTGGAGCACCAACGTTGCTCCCCCTTATTGTTTAACGTTAAGTGATCTATTTGAGCGTTGGGTGTTTAAGTGCAATGATTTGTCTGGCTCACCAGAGCAATAAACGTATATTTGATTACTGATTCATGACATCATTGAAATGAACTATTGAGAAATTGATTTGATGACTGCTTTTATTGGTTACTCACTGAGCTTCTAACTCACCCCAAAACTATTTTATTCCCCTCCACAGGGCTCGTGGCGAAGGAAGGCTTGTAGTACTTATTCACGTGAATTGATGGCATATATCTTGTACAGTTTGGATTTGGAATCATTTTATGTATAGTTTGAGGAATTGTTTCCGCTTCGCTTATGACATGTAATTATTGGAGAATTTGATGTAATATTTGAGATTTATATTGTAATTTATTTGAGGACTGTAATGACTGACTGAGTCCCGACGAGAGTTGGGCAGGCGGTCCGCCGAACACTTTGGTTCGCCTGAGGGTGAGGTGGGGCCGTCACAGGTGTTATCAGAGTTTAGGTTTCAGATCTCTGTAGTGTATCCTAAGCATGAAATTTAGGATTCCGGACTGTGGGTTTGATTTGAAATATCAGTGCTTCTTGTATGACTGAAAGGCGGACAAGTAGGTGTTATTTGACTCTTAGTGTTTGCTTGGAATGCTTGAGTGATTCTTGCGAGATGTCTTAACTTGATTGGTACAAGATGGAATGTCGGGGACGACATTCTTTTAAGGAGGGGAGTTTGTGACATCCCGAAAGAATGAGTGTGAGAACCCAAAAATTTTTATATATTTTCTAGACATTATTTTGTTTCCTTGTTTATAATTTTGTACCTTTCTTCAGGATATTAATTTTCTATACATTTTTATAAAGTAATATAATTTTCAAATCATTTCCTTGATACAAGTTAGTCCACGTTAAGTTTGAAGTGTATTATGGACGTGAGACCCGCTAGTGCAGCAAATGCAATATATTTTTGACAACTTGTTGGAGGTTTGTATTAAGTAATATTATTTTTCAAGGTGCTAAGAGATTAGTATTAGAGAGACAAAAAGATAAGTTTTAAACTAAAAGTTGACAAGTGTCACCATTCAATTTACCCTTAGACTTTTGACCAAAATATTTTTACCATCTTAAAGCTAATTTTGGCCAATTTATTTCTTCATTTTAAGCTCTCTTGGCCGAACTCCTTAGGGAGAAAAAAGAAAGAAACCTCCAACTTCTTTTTTCAATTTCTTGCCTTGATCTCACAATCCAACCGCTAAAACTTTGATTTGCTCCATAAAAACCGTTCTCTTGGTAGAATTAAGGTGAGTGGTGAAGTGGTTTGAGAAACAAAGATGCTAAGTTGCTTGTTGTCTTGAGGTTACAAGGTGAGTTGTTAAGAATCTTTCCCTTTAGCTTTGCTAATGTTCAATTGGTGGCTTTAGTGGTTTAATATGATGACATATGGTGTGATTATGGTTTGTTTATGGTTGGAAGTGAAGGCTTGATGAATTTTGATTTATTCTTGTTATTTTTCTGTTTTGTATGAGGATCATGGTTTGATCATGGTATGATGGCTGGTAATGGTGTAAAATGAAGCTTGTATATGTTAGTTGAAGTTGGTTGCGGCAAATTTCTGGTTTGCTACGAAATTCCAGGTTTAGGGTTTGAATTTGCCCTGTTCTGATCGGATTTATTTGGGCATGTTAGAGGCTGAATGAGGCTTAAGTTAAAACATGAAAGTTGTAGAAAATAGTGTTAACTAGCTGCCTGTAAAATTTCAGCTCGATCTGAGCACTGTAGCCTGTGAAATGACGGAAATACCCTTGACTGTCCATGAACCCTGTTTCGCGCCCAGATTTCTGTTTTCGTGGAGTTTTCCATTTTTGACCATGAAAATGTATGATTTGGCTTTTGAGGTCTTCATAAGAAATGTAGATTTATGTCTTGGCTTCGAAACGCTATAAGATTTGTTTCAATCCAATAAGGGTAGCTTCAGTTATGGATATTGTGCCGAAAGGTGTTAAAGGGAACTTTTATAAGTTAATTGCGATCGTTGTGAAAAATTTACGCTTGAGGGAATGAATTCCGGTTTCTAGGGTTTAATTGGGGGTTTTTCTAATGGTGGCTCTTAAGCTTCTAATTAGCTTTGATTGAGGGATATTGTGGCCTAATTGGATGCATTTTATTGCTTATTAACCGTATGTGTGATTGGTGATATATTGTAGGTTGGAAATGAAGCATTTATGGGGAAATGCTGTCCGAACTTTGAGAATGTATGATTGCTTTGAGTTTGTGATTTAGGGCTTGGATTCGGGCAAGGTAATGGTATATGATGGATGGTTTCTGAGCCGTGGGGGTGAGTGACCCTCAACTATTTTCCAAGTACTTCTGAAATGTTTCTTGCATTATTTACTCGACTGCATATCATGCGTGCTTGCATGTGAGTTCATGACATGATTTGGCTTTAATGGGTTCTTGGGGAATCTTGTGCTGAACACCAACGTCTCCACCCTGTTTATTGTTCATGACATGATCTGGAGCACCAACGTTGCTCCCCCTTATTGTTTAACGTTAAGTGATCTATTTGAGCGTTGGGTGTTTAAGTGCAATGATTTCACTGGCTCACCAGAGCAATAAACGTATATTTGATTACTGATTCATGACATCATTGAAATGAACTATTGAGAAATTGATTTGATGACTGCTTTTATTGGTTACTCACTGAGCTTCTAACTCACCCCAAAACTATTTTATTCCCCTCCACAGGGCTCGTGGCGAAGGAAGGCTTGTAGTACTTATTCACGTGACTGGATGGCATATATATTGTACAGTTTGGATTTGGAATCATTTTATGTATAGTTTGGGAAATTGTTTCCGCTTCGCTTATGACATGTAATTATTGGAGAATTTGATGTAATATTTGAGATTTATATTGTAATTTATTTGAGGACTGTAATGACTGACTGAGTCCCGACGAGAGTTGGGCAGGCGGTCCGCCGAACCCTTTGGTTCGCCTGAGGGTGAGGTGGGGCCGTCACAGGTGTTATCAGAGTTTAGGTTTCAGATCTCTGTAGTGTATCCTAGGCATGAAGTTTAGGATTCCGGACTGTGGGTTTGATTTGAAATATCAGTGCTTCTTGTATGACTGAAAGGCGGACAAGTAAGTGTTATTTGACTCTTAGTGTTTGCTTGGAATGCTTGAGTGATTCTTGCGAGATGTCTTAACTTGATTGGTACAAGATGGAATGTCGAGGACGACATTCTTTTAAGGAGGGGAGTTTGTGACATCCCGAAAGAATGAGTGTGAGAACCCAAAAATTTTTATATATTTTCTAGACATTATTTTGTTTCCTTGTTTATAATTTTGTACCTTTCTTCAGGATATTAATTTTCTATACATTTTTATAAAGTAATATAATTTTCAAATCATTTCCTTGACACAAGTTAGTCCACGTTAAGTTTGAAGTGTATTATGGACGTGACACCCGCTAGTGCAGCAAATGCAATATATTTTTGACAACTTGTTGGAGGTTTGTATTAAGTAATATTATTTTTCAAGGTGCTAAGAGATTAGTATTAGAGAGACAAAAAGATAAGTTTTAAACTAAAAGTTGACAAGTGTCACCATTCAATTTACCCTTAGACTTTTGACCAAAATATTTTTACCATCTTAAAGCTAATTTTGGCCAATTTATTTCTTCATTTTAAGCTCTCTTGGCCGAACTCCTTAGGGAGAAAAAAGAAAGAAACCTCCAACTTCTTTCTTCAATTTCTTGCCTTGATCTCACAATCCAACCGCTAAAACTTTGATTTGCTCCATAAAAACCGTTCTCTTGGTAGAATTAAGGTGAGTGGTGAAGTGGTTTGAGAAACAAAGATGCTAAGTTGCTTGTTGTCTTGAGGTTACAAGGTGAGTTGTTAAGAATCTTTCCCTTTAGCTTTGCTAATGTTCAATTGGTGGCTTTAGTGGTTTAATATGATGACATATGGTGTGATTATGGTTTGTTTATGGTTGGAAGTGAAGGTTTGATGAATTTTGATTTATTCTTGTTATTTTTCTGTTTTGTATGAGGATCATGGTTTGATCATGGTATGATGGCTGGTAATGGTGTAAAATGAAGCTTGTATATGTTAGTTGAAGTTGGTTGCGGAAAATTTCTGGTTTGCTACGAAATTCCAGGTTTAGGGTTTGAATTTGCCCTGTTCTGATCGGATTTATTTGGGCATGTTAGAGGCTGAATGAGGCTTAAGTTAAAACATGAAAGTTGTAGAAAATAGTGTTAAATAGCTGCCTGTAAAATTTCAGCTCGATATGAGCACTGTAGCATATGAAATGACCGAAATACCCTTGACTGTCCATGAACCCTGTTTCGCGCCCAGATTTCTGTTTTCGTGGAGTTTTCCATTTTTGACCATGAAAATGTATGATTTGGCTTTTGAGGTCTTCATAAGAAATGTAGGTTTATGTCTTGGCTTCGAAACGCTATAAGATTTGTTTCAATCCAATAAGGGTAGCTTCAGTTATGGATATTGTGCCGAAAGGTGTTAAAGGGAACTTTTATAAGTTAATTGCGATCGTTGTGAAAAATTTACGCTTGAGGGAATGAATTCCGGTTTCTAGGGTTTAATTGGGGGTTTTTCTAATGGTGGCTCTTAAGCTTCTAATTAGCTTTGATTGAGGGATATTGTGGCCTAATTGGATGCATTTTATTGCTTATTAACCGTATGTGTGATTGGTGATATATTGTAGGTTGGAAATGAAGCATTTATGGGGAAATGCTGTCCGAACTTTGAGAATGTATGATTGCTTTGAGTTTGTGATTTAGGGCTTGGATTCGGGCAAGGTAATGGTATATGATGGATGGTTTCTGAGCCGTGGGGGTGAGTGACCCTCAACTATTTCCCAAGTACTTCTGAAATGTTTCTTGCATTATTTACTCGACTGCATATCATGCGTGCTTGCATGTGAGTTCATGACATGATTTGGCTTCAATGGGTTCTTGGGGAGTCTTGTGCTGAACACCAACGTCTCCACCCTGTTTATTGTTCATGACATGATCTGGAGCACCAACGTTGCTCCCCCTTATTGTTTAACGTTAAGTGATCTATTTGAGCGTTGGGTGTTTAAGTGCAATGATTTGTCTGGCTCACCAGAGCAATAAACGTATATTTGATTACTGATTCATGACATCATTGAAATGAACTATTGAGAAATTGATTTGATGACTGCTTTTATTGGTTACTCACTGAGCTTCTAACTCACCCCAAAACTATTTTATTCCCCTCCACAGGGCTCGTGGCGAAGGAAGGCTTGTAGTACTTATTCACGTGAATTGATGGCATATATCTTGTACAGTTTGGATTTGGAATCATTTTATGTATAGTTTGGGGAATTGTTTCCGCTTCGCTTATGACATGTAATTATTGGAGAATTTGATGTAATATTTGAGATTTATATTGTAATTTATTTGAGGACTGTAATGACTGACTGAGTCCCGACGAGAGTTGGGCAGGCGGTCCGCCGAACACTTTGGTTCGCCTGAGGGTGAGGTGGGGCCGTCACAGGTGTTATCAGAGTTTAGGTTTCAGATCTCTGTAGTGTATCCTAGGCATGAAGTTTAGGATTCCGGACTGTGGGTTTGATTTGAAATATCAGTGCTTCTTGTATGACTGAAAGGCGGACAAGTAGGTGTTATTTGACTCTTAGTGTTTGCTTGGAATGCTTGAGTGATTCTTGCGAGATGTCTTAACTTGATTGGTACAAGATGGAATGTCGGGGACGACATTCTTTTAAGGAGGGGAGTTTGTGACATCCCGAAAGAATGAGTGTGAGAACCCAAAAATTTTTATATATTTTCTAGACATTATTTTGTTTCCTTGTTTATAATTTTGTACCTTTCTTCAGGATATTAATTTTCTATACATTTTTATAAAGTAATATAATTTTCAAATCATTTCCTTGATACAAGTTAGTCCACGTTAAGTTTGAAGTGTATTATGGACGTGACACCCGCTAGTGCAGCAAATACAATATATTTTTGACAACTTGTTGGAGGTTTGTATTAAGTAATATTATTTTTCAAGGTGCTAAGAGATTAGTATTAGAGAGACAAAAAGATAAGTTTTAAACTAAAAGTTGACAAGTGTCACCATTCAATTTACCCTTAGACTTTTGACCAAAATATTTTTACCATCTTAAAGCTAATTTTGGCCAATTTATTTCTTCATTTTAAGCTCTCTTGGCCGAACTCCTTAGGGAGAAAAAAGAAAGAAACCTCCAACTTCTTTTTTCAATTTCTTGCCTTGATCTCACAATCCAACCGCTAAAACTTTGATTTGCTCCATAAAAACCGTTCTCTTGGTAGAATTAAGGTGAGTGGTGAAGTGGTTTGAGAAACAAAGATGCTAAGTTGCTTGTTGTCTTGAGGTTACAAGGTGAGTTGTTAAGAATCTTTCCCTTTAACTTTGCTAATGTTCAATTGGTGGCTTTAGTGGTTTAATATGATGACATATGGTGTGATTATGGTTTGTTTATGGTTGGAAGTGAAGGCTTGAGGAATTTTGATTTATTCTTGTTATTTTTCTGTTTTGAATGAGGATCATGGTTTGATCATGGTATGATGGCTGGTAATGGTGTAAAATGAAGCTTATATATGTTAGTTGAAGTTGGTTGCGGAAAATTTCTGGTTTGCTACGAAATTCCAGGTTTAGGGTTTGAATTTGCCCTGTTCTGATCGGATTTATTTGGGCATGTTAGAGGCTGAATGAGGCTTAAGTTAAAACATGAAAGTTGTAGAAAATAGTGTTAACTAGCTGCCTGTAAAATTTCAGATCGATATGAGCACTGTAGCCTATGAAATGACCGAAATACCCTTGACTGTCCATGAACCCTGTTTCGCGCCCAGATTTCTGTTTTCGTGGAGTTTTCCATTTTTGACCATGAAAATCTATGATTTGGCTTTTGAGGTCTTCATAAGAAATGTAGGTTTATGTCTTGGCTTCGAAACGCTATAAGATTTGTTTCAATCCAATAAGGGTAGCTTCAGTTATGGATATTGTGCCGAAAGGTGTTAAAGGGAACTTTTATAAGTTAATTGCGATCGTTGTGAAAAATTTACGCTTGAGGGAATGAATTCCGGTTTCTAGGGTTTAATTGGGGGTTTTTCTAATGGTGGCTCTTAAGCTTCTAATTAGCTTTGATTGAGGGATATTGTGGCCTAATTGGATGCATTTTATTGCTTATTAACCGTATGTGTGATTGGTGATATATTGTAGGTTGGAAATGAAGCATTTATGGGGAAATGCTGTCCGAACTTTGAGAATGTATGATTGCTTTGAGTTTGTGATTTAGGGCTTGGATTCGGGCAAGGTAATGGTATATGATGGATGGTTTCTGAGCCGTGGGGGTGAGTGACCCTCAACTATTTCCCAAGTACTTCTGAAATGTTTCTTGCATTATTTACTCGACTGCATATCATGCGTGCTTGCATGTGAGTTCATGACATGATTTGGCTTCAATGGGTTCTTGGGGAGTCTTGTGCTGAACACCAACGTCTCCACCCTGTTTATTGTTCATGACATGATCTGGAGCACCAACGTTGCTCCCCCTTATTGTTTAACGTTAAGTGATCTATTTGAGCGTTGGGTGTTTAAGTGCAATGATTTGTCTGGCTCACCAGAGCAATAAACGTATATTTGATTATTGATTCATGACATCATTGAAATGAACTATTGAGAAATTGATTTGATGACTGCTTTTATTGGTTACTCACTGAGCTTCTAACTCACCCCAAAACTATTTTATTCCCCTCCACAGGGCTCGTGGCGAAGGAAGGCTTGTAGTACTTATTCACGTGAATTGATGGCATATATCTTGTACAGTTTGGATTTGGAATCATTTTATGTATAGTTTGAGGAATTGTTTCCGCTTCGCTTATGACATGTAATTATTGGAGAATTTGATGTAATATTTGAGATTTATATTGTAATTTATTTGAGGACTGTAATGACTGACTGAGTCCCGACGAGAGTTGGGCAGGCGGTCCGCCGAACACTTTGGTTCGCCTGAGGGTGAGGTGGGGCCGTCACAGGTGTTATCAGAGTTTAGGTTTCAGATCTCTGTAGTGTATCCTAAGCATGAAATTTAGGATTCCGGACTGTGGGTTTGATTTGAAATATCAGTGCTTCTTGTATGACTGAAAGGCGGACAAGTAGGTGTTATTTGACTCTTAGTGTTTGCTTGGAATGCTTGAGTGATTCTTGCGAGATGTCTTAACTTGATTGGTACAAGATGGAATGTCGGGGACGACATTCTTTTAAGGAGGGGAGTTTGTGACATCCCGAAAGAATGAGTGTGAGAACCCAAAAATTTTTATATATTTTCTAGACATTATTTTGTTTCCTTGTTTATAATTTTGTACCTTTCTTCAGGATATTAATTTTCTATACATTTTTATAAAGTAATATAATTTTCAAATCATTTCCTTGATACAAGTTAGTCCACGTTAAGTTTGAAGTGTATTATGGACGTGAGACCCGCTAGTGCAGCAAATGCAATATATTTTTGACAACTTGTTGGAGGTTTGTATTAAGTAATATTATTTTTCAAGGTGCTAAGAGATTAGTATTAGAGAGACAAAAAGATAAGTTTTAAACTAAAAGTTGACAAGTGTCACCATTCAATTTACCCTTAGACTTTTGACCAAAATATTTTTACCATCTTAAAGCTAATTTTGGCCAATTTATTTCTTCATTTTAAGCTCTCTTGGCCGAACTCCTTAGGGAGAAAAAAGAAAGAAACCTCCAACTTCTTTCTTCAATTTCTTGCCTTGATCTCACAATCCAACCGCTAAAACTTTGATTTGCTCCATAAAAACCGTTCTCTTGGTAGAATTAAGGTGAGTGGTGAAGTGGTTTGAGAAACAAAGATGCTAAGTTGCTTGTTGTCTTGAGGTTACAAGGTGAGTTGTTAAGAATCTTTCCCTTTAACTTTGCTAATGTTCAATTGGTGGCTTTAGTGGTTTAATATGATGACATATGGTGTGATTATGGTTTGTTTATGGTTGGAAGTGAAGGCTTGAGGAATTTTGATTTATTCTTGTTATTTTTCTGTTTTGAATGAGGATCATGGTTTGATCATGGTATGATGGCTGGTAATGGTGTAAAATGAAGCTTATATATGTTAGTTGAAGTTGGTTGCGGAAAATTTCTGGTTTGCTACGAAATTCCAGGTTTAGGGTTTGAATTTGCCCTGTTCTGATCGGATTTATTTGGGCATGTTAGAGGCTGAATGAGGCTTAAGTTAAAACATGAAAGTTGTAGAAAATAGTGTTAACTAGCTGCCTGTAAAATTTCAGATCGATATGAGCACTGTAGCCTATGAAATGACCGAAATACCCTTGACTGTCCATGAACCCTGTTTCGCGCCCAGATTTCTGTTTTCGTGGAGTTTTCCATTTTTGACCATGAAAATCTATGATTTGGCTTTTGAGGTCTTCATAAGAAATGTAGGTTTATGTCTTGGCTTCGAAACGCTATAAGATTTGTTTCAATCCAATAAGGGTAGCTTCAGTTATGGATATTGTGCCGAAAGGTGTTAAAGGGAACTTTTATAAGTTAATTGCGATCGTTGTGAAAAATTTACGCTTGAGGGAATGAATTCCGGTTTCTAGGGTTTAATTGGGGGTTTTTCTAATGGTGGCTCTTAAGCTTCTAATTAGCTTTGATTGAGGGATATTGTGGCCTAATTGGATGCATTTTATTGCTTATTAACCGTATGTGTGATTGGTGATATATTGTAGGTTGGAAATGAAGCATTTATGGGGAAATGCTGTCCGAACTTTGAGAATGTATGATTGCTTTGAGTTTGTGATTTAGGGCTTGGATTCGGGCAAGGTAATGGTATATGATGGATGGTTTCTGAGCCGTGGGGGTGAGTGACCCTCAACTATTTCCCAAGTACTTCTGAAATGTTTCTTGCATTATTTACTCGACTGCATATCATGCGTGCTTGCATGTGAGTTCATGACATGATTTGGCTTCAATGGGTTCTTGGGGAGTCTTGTGCTGAACACCAACGTCTCCACCCTGTTTATTGTTCATGACATGATCTGGAGCACCAACGTTGCTCCCCCTTATTGTTTAACGTTAAGTGATCTATTTGAGCGTTGGGTGTTTAAGTGCAATGATTTGTCTGGCTCACCAGAGCAATAAACGTATATTTGATTACTGATTCATGACATCATTGAAATGAACTATTGAGAAATTGATTTGATGACTGCTTTTATTGGTTACTCACTGAGATTCTAACTCACCCCAAAACTATTTTATTCCCCTCCACAGGGCTCGTGGCGAAGGAAGGCTTGTAGTACTTATTCACGTGAATTGATGGCATATATCTTGTACAGTTTGGATTTGGAATCATTTTATGTATAGTTTGGGGAATTGTTTCCGCTTCGCTTATGACATGTAATTATTGGAGAATTTGATGTAATATTTGGGATTTATATTGTAATTTATTTGAGGACTGTAATGACTGACTGAGTCCCGACGAGAGTTGGGCAGGCGGTCCGCCGAACACTTTGGTTCGCCTGAGGGTGAGGTGGGGCCGTCACAGGTGTTATCAGAGTTTAGGTTTCAGATCTCTGTAGTGTATCCTAAGCATGAAATTTAGGATTCCGGACTGTGGGTTTGATTTGAAATATCAGTGCTTCTTGTATGACTGAAAGGCGGACAAGTAGGTGTTATTTGACTCTTAGTGTTTGCTTGGAATGCTTGAGTGATTCTTGCGAGATGTCTTAACTTGATTGGTACAAGATGGAATGTCGGGGACGACATTCTTTTAAGGAGGGGAGTTTGTGACATCCCGAAAGAATGAGTGTGAGAACCCAAAAATTTTTATATATTTTCTAGACATTATTTTGTTTCCTTGTTTATAATTTTGTACCTTTCTTCAGGATATTAATTTTCTATACATTTTTATAAAGTAATATAATTTTCAAATCATTTCCTTGATACAAGTTAGTCCACGTTAAGTTTGAAGTGTATTATGGACGTGAGACCCGCTAGTGCAGCAAATGCAATATATTTTTGACAACTTGTTGGAGGTTTGTATTAAGTAATATTATTTTTCAAGGTGCTAAGAGATTAGTATTAGAGAGACAAAAAGATAAGTTTTAAACTAAAAGTTGACAAGTGTCACCATTCAATTTACCCTTAGACTTTTGACCAAAATATTTTTACCATCTTAAAGCTAATTTTGGCCAATTTATTTCTTCATTTTAAGCTCTCTTGGCCGAACTCCTTAGGGAGAAAAAAGAAAGAAACCTCCAACTTCTTTCTTCAATTTCTTGCCTTGATCTCACAATCCAACCGCTAAAACTTTGATTTGCTCCATAAAAACCGTTCTCTTGGTAGAATTAAGGTGAGTGGTGAAGTGGTTTGAGAAACAAAGATGCTAAGTTGCTTGTTGTCTTGAGGTTACAAGGTGAGTTGTTAAGAATCTTTCCCTTTAGCTTTGCTAATGTTCAATTGGTGGCTTTAGTGGTTTAATATGATGACATATGGTGTGATTATGGTTTGTTTATGGTTGGAAGTGAAGGTTTGATGAATTTTGATTTATTCTTGTTATTTTTCTATTTTGTATGAGGATCATGGTTTGATCATGGTATGATGGCTGGTAATGGTGTAAAATGAAGCTTGTATATGTTAGTTGAAGTTGGTTGCGGAAAATTTCTGGTTTGCTACGAAATTCCAGGTTTAGGGTTTGAATTTGCCCTGTTCTGATCGGATTTATTTGGGCATGTTAGAGGCTGAATGAGGCTTAAGTTAAAACATGAAAGTTGTAGAAAATAGTGTTAACTAGCTGCCTGTAAAATTTCAGCTCGATATGAGCACTGTAGCATATGAAATGACCGAAATACCCTTGACTGTCCATGAACCCTGTTTCGCGCCCAGATTTCTGTTTTCGTGGAGTTTTCCATTTTTGACCATGAAAATGTATGATTTGGCTTTTGAGGTCTTCATAAGAAATGTAGGTTTATGTCTTGGCTTCGAAACGCTATAAGATTTGTTTCAATCCAATAAGGGTAGCTTCAGTTATGGATATTGTGCCGAAAGGTGTTAAAGGGAACTTTTATAAGTTAATTGCGATCGTTGTGAAAAATTTACGCTTGAGGGAATGAATTCCGGTTTCTAGGGTTTAATTGGGGGTTTTTCTAATGGTGGCTCTTAAGCTTCTAATTAGCTTTGATTGAGGGATATTGTGGCCTAATTGGATGCATTTTATTGCTTATTAACCGTATGTGTGATTGGTGATATATTGTAGGTTGGAAATGAAGCATTTATGGGGAAATGCTGTCCGAACTTTGAGAATGTATGATTGCTTTGAGTTTGTGATTTAGGGCTTGGATTCGGGCAAGGTAATGGTATATGATGGATGGTTTCTGAGCCGTGGGGGTGAGTGACCCTCAACTATTTCCCAAGTACTTCTGAAATGTTTCTTGCATTATTTACTCGACTGCATATCATGCGTGCTTGCATGTGAGTTCATGACATGATTTGGCTTCAATGGGTTCTTGGGGAGTCTTGTGCTGAACACCAACGTCTCCACCCTGTTTATTGTTCATGACATGATCTGGAGCACCAACGTTGCTCCCCCTTATTGTTTAACGTTAAGTGATCTATTTGAGCGTTGGGTGTTTAAGTGCAATGATTTGTCTGGCTCACCAGAGCAATAAACGTATATTTGATTACTGATTCATGACATCATTGAAATGAACTATTGAGAAATTGATTTGATGACTGCTTTTATTGGTTACTCACTGAGCTTCTAACTCACCCCAAAACTATTTTATTCCCCTCCACAGGGCTCGTGGCGAAGGAAGGCTTGTAGTACTTATTCACGTGAATTGATGGCATATATCTTGTACAGTTTGGATTTGGAATCATTTTATGTATAGTTTGGGGAATTGTTTCCGCTTCGCTTATGACATGTAATTATTGGAGAATTTGATGTAATATTTGAGATTTATATTGTAATTTATTTGAGGACTGTAATGACTGACTGAGTCCCGACGAGAGTTGGGCAGGCGGTCCGCCGAACACTTTGGTTCGCCTGAGGGTGAGGTGGGGCCGTCACAGGTGTTATCAGAGTTTAGGTTTCAGATCTCTGTAGTGTATCCTAGGCATGAAGTTTAGGATTCCGGACTGTGGGTTTGATTTGAAATATCAGTGCTTCTTGTATGACTGAAAGGCGGACAAGTAGGTGTTATTTGACTCTTAGTGTTTGCTTGGAATGCTTGAGTGATTCTTGCGAGATGTCTTAACTTGATTGGTACAAGATGGAATGTCGGGGACGACATTCTTTTAAGGAGGGGAGTTTGTGACATCCCGAAAGAATGAGTGTGAGAACCCAAAAATTTTTATATATTTTCTAGACATTATTTTGTTTCCTTGTTTATAATTTTGTACCTTTCTTCAGGATATTAATTTTCTATACATTTTTATAAAGTAATATAATTTTCAAATCATTTCCTTGACACAAGTTAGTCCACGTTAAGTTTGAAGTGTATTATGGACGTGACACCCGCTAGTGCAGCAAATGCAATATATTTTTGACAACTTGTTGGAGGTTTGTATTAAGTAATATTATTTTTCAAGGTGCTAAGAGATTAGTATTAGAGAGACAAAAAGATAAGTTTTAAACTAAAAGTTGACAAGTGTCACCATTCAATTTACCCTTAGACTTTTGACCAAAATATTTTTACCATCTTAAAGCTAATTTTGGCCAATTTATTTCTTCATTTTAAGCTCTCTTGGCCGAACTCCTTAGGGAGAAAAAAGAAAGAAACCTCCAACTTCTTTCTTCAATTTCTTGCCTTGATCTCACAATCCAACCGCTAAAACTTTGATTTGCTCCATAAAAACCGTTCTCTTGGTAGAATTAAGGTGAGTGGTGAAGTGGTTTGAGAAACAAAGATGCTAAGTTGCTTGTTGTCTTGAGGTTACAAGGTGAGTTGTTAAGAATCTTTCCCTTTAGCTTTGCTAATGTTCAATTGGTGGCTTTAGTGGTTTAATATGATGACATATGGTGTGATTATGGTTTGTTTATGGTTGGAAGTGAAGGTTTGATGAATTTTGATTTATTCTTGTTATTTTTCTGTTTTGTATGAGGATCATGGTTTGATCATGGTATGATGGCTGGTAATGGTGTAAAATGAAGCTTGTATATGTTAGTTGAAGTTGGTTGCGGAAAATTTCTGGTTTGCTACGAAATTCCAGGTTTAGGGTTTGAATTTGCCCTGTTCTGATCGGATTTATTTGGGCATGTTAGAGGCTGAATGAGGCTTAAGTTAAAACATGAAAGTTGTAGAAAATAGTGTTAACTAGCTGCCTGTAAAATTTCAGCTCGATATGAGCACTGTAGCATATGAAATGACCGAAATACCCTTGACTGTCCATGAACCCTGTTTCGCGCCCAGATTTCTGTTTTCGTGGAGTTTTCCATTTTTGACCATGAAAATGTATGATTTGGCTTTTGAGGTCTTCATAAGAAATGTAGGTTTATGTCTTGGCTTCGAAACGCTATAAGATTTGTTTCAATCCAATAAGGGTAGCTTCAGTTATGGATATTGTGCCGAAAGGTGTTAAAGGGAACTTTTATAAGTTAATTGCGATCGTTGTGAAAAATTTACGCTTGAGGGAATGAATTCCGGTTTCTAGGGTTTAATTGGGGGTTTTTCTAATGGTGGCTCTTAAGCTTCTAATTAGCTTTGATTGAGGGATATTGTGGCCTAATTGGATGCATTTTATTGCTTATTAACCGTATGTGTGATTGGTGATATATTGTAGGTTGGAAATGAAGCATTTATGGGGAAATGCTGTCCGAACTTTGAGAATGTATGATTGCTTTGAGTTTGTGATTTAGGGCTTGGATTCGGGCAAGGTAATGGTATATGATGGATGGTTTCTGAGCCGTGGGGGTGAGTGACCCTCAACTATTTCCCAAGTACTTCTGAAATGTTTCTTGCATTATTTACTCGACTGCATATCATGCGTGCTTGCATGTGAGTTCATGACATGATTTGGCTTCAATGGGTTCTTGGGGAGTCTTGTGCTGAACACCAACGTCTCCACCCTGTTTATTGTTCATGACATGATCTGGAGCACCAACGTTGCTCCCCCTTATTGTTTAACGTTAAGTGATCTATTTGAGCGTTGGGTGTTTAAGTGCAATGATTTGTCTGGCTCACCAGAGCAATAAACGTATATTTGATTACTGATTCATGACATCATTGAAATGAACTATTGAGAAATTGATTTGATGACTGCTTTTATTGGTTACTCACTGAGCTTCTAACTCACCCCAAAACTATTTTATTCCCCTCCACAGGGCTCGTGGCGAAGGAAGGCTTGTAGTACTTATTCACGTGAATTGATGGCATATATCTTGTACAGTTTGGATTTGGAATCATTTTATGTATAGTTTGGGGAATTGTTTCCGCTTCGCTTATGACATGTAATTATTGGAGAATTTGATGTAATATTTGAGATTTATATTGTAATTTATTTGAGGACTGTAATGACTGACTGAGTCCCGACGAGAGTTGGGCAGGCGGTCCGCCGAACACTTTGGTTCGCCTGAGGGTGAGGTGGGGCCGTCACAGGTGTTATCAGAGTTTAGGTTTCAGATCTCTGTAGTGTATCCTAGGCATGAAGTTTAGGATTCCGGACTGTGGGTTTGATTTGAAATATCAGTGCTTCTTGTATGACTGAAAGGCGGACAAGTAGGTGTTATTTGACTCTTAGTGTTTGCTTGGAATGCTTGAGTGATTCTTGCGAGATGTCTTAACTTGATTGGTACAAGATGGAATGTCGGGGACGACATTCTTTTAAGGAGGGGAGTTTGTGACATCCCGAAAGAATGAGTGTGAGAACCCAAAAATTTTTATATATTTTCTAGACATTATTTTGTTTCCTTGTTTATAATTTTGTACCTTTCTTCAGGATATTAATTTTCTATACATTTTTATAAAGTAATATAATTTTCAAATCATTTCCTTGACACAAGTTAGTCCACGTTAAGTTTGAAGTGTATTATGGACGTGACACCCGCTAGTGCAGCAAATGCAATATATTTTTGACAACTTGTTGGAGGTTTGTATTAAGTAATATTATTTTTCAAGGTGCTAAGAGATTAGTATTAGAGAGACAAAAAGATAAGTTTTAAACTAAAAGTTGACAAGTGTCACCATTCAATTTACCCTTAGACTTTTGACCAAAATATTTTTACCATCTTAAAGCTAATTTTGGCCAATTTATTTCTTCATTTTAAGCTCTCTTGGCCGAACTCCTTAGGGAGAAAAAAGAAAGAAACCTCCAACTTCTTTCTTCAATTTCTTGCCTTGATCTCACAATCCAACCGCTAAAACTTTGATTTGCTCCATAAAAACCGTTCTCTTGGTAGAATTAAGGTGAGTGGTGAAGTGGTTTGAGAAACAAAGATGCTAAGTTGCTTGTTGTCTTGAGGTTACAAGGTGAGTTGTTAAGAATCTTTCCCTTTAACTTTGCTAATGTTCAATTGGTGGCTTTAGTGGTTTAATATGATGACATATGGTGTGATTATGGTTTGTTTATGGTTGGAAGTGAAGGCTTGAGGAATTTTGATTTATTCTTGTTATTTTTCTGTTTTGAATGAGGATCATGGTTTGATCATGGTATGATGGCTGGTAATGGTGTAAAATGAAGCTTGTATATGTTAGTTGAAGTTGGTTGCGGAAAATTTCTGGTTTGCTACGAAATTCCAGGTTTAGGGTTTGAATTTGCCCTGTTCTGATCGGATTTATTTGGGCATGTTAGAGGCTGAATCAGGCTTAAGTTAAAACATGAAAGTTGTAGAAAATAGTGTTAACTAGCTGCCTGTAAAATTTCAGCTCGATATGAGCACTGTAGCCTATGAAATGACCGAAATACCCTTGACTGTCCATGAACCCTGTTTCGCGCCCAGATTTCTGTTTTCGTGGAGTTTTCCATTTTTGACCATGAAAATCTATGATTTGGCTTTTGAGGTCTTCATAAGAAATGTAGGTTTATGTCTTGGCTTCGAAACGCTATAAGATTTGTTTCAATCCAATAAGGGTAGCTTCAGTTATGGATATTGTGCCGAAAGGTGTTAAAGGGAACTTTTATAAGTTAATTGCGATCGTTGTGAAAAATTTACGCTTGAGGGAATGAATTCCGGTTTCTAGGGTTTAATTGGGGGTTTTTCTAATGGTGGCTCTTAAGCTTCTAATTAGCTTTGATTGAGGGATATTGTGGCCTAATTGGATGCATTTTATTGCTTATTAACCGTATGTGTGATTGGTGATATATTGTAGGTTGGAAATGAAGCATTTATGGGGAAATGCTGTCCGAACTTTGAGAATGTATGATTGCTTTGAGTTTGTGATTTAGGGCTTGGATTCGGGCAAGGTAATGGTATATGATGGATGGTTTCTGAGCCGTGGGGGTGAGTGACCCTCAACTATTTCCCAAGTACTTCTGAAATGTTTCTTGCATTATTTACTCGACTGCATATCATGCGTGCTTGCATGTGAGTTCATGACATGATTTGGCTTCAATGGGTTCTTGGGGAGTCTTGTGCTGAACACCAACGTCTCCACCCTGTTTATTGTTCATGACATGATCTGGAGCACCAACGTTGCTCCCCCTTATTGTTTAACGTTAAGTGATCTATTTGAGCGTTGGGTGTTTAAGTGCAATGATTTGTCTGGCTCACCAGAGCAATAAACGTATATTTGATTACTGATTCATGACATCATTGAAATGAACTATTGAGAAATTGATTTGATGACTGCTTTTATTGGTTACTCACTGAGCTTCTAACTCACCCCAAAACTATTTTATTCCCCTCCACAGGGCTCGTGGCGAAGGAAGGCTTGTAGTACTTATTCACGTGAATTGATGGCATATATCTTGTACAGTTTGGATTTGGAATCATTTTATGTATAGTTTGGGGAATTGTTTCCGCTTCGCTTATGACATGTAATTATTGGAGAATTTGATGTAATATTTGAGATTTATATTGTAATTTATTTGAGGACTGTAATGACTGACTGAGTCCCGACGAGAGTTGGGCAGGCGGTCCGCCGAACACTTTGGTTCGCCTGAGGGTGAGGTGGGGCCGTCACAGGTGTTATCAGAGTTTAGGTTTCAGATCTCTGTAGTGTATCCTAGGCATGAAGTTTAGGATTCCGGACTGTGGGTTTGATTTGAAATATCAGTGCTTCTTGTATGACTGAAAGGCGGACAAGTAGGTGTTATTTGACTCTTAGTGTTTGCTTGGAATGCTTGAGTGATTCTTGCGAGATGTCTTAACTTGATTGGTACAAGATGGAATGTCGGGGACGACATTCTTTTAAGGAGGGGAGTTTGTGACATCCCGAAAGAATGAGTGTGAGAACCCAAAAATTTTTATATATTTTCTAGACATTATTTTGTTTCCTTGTTTATAATTTTGTACCTTTCTTCAGGATATTAATTTTCTATACATTTTTATAAAGTAATATAATTTTCAAATCATTTCCTTGACACAAGTTAGTCCACGTTAAGTTTGAAGTGTATTATGGACGTGACACCCGCTAGTGCAGCAAATGCAATATATTTTTGACAACTTGTTGGAGGTTTGTATTAAGTAATATTATTTTTCAAGGTGCTAAGAGATTAGTATTAGAGAGACAAAAAGATAAGTTTTAAACTAAAAGTTGACAAGTGTCACCATTCAATTTACCCTTAGACTTTTGACCAAAATATTTTTACCATCTTAAAGCTAATTTTGGCCAATTTATTTCTTCATTTTAAGCTCTCTTGGCCGAACTCCTTAGGGAGAAAAAAGAAAGAAACCTCCAACTTCTTTTTTCAATTTCTTGCCTTGATCTCACAATCCAACCGCTAAAACTTTGATTTGCTCCATAAAAACCGTTCTCTTGGTAGAATTAAGGTGAGTGGTGAAGTGGTTTGAGAAACAAAGATGCTAAGTTGCTTGTTGTCTTGAGGTTACAAGGTGAGTTGTTAAGAATCTTTCCCTTTAACTTTGCTAATGTTCAATTGGTGGCTTTAGTGGTTTAATATGATGACATATGGTGTGATTATGGTTTGTTTATGGTTGGAAGTGAAGGCTTGAGGAATTTTGATTTATTCTTGTTATTTTTCTGTTTTGAATGAGGATCATGGTTTGATCATGGTATGATGGCTGGTAATGGTGTAAAATGAAGCTTGTATATGTTAGTTGAAGTTGGTTGCGGAAAATTTCTGGTTTGCTACGAAATTCCAGGTTTAGGGTTTGAATTTGCCCTGTTCTGATCGGATTTATTTGGGCATGTTAGAGGCTGAATCAGGCTTAAGTAAAAACATGAAAGTTGTAGAAAATAGTGTTAACTAGCTTCCTGTAAAATTTCAGCTCGATATGAGTACTGTAGCCTATGAAATGACCGAAATACCCTTGACTGTCCATGAACCCTGTTTCGCGCCCAGATTTCTGTTTTCGTGGAGTTTTCCATTTTTGACCATGAAAATCTATGATTTGGCTTTTGATGTCTTCATAAGAAATGTAGGTTTATGTCTTGGCTTCGAAACGCTATAAGATTTGTTTCAATCCAATAAGGGTAGCTTCAGTTATGGATATTGTGCCGAAAGGTGTTAAAGGGAACTTTTATAAGTTAATTGCGATCGTTGTGAAAAATTTACGCTTGAGGGAATGAAATCCGGTTTCTAGGGTTTAATTGGGGGTTTTTCTAATGGTGGCTCTTAAGCTTCTAATTAGCTTTTATTGAGGGATATTGTGGCCTAATTGGATGCATTTTATTGCTTATTAACCGTATGTGTGATTGGTGATATATTGTAGGTTGGAAATGAAGCATTTATGGGGAAATGCTGTCCGAACTTTGAGAATGTATGATTGCTTTGAGTTTGTGATTTAGGGCTTGGATTCGGGCAAGGTAATGGTATATGATGGATGGTTTCTGAGCCGTGGGGGTGAGTGACCCTCAACTATTTCCCAAGTACTTCTGAAATGTTTCTTGCAATATTTACTCGACTGCATATCATGCGTGCTTGCATGTGAGTTCATGACATGCTTTGGCTTCAATGGGTTCTTGGTGAGTCTTGTGCTGAACACCAACGTCTCCACCCTGTTTATTGTTCATGACATGATCTGGAGCACCAACGTTGCTCCCCCTTATTGTTTAACGTTAAGTGATCTATTTGAGCGTTGGGTGTTTAAGTGCAATGATTTGTCTGGCTCACCAGAGCAATAAACGTATATTTGATTACAGATTCATGACATCATTGAAATGAACTATTGAGAAATTGATTTGATGACTGCTTTTGTTGGTTACTCACTGAGCTTCTAACTCACCCCAAAACTATTTTATTCCCCTCCACAGGGCTCGTGGCGAAGGAAGGCTTGTAGTACTTATTCACGTGAATTGATGGCATATATCTTGTACAGTTTGGATTTGGAATCATTTTATGTATAGTTTGGGGAATTGTTTCCGCTTCGCTTATGACATGTAATTATTGGAGAATTTGATGTAATATTTGAGATTTATATTGTAATTTATTTGAGGACTGTAATGACTGACTGAGTCCCGACGAGAGTTGGGCAGGCGGTCCGCCGAACACTTTGGTTCGCCTGAGGGTGAGGTGGGGCCGTCACAGGTGTTATCAGAGTTTAGGTTTCAGATCTCTGTAGTGTATCCTAGGCATGAAGTTTAGGATTCCGGACTGTGGGTTTGATTTGAAATATCAGTGCTTCTTGTATGACTGAAAGGCGGACAAGTAGGTGTTATTTGACTCTTAGTGTTTGCTTGGAATGCTTGAGTGATTCTTGCGAGATGTCTTAACTTGATTGGTACAAGATGGAATGTCGGGGACGACATTCTTTTAAGGAGGGGAGTTTGTGACATCCCGAAAGAATGAGTGTGAGAACCCAAAAATTTTTATATATTTTCTAGACATTATTTTGTTTCCTTGTTTATAATTTTGTACCTTTCTTCAGGATATTAATTTTCTATACATTTTTATAAAGTAATATAATTTTCAAATCATTTCCTTGACACAAGTTAGTCCACGTTAAGTTTGAAGTGTATTATGGACGTGACACCCGCTAGTGCAGCAAATGCAATATATTTTTGACAACTTGTTGGAGGTTTGTATTAAGTAATATTATTTTTCAAGGTGCTAAGAGATTAGTATTAGAGAGACAAAAAGATAAGTTTTAAACTAAAAGTTGACAAGTGTCACCATTCAATTTACCCTTAGACTTTTGACCAAAATATTTTTACCATCTTAAAGCTAATTTTGGCCAATTTATTTCTTCATTTTAAGCTCTCTTGGCCGAACTCCTTAGGGAGAAAAAAGAAAGAAACCTCCAACTTCTTTCTTCAATTTCTTGCCTTGATCTCACAATCCAACCGCTAAAACTTTGATTTGCTCCATAAAAACCGTTCTCTTGGTAGAATTAAGGTGAGTGGTGAAGTGGTTTGAGAAACAAAGATGCTAAGTTGCTTGTTGTCTTGAGGTTACAAGGTGAGTTGTTAAGAATCTTTCCCTTTAGCTTTGCTAATGTTCAATTGGTGGCTTTAGTGGTTTAATATGATGACATATGGTGTGATTATGGTTTGTTTATGGTTGGAAGTGAAGGTTTGATGAATTTTGATTTATTCTTGTTATTTTTCTGTTTTGTATGAGGATCATGGTTTGATCATGGTATGATGGCTGGTAATGGTGTAAAATGAAGCTTGTATATGTTATTTGAAGTTGGTTGCGGAAAATTTCTGGTTTGCTACGAAATTCCAGGTTTAGGGTTTGAATTTGCCCTGTTCTGATCGGATTTATTTGGGCATGTTAGAGGCTGAATGAGGCTTAAGTTAAAACATGAAAGTTGTAGAAAATAGTGTTAACTAGCTGCCTGTAAAATTTCAGCTCGATATGAGCACTGTAGCCTATGAAATGACCGAAATACCCTTGACTGTCCATGAACCCTGTTTCGCGCCCAGATTTCTGTTTTCGTGGAGTTTTCCATTTTTGACCATGAAAATCTATGATTTGGCTTTTGAGGTCTTCATAAGAAATGTAGGTTTATGTCTTGGCTTCGAAACGCTATAAGATTTGTTTCAATCCAATAAGGGTAGCTTCAGTTATGGATATTGTGCCGAAAGGTGTTAAAGGGAACTTTTATAAGTTAATTGCGATCGTTGTGAAAAATTTACGCTTGAGGGAATGAATTCCGGTTTCTAGGGTTTAATTGGGGGTTTTTCTAATGGTGGCTCTTAAGCTTCTAATTAGCTTTGATTGAGGGATATTGTGGCCTAATTGGATGCATTTTATTGCTTATTAACCGTATGTGTGATTGGTGATATATTGTAGGTTGGAAATGAAGCATTTATGGGGAAATGCTGTCCGAACTTTGAGAATGTATGATTGCTTTGAGTTTGTGATTTAGGGCTTGGATTCGGGCAAGGTAATGGTATATGATGGATGGTTTCTGAGCCGTGGGGGTGAGTGACCCTCAACTATTTCCCAAGTACTTCTGAAATGTTTCTTGCATTATTTACTCGACTGCATATCATGCGTGCTTGCATGTGAGTTCATGACATGATTTGGCTTCAATGGGTTCTTGGGGAGTCTTGTGCTGAACACCAACGTCTCCACCCTGTTTATTGTTCATGACATGATCTGGAGCACCAACGTTGCTCCCCCTTATTGTTTAACGTTAAGTGATCTATTTGAGCGTTGGGTGTTTAAGTGCAATGATTTGTCTGGCTCACCAGAGCAATAAACGTATATTTGATTACTGATTCATGACATCATTGAAATGAACTATTGAGAAATTGATTTGATGACTGCTTTTATTGGTTACTCACTGAGCTTCTAACTCACCCCAAAACTATTTTATTCCCCTCCACAGGGCTCGTGGCGAAGGAAGGCTTGTAGTACTTATTCACGTGAATTGATGGCATATATCTTGTACAGTTTGGATTTGGAATCATTTTATGTATAGTTTGGGGAATTGTTTCCGCTTCGCTTATGACATGTAATTATTGGAGAATTTGATGTAATATTTGAGATTTATATTGTAATTTATTTGAGGACTGTAATGACTGACTGAGTCCCGACGAGAGTTGGGCAGGCGGTCCGCCGAACACTTTGGTTCGCCTGAGGGTGAGGTGGGGCCGTCACAGGTGTTATCAGAGTTTAGGTTTCAGATCTCTGTAGTGTATCCTAGGCATGAAGTTTAGGATTCCGGACTGTGGGTTTGATTTGAAATATCAGTGCTTCTTGTATGACTGAAAGGCGGACAAGTAGGTGTTATTTGACTCTTAGTGTTTGCTTGGAATGCTTGAGTGATTCTTGCGAGATGTCTTAACTTGATTGGTACAAGATGGAATGTCGGGGACGACATTCTTTTAAGGAGGGGAGTTTGTGACATCCCGAAAGAATGAGTGTGAGAACCCAAAAATTTTTATATATTTTCTAGACATTATTTTGTTTCCTTGTTTATAATTTTGTACCTTTCTTCAGGATATTAATTTTCTATACATTTTTATAAAGTAATATAATTTTCAAATCATTTCCTTGACACAAGTTAGTCCACGTTAAGTTTGAAGTGTATTATGGACGTGACACCCGCTAGTGCAGCAAATGCAATATATTTTTGACAACTTGTTGGAGGTTTGTATTAAGTAATATTATTTTTCAAGGTGCTAAGAGATTAGTATTAGAGAGACAAAAAGATAAGTTTTAAACTAAAAGTTGACAAGTGTCACCATTCAATTTACCCTTAGACTTTTGACCAAAATATTTTTACCATCTTAAAGCTAATTTTGGCCAATTTATTTCTTCATTTTAAGCTCTCTTGGCCGAACTCCTTAGGGAGAAAAAAGAAAGAAACCTCCAACTTCTTTTTTCAATTTCTTGCCTTGATCTCACAATCCAACCGCTAAAACTTTGATTTGCTCCATAAAAACCGTTCTCTTGGTAGAATTAAGGTGAGTGGTGAAGTGGTTTGAGAAACAAAGATGCTAAGTTGCTTGTTGTCTTGAGGTTACAAGGTGAGTTGTTAAGAATCTTTCCCTTTAACTTTGCTAATGTTCAATTGGTGGCTTTAGTGGTTTAATATGATGACATATGGTGTGATTATGGTTTGTTTATGGTTGGAAGTGAAGGCTTGAGGAATTTTGATTTATTCTTGTTATTTTTCTGTTTTGAATGAGGATCATGGTTTGATCATGGTATGATGGCTGGTAATGGTGTAAAATGAAGCTTGTATATGTTAGTTGAAGTTGGTTGCGGAAAATTTCTGGTTTGCTACGAAATTCCAGGTTTAGGGTTTGAATTTGCCCTGTTCTGATCGGATTTATTTGGGCATGTTAGAGGCTGAATCAGGCTTAAGTAAAAACATGAAAGTTGTAGAAAATAGTGTTAACTAGCTTCCTGTAAAATTTCAGCTCGATATGAGTACTGTAGCCTATGAAATGACCGAAATACCCTTGACTGTCCATGAACCCTGTTTCGCGCCCAGATTTCTGTTTTCGTGGAGTTTTCCATTTTTGACCATGAAAATCTATGATTTGGCTTTTGATGTCTTCATAAGAAATGTAGGTTTATGTCTTGGCTTCGAAACGCTATAAGATTTGTTTCAATCCAATAAGGGTAGCTTCAGTTATGGATATTGTGCCGAAAGGTGTTAAAGGGAACTTTTATAAGTTAATTGCGATCGTTGTGAAAAATTTACGCTTGAGGGAATGAAATCCGGTTTCTAGGGTTTAATTGGGGGTTTTTCTAATGGTGGCTCTTAAGCTTCTAATTAGCTTTTATTGAGGGATATTGTGGCCTAATTGGATGCATTTTATTGCTTATTAACCGTATGTGTGATTGGTGATATATTGTAGGTTGGAAATGAAGCATTTATGGGGAAATGCTGTCCGAACTTTGAGAATGTATGATTGCTTTGAGTTTGTGATTTAGGGCTTGGATTCGGGCAAGGTAATGGTATATGATGGATGGTTTCTGAGCCGTGGGGGTGAGTGACCCTCAACTATTTCCCAAGTACTTCTGAAATGTTTCTTGCAATATTTACTCGACTGCATATCATGCGTGCTTGCATGTGAGTTCATGACATGCTTTGGCTTCAATGGGTTCTTGGTGAGTCTTGTGCTGAACACCAACGTCTCCACCCTGTTTATTGTTCATGACATGATCTGGAGCACCAACGTTGCTCCCCCTTATTGTTTAACGTTAAGTGATCTATTTGAGCGTTGGGTGTTTAAGTGCAATGATTTGTCTGGCTCACCAGAGCAATAAACGTATATTTGATTACAGATTCATGACATCATTGAAATGAACTATTGAGAAATTGATTTGATGACTGCTTTTGTTGGTTACTCACTGAGCTTCTAACTCACCCCAAAACTATTTTATTCCCCTCCACAGGGCTCGTGGCGAAGGAAGGCTTGTAGTACTTATTCACGTGAATTGATGGCATATATCTTGTACAGTTTGGATTTGGAATCATTTTATGTATAGTTTGGGGAATTGTTTCCGCTTCGCTTATGACATGTAATTATTGGAGAATTTGATGTAATATTTGAGATTTATATTGTAATTTATTTGAGGACTGTAATGACTGACTGAGTCCCGACGAGAGTTGGGCAGGCGGTCCGCCGAACACTTTGGTTCGCCTGAGGGTGAGGTGGGGCCGTCACAGGTGTTATCAGAGTTTAGGTTTCAGATCTCTGTAGTGTATCCTAGGCATGAAGTTTAGGATTCCGGACTGTGGGTTTGATTTGAAATATCAGTGCTTCTTGTATGACTGAAAGGCGGACAAGTAGGTGTTATTTGACTCTTAGTGTTTGCTTGGAATGCTTGAGTGATTCTTGCGAGATGTCTTAACTTGATTGGTACAAGATGGAATGTCGGGGACGACATTCTTTTAAGGAGGGGAGTTTGTGACATCCCGAAAGAATGAGTGTGAGAACCCAAAAATTTTTATATATTTTCTAGACATTATTTTGTTTCCTTGTTTATAATTTTGTACCTTTCTTCAGGATATTAATTTTCTATACATTTTTATAAAGTAATATAATTTTCAAATCATTTCCTTGACACAAGTTAGTCCACGTTAAGTTTGAAGTGTATTATGGACGTGACACCCGCTAGTGCAGCAAATGCAATATATTTTTGACAACTTGTTGGAGGTTTGTATTAAGTAATATTATTTTTCAAGGTGCTAAGAGATTAGTATTAGAGAGACAAAAAGATAAGTTTTAAACTAAAAGTTGACAAGTGTCACCATTCAATTTACCCTTAGACTTTTGACCAAAATATTTTTACCATCTTAAAGCTAATTTTGGCCAATTTATTTCTTCATTTTAAGCTCTCTTGGCCGAACTCCTTAGGGAGAAAAAAGAAAGAAACCTCCAACTTCTTTCTTCAATTTCTTGCCTTGATCTCACAATCCAACCGCTAAAACTTTGATTTGCTCCATAAAAACCGTTCTCTTGGTAGAATTAAGGTGAGTGGTGAAGTGGTTTGAGAAACAAAGATGCTAAGTTGCTTGTTGTCTTGAGGTTACAAGGTGAGTTGTTAAGAATCTTTCCCTTTAGCTTTGCTAATGTTCAATTGGTGGCTTTAGTGGTTTAATATGATGACATATGGTGTGATTATGGTTTGTTTATGGTTGGAAGTGAAGGTTTGATGAATTTTGATTTATTCTTGTTATTTTTCTGTTTTGTATGAGGATCATGGTTTGATCATGGTATGATGGCTGGTAATGGTGTAAAATGAAGCTTGTATATGTTATTTGAAGTTGGTTGCGGAAAATTTCTGGTTTGCTACGAAATTCCAGGTTTAGGGTTTGAATTTGCCCTGTTCTGATCGGATTTATTTGGGCATGTTAGAGGCTGAATGAGGCTTAAGTTAAAACATGAAAGTTGTAGAAAATAGTGTTAACTAGCTGCCTGTAAAATTTCAGCTCGATATGAGCACTGTAGCCTATGAAATGACCGAAATACCCTTGACTGTCCATGAACCCTGTTTCGCGCCCAGATTTCTGTTTTCGTGGAGTTTTCCATTTTTGACCATGAAAATCTATGATTTGGCTTTTGAGGTCTTCATAAGAAATGTAGGTTTATGTCTTGGCTTCGAAACGCTATAAGATTTGTTTCAATCCAATAAGGGTAGCTTCAGTTATGGATATTGTGCCGAAAGGTGTTAAAGGGAACTTTTATAAGTTAATTGCGATCGTTGTGAAAAATTTACGCTTGAGGGAATGAATTCCGGTTTCTAGGGTTTAATTGGGGGTTTTTCTAATGGTGGCTCTTAAGCTTCTAATTAGCTTTGATTGAGGGATATTGTGGCCTAATTGGATGCATTTTATTGCTTATTAACCGTATGTGTGATTGGTGATATATTGTAGGTTGGAAATGAAGCATTTATGGGGAAATGCTGTCCGAACTTTGAGAATGTATGATTGCTTTGAGTTTGTGATTTAGGGCTTGGATTCGGGCAAGGTAATGGTATATGATGGATGGTTTCTGAGCCGTGGGGGTGAGTGACCCTCAACTATTTCCCAAGTACTTCTGAAATGTTTCTTGCATTATTTACTCGACTGCATATCATGCGTGCTTGCATGTGAGTTCATGACATGATTTGGCTTCAATGGGTTCTTGGGGAGTCTTGTGCTGAACACCAACGTCTCCACCCTGTTTATTGTTCATGACATGATCTGGAGCACCAACGTTGCTCCCCCTTATTGTTTAACGTTAAGTGATCTATTTGAGCGTTGGGTGTTTAAGTGCAATGATTTGTCTGGCTCACCAGAGCAATAAACGTATATTTGATTACTGATTCATGACATCATTGAAATGAACTATTGAGAAATTGATTTGATGACTGCTTTTATTGGTTACTCACTGAGCTTCTAACTCACCCCAAAACTATTTTATTCCCCTCCACAGGGCTCGTGGCGAAGGAAGGCTTGTAGTACTTATTCACGTGAATTGATGGCATATATCTTGTACAGTTTGGATTTGGAATCATTTTATGTATAGTTTGGGGAATTGTTTCCGCTTCGCTTATGACATGTAATTATTGGAGAATTTGATGTAATATTTGAGATTTATATTGTAATTTATTTGAGGACTGTAATGACTGACTGAGTCCCGACGAGAGTTGGGCAGGCGGTCCGCCGAACACTTTGGTTCGCCTGAGGGTGAGGTGGGGCCGTCACAGGTGTTATCAGAGTTTAGGTTTCAGATCTCTGTAGTGTATCCTAGGCATGAAGTTTAGGATTCCGGACTGTGGGTTTGATTTGAAATATCAGTGCTTCTTGTATGACTGAAAGGCGGACAAGTAGGTGTTATTTGACTCTTAGTGTTTGCTTGGAATGCTTGAGTGATTCTTGCGAGATGTCTTAACTTGATTGGTACAAGATGGAATGTCGGGGACGACATTCTTTTAAGGAGGGGAGTTTGTGACATCCCGAAAGAATGAGTGTGAGAACCCAAAAATTTTTATATATTTTCTAGACATTATTTTGTTTCCTTGTTTATAAT
Source organism: Coffea arabica (assembly GCF_036785885.1). Taxonomy (NCBI): domain Eukaryota; kingdom Viridiplantae; phylum Streptophyta; class Magnoliopsida; order Gentianales; family Rubiaceae; genus Coffea; species Coffea arabica. The sequence continues at coordinate 40,968,213 of NC_092323.1, read as the reverse complement.
TTTGTACCTTTCTTCAGGATATTAATTTTCTATACATTTTTATAAAGTAATATAATTTTCAAATCATTTCCTTGACACAAGTTAGTCCACGTTAAGTTTGAAGTGTATTATGGACGTGACACCCGCTAGTGCAGCAAATGCAATATATTTTTGACAACTTGTTGGAGGTTTGTATTAAGTAATATTATTTTTCAAGGTGCTAAGAGATTAGTATTAGAGAGACAAAAAGATAAGTTTTAAACTAAAAGTTGACAAGTGTCACCATTCAATTTACCCTTAGACTTTTGACCAAAATATTTTTACCATCTTAAAGCTAATTTTGGCCAATTTATTTCTTCATTTTAAGCTCTCTTGGCCGAACTCCTTAGGGAGAAAAAAGAAAGAAACCTCCAACTTCTTTTTTCAATTTCTTGCCTTGATCTCACAATCCAACCGCTAAAACTTTGATTTGCTCCATAAAAACCGTTCTCTTGGTAGAATTAAGGTGAGTGGTGAAGTGGTTTGAGAAACAAAGATGCTAAGTTGCTTGTTGTCTTGAGGTTACAAGGTGAGTTGTTAAGAATCTTTCCCTTTAACTTTGCTAATGTTCAATTGGTGGCTTTAGTGGTTTAATATGATGACATATGGTGTGATTATGGTTTGTTTATGGTTGGAAGTGAAGGCTTGAGGAATTTTGATTTATTCTTGTTATTTTTCTGTTTTGAATGAGGATCATGGTTTGATCATGGTATGATGGCTGGTAATGGTGTAAAATGAAGCTTGTATATGTTAGTTGAAGTTGGTTGCGGAAAATTTCTGGTTTGCTACGAAATTCCAGGTTTAGGGTTTGAATTTGCCCTGTTCTGATCGGATTTATTTGGGCATGTTAGAGGCTGAATCAGGCTTAAGTAAAAACATGAAAGTTGTAGAAAATAGTGTTAACTAGCTTCCTGTAAAATTTCAGCTCGATATGAGTACTGTAGCCTATGAAATGACCGAAATACCCTTGACTGTCCATGAACCCTGTTTCGCGCCCAGATTTCTGTTTTCGTGGAGTTTTCCATTTTTGACCATGAAAATCTATGATTTGGCTTTTGATGTCTTCATAAGAAATGTAGGTTTATGTCTTGGCTTCGAAACGCTATAAGATTTGTTTCAATCCAATAAGGGTAGCTTCAGTTATGGATATTGTGCCGAAAGGTGTTAAAGGGAACTTTTATAAGTTAATTGCGATCGTTGTGAAAAATTTACGCTTGAGGGAATGAAATCCGGTTTCTAGGGTTTAATTGGGGGTTTTTCTAATGGTGGCTCTTAAGCTTCTAATTAGCTTTTATTGAGGGATATTGTGGCCTAATTGGATGCATTTTATTGCTTATTAACCGTATGTGTGATTGGTGATATATTGTAGGTTGGAAATGAAGCATTTATGGGGAAATGCTGTCCGAACTTTGAGAATGTATGATTGCTTTGAGTTTGTGATTTAGGGCTTGGATTCGGGCAAGGTAATGGTATATGATGGATGGTTTCTGAGCCGTGGGGGTGAGTGACCCTCAACTATTTCCCAAGTACTTCTGAAATGTTTCTTGCAATATTTACTCGACTGCATATCATGCGTGCTTGCATGTGAGTTCATGACATGCTTTGGCTTCAATGGGTTCTTGGGGAGTCTTGTGCTGAACACCAACGTCTCCACCCTGTTTATTGTTCATGACATGATCTGGAGCACCAACGTTGCTCCCCCTTATTGTTTAACGTTAAGTGATCTATTTGAGCGTTGGGTGTTTAAGTGCAATGATTTGTCTGGCTCACCAGAGCAATAAACGTATATTTGATTACAGATTCATGACATCATTGAAATGAACTATTGAGAAATTGATTTGATGACTGCTTTTGTTGGTTACTCACTGAGCTTCTAACTCACCCCAAAACTATTTTATTCCCCTCCACAGGGCTCGTGGCGAAGGAAGGCTTGTAGTACTTATTCACGTGAATTGATGGCATATATCTTGTACAGTTTGGATTTGGAATCATTTTATGTATAGTTTGGGGAATTGTTTCCGCTTCGCTTATGACATGTAATTATTGGAGAATTTGATGTAATATTTGAGATTTATATTGTAATTTATTTGAGGACTGTAATGACTGACTGAGTCCCGACGAGAGTTGGGCAGGCGGTCCGCCGAACACTTTGGTTCGCCTGAGGGTGAGGTGGGGCCGTCACAGGTGTTATCAGAGTTTAGGTTTCAGATCTCTGTAGTGTATCCTAGGCATGAAGTTTAGGATTCCGGACTGTGGGTTTGATTTGAAATATCAGTGCTTCTTGTATGACTGAAAGGCGGACAAGTAGGTGTTATTTGACTCTTAGTGTTTGCTTGGAATGCTTGAGTGATTCTTGCGAGATGTCTTAACTTGATTGGTACAAGATGGAATGTCGGGGACGACATTCTTTTAAGGAGGGGAGTTTGTGACATCCCGAAAGAATGAGTGTGAGAACCCAAAAATTTTTATATATTTTCTAGACATTATTTTGTTTCCTTGTTTATAATTTTGTACCTTTCTTCAGGATATTAATTTTCTATACATTTTTATAAAGTAATATAATTTTCAAATCATTTCCTTGACACAAGTTAGTCCACGTTAAGTTTGAAGTGTATTATGGACGTGACACCCGCTAGTGCAGCAAATGCAATATATTTTTGACAACTTGTTGGAGGTTTGTATTAAGTAATATTATTTTTCAAGGTGCTAAGAGATTAGTATTAGAGAGACAAAAAGATAAGTTTTAAACTAAAAGTTGACAAGTGTCACCATTCAATTTACCCTTAGACTTTTGACCAAAATATTTTTACCATCTTAAAGCTAATTTTGGCCAATTTATTTCTTCATTTTAAGCTCTCTTGGCCGAACTCCTTAGGGAGAAAAAAGAAAGAAACCTCCAACTTCTTTCTTCAATTTCTTGCCTTGATCTCACAATCCAACCGCTAAAACTTTGATTTGCTCCATAAAAACCGTTCTCTTGGTAGAATTAAGGTGAGTGGTGAAGTGGTTTGAGAAACAAAGATGCTAAGTTGCTTGTTGTCTTGAGGTTACAAGGTGAGTTGTTAAGAATCTTTCCCTTTAGCTTTGCTAATGTTCAATTGGTGGCTTTAGTGGTTTAATATGATGACATATGGTGTGATTATGGTTTGTTTATGGTTGGAAGTGAAGGTTTGATGAATTTTGATTTATTCTTGTTATTTTTCTGTTTTGTATGAGGATCATGGTTTGATCATGGTATGATGGCTGGTAATGGTGTAAAATGAAGCTTGTATATGTTAGTTGAAGTTGGTTGCGGAAAATTTCTGGTTTGCTACGAAATTCCAGGTTTAGGGTTTGAATTTGCCCTGTTCTGATCGGATTTATTTGGGCATGTTAGAGGCTGAATGAGGCTTAAGTTAAAACATGAAAGTTGTAGAAAATAGTGTTAACTAGCTGCCTGTAAAAGTTCAGCTCGATATGAGCACTGTAGCGAATGAAATGACCGAAATACCCTTGACTGTCCATGAACCCTGTTTCGCGCCCAGATTTCTGTTTTCGTGGAGTTTTCCATTTTTGACCATGAAAATGTATGATTTGGCTTTTGAGGTCTTCATAAGAAATGTAGGTTTATGTCTTGGCTTCGAAACGCTATAAGATTTGTTTCAATCCAATAAGGGTAGCTTCAGTTATGGATATTGTGCCGAAAGGTGTTAAAGGGAACTTTTATAAGTTAATTGCGATCGTTGTGAAAAATTTACGCTTGAGGGAATGAAATCCGGTTTCTAGGGTTTAATTGGGGGTTTTTCTAATGGTGGCTCTTAAGCTTCTAATTAGCTTTGATTGAGGGATATTGTGGCCTAATTGGATGCATTTTATTGCTTATTAACCGTATGTGTGATTGGTGATATATTGTAGGTTGGAAATGAAGCATTTATGGGGAAATGCTGTCCGAACTTTGAGAATGTATGATTGCTTTGAGTTTGTGATTTAGGGCTTGGATTCGGGCAAGGTAATGGTATATGATGGATGGTTTCTGAGCCGTGGGGGTGAGTGACCCTCAACTATTTCCCAAGTACTTCTGAAATGTTTCTTGCAATATTTACTCGACTGCATATCATGCGTGCTTGCATGTGAGTTCATGACATGATTTGGCTTCAATGGGTTCTTGGGGAGTCTTGTGCTGAACACCAACGTCTCCACCCTGTTTATTGTTCATGACATGATCTGGAGCACCAACGTTGCTCCCCCTTATTGTTTAACGTTAAGTGATCTATTTGAGCGTTGGGTGTTTAAGTGCAATGATTTGTCTGGCTCACCAGAGCAATAAACGTATATTTGATTACAGATTCATGACATCATTGAAATGAACTATTGAGAAATTGATTTGATGACTGCTTTTATTGGTTACTCACTGAGCTTCTAACTCACCCCAAAACTATTTTATTCCCCTCCACAGGGCTCGTGGCGAAGGAAGGCTTGTAGTACTTATTCACGTGAATTGATGGCATATATCTTGTACAGTTTGGATTTGGAATCATTTTATGTATAGTTTGGGGAATTGTTTCCGCTTCGCTTATGACATGTAATTATTGGAGAATTTGATGTAATATTTGAGATTTATATTGTAATTTATTTGAGGACTGTAATGACTGACTGAGTCCCGACGAGAGTTGGGCAGGCGGTCCGCCGAACACTTTGGTTCGCCTGAGGGTGAGGTGGGGCCGTCACAGGTGTTATCAGAGTTTAGGTTTCAGATCTCTGTAGTGTATCCTAGGCATGAAGTTTAGGATTCCGGACTGTGGGTTTGATTTGAAATATCAGTGCTTCTTGTATGACTGAAAGGCGGACAAGTAGGTGTTATTTGACTCTTAGTGTTTGCTTGGAATGCTTGAGTGATTCTTGCGAGATGTCTTAACTTGATTGGTACAAGATGGAATGTCGGGGACGACATTCTTTTAAGGAGGGGAGTTTGTGACATCCCGAAAGAATGAGTGTGAGAACCCAAAAATTTTTATATATTTTCTAGACATTATTTTGTTTCCTTGTTTATAATTTTGTACCTTTCTTCAGGATATTAATTTTCTATACATTTTTATAAAGTAATATAATTTTCAAATCATTTCCTTGACACAAGTTAGTCCACGTTAAGTTTGAAGTGTATTATGGACGTGACACCCGCTAGTGCAGCAAATGCAATATATTTTTGACAACTTGTTGGAGGTTTGTATTAAGTAATATTATTTTTCAAGGTGCTAAGAGATTAGTATTAGAGAGACAAAAAGATAAGTTTTAAACTAAAAGTTGACAAGTGTCACCATTCAATTTACCCTTAGACTTTTGACCAAAATATTTTTACCATCTTAAAGCTAATTTTGGCCAATTTATTTCTTCATTTTAAGCTCTCTTGGCCGAACTCCTTAGGGAGAAAAAAGAAAGAAACCTCCAACTTCTTTCTTCAATTTCTTGCCTTGATCTCACAATCCAACCGCTAAAACTTTGATTTGCTCCATAAAAACCGTTCTCTTGGTAGAATTAAGGTGAGTGGTGAAGTGGTTTGAGAAACAAAGATGCTAAGTTGCTTGTTGTCTTGAGGTTACAAGGTGAGTTGTTAAGAATCTTTCCCTTTAGCTTTGCTAATGTTCAATTGGTGGCTTTAGTGGTTTAATATGATGACATATGGTGTGATTATGGTTTGTTTATGGTTGGAAGTGAAGGTTTGATGAATTTTGATTTATTCTTGTTATTTTTCTGTTTTGTATGAGGATCATGGTTTGATCATGGTATGATGGCTGGTAATGGTGTAAAATGAAGCTTGTATATGTTAGTTGAAGTTGGTTGCGGAAAATTTCTGGTTTGCTACGAAATTCCAGGTTTAGGGTTTGAATTTGCCCTGTTCTGATCGGATTTATTTGGGCATGTTAGAGGCTGAATGAGGCTTAAGTTAAAACATGAAAGTTGTAGAAAATAGTGTTAACTAGCTGCCTGTAAAATTTCAGCTCGATATGAGCACTGTAGCCTATGAAATGACCGAAATACCCTTGACTGTCCATGAACCCTGTTTCGCGCCCAGATTTCTGTTTTCGTGGAGTTTTCCATTTTTGACCATGAAAATGTATGATTTGGCTTTTGAGGTCTTCATAAGAAATGTAGGTTTATGTCTTGGCTTCGAAACGCTATAAGATTTGTTTCAATCCAATAAGGGTAGCTTCAGTTATGGATATTGTGCCGAAAGGTGTTAAAGGGAACTTTTATAAGTTAATTGCGATCGTTGTGAAAAATTTACGCTTGAGGGAATGAATTCCGGTTTCTAGGGTTTAATTGTGGGTTTTTCTAATGGTGGCTCTTAAGCTTCTAATTAGCTTTGATTGAGGGATATTGTGGCCTAATTGGATGCATTTTATTGCTTATTAACCGTATGTGTGATTGGTGATATATTGTAGGTTGGAAATGAAGCATTTATGGGGAAATGCTGTCCGAACTTTGAGAATGTATGATTGCTTTGAGTTTGTGATTTAGGGCTTGGATTCGGGCAAGGTAATGGTATATGATGGATGGTTTCTGAGCCGTGGGGGTGAGTGACCCTCAACTATTTCCCAAGTACTTCTGAAATGTTTCTTGCAATATTTACTCGACTGCATATCATGCGTGCTTGCATGTGAGTTCATGACATGCTTTGGCTTCAATGGGTTCTTGGGGAGTCTTGTGCTGAACACCAACGTCTCCACCCTGTTTATTGTTCATGACATGATCTGGAGCACCAACGTTGCTCCCCCTTATTGTTTAACGTTAAGTGATCTATTTGAGCGTTGGGTGTTTAAGTGCAATGATTTGTCTGGCTCACCAGAGCAATAAACGTATATTTGATTACTGATTCATGACATCATTGAAATGAACTATTGAGAAATTGATTTGATGACTGCTTTTATTGGTTACTCACTGAGCTTCTAACTCACCCCAAAACTATTTTATTCCCCTCCACAGGGCTCGTGGCGAAGGAAGGCTTGTAGTACTTATTCACGTGAATTGATGGCATATATCTTGTACAGTTTGGATTTGGAATCATTTTATGTATAGTTTGGGGAATTGTTTCCGCTTCGCTTATGACATGTAATTATTGGAGAATTTGATGTAATATTTGAGATTTATATTGTAATTTATTTGAGGACTGTAATGACTGACTGAGTCCCGACGAGAGTTGGGCAGGCGGTCCGCCGAACACTTTGGTTCGCCTGAGGGTGAGGTGGGGCCGTCACAGGTGTTATCAGAGTTTAGGTTTCAGATCTCTGTAGTGTATCCTAGGCATGAAGTTTAGGATTCCGGACTGTGGGTTTGATTTGAAATATCAGTGCTTCTTGTATGACTGAAAGGCGGACAAGTAGGTGTTATTTGACTCTTAGTGTTTGCTTGGAATGCTTGAGTGATTCTTGCGAGATGTCTTAACTTGATTGGTACAAGATGGAATGTCGGGGACGACATTCTTTTAAGGAGGGGAGTTTGTGACATCCCGAAAGAATGAGTGTGAGAACCCAAAAATTTTTATATATTTTCTAGACATTATTTTGTTTCCTTGTTTATAATTTTGTACCTTTCTTCAGGATATTAATTTTCTATACATTTTTATAAAGTAATATAATTTTCAAATCATTTCCTTGACACAAGTTAGTCCACGTTAAGTTTGAAGTGTATTATGGACGTGACACCCGCTAGTGCAGCAAATGCAATATATTTTTGACAACTTGTTGGAGGTTTGTATTAAGTAATATTATTTTTCAAGGTGCTAAGAGATTAGTATTAGAGAGACAAAAAGATAAGTTTTAAACTAAAAGTTGACAAGTGTCACCATTCAATTTACCCTTAGACTTTTGACCAAAATATTTTTACCATCTTAAAGCTAATTTTGGCCAATTTATTTCTTCATTTTAAGCTCTCTTGGCCGAACTCCTTAGGGAGAAAAAAGAAAGAAACCTCCAACTTCTTTCTTCAATTTCTTGCCTTGATCTCACAATCCAACCGCTAAAACTTTGATTTGCTCCATAAAAACCGTTCTCTTGGTAGAATTAAGGTGAGTGGTGAAGTGGTTTGAGAAACAAAGATGCTAAGTTGCTTGTTGTCTTGAGGTTACAAGGTGAGTTGTTAAGAATCTTTCCCTTTAGCTTTGCTAATGTTCAATTGGTGGCTTTAGTGGTTTAATATGATGACATATGGTGTGATTATGGTTTGTTTATGGTTGGAAGTGAAGGTTTGATGAATTTTGATTTATTCTTGTTATTTTTCTGTTTTGTATGAGGATCATGGTTTGATCATGGTATGATGGCTGGTAATGGTGTAAAATGAAGCTTGTATATGTTAGTTGAAGTTGGTTGCGGAAAATTTCTGGTTTGCTACGAAATTCCAGGTTTAGGGTTTGAATTTGCCCTGTTCTGATCGGATTTATTTGGGCATGTTAGAGGCTGAATGAGGCTTAAGTTAAAACATGAAAGTTGTAGAAAATAGTGTTAACTAGCTGCCTGTAAAATTTCAGCTCGATATGAGCACTGTAGCCTATGAAATGACCGAAATACCCTTGACTGTCCATGAACCCTGTTTCGCGCCCAGATTTCTGTTTTCGTGGAGTTTTCCATTTTTGACCATGAAAATGTATGATTTGGCTTTTGAGGTCTTCATAAGAAATGTAGGTTTATGTCTTGGCTTCGAAACGCTATAAGATTTGTTTCAATCCAATAAGGGTAGCTTCAGTTATGGATATTGTGCCGAAAGGTGTTAAAGGGAACTTTTATAAGTTAATTGCGATCGTTGTGAAAAATTTACGCTTGAGGGAATGAATTCCGGTTTCTAGGGTTTAATTGTGGGTTTTTCTAATGGTGGCTCTTAAGCTTCTAATTAGCTTTGATTGAGGGATATTGTGGCCTAATTGGATGCATTTTATTGCTTATTAACCGTATGTGTGATTGGTGATATATTGTAGGTTGGAAATGAAGCATTTATGGGGAAATGCTGTCCGAACTTTGAGAATGTATGATTGCTTTGAGTTTGTGATTTAGGGCTTGGATTCGGGCAAGGTAATGGTATATGATGGATGGTTTCTGAGCCGTGGGGGTGAGTGACCCTCAACTATTTCCCAAGTACTTCTGAAATGTTTCTTGCAATATTTACTCGACTGCATATCATGCGTGCTTGCATGTGAGTTCATGACATGATTTGGCTTCAATGGGTTCTTGGGGAGTCTTGTGCTGAACACCAACGTCTCCACCCTGTTTATTGTTCATGACATGATCTGGAGCACCAACGTTGCTCCCCCTTATTGTTTAACGTTAAGTGATCTATTTGAGCGTTGGGTGTTTAAGTGCAATGATTTGTCTGGCTCACCAGAGCAATAAACGTATATTTGATTACTGATTCATGACATCATTGAAATGAACTATTGAGAAATTGATTTGATGACTGCTTTTATTGGTTACTCACTGAGCTTCTAACTCACCCCAAAACTATTTTATTCCCCTCCACAGGGCTCGTGGCGAAGGAAGGCTTGTAGTACTTATTCACGTGAATTGATGGCATATATCTTGTACAGTTTGGATTTGGAATCATTTTATGTATAGTTTGGGGAATTGTTTCCGCTTCGCTTATGACATGTAATTATTGGAGAATTTGATGTAATATTTGAGATTTATATTGTAATTTATTTGAGGACTGTAATGACTGACTGAGTCCCGACGAGAGTTGGGCAGGCGGTCCGCCGAACACTTTGGTTCGCCTGAGGGTGAGGTGGGGCCGTCACAGGTGTTATCAGAGTTTAGGTTTCAGATCTCTGTAGTGTATCCTAGGCATGAAGTTTAGGATTCCGGACTGTGGGTTTGATTTGAAATATCAGTGCTTCTTGTATGACTGAAAGGCGGACAAGTAGGTGTTATTTGACTCTTAGTGTTTGCTTGGAATGCTTGAGTGATTCTTGCGAGATGTCTTAACTTGATTGGTACAAGATGGAATGTCGGGGACGACATTCTTTTAAGGAGGGGAGTTTGTGACATCCCGAAAGAATGAGTGTGAGAACCCAAAAATTTTTATATATTTTCTAGACATTATTTTGTTTCCTTGTTTATAATTTTGTACCTTTCTTCAGGATATTAATTTTCTATACATTTTTATAAAGTAATATAATTTTCAAATCATTTCCTTGACACAAGTTAGTCCACGTTAAGTTTGAAGTGTATTATGGACGTGACACCCGCTAGTGCAGCAAATGCAATATATTTTTGACAACTTGTTGGAGGTTTGTATTAAGTAATATTATTTTTCAAGGTGCTAAGAGATTAGTATTAGAGAGACAAAAAGATAAGTTTTAAACTAAAAGTTGACAAGTGTCACCATTCAATTTACCCTTAGACTTTTGACCAAAATATTTTTACCATCTTAAAGCTAATTTTGGCCAATTTATTTCTTCATTTTAAGCTCTCTTGGCCGAACTCCTTAGGGAGAAAAAAGAAAGAAACCTCCAACTTCTTTCTTCAATTTCTTGCCTTGATCTCACAATCCAACCGCTAAAACTTTGATTTGCTCCATAAAAACCGTTCTCTTGGTAGAATTAAGGTGAGTGGTGAAGTGGTTTGAGAAACAAAGATGCTAAGTTGCTTGTTGTCTTGAGGTTACAAGGTGAGTTGTTAAGAATCTTTCCCTTTAGCTTTGCTAATGTTCAATTGGTGGCTTTAGTGGTTTAATATGATGACATATGGTGTGATTATGGTTTGTTTATGGTTGGAAGTGAAGGTTTGATGAATTTTGATTTATTCTTGTTATTTTTCTGTTTTGTATGAGGATCATGGTTTGATCATGGTATGATGGCTGGTAATGGTGTAAAATGAAGCTTGTATATGTTAGTTGAAGTTGGTTGCGGAAAATTTCTGGTTTGCTACGAAATTCCAGGTTTAGGGTTTGAATTTGCCCTGTTCTGATCGGATTTATTTGGGCATGTTAGAGGCTGAATGAGGCTTAAGTTAAAACATGAAAGTTGTAGAAAATAGTGTTAACTAGCTGCCTGTAAAAGTTCAGCTCGATATGAGCACTGTAGCGAATGAAATGACCGAAATACCCTTGACTGTCCATGAACCCTGTTTCGCGCCCAGATTTCTGTTTTCGTGGAGTTTTCCATTTTTGACCATGAAAATGTATGATTTGGCTTTTGAGGTCTTCATAAGAAATGTAGGTTTATGTCTTGGCTTCGAAACGCTATAAGATTTGTTTCAATCCAATAAGGGTAGCTTCAGTTATGGATATTGTGCCGAAAGGTGTTAAAGGGAACTTTTATAAGTTAATTGCGATCGTTGTGAAAAATTTACGCTTGAGGGAATGAAATCCGGTTTCTAGGGTTTAATTGGGGGTTTTTCTAATGGTGGCTCTTAAGCTTCTAATTAGCTTTGATTGAGGGATATTGTGGCCTAATTGGATGCATTTTATTGCTTATTAACCGTATGTGTGATTGGTGATATATTGTAGGTTGGAAATGAAGCATTTATGGGGAAATGCTGTCCGAACTTTGAGAATGTATGATTGCTTTGAGTTTGTGATTTAGGGCTTGGATTCGGGCAAGGTAATGGTATATGATGGATGGTTTCTGAGCCGTGGGGGTGAGTGACCCTCAACTATTTCCCAAGTACTTCTGAAATGTTTCTTGCAATATTTACTCGACTGCATATCATGCGTGCTTGCATGTGAGTTCATGACATGATTTGGCTTCAATGGGTTCTTGGGGAGTCTTGTGCTGAACACCAACGTCTCCACCCTGTTTATTGTTCATGACATGATCTGGAGCACCAACGTTGCTCCCCCTTATTGTTTAACGTTAAGTGATCTATTTGAGCGTTGGGTGTTTAAGTGCAATGATTTGTCTGGCTCACCAGAGCAATAAACGTATATTTGATTACAGATTCATGACATCATTGAAATGAACTATTGAGAAATTGATTTGATGACTGCTTTTATTGGTTACTCACTGAGCTTCTAACTCACCCCAAAACTATTTTATTCCCCTCCACAGGGCTCGTGGCGAAGGAAGGCTTGTAGTACTTATTCACGTGAATTGATGGCATATATCTTGTACAGTTTGGATTTGGAATCATTTTATGTATAGTTTGGGGAATTGTTTCCGCTTCGCTTATGACATGTAATTATTGGAGAATTTGATGTAATATTTGAGATTTATATTGTAATTTATTTGAGGACTGTAATGACTGACTGAGTCCCGACGAGAGTTGGGCAGGCGGTCCGCCGAACACTTTGGTTCGCCTGAGGGTGAGGTGGGGCCGTCACAGGTGTTATCAGAGTTTAGGTTTCAGATCTCTGTAGTGTATCCTAGGCATGAAGTTTAGGATTCCGGACTGTGGGTTTGATTTGAAATATCAGTGCTTCTTGTATGACTGAAAGGCGGACAAGTAGGTGTTATTTGACTCTTAGTGTTTGCTTGGAATGCTTGAGTGATTCTTGCGAGATGTCTTAACTTGATTGGTACAAGATGGAATGTCGGGGACGACATTCTTTTAAGGAGGGGAGTTTGTGACATCCCGAAAGAATGAGTGTGAGAACCCAAAAATTTTTATATATTTTCTAGACATTATTTTGTTTCCTTGTTTATAATTTTGTACCTTTCTTCAGGATATTAATTTTCTATACATTTTTATAAAGTAATATAATTTTCAAATCATTTCCTTGACACAAGTTAGTCCACGTTAAGTTTGAAGTGTATTATGGACGTGACACCCGCTAGTGCAGCAAATGCAATATATTTTTGACAACTTGTTGGAGGTTTGTATTAAGTAATATTATTTTTCAAGGTGCTAAGAGATTAGTATTAGAGAGACAAAAAGATAAGTTTTAAACTAAAAGTTGACAAGTGTCACCATTCAATTTACCCTTAGACTTTTGACCAAAATATTTTTACCATCTTAAAGCTAATTTTGGCCAATTTATTTCTTCATTTTAAGCTCTCTTGGCCGAACTCCTTAGGGAGAAAAAAGAAAGAAACCTCCAACTTCTTTCTTCAATTTCTTGCCTTGATCTCACAATCCAACCGCTAAAACTTTGATTTGCTCCATAAAAACCGTTCTCTTGGTAGAATTAAGGTGAGTGGTGAAGTGGTTTGAGAAACAAAGATGCTAAGTTGCTTGTTGTCTTGAGGTTACAAGGTGAGTTGTTAAGAATCTTTCCCTTTAGCTTTGCTAATGTTCAATTGGTGGCTTTAGTGGTTTAATATGATGACATATGGTGTGATTATGGTTTGTTTATGGTTGGAAGTGAAGGTTTGATGAATTTTGATTTATTCTTGTTATTTTTCTGTTTTGTATGAGGATCATGGTTTGATCATGGTATGATGGCTGGTAATGGTGTAAAATGAAGCTTGTATATGTTAGTTGAAGTTGGTTGCGGAAAATTTCTGGTTTGCTACGAAATTCCAGGTTTAGGGTTTGAATTTGCCCTGTTCTGATCGGATTTATTTGGGCATGTTAGAGGCTGAATGAGGCTTAAGTTAAAACATGAAAGTTGTAGAAAATAGTGTTAACTAGCTGCCTGTAAAATTTCAGCTCGATATGAGCACTGTAGCCTATGAAATGACCGAAATACCCTTGACTGTCCATGAACCCTGTTTCGCGCCCAGATTTCTGTTTTCGTGGAGTTTTCCATTTTTGACCATGAAAATGTATGATTTGGCTTTTGAGGTCTTCATAAGAAATGTAGGTTTATGTCTTGGCTTCGAAACGCTATAAGATTTGTTTCAATCCAATAAGGGTAGCTTCAGTTATGGATATTGTGCCGAAAGGTGTTAAAGGGAACTTTTATAAGTTAATTGCGATCGTTGTGAAAAATTTACGCTTGAGGGAATGAATTCCGGTTTCTAGGGTTTAATTGTGGGTTTTTCTAATGGTGGCTCTTAAGCTTCTAATTAGCTTTGATTGAGGGATATTGTGGCCTAATTGGATGCATTTTATTGCTTATTAACCGTATGTGTGATTGGTGATATATTGTAGGTTGGAAATGAAGCATTTATGGGGAAATGCTGTCCGAACTTTGAGAATGTATGATTGCTTTGAGTTTGTGATTTAGGGCTTGGATTCGGGCAAGGTAATGGTATATGATGGATGGTTTCTGAGCCGTGGGGGTGAGTGACCCTCAACTATTTCCCAAGTACTTCTGAAATGTTTCTTGCAATATTTACTCGACTGCATATCATGCGTGCTTGCATGTGAGTTCATGACATGATTTGGCTTCAATGGGTTCTTGGGGAGTCTTGTGCTGAACACCAACGTCTCCACCCTGTTTATTGTTCATGACATGATCTGGAGCACCAACGTTGCTCCCCCTTATTGTTTAACGTTAAGTGATCTATTTGAGCGTTGGGTGTTTAAGTGCAATGATTTGTCTGGCTCACCAGAGCAATAAACGTATATTTGATTACTGATTCATGACATCATTGAAATGAACTATTGAGAAATTGATTTGATGACTGCTTTTATTGGTTACTCACTGAGCTTCTAACTCACCCCAAAACTATTTTATTCCCCTCCACAGGGCTCGTGGCGAAGGAAGGCTTGTAGTACTTATTCACGTGAATTGATGGCATATATCTTGTACAGTTTGGATTTGGAATCATTTTATGTATAGTTTGGGGAATTGTTTCCGCTTCGCTTATGACATGTAATTATTGGAGAATTTGATGTAATATTTGAGATTTATATTGTAATTTATTTGAGGACTGTAATGACTGACTGAGTCCCGACGAGAGTTGGGCAGGCGGTCCGCCGAACACTTTGGTTCGCCTGAGGGTGAGGTGGGGCCGTCACAGGTGTTATCAGAGTTTAGGTTTCAGATCTCTGTAGTGTATCCTAGGCATGAAGTTTAGGATTCCGGACTGTGGGTTTGATTTGAAATATCAGTGCTTCTTGTATGACTGAAAGGCGGACAAGTAGGTGTTATTTGACTCTTAGTGTTTGCTTGGAATGCTTGAGTGATTCTTGCGAGATGTCTTAACTTGATTGGTACAAGATGGAATGTCGGGGACGACATTCTTTTAAGGAGGGGAGTTTGTGACATCCCGAAAGAATGAGTGTGAGAACCCAAAAATTTTTATATATTTTCTAGACATTATTTTGTTTCCTTGTTTATAATTTTGTACCTTTCTTCAGGATATTAATTTTCTATACATTTTTATAAAGTAATATAATTTTCAAATCATTTCCTTGACACAAGTTAGTCCACGTTAAGTTTGAAGTGTATTATGGACGTGACACCCGCTAGTGCAGCAAATGCAATATATTTTTGACAACTTGTTGGAGGTTTGTATTAAGTAATATTATTTTTCAAGGTGCTAAGAGATTAGTATTAGAGAGACAAAAAGATAAGTTTTAAACTAAAAGTTGACAAGTGTCACCATTCAATTTACCCTTAGACTTTTGACCAAAATATTTTTACCATCTTAAAGCTAATTTTGGCCAATTTATTTCTTCATTTTAAGCTCTCTTGGCCGAACTCCTTAGGGAGAAAAAAGAAAGAAACCTCCAACTTCTTTCTTCAATTTCTTGCCTTGATCTCACAATCCAACCGCTAAAACTTTGATTTGCTCCATAAAAACCGTTCTCTTGGTAGAATTAAGGTGAGTGGTGAAGTGGTTTGAGAAACAAAGATGCTAAGTTGCTTGTTGTCTTGAGGTTACAAGGTGAGTTGTTAAGAATCTTTCCCTTTAGCTTTGCTAATGTTCAATTGGTGGCTTTAGTGGTTTAATATGATGACATATGGTGTGATTATGGTTTGTTTATGGTTGGAAGTGAAGGTTTGATGAATTTTGATTTATTCTTGTTATTTTTCTGTTTTGTATGAGGATCATGGTTTGATCATGGTATGATGGCTGGTAATGGTGTAAAATGAAGCTTGTATATGTTAGTTGAAGTTGGTTGCGGAAAATTTCTGGTTTGCTACGAAATTCCAGGTTTAGGGTTTGAATTTGCCCTGTTCTGATCGGATTTATTTGGGCATGTTAGAGGCTGAATGAGGCTTAAGTTAAAACATGAAAGTTGTAGAAAATAGTGTTAACTAGCTGCCTGTAAAAGTTCAGCTCGATATGAGCACTGTAGCGAATGAAATGACCGAAATACCCTTGACTGTCCATGAACCCTGTTTCGCGCCCAGATTTCTGTTTTCGTGGAGTTTTCCATTTTTGACCATGAAAATGTATGATTTGGCTTTTGAGGTCTTCATAAGAAATGTAGGTTTATGTCTTGGCTTCGAAACGCTATAAGATTTGTTTCAATCCAATAAGGGTAGCTTCAGTTATGGATATTGTGCCGAAAGGTGTTAAAGGGAACTTTTATAAGTTAATTGCGATCGTTGTGAAAAATTTACGCTTGAGGGAATGAAATCCGGTTTCTAGGGTTTAATTGGGGGTTTTTCTAATGGTGGCTCTTAAGCTTCTAATTAGCTTTGATTGAGGGATATTGTGGCCTAATTGGATGCATTTTATTGCTTATTAACCGTATGTGTGATTGGTGATATATTGTAGGTTGGAAATGAAGCATTTATGGGGAAATGCTGTCCGAACTTTGAGAATGTATGATTGCTTTGAGTTTGTGATTTAGGGCTTGGATTCGGGCAAGGTAATGGTATATGATGGATGGTTTCTGAGCCGTGGGGGTGAGTGACCCTCAACTATTTCCCAAGTACTTCTGAAATGTTTCTTGCAATATTTACTCGACTGCATATCATGCGTGCTTGCATGTGAGTTCATGACATGATTTGGCTTCAATGGGTTCTTGGGGAGTCTTGTGCTGAACACCAACGTCTCCACCCTGTTTATTGTTCATGACATGATCTGGAGCACCAACGTTGCTCCCCCTTATTGTTTAACGTTAAGTGATCTATTTGAGCGTTGGGTGTTTAAGTGCAATGATTTGTCTGGCTCACCAGAGCAATAAACGTATATTTGATTACAGATTCATGACATCATTGAAATGAACTATTGAGAAATTGATTTGATGACTGCTTTTATTGGTTACTCACTGAGCTTCTAACTCACCC
This sequence comes from Coffea arabica, assembly GCF_036785885.1. Classification (NCBI taxonomy): domain Eukaryota; kingdom Viridiplantae; phylum Streptophyta; class Magnoliopsida; order Gentianales; family Rubiaceae; genus Coffea; species Coffea arabica. The sequence goes on along the minus strand of NC_092323.1, from coordinate 40,951,161 downwards.
CAAAACTATTTTATTCCCCTCCACAGGGCTCGTGGCGAAGGAAGGCTTGTAGTACTTATTCACGTGAATTGATGGCATATATCTTGTACAGTTTGGATTTGGAATCATTTTATGTATAGTTTGGGGAATTGTTTCCGCTTCGCTTATGACATGTAATTATTGGAGAATTTGATGTAATATTTGAGATTTATATTGTAATTTATTTGAGGACTGTAATGACTGACTGAGTCCCGACGAGAGTTGGGCAGGCGGTCCGCCGAACACTTTGGTTCGCCTGAGGGTGAGGTGGGGCCGTCACAGGTGTTATCAGAGTTTAGGTTTCAGATCTCTGTAGTGTATCCTAGGCATGAAGTTTAGGATTCCGGACTGTGGGTTTGATTTGAAATATCAGTGCTTCTTGTATGACTGAAAGGCGGACAAGTAGGTGTTATTTGACTCTTAGTGTTTGCTTGGAATGCTTGAGTGATTCTTGCGAGATGTCTTAACTTGATTGGTACAAGATGGAATGTCGGGGACGACATTCTTTTAAGGAGGGGAGTTTGTGACATCCCGAAAGAATGAGTGTGAGAACCCAAAAATTTTTATATATTTTCTAGACATTATTTTGTTTCCTTGTTTATAATTTTGTACCTTTCTTCAGGATATTAATTTTCTATACATTTTTATAAAGTAATATAATTTTCAAATCATTTCCTTGACACAAGTTAGTCCACGTTAAGTTTGAAGTGTATTATGGACGTGACACCCGCTAGTGCAGCAAATGCAATATATTTTTGACAACTTGTTGGAGGTTTGTATTAAGTAATATTATTTTTCAAGGTGCTAAGAGATTAGTATTAGAGAGACAAAAAGATAAGTTTTAAACTAAAAGTTGACAAGTGTCACCATTCAATTTACCCTTAGACTTTTGACCAAAATATTTTTACCATCTTAAAGCTAATTTTGGCCAATTTATTTCTTCATTTTAAGCTCTCTTGGCCGAACTCCTTAGGGAGAAAAAAGAAAGAAACCTCCAACTTCTTTCTTCAATTTCTTGCCTTGATCTCACAATCCAACCGCTAAAACTTTGATTTGCTCCATAAAAACCGTTCTCTTGGTAGAATTAAGGTGAGTGGTGAAGTGGTTTGAGAAACAAAGATGCTAAGTTGCTTGTTGTCTTGAGGTTACAAGGTGAGTTGTTAAGAATCTTTCCCTTTAGCTTTGCTAATGTTCAATTGGTGGCTTTAGTGGTTTAATATGATGACATATGGTGTGATTATGGTTTGTTTATGGTTGGAAGTGAAGGTTTGATGAATTTTGATTTATTCTTGTTATTTTTCTGTTTTGTATGAGGATCATGGTTTGATCATGGTATGATGGCTGGTAATGGTGTAAAATGAAGCTTGTATATGTTAGTTGAAGTTGGTTGCGGAAAATTTCTGGTTTGCTACGAAATTCCAGGTTTAGGGTTTGAATTTGCCCTGTTCTGATCGGATTTATTTGGGCATGTTAGAGGCTGAATGAGGCTTAAGTTAAAACATGAAAGTTGTAGAAAATAGTGTTAACTAGCTGCCTGTAAAATTTCAGATCGATATGAGCACTGTAGCCTATGAAATGACCGAAATACCCTTGACTGTCCATGAACCCTGTTTCGCGCCCAGATTTCTGTTTTCGTGGAGTTTTCCATTTTTGACCATGAAAATCTATGATTTGGCTTTTGAGGTCTTCATAAGAAATGTAGGTTTATGTCTTGGCTTCGAAACGCTATAAGATTTGTTTCAATCCAATAAGGGTAGCTTCAGTTATGGATATTGTGCCGAAAGGTGTTAAAGGGAACTTTTATAAGTTAATTGCGATCGTTGTGAAAAATTTACGCTTGAGGGAATGAATTCCGGTTTCTAGGGTTTAATTGGGGGTTTTTCTAATGGTGGCTCTTAAGCTTCTAATTAGCTTTGATTGAGGGATATTGTGGCCTAATTGGATGCATTTTATTGCTTATTAACCGTATGTGTGATTGGTGATATATTGTAGGTTGGAAATGAAGCATTTATGGGGAAATGCTGTCCGAACTTTGAGAATGTATGATTGCTTTGAGTTTGTGATTTAGGGCTTGGATTCGGGCAAGGTAATGGTATATGATGGATGGTTTCTGAGCCGTGGGGGTGAGTGACCCTCAACTATTTCCCAAGTACTTCTGAAATGTTTCTTGCATTATTTACTCGACTGCATATCATGCGTGCTTGCATGTGAGTTCATGACATGATTTGGCTTCAATGGGTTCTTGGGGAGTCTTGTGCTGAACACCAACGTCTCCACCCTGTTTATTGTTCATGACATGATCTGGAGCACCAACGTTGCTCCCCCTTATTGTTTAACGTTAAGTGATCTATTTGAGCGTTGGGTGTTTAAGTGCAATGATTTGTCTGGCTCACCAGAGCAATAAACGTATATTTGATTACTGATTCATGACATCATTGAAATGAACTATTGAGAAATTGATTTGATGACTGCTTTTATTGGTTACTCACTGAGCTTCTAACTCACCCCAAAACTATTTTATTCCCCTCCACAGGGCTCGTGGCGAAGGAAGGCTTGTAGTACTTATTCACGTGAATTGATGGCATATATCTTGTACAGTTTGGATTTGGAATCATTTTATGTATAGTTTGGGGAATTGTTTCCGCTTCGCTTATGACATGTAATTATTGGAGAATTTGATGTAATATTTGAGATTTATATTGTAATTTATTTGAGGACTGTAATGACTGACTGAGTCCCGACGAGAGTTGGGCAGGCGGTCCGCCGAACACTTTGGTTCGCCTGAGGGTGAGGTGGGGCCGTCACAGGTGTTATCAGAGTTTAGGTTTCAGATCTCTGTAGTGTATCCTAGGCATGAAGTTTAGGATTCCGGACTGTGGGTTTGATTTGAAATATCAGTGCTTCTTGTATGACTGAAAGGCGGACAAGTAGGTGTTATTTGACTCTTAGTGTTTGCTTGGAATGCTTGAGTGATTCTTGCGAGATGTCTTAACTTGATTGGTACAAGATGGAATGTCGGGGACGACATTCTTTTAAGGAGGGGAGTTTGTGACATCCCGAAAGAATGAGTGTGAGAACCCAAAAATTTTTATATATTTTCTAGACATTATTTTGTTTCCTTGTTTATAATTTTGTACCTTTCTTCAGGATATTAATTTTCTATACATTTTTATAAAGTAATATAATTTTCAAATCATTTCCTTGACACAAGTTAGTCCACGTTAAGTTTGAAGTGTATTATGGACGTGACACCCGCTAGTGCAGCAAATGCAATATATTTTTGACAACTTGTTGGAGGTTTGTATTAAGTAATATTATTTTTCAAGGTGCTAAGAGATTAGTATTAGAGAGACAAAAAGATAAGTTTTAAACTAAAAGTTGACAAGTGTCACCATTCAATTTACCCTTAGACTTTTGACCAAAATATTTTTACCATCTTAAAGCTAATTTTGGCCAATTTATTTCTTCATTTTAAGCTCTCTTGGCCGAACTCCTTAGGGAGAAAAAAGAAAGAAACCTCCAACTTCTTTCTTCAATTTCTTGCCTTGATCTCACAATCCAACCGCTAAAACTTTGATTTGCTCCATAAAAACCGTTCTCTTGGTAGAATTAAGGTGAGTGGTGAAGTGGTTTGAGAAACAAAGATGCTAAGTTGCTTGTTGTCTTGAGGTTACAAGGTGAGTTGTTAAGAATCTTTCCCTTTAGCTTTGCTAATGTTCAATTGGTGGCTTTAGTGGTTTAATATGATGACATATGGTGTGATTATGGTTTGTTTATGGTTGGAAGTGAAGGTTTGATGAATTTTGATTTATTCTTGTTATTTTTCTGTTTTGTATGAGGATCATGGTTTGATCATGGTATGATGGCTGGTAATGGTGTAAAATGAAGCTTGTATATGTTAGTTGAAGTTGGTTGCGGAAAATTTCTGGTTTGCTACGAAATTCCAGGTTTAGGGTTTGAATTTGCCCTGTTCTGATCGGATTTATTTGGGCATGTTAGAGGCTGAATGAGGCTTAAGTTAAAACATGAAAGTTGTAGAAAATAGTGTTAACTAGCTGCCTGTAAAAGTTCAGCTCGATATGAGCACTGTAGCCTATGAAATGACCGAAATACCCTTGACTGTCCATGAACCCTGTTTCGCGCCCAGATTTCTGTTTTCGTGGAGTTTTCCATTTTTGACCATGAAAATGTATGATTTGGCTTTTGAGGTCTTCATAAGAAATGTAGGTTTATGTCTTGGCTTCGAAACGCTATAAGATTTGTTTCAATCCAATAAGGGTAGCTTCAGTTATGGATATTGTGCCGAAAGGTGTTAAAGGGAACTTTTATAAGTTAATTGCGATCGTTGTGAAAAATTTACGCTTGAGGGAATGAAATCCGGTTTCTAGGGTTTAATTGGGGGTTTTTCTAATGGTGGCTCTTAAGCTTCTAATTAGCTTTGATTGAGGGATATTGTGGCCTAATTGGATGCATTTTATTGCTTATTAACCGTATGTGTGATTGGTGATATATTGTAGGTTGGAAATGAAGCATTTATGGGGAAATGCTGTCCGAACTTTGAGAATGTATGATTGCTTTGAGTTTGTGATTTAGGGCTTGGATTCGGGCAAGGTAATGGTATATGATGGATGGTTTCTGAGCCGTGGGGGTGAGTGACCCTCAACTATTTCCCAAGTACTTCTGAAATGTTTCTTGCAATATTTACTCGACTGCATATCATGCGTGCTTGCATGTGAGTTCATGACATGATTTGGCTTCAATGGGTTCTTGGGGAGTCTTGTGCTGAACACCAACGTCTCCACCCTGTTTATTGTTCATGACATGATCTGGAGCACCAACGTTGCTCCCCCTTATTGTTTAACGTTAAGTGATCTATTTGAGCGTTGGGTGTTTAAGTGCAATGATTTGTCTGGCTCACCAGAGCAATAAACGTATATTTGATTACAGATTCATGACATCATTGAAATGAACTATTGAGAAATTGATTTGATGACTGCTTTTATTGGTTACTCACTGAGCTTCTAACTCACCCCAAAACTATTTTATTCCCCTCCACAGGGCTCGTGGCGAAGGAAGGCTTGTAGTACTTATTCACGTGAATTGATGGCATATATCTTGTACAGTTTGGATTTGGAATCATTTTATGTATAGTTTGGGGAATTGTTTCCGCTTCGCTTATGACATGTAATTATTGGAGAATTTGATGTAATATTTGAGATTTATATTGTAATTTATTTGAGGACTGTAATGACTGACTGAGTCCCGACGAGAGTTGGGCAGGCGGTCCGCCGAACACTTTGGTTCGCCTGAGGGTGAGGTGGGGCCGTCACAGGTGTTATCAGAGTTTAGGTTTCAGATCTCTGTAGTGTATCCTAGGCATGAAGTTTAGGATTCCGGACTGTGGGTTTGATTTGAAATATCAGTGCTTCTTGTATGACTGAAAGGCGGACAAGTAGGTGTTATTTGACTCTTAGTGTTTGCTTGGAATGCTTGAGTGATTCTTGCGAGATGTCTTAACTTGATTGGTACAAGATGGAATGTCGGGGACGACATTCTTTTAAGGAGGGGAGTTTGTGACATCCCGAAAGAATGAGTGTGAGAACCCAAAAATTTTTATATATTTTCTAGACATTATTTTGTTTCCTTGTTTATAATTTTGTACCTTTCTTCAGGATATTAATTTTCTATACATTTTTATAAAGTAATATAATTTTCAAATCATTTCCTTGACACAAGTTAGTCCACGTTAAGTTTGAAGTGTATTATGGACGTGACACCCGCTAGTGCAGCAAATGCAATATATTTTTGACAACTTGTTGGAGGTTTGTATTAAGTAATATTATTTTTCAAGGTGCTAAGAGATTAGTATTAGAGAGACAAAAAGATAAGTTTTAAACTAAAAGTTGACAAGTGTCACCATTCAATTTACCCTTAGACTTTTGACCAAAATATTTTTACCATCTTAAAGCTAATTTTGGCCAATTTATTTCTTCATTTTAAGCTCTCTTGGCCGAACTCCTTAGGGAGAAAAAAGAAAGAAACCTCCAACTTCTTTCTTCAATTTCTTGCCTTGATCTCACAATCCAACCGCTAAAACTTTGATTTGCTCCATAAAAACCGTTCTCTTGGTAGAATTAAGGTGAGTGGTGAAGTGGTTTGAGAAACAAAGATGCTAAGTTGCTTGTTGTCTTGAGGTTACAAGGTGAGTTGTTAAGAATCTTTCCCTTTAGCTTTGCTAATGTTCAATTGGTGGCTTTAGTGGTTTAATATGATGACATATGGTGTGATTATGGTTTGTTTATGGTTGGAAGTGAAGGTTTGATGAATTTTGATTTATTCTTGTTATTTTTCTGTTTTGTATGAGGATCATGGTTTGATCATGGTATGATGGCTGGTAATGGTGTAAAATGAAGCTTGTATATGTTAGTTGAAGTTGGTTGCGGAAAATTTCTGGTTTGCTACGAAATTCCAGGTTTAGGGTTTGAATTTGCCCTGTTCTGATCGGATTTATTTGGGCATGTTAGAGGCTGAATGAGGCTTAAGTTAAAACATGAAAGTTGTAGAAAATAGTGTTAACTAGCTGCCTGTAAAAGTTCAGCTCGATATGAGCACTGTAGCGAATGAAATGACCGAAATACCCTTGACTGTCCATGAACCCTGTTTCGCGCCCAGATTTCTGTTTTCGTGGAGTTTTCCATTTTTGACCATGAAAATGTATGATTTGGCTTTTGAGGTCTTCATAAGAAATGTAGGTTTATGTCTTGGCTTCGAAACGCTATAAGATTTGTTTCAATCCAATAAGGGTAGCTTCAGTTATGGATATTGTGCCGAAAGGTGTTAAAGGGAACTTTTATAAGTTAATTGCGATCGTTGTGAAAAATTTACGCTTGAGGGAATGAAATCCGGTTTCTAGGGTTTAATTGGGGGTTTTTCTAATGGTGGCTCTTAAGCTTCTAATTAGCTTTGATTGAGGGATATTGTGGCCTAATTGGATGCATTTTATTGCTTATTAACCGTATGTGTGATTGGTGATATATTGTAGGTTGGAAATGAAGCATTTATGGGGAAATGCTGTCCGAACTTTGAGAATGTATGATTGCTTTGAGTTTGTGATTTAGGGCTTGGATTCGGGCAAGGTAATGGTATATGATGGATGGTTTCTGAGCCGTGGGGGTGAGTGACCCTCAACTATTTCCCAAGTACTTCTGAAATGTTTCTTGCAATATTTACTCGACTGCATATCATGCGTGCTTGCATGTGAGTTCATGACATGATTTGGCTTCAATGGGTTCTTGGGGAGTCTTGTGCTGAACACCAACGTCTCCACCCTGTTTATTGTTCATGACATGATCTGGAGCACCAACGTTGCTCCCCCTTATTGTTTAACGTTAAGTGATCTATTTGAGCGTTGGGTGTTTAAGTGCAATGATTTGTCTGGCTCACCAGAGCAATAAACGTATATTTGATTACAGATTCATGACATCATTGAAATGAACTATTGAGAAATTGATTTGATGACTGCTTTTATTGGTTACTCACTGAGCTTCTAACTCACCCCAAAACTATTTTATTCCCCTCCACAGGGCTCGTGGCGAAGGAAGGCTTGTAGTACTTATTCACGTGAATTGATGGCATATATCTTGTACAGTTTGGATTTGGAATCATTTTATGTATAGTTTGGGGAATTGTTTCCGCTTCGCTTATGACATGTAATTATTGGAGAATTTGATGTAATATTTGAGATTTATATTGTAATTTATTTGAGGACTGTAATGACTGACTGAGTCCCGACGAGAGTTGGGCAGGCGGTCCGCCGAACACTTTGGTTCGCCTGAGGGTGAGGTGGGGCCGTCACAGGTGTTATCAGAGTTTAGGTTTCAGATCTCTGTAGTGTATCCTAGGCATGAAGTTTAGGATTCCGGACTGTGGGTTTGATTTGAAATATCAGTGCTTCTTGTATGACTGAAAGGCGGACAAGTAGGTGTTATTTGACTCTTAGTGTTTGCTTGGAATGCTTGAGTGATTCTTGCGAGATGTCTTAACTTGATTGGTACAAGATGGAATGTCGGGGACGACATTCTTTTAAGGAGGGGAGTTTGTGACATCCCGAAAGAATGAGTGTGAGAACCCAAAAATTTTTATATATTTTCTAGACATTATTTTGTTTCCTTGTTTATAATTTTGTACCTTTCTTCAGGATATTAATTTTCTATACATTTTTATAAAGTAATATAATTTTCAAATCATTTCCTTGACACAAGTTAGTCCACGTTAAGTTTGAAGTGTATTATGGACGTGACACCCGCTAGTGCAGCAAATGCAATATATTTTTGACAACTTGTTGGAGGTTTGTATTAAGTAATATTATTTTTCAAGGTGCTAAGAGATTAGTATTAGAGAGACAAAAAGATAAGTTTTAAACTAAAAGTTGACAAGTGTCACCATTCAATTTACCCTTAGACTTTTGACCAAAATATTTTTACCATCTTAAAGCTAATTTTGGCCAATTTATTTCTTCATTTTAAGCTCTCTTGGCCGAACTCCTTAGGGAGAAAAAAGAAAGAAACCTCCAACTTCTTTCTTCAATTTCTTGCCTTGATCTCACAATCCAACCGCTAAAACTTTGATTTGCTCCATAAAAACCGTTCTCTTGGTAGAATTAAGGTGAGTGGTGAAGTGGTTTGAGAAACAAAGATGCTAAGTTGCTTGTTGTCTTGAGGTTACAAGGTGAGTTGTTAAGAATCTTTCCCTTTAGCTTTGCTAATGTTCAATTGGTGGCTTTAGTGGTTTAATATGATGACATATGGTGTGATTATGGTTTGTTTATGGTTGGAAGTGAAGGTTTGATGAATTTTGATTTATTCTTGTTATTTTTCTGTTTTGTATGAGGATCATGGTTTGATCATGGTATGATGGCTGGTAATGGTGTAAAATGAAGCTTGTATATGTTAGTTGAAGTTGGTTGCGGAAAATTTCTGGTTTGCTACGAAATTCCAGGTTTAGGGTTTGAATTTGCCCTGTTCTGATCGGATTTATTTGGGCATGTTAGAGGCTGAATGAGGCTTAAGTTAAAACATGAAAGTTGTAGAAAATATTGTTAACTAGCTGCCTGTAAAATTTCAGCTCGATATGAGCACTGTAGCCTATGAAATGACCGAAATACCCTTGACTGTCCATGAACCCTGTTTCGCGCCCAGATTTCTGTTTTCGTGGAGTTTTCCATTTTTGACCATGAAAATGTATGATTTGGCTTTTGAGGTCTTCATAAGAAATGTAGGTTTATGTCTTGGCTTCGAAACGCTATAAGATTTGTTTCAATCCAATAAGGGTAGCTTCAGTTATGGATATTGTGCCGAAAGGTGTTAAAGGGAACTTTTATAAGTTAATTGCGATCGTTGTGAAAAATTTACGCTTGAGGGAATGAATTCCGGTTTCTAGGGTTTAATTGTGGGTTTTTCTAATGGTGGCTCTTAAGCTTCTAATTAGCTTTGATTGAGGGATATTGTGGCCTAATTGGATGCATTTTATTGCTTATTAACCGTATGTGTGATTGGTGATATATTGTAGGTTGGAAATGAAGCATTTATGGGGAAATGCTGTCCGAACTTTGAGAATGTATGATTGCTTTGAGTTTGTGATTTAGGGCTTGGATTCGGGCAAGGTAATGGTATATGATGGATGGTTTCTGAGCCGTGGGGGTGAGTGACCCTCAACTATTTCCCAAGTACTTCTGAAATGTTTCTTGCAATATTTACTCGACTGCATATCATGCGTGCTTGCATGTGAGTTCATGACATGCTTTGGCTTCAATGGGTTCTTGGGGAGTCTTGTGCTGAACACCAACGTCTCCACCCTGTTTATTGTTCATGACATGATCTGGAGCACCAACGTTGCTCCCCCTTATTGTTTAACGTTAAGTGATCTATTTGAGCGTTGGGTGTTTAAGTGCAATGATTTGTCTGGCTCACCAGAGCAATAAACGTATATTTGATTACTGATTCATGACATCATTGAAATGAACTATTGAGAAATTGATTTGATGACTGCTTTTATTGGTTACTCACTGAGCTTCTAACTCACCCCAAAACTATTTTATTCCCCTCCACAGGGCTCGTGGCGAAGGAAGGCTTGTAGTACTTATTCACGTGAATTGATGGCATATATCTTGTACAGTTTGGATTTGGAATCATTTTATGTATAGTTTGGGGAATTGTTTCCGCTTCGCTTATGACATGTAATTATTGGAGAATTTGATGTAATATTTGAGATTTATATTGTAATTTATTTGAGGACTGTAATGACTGACTGAGTCCCGACGAGAGTTGGGCAGGCGGTCCGCCGAACACTTTGGTTCGCCTGAGGGTGAGGTGGGGCCGTCACAGGTGTTATCAGAGTTTAGGTTTCAGATCTCTGTAGTGTATCCTAGGCATGAAGTTTAGGATTCCGGACTGTGGGTTTGATTTGAAATATCAGTGCTTCTTGTATGACTGAAAGGCGGACAAGTAGGTGTTATTTGACTCTTAGTGTTTGCTTGGAATGCTTGAGTGATTCTTGCGAGATGTCTTAACTTGATTGGTACAAGATGGAATGTCGGGGACGACATTCTTTTAAGGAGGGGAGTTTGTGACATCCCGAAAGAATGAGTGTGAGAACCCAAAAATTTTTATATATTTTCTAGACATTATTTTGTTTCCTTGTTTATAATTTTGTACCTTTCTTCAGGATATTAATTTTCTATACATTTTTATAAAGTAATATAATTTTCAAATCATTTCCTTGACACAAGTTAGTCCACGTTAAGTTTGAAGTGTATTATGGACGTGACACCCGCTAGTGCAGCAAATGCAATATATTTTTGACAACTTGTTGGAGGTTTGTATTAAGTAATATTATTTTTCAAGGTGCTAAGAGATTAGTATTAGAGAGACAAAAAGATAAGTTTTAAACTAAAAGTTGACAAGTGTCACCATTCAATTTACCCTTAGACTTTTGACCAAAATATTTTTACCATCTTAAAGCTAATTTTGGCCAATTTATTTCTTCATTTTAAGCTCTCTTGGCCGAACTCCTTAGGGAGAAAAAAGAAAGAAACCTCCAACTTCTTTCTTCAATTTCTTGCCTTGATCTCACAATCCAACCGCTAAAACTTTGATTTGCTCCATAAAAACCGTTCTCTTGGTAGAATTAAGGTGAGTGGTGAAGTGGTTTGAGAAACAAAGATGCTAAGTTGCTTGTTGTCTTGAGGTTACAAGGTGAGTTGTTAAGAATCTTTCCCTTTAGCTTTGCTAATGTTCAATTGGTGGCTTTAGTGGTTTAATATGATGACATATGGTGTGATTATGGTTTGTTTATGGTTGGAAGTGAAGGTTTGATGAATTTTGATTTATTCTTGTTATTTTTCTGTTTTGTATGAGGATCATGGTTTGATCATGGTATGATGGCTGGTAATGGTGTAAAATGAAGCTTGTATATGTTAGTTGAAGTTGGTTGCGGAAAATTTCTGGTTTGCTACGAAATTCCAGGTTTAGGGTTTGAATTTGCCCTGTTCTGATCGGATTTATTTGGGCATGTTAGAGGCTGAATGAGGCTTAAGTTAAAACATGAAAGTTGTAGAAAATAGTGTTAACTAGCTGCCTGTAAAATTTCAGCTCGATATGAGCACTGTAGCCTATGAAATGACCGAAATACCCTTGACTGTCCATGAACCCTGTTTCGCGCCCAGATTTCTGTTTTCGTGGAGTTTTCCATTTTTGACCATGAAAATGTATGATTTGGCTTTTGAGGTCTTCATAAGAAATGTAGGTTTATGTCTTGGCTTCGAAACGCTATAAGATTTGTTTCAATCCAATAAGGGTAGCTTCAGTTATGGATATTGTGCCGAAAGGTGTTAAAGGGAACTTTTATAAGTTAATTGCGATCGTTGTGAAAAATTTACGCTTGAGGGAATGAATTCCGGTTTCTAGGGTTTAATTGTGGGTTTTTCTAATGGTGGCTCTTAAGCTTCTAATTAGCTTTGATTGAGGGATATTGTGGCCTAATTGGATGCATTTTATTGCTTATTAACCGTATGTGTGATTGGTGATATATTGTAGGTTGGAAATGAAGCATTTATGGGGAAATGCTGTCCGAACTTTGAGAATGTATGATTGCTTTGAGTTTGTGATTTAGGGCTTGGATTCGGGCAAGGTAATGGTATATGATGGATGGTTTCTGAGCCGTGGGGGTGAGTGACCCTCAACTATTTCCCAAGTACTTCTGAAATGTTTCTTGCAATATTTACTCGACTGCATATCATGCGTGCTTGCATGTGAGTTCATGACATGATTTGGCTTCAATGGGTTCTTGGGGAGTCTTGTGCTGAACACCAACGTCTCCACCCTGTTTATTGTTCATGACATGATCTGGAGCACCAACGTTGCTCCCCCTTATTGTTTAACGTTAAGTGATCTATTTGAGCGTTGGGTGTTTAAGTGCAATGATTTGTCTGGCTCACCAGAGCAATAAACGTATATTTGATTACTGATTCATGACATCATTGAAATGAACTATTGAGAAATTGATTTGATGACTGCTTTTATTGGTTACTCACTGAGCTTCTAACTCACCCCAAAACTATTTTATTCCCCTCCACAGGGCTCGTGGCGAAGGAAGGCTTGTAGTACTTATTCACGTGAATTGATGGCATATATCTTGTACAGTTTGGATTTGGAATCATTTTATGTATAGTTTGGGGAATTGTTTCCGCTTCGCTTATGACATGTAATTATTGGAGAATTTGATGTAATATTTGAGATTTATATTGTAATTTATTTGAGGACTGTAATGACTGACTGAGTCCCGACGAGAGTTGGGCAGGCGGTCCGCCGAACACTTTGGTTCGCCTGAGGGTGAGGTGGGGCCGTCACAGGTGTTATCAGAGTTTAGGTTTCAGATCTCTGTAGTGTATCCTAGGCATGAAGTTTAGGATTCCGGACTGTGGGTTTGATTTGAAATATCAGTGCTTCTTGTATGACTGAAAGGCGGACAAGTAGGTGTTATTTGACTCTTAGTGTTTGCTTGGAATGCTTGAGTGATTCTTGCGAGATGTCTTAACTTGATTGGTACAAGATGGAATGTCGGGGACGACATTCTTTTAAGGAGGGGAGTTTGTGACATCCCGAAAGAATGAGTGTGAGAACCCAAAAATTTTTATATATTTTCTAGACATTATTTTGTTTCCTTGTTTATAATTTTGTACCTTTCTTCAGGATATTAATTTTCTATACATTTTTATAAAGTAATATAATTTTCAAATCATTTCCTTGACACAAGTTAGTCCACGTTAAGTTTGAAGTGTATTATGGACGTGACACCCGCTAGTGCAGCAAATGCAATATATTTTTGACAACTTGTTGGAGGTTTGTATTAAGTAATATTATTTTTCAAGGTGCTAAGAGATTAGTATTAGAGAGACAAAAAGATAAGTTTTAAACTAAAAGTTGACAAGTGTCACCATTCAATTTACCCTTAGACTTTTGACCAAAATATTTTTACCATCTTAAAGCTAATTTTGGCCAATTTATTTCTTCATTTTAAGCTCTCTTGGCCGAACTCCTTAGGGAGAAAAAAGAAAGAAACCTCCAACTTCTTTCTTCAATTTCTTGCCTTGATCTCACAATCCAACCGCTAAAACTTTGATTTGCTCCATAAAAACCGTTCTCTTGGTAGAATTAAGGTGAGTGGTGAAGTGGTTTGAGAAACAAAGATGCTAAGTTGCTTGTTGTCTTGAGGTTACAAGGTGAGTTGTTAAGAATCTTTCCCTTTAGCTTTGCTAATGTTCAATTGGTGGCTTTAGTGGTTTAATATGATGACATATGGTGTGATTATGGTTTGTTTATGGTTGGAAGTGAAGGTTTGATGAATTTTGATTTATTCTTGTTATTTTTCTGTTTTGTATGAGGATCATGGTTTGATCATGGTATGATGGCTGGTAATGGTGTAAAATGAAGCTTGTATATGTTAGTTGAAGTTGGTTGCGGAAAATTTCTGGTTTGCTACGAAATTCCAGGTTTAGGGTTTGAATTTGCCCTGTTCTGATCGGATTTATTTGGGCATGTTAGAGGCTGAATGAGGCTTAAGTTAAAACATGAAAGTTGTAGAAAATAGTGTTAACTAGCTGCCTGTAAAATTTCAGCTCGATATGAGCACTGTAGCCTATGAAATGACCGAAATACCCTTGACTGTCCATGAACCCTGTTTCGCGCCCAGATTTCTGTTTTCGTGGAGTTTTCCATTTTTGACCATGAAAATGTATGATTTGGCTTTTGAGGTCTTCATAAGAAATGTAGGTTTATGTCTTGGCTTCGAAACGCTATAAGATTTGTTTCAATCCAATAAGGGTAGCTTCAGTTATGGATATTGTGCCGAAAGGTGTTAAAGGGAACTTTTATAAGTTAATTGCGATCGTTGTGAAAAATTTACGCTTGAGGGAATGAATTCCGGTTTCTAGGGTTTAATTGTGGGTTTTTCTAATGGTGGCTCTTAAGCTTCTAATTAGCTTTGATTGAGGGATATTGTGGCCTAATTGGATGCATTTTATTGCTTATTAACCGTATGTGTGATTGGTGATATATTGTAGGTTGGAAATGAAGCATTTATGGGGAAATGCTGTCCGAACTTTGAGAATGTATGATTGCTTTGAGTTTGTGATTTAGGGCTTGGATTCGGGCAAGGTAATGGTATATGATGGATGGTTTCTGAGCCGTGGGGGTGAGTGACCCTCAACTATTTCCCAAGTACTTCTGAAATGTTTCTTGCAATATTTACTCGACTGCATATCATGCGTGCTTGCATGTGAGTTCATGACATGATTTGGCTTCAATGGGTTCTTGGGGAGTCTTGTGCTGAACACCAACGTCTCCACCCTGTTTATTGTTCATGACATGATCTGGAGCACCAACGTTGCTCCCCCTTATTGTTTAACGTTAAGTGATCTATTTGAGCGTTGGGTGTTTAAGTGCAATGATTTGTCTGGCTCACCAGAGCAATAAACGTATATTTGATTACTGATTCATGACATCATTGAAATGAACTATTGAGAAATTGATTTGATGACTGCTTTTATTGGTTACTCACTGAGCTTCTAACTCACCCCAAAACTATTTTATTCCCCTCCACAGGGCTCGTGGCGAAGGAAGGCTTGTAGTACTTATTCACGTGAATTGATGGCATATATCTTGTACAGTTTGGATTTGGAATCATTTTATGTATAGTTTGGGGAATTGTTTCCGCTTCGCTTATGACATGTAATTATTGGAGAATTTGATGTAATATTTGAGATTTATATTGTAATTTATTTGAGGACTGTAATGACTGACTGAGTCCCGACGAGAGTTGGGCAGGCGGTCCGCCGAACACTTTGGTTCGCCTGAGGGTGAGGTGGGGCCGTCACAGGTGTTATCAGAGTTTAGGTTTCAGATCTCTGTAGTGTATCCTAGGCATGAAGTTTAGGATTCCGGACTGTGGGTTTGATTTGAAATATCAGTGCTTCTTGTATGACTGAAAGGCGGACAAGTAGGTGTTATTTGACTCTTAGTGTTTGCTTGGAATGCTTGAGTGATTCTTGCGAGATGTCTTAACTTGATTGGTACAAGATGGAATGTCGGGGACGACATTCTTTTAAGGAGGGGAGTTTGTGACATCCCGAAAGAATGAGTGTGAGAACCCAAAAATTTTTATATATTTTCTAGACATTATTTTGTTTCCTTGTTTATAATTTTGTACCTTTCTTCAGGATATTAATTTTCTATACATTTTTATAAAGTAATATAATTTTCAAATCATTTCCTTGACACAAGTTAGTCCACGTTAAGTTTGAAGTGTATTATGGACGTGACACCCGCTAGTGCAGCAAATGCAATATATTTTTGACAACTTGTTGGAGGTTTGTATTAAGTAATATTATTTTTCAAGGTGCTAAGAGATTAGTATTAGAGAGACAAAAAGATAAGTTTTAAACTAAAAGTTGACAAGTGTCACCATTCAATTTACCCTTAGACTTTTGACCAAAATATTTTTACCATCTTAAAGCTAATTTTGGCCAATTTATTTCTTCATTTTAAGCTCTCTTGGCCGAACTCCTTAGGGAGAAAAAAGAAAGAAACCTCCAACTTCTTTCTTCAATTTCTTGCCTTGATCTCACAATCCAACCGCTAAAACTTTGATTTGCTCCATAAAAACCGTTCTCTTGGTAGAATTAAGGTGAGTGGTGAAGTGGTTTGAGAAACAAAGATGCTAAGTTGCTTGTTGTCTTGAGGTTACAAGGTGAGTTGTTAAGAATCTTTCCCTTTAGCTTTGCTAATGTTCAATTGGTGGCTTTAGTGGTTTAATATGATGACATATGGTGTGATTATGGTTTGTTTATGGTTGGAAGTGAAGGTTTGATGAATTTTGATTTATTCTTGTTATTTTTCTGTTTTGTATGAGGATCATGGTTTGATCATGGTATGATGGCTGGTAATGGTGTAAAATGAAGCTTGTATATGTTAGTTGAAGTTGGTTGCGGAAAATTTCTGGTTTGCTACGAAATTCCAGGTTTAGGGTTTGAATTTGCCCTGTTCTGATCGGATTTATTTGGGCATGTTAGAGGCTGAATGAGGCTTAAGTTAAAACATGAAAGTTGTAGAAAATAGTGTTAACTAGCTGCCTGTAAAATTTCAGATCGATATGAGCACTGTAGCCTATGAAATGACCGAAATACCCTTGACTGTCCATGAACCCTGTTTCGCGCCCAGATTTCTGTTTTCGTGGAGTTTTCCATTTTTGACCATGAAAATGTATGATTTGGCTTTTGAGGTCTTCATAAGAAATGTAGGTTTATGTCTTGGCTTCGAAACGCTATAAGATTTGTTTCAATCCAATAAGGGTAGCTTCAGTTATGGATATTGTGCCGAAAGGTGTTAAAGGGAACTTTTATAAGTTAATTGCGATCGTTGTGAAAAATTTACGCTTGAGGGAATGAATTCCGGTTTCTAGGGTTTAATTGTGGGTTTTTCTAATGGTGGCTCTTAAGCTTCTAATTAGCTTTGATTGAGGGATATTGTGGCCTAATTGGATGCATTTTATTGCTTATTAACCGTATGTGTGATTGGTGATATATTGTAGGTTGGAAATGAAGCATTTATGGGGAAATGCTGTCCGAACTTTGAGAATGTATGATTGCTTTGAGTTTGTGATTTAGGGCTTGGATTCGGGCAAGGTAATGGTATATGATGGATGGTTTCTGAGCCGTGGGGGTGAGTGACCCTCAACTATTTCCCAAGTACTTCTGAAATGTTTCTTGCAATATTTACTCGACTGCATATCATGCGTGCTTGCATGTGAGTTCATGACATGATTTGGCTTCAATGGGTTCTTGGGGAGTCTTGTGCTGAACACCAACGTCTCCACCCTGTTTATTGTTCATGACATGATCTGGAGCACCAACGTTGCTCCCCCTTATTGTTTAACGTTAAGTGATCTATTTGAGCGTTGGGTGTTTAAGTGCAATGATTTGTCTGGCTCACCAGAGCAATAAACGTATATTTGATTACTGATTCATGACATCATTGAAATGAACTATTGAGAAATTGATTTGATGACTGCTTTTATTGGTTACTCACTGAGCTTCTAACTCACCCCAAAACTATTTTATTCCCCTCCACAGGGCTCGTGGCGAAGGAAGGCTTGTAGTACTTATTCACGTGAATTGATGGCATATATCTTGTACAGTTTGGATTTGGAATCATTTTATGTATAGTTTGGGGAATTGTTTCCGCTTCGCTTATGACATGTAATTATTGGAGAATTTGATGTAATATTTGAGATTTATATTGTAATTTATTTGAGGACTGTAATGACTGACTGAGTCCCGACGAGAGTTGGGCAGGCGGTCCGCCGAACACTTTGGTTCGCCTGAGGGTGAGGTGGGGCCGTCACAGGTGTTATCAGAGTTTAGGTTTCAGATCTCTGTAGTGTATCCTAGGCATGAAGTTTAGGATTCCGGACTGTGGGTTTGATTTGAAATATCAGTGCTTCTTGTATGACTGAAAGGCGGACAAGTAGGTGTTATTTGACTCTTAGTGTTTGCTTGGAATGCTTGAGTGATTCTTGCGAGATGTCTTAACTTGATTGGTACAAGATGGAATGTCGGGGACGACATTCTTTTAAGGAGGGGAGTTTGTGACATCCCGAAAGAATGAGTGTGAGAACCCAAAAATTTTTATATATTTTCTAGACATTATTTTGTTTCCTTGTTTATAATTTTGTACCTTTCTTCAGGATATTAATTTTCTATACATTTTTATAAAGTAATATAATTTTCAAATCATTTCCTTGACACAAGTTAGTCCACGTTAAGTTTGAAGTGTATTATGGACGTGACACCCGCTAGTGCAGCAAATGCAATATATTTTTGACAACTTGTTGGAGGTTTGTATTAAGTAATATTATTTTTCAAGGTGCTAAGAGATTAGTATTAGAGAGACAAAAAGATAAGTTTTAAACTAAAAGTTGACAAGTGTCACCATTCAATTTACCCTTAGACTTTTGACCAAAATATTTTTACCATCTTAAAGCTAATTTTGGCCAATTTATTTCTTCATTTTAAGCTCTCTTGGCCGAACTCCTTAGGGAGAAAAAAGAAAGAAACCTCCAACTTCTTTCTTCAATTTCTTGCCTTGATCTCACAATCCAACCGCTAAAACTTTGATTTGCTCCATAAAAACCGTTCTCTTGGTAGAATTAAGGTGAGTGGTGAAGTGGTTTGAGAAACAAAGATGCTAAGTTGCTTGTTGTCTTGAGGTTACAAGGTGAGTTGTTAAGAATCTTTCCCTTTAGCTTTGCTAATGTTCAATTGGTGGCTTTAGTGGTTTAATATGATGACATATGGTGTGATTATGGTTTGTTTATGGTTGGAAGTGAAGGTTTGATGAATTTTGATTTATTCTTGTTATTTTTCTGTTTTGTATGAGGATCATGGTTTGATCATGGTATGATGGCTGGTAATGGTGTAAAATGAAGCTTGTATATGTTAGTTGAAGTTGGTTGCGGAAAATTTCTGGTTTGCTACGAAATTCCAGGTTTAGGGTTTGAATTTGCCCTGTTCTGATCGGATTTATTTGGGCATGTTAGAGGCTGAATGAGGCTTAAGTTAAAACATGAAAGTTGTAGAAAATAGTGTTAACTAGCTGCCTGTAAAATTTCAGCTCGATATGAGCACTGTAGCCTATGAAATGACCGAAATACCCTTGACTGTCCATGAACCCTGTTTCGCGCCCAGATTTCTGTTTTCGTGGAGTTTTCCATTTTTGACCATGAAAATGTATGATTTGGCTTTTGAGGTCTTCATAAGAAATGTAGGTTTATGTCTTGGCTTCGAAACGCTATAAGATTTGTTTCAATCCAATAAGGGTAGCTTCAGTTATGGATATTGTGCCGAAAGGTGTTAAAGGGAACTTTTATAAGTTAATTGCGATCGTTGTGAAAAATTTACGCTTGAGGGAATGAATTCCGGTTTCTAGGGTTTAATTGGGGGTTTTTCTAATGGTGGCTCTTAAGCTTCTAATTAGCTTTGATTGAGGGATATTGTGGCCTAATTGGATGCATTTTATTGCTTATTAACCGTATGTGTGATTGGTGATATATTGTAGGTTGGAAATGAAGCATTTATGGGGAAATGCTGTCCGAACTTTGAGAATGTATGATTGCTTTGAGTTTGTGATTTAGGGCTTGGATTCGGGCAAGGTAATGGTATATGATGGATGGTTTCTGAGCCGTGGGGGTGAGTGACCCTCAACTATTTCCCAAGTACTTCTGAAATGTTTCTTGCAATATTTACTCGACTGCATATCATGCGTGCTTGCATGTGAGTTCATGACATGATTTGGCTTCAATGGGTTCTTGGGGAGTCTTGTGCTGAACACCAACGTCTCCACCCTGTTTATTGTTCATGACATGATCTGGAGCACCAACGTTGCTCCCCCTTATTGTTTAACGTTAAGTGATCTATTTGAGCGTTGGGTGTTTAAGTGCAATGATTTGTCTGGCTCACCAGAGCAATAAACGTATATTTGATTACTGATTCATGACATCATTGAAATGAACTATTGAGAAATTGATTTGATGACTGCTTTTATTGGTTACTCACTGAGCTTCTAACTCACCCCAAAACTATTTTATTCCCCTCCACAGGGCTCGTGGCGAAGGAAGGCTTGTAGTACTTATTCACGTGAATTGATGGCATATATCTTGTACAGTTTGGATTTGGAATCATTTTATGTATAGTTTGGGGAATTGTTTCCGCTTCGCTTATGACATGTAATTATTGGAGAATTTGATGTAATATTTGAGATTTATATTGTAATTTATTTGAGGACTGTAATGACTGACTGAGTCCCGACGAGAGTTGGGCAGGCGGTCCGCCGAACACTTTGGTTCGCCTGAGGGTGAGGTGGGGCCGTCACAGGTGTTATCAGAGTTTAGGTTTCAGATCTCTGTAGTGTATCCTACGCATGAAGTTTAGGATTCCGGACTGTGGGTTTGATTTGAAATATCAGTGCTTCTTGTATGACTGAAAGGCGGACAAGTAGGTGTTATTTGACTCTTAGTGTTTGCTTGGAATGCTTGAGTGATTCTTGCGAGATGTCTTAACTTGATTGGTACAAGATGGAATGTCGGGGACGACATTCTTTTAAGGAGGGGAGTTTGTGACATCCCGAAAGAATGAGTGTGAGAACCCAAAAATTTTTATATATTTTCTAGACATTATTTTGTTTCCTTGTTTATAATTTTGTACCTTTCTTCAGGATATTAATTTTCTATACATTTTTATAAAGTAATATAATTTTCAAATCATTTCCTTGACACAAGTTAGTCCACGTTAAGTTTGAAGTGTATTATGGACGTGACACCCGCTAGTGCAGCAAATGCAATATATTTTTGACAACTTGTTGGAGGTTTGTATTAAGTAATATTATTTTTCAAGGTGCTAAGAGATTAGTATTAGAGAGACAAAAAGATAAGTTTTAAACTAAAAGTTGACAAGTGTCACCATTCAATTTACCCTTAGACTTTTGACCAAAATATTTTTACCATCTTAAAGCTAATTTTGGCCAATTTATTTCTTCATTTTAAGCTCTCTTGGCCGAACTCCTTAGGGAGAAAAAAGAAAGAAACCTCCAACTTCTTTCTTCAATTTCTTGCCTTGATCTCACAATCCAACCGCTAAAACTTTGATTTGCTCCATAAAAACCGTTCTCTTGGTAGAATTAAGGTGAGTGGTGAAGTGGTTTTTACGCTTGAGGGAATGAAATCCGGTTTCTAGGGTTTAATTGGGGGTTTTTCTAATGGTGGCTCTTAAGCTTCTAATTAGCTTTGATTGAGGGATATTGTGGCCTAATTGGATGCATTTTATTGCTTATTAACCGTATGTGTGATTGGTGATATATTGTAGGTTGGAAATGAAGCATTTATGGGGAAATGTTGTCCGAACTTTGAGAATGTATGATTGCTTTCAGTTTGTGATTTAGGGCTTGGATTCGGGCAAGATAATGGTATATGATGGATGGTTTCTGAGCCGTGGGGGTGAGTGACCCTCAACTATTTCCCAAGTACTTCTGAAATGTTTCTTGCATTATTTACTCGACTGCATATCATGCGTGCTTGCATGTGAGTTCATGACATGATTTGGCTTCAATGGGTTCTTGGGGAGTCTTGTGCTGAACACCAACGTCTCCACCCTGTTTATTGTTCATGACATGATCTGGAGCACCAACGTTGCTCCCCCTTATTGTTTAACGTTAAGTGATCTATTTGAGCGTTGGGTGTTTAAGTGCAATGATTTCACTGGCTCACCAGAGCAATAAACGTATATTTGATTACTGATTCATGACATCATTGAAATGAACTATTGAGAAATTGATTTGATGACTGCTTTTATTGGTTACTCACTGAGCTTCTAACTCACCCCAAAACTATTTTATTCCCCTCCACAGGGCTCGTGGCGAAGGAAGGCTTGTAGTACTTATTCACGTGACTGGATGGCATATATCTTGTACAGTTTCGATTTGGAATCATTTTATGTATAGTTTGGGAAATTGTTTCCGCTTCGCTTATGACATGTAATTATTGGAGAATTTGATGTAATATTTGAGATTTATATTGTAATTTATTTGAGGACTGTAATGACTGACTGAGTCCCGACGAGAGTTGGGCAGGCGGTCCGCCGAACCCTTTGGTTCGCCTGAGGGTGAGGTGGGGCCGTCACAGGTGTTATCAGAGTTTAGGTTTCAGATCTCTGTAGTGTATCCTAGCCATGAAGTTTAGGATTCCGGACTGTGGGTTTGATTTGAAATATCAGTGCTTCTTGTATGACTGAAAGGCGGACAAGTAGGTGTTATTTGACTCTTAGTGTTTGCTTGGAATGCTTGAGTGATTCTTGCGAGATGTCTTAACTTGATTGGTACAAGATGGAATGTCGAGGACGACATTCTTTTAAGGAGGGGAGTTTGTGACATCCCGAAAGAATGAGTGTGAGAACCCAAAAATTTTTATATATTTTCTAGACATTATTTTGTTTCCTTGTTTATAATTTTGTACCTTTCTTCAGGATATTAATTTTCTATACATTTTTATAAAGTAATATAATTTTCAAATCATTTCCTTGATACAAGTTAGTCCACGTTAAGTTTGAAGTGTATTATGGACGTGAGACCCGCTAGTGCAGCAAATGCAATATATTTTTGACAACTTGTTGGAGGTTTGTATTAAGTAATATTATTTTTCAAGGTGCTAAGAGATTAGTATTAGAGAGACAAAAAGATAAGTTTTAAACTAAAAGTTGACAAGTGTCACCATTCAATTTACCCTTAGACTTTTGACCAAAATATTTTTACCATCTTAAATCTAATTTTGGCCAATTTATTTCTTCATTTTAAGCTCTCTTGGCCGAACTCCTTAGGGAGAAAAAAGAAAGAAACCTCCAACTTCTTTCTTCAATTTCTTGCCTTGATCTCACAATCCAACCGCTAAAACTTTGATTTGCTCCATAAAAACCGTTCTCTTGGTAGAATTAAGGTGAGTGGTGAAGTGGTTTGAGAAACAAAGATGCTAAGTTGCTTGTTGTCTTGAGGTTACAAGGTGAGTTGTTAAGAATCTTTCCCTTTAGCTTTGCTAATGTTCAATTGGTGGCTTTAGTGGTTTAATATGATGACATATGGTGTGATTATGGTTTGTTTATGGTTGGAAGTGAAGGTTTGATGAATTTTGATTTATTCTTGTTATTTTTCTGTTTTGTATGAGGATCATGGTTTGATCATGGTATGATGGCTGGTAATGGTGTAAAATGAAGCTTGTATATGTTAGTTGAAGTTAGTTGCGGAAAATTTCTGGTTTGCTACGAAATTCCAGGTTTAGGGTTTGAATTTGCCCTGTTCTGATCGGATTTATTTGGGCATGTTAGAGGCTGAATGAGGCTTAAGTTAAAACATGAAAGTTGTAGAAAATAGTGTTAACTAGCTGCCTGTAAAATTTCAGCTCGATATGAGCACTGTAGCGAATGAAATGACCGAAATACCCTTGACTGTCCATGAACCCTGTTTCGCGCCCAGATTTCTGTTTTCGTGGAGTTTTCCATTTTTGACCATGAAAATGTATGATTTGGCTTTTGAGGTCTTCATAAGAAATGTAGGTTTACGTCTTGGTTTCGAAACTCTATAAGATTTGTTTCAATCCAATAAGGGTAGCTTCAGTTATGGATATTGTGCCGAAAGGTGTTAAAGGGAACTTTTATAAGTTAATTGCGATCGTTGTGAAAAATTTACGCTTGAGGGAATGAATTCCGGTTTCTAGGGTTTAATTGGGGGTTTTTCTAATGGTGGCTCTTAAGCTTCTAATTAGCTTTGATTGAGGGATATTGTGGCCTAATTGGATGCATTTTATTGCTTATTAACCGTATGTGTGATTGGTGATATATTGTAGGTTGGAAATGAAGCATTTATGGGGAAATGCTGTCCGAACTTTGAGAATGTATGATTGCTTTCAGTTTGTGATTTAGGGCTTGGATTCGGGCAAGGTAATGGTATATGATGGATGGTTTCTGAGCCGTGGGGGTGAGTGACCCTCAACTATTTCCCAAGTACTTCTGAAATGTTTCTTGCATTATTTACTCGACTGCATATCATGCGTGCTTGCATGTGAGTTCATGACATGATTTGGCTTCAATGGGTTCTTGGGGAGTCTTGTGCTGAACACCAACGTCTCCACCCTGTTTATTGTTCATGACATGATCTGGAGCACCAACGTTGCTCCCCCTTATTGTTTAACGTTAAGTGATCTATTTGAGCGTTGGGTGTTTAAGTGCAATGATTTCACTGGCTCACCAGAGCAATAAACGTATATTTGATTACTGATTCATGACATCATTGAAATGAACTATTGAGAAATTGATTTGATGACTACTTTTATTGGTTACTCACTGAGCTTCTAACTCACCCCAAAACTATTTTATTCCCCTCCACAGGGCTCGTGGCGAAGGAAGGCTTGTAGTACTTATTCACGTGACTGGATGGCATATATCTTGTACAGTTTCGATTTGGAATCATTTTATGTATAGTTTGGGAAATTGTTTCCGCTTCGCTTATGACATGTAATTATTGGAGAATTTGATGTAATATTTGAGATTTATATTGTAATTTATTTGAGGACTGTAATGACTGACTGAGTCCCGACGAGAGTTGGGCAGGCGGTCCGCCGAACCCTTTGGTTCGCCTGAGGGTGAGGTGGGGCCGTCACAGGTGTTATCAGAGTTTAGGTTTCAGATCTCTGTAGTGTATCCTAGGCATGAAGTTTAGGATTCCGGACTGTGGGTTTGATTTGAAATATCAGTGCTTCTTGTATGACTGAAAGGCGGACAAGTAGGTGTTATTTGACTCTTAGTGTTTGCTTGGAATGCTTGAGTGATTCTTGCGAGATGTCTTAACTTGATTGGTACAAGATGGAATGTCGAGGACGACATTCTTTTAGGGAGGGGAGTTTGTGACATCCCGAAAGAATGAGTGTGAGAACCCAAAAATTTTTATATATTTTCTAGACATTATTTTGTTTCCTTGTTTATAATTTTGTACCTTTCTTCAGGATATTAATTTTCTATACATTTTTATAAAGTAATATAATTTTCAAATCATTTCCTTGATACAAGTTAGTCCACGTTAAGTTTGAAGTGTATTATGGACGTGAGACCCGCTAGTGCAGCAAATGCAATATATTTTTGACAACTTGTTGGAGGTTTGTATTAAGTAATATTATTTTTCAAGGTGCTAAGAGATTAGTATTAGAGAGACAAAAAGATAAGTTTTAAACTAAAAGTTGACAAGTGTCACCATTCAATTTACCCTTAGACTTTTGACCAAAATATTTTTACCATCTTAAATCTAATTTTGGCCAATTTATTTCTTCATTTTAAGCTCTCTTGGCCGAACTCCTTAGGGAGAAAAAAGAAAGAAACCTCCAACTTCTTTCTTCAATTTCTTGCCTTGATCTCACAATCCAACCGCTAAAACTTTGATTTGCTCCATAAAAACCGTTCTCTTGGTAGAATTAAGGTGAGTGGTGAAGTGGTTTGAGAAACAAAGATGCTAAGTTGCTTGTTGTCTTGAGGTTACAAGGTGAGTTGTTAAGAATCTTTCCCTTTAGCTTTGCTAATGTTCAATTGGTGGCTTTAGTGGTTTAATATGATGACATATGGTGTGATTATGGTTTGTTTATGGTTGGAAGTGAAGGTTTGATGAATTTTGATTTATTCTTGTTATTTTTCTGTTTTGTATGAGGATCATGGTTTGATCATGGTATGATGGCTGGTAATGGTGTAAAATGAAGCTTGTATATGTTAGTTGAAGTTGGTTGCGGAAAATTTCTGGTTTGCTACGAAATTCCAGGTTTAGGGTTTGAATTTGCCCTGTTCTGATCGGATTTATTTGGGCATGTTAGAGGCTGAATGAGGCTTAAGTTAAAACATGAAAGTTGTAGAAAATAGTGTTAACTAGCTGCCTGTAAAATTTCAGCTCGATATGAGCACTGTAGCGAATGAAATGACCGAAATACCCTTGACTGTCCATGAACCCTGTTTCGCGCCCAGATTTCTGTTTTCGTGGAGTTTTCCATTTTTGACCATGAAAATGTATGATTTGGCTTTTGAGGTCTTCATAAGAAATGTAGGTTTACGTCTTGGCTTCGAAACTCTATAAGATTTGTTTCAATCCAATAAGGGTAGCTTCAGTTATGGATATTGTGCCGAAAGGTGTTAAAGGGAACTTTTATAAGTTAATTGCGATCGTTGTGAAAAATTTACGCTTGAGGGAATGAATTCCGGTTTCTAGGGTTTAATTGGGGGTTTTTCTAATGGTGGCTCTTAAGCTTCTAATTAGCTTTGATTGAGGGATATTGTGGCCTAATTGGATGCATTTTATTGCTTATTAACCGTATGTGTGATTGGTGATATATTGTAGGTTGGAAATGAAGCATTTATGGGGAAATGCTGTCCGAACTTTGAGAATGTATGATTGCTTTCAGTTTGTGATTTAGGGCTTGGATTCGGGCAAGGTAATGGTATATGATGGATGGTTTCTGAGCCGTGGGGGTGAGTGACCCTCAACTATTTCCCAAGTACTTCTGAAATGTTTCTTGCATTATTTACTCGACTGCATATCATGCGTGCTTGCATGTGAGTTCATGACATGATTTGGCTTCAATGGGTTCTTGGGGAGTCTTGTGCTGAACACCAACGTCTCCACCCTGTTTATTGTTCATGACATGATCTGGAGCACCAACGTTGCTCCCCCTTATTGTTTAACGTTAAGTGATCTATTTGAGCGTTGGGTGTTTAAGTGCAATGATTTGTCTGGCTCACCAGAGCAATAAACGTATATTTGATTACTGATTCATGACATCATTGAAATGAACTATTGAGAAATTGATTTGATGACTGCTTTTATTGGTTACTCACTGAGCTTCTAACTCACCCCAAAACTATTTTATTCCCCTCCACAGGGCTCGTGGCGAAGGAAGGCTTGTAGTACTTATTCACGTGAATTGATGGCATATATCTTGTACAGTTTGGATTTGGAATCATTTTATGTATAGTTTGGGGAATTGTTTCCGCTTCGCTTATGACATGTAATTATTGGAGAATTTGATGTAATATTTGAGATTTATATTGTAATTTATTTTAGGACTGTAATGACTGACTGAGTCCCGACGAGAGTTGGGCAGGCGGTCCGCCGAACACTTTGGTTCGCCTGAGGGTGAGGTGGGGCCGTCACAGGTGTTATCAGAGTTTAGGTTTCAGATCTCTGTAGTGTATCCTAGGCATGAAGTTTAGGATTCCGGACTGTGGGTTTGATTTGAAATATCAGTGCTTCTTGTATGACTGAAAGGCGGACAAGTAGGTGTTATTTGACTCTTAGTGTTTGCTTGGAATGCTTGAGTGATTCTTGCGAGATGTCTTAACTTGATTGGTACAAGATGGAATGTCGAGGACGACATTCTTTTAAGGAGGGGAGTTTGTGACATCCCGAAAGAATGAGTGTGAGAACCCAAAATTTTTTATATATTTTCTAGACATTATTTTGTTTCCTTGTTTATAATTTTGTACCTTTCTTCAGGATATTAATTTTCTATACATTTTTATAAAGTAATATAATTTTCAAATCATTTCCTTGAAACAAGTTAGTCCACGTTAAGTTTGAAGTGTATTATGGACGTGAGACCCGCTAGTGCAGCAAATGCAATATATTTTTGACAACTTGTTGGAGGTTTGTATTAAGTAATATTATTTTTCAAGGTGCTAAGAGATTAGTATTAGAGAGACAAAAAGATAAGTTTTAAACTAAAAGTTGACAAGTGTCACCATTCAATTTACCCTTAGACTTTTGACCAAAATATTTTTACCATCTTAAAGCTAATTTTGGCCAATTTATTTATTCATTTTAAGCTCTCTTGGCCGAACTCCTTAGGGAGAAAAAAGAAAGAAACCTCCAACTTCTTTCTTCAATTTCTTGCCTTGGTCTCACAATCCAACCGCTAAAACTTTGATTTGCTCCATAAAAACCGTTCTCTTGGTAGAATTAAGGTGAGTGGTGAAGTGGTTTGAGAAACAAAGATGCTAAGTTGCTTGTTGTCTTGAGGTTACAAGGTGAGTTGTTAAGAATCTTTCCCTTTAGCTTTGCTAATGTTCAATTGGTGGCTTTAGTGGTTTAATATGATGACATATGGTGTGATTATGGTTTGTTTATGGTTGGAAGTGAAGGTTTGATGAATTTTGATTTATTCTTGTTATTTTTCTGTTTTGTATGAGGATCATGGTTTGATCATGGTATGATGGCTGGTAATGGTGTAAAATGAAGCTTGTATATGTTAGTTGAAGTTGGTTGCGGAAAATTTCTGGTTTGCTACGAAATTCCAGGTTTAGGGTTTGAATTTGCCCTGTTCTGATCGGATTTATTTGGGCATGTTAGAGGCTGAATGAGGCTTAAGTTAAAACATGAAAGTTGTAGAAAATAGTGTTAACTAGCTGCCTGTAAAATTTCAGCTCGATATGAGCACTGTAGCGAATGAAATGACCGAAATACCCTTGACTGTCCATGAACCCTGTTTCGCGCCCAGATTTCTGTTTTCGTGGAGTTTTCCATTTTTGACCATGAAAATGTATGATTTGGCTTTTGAGGTCTTCATAAGAAATGTAGGTTTACGTCTTGGCTTCGAAACTCTATAAGATTTGTTTCAATCCAATAAGGGTAGCTTCAGTTATGGATATTGTGCCGAAAGGTGTTAAAGGGAACTTTTATAAGTTAATTGCGATCGTTGTGAAAAATTTACGCTTGAGGGAATGAATTCCGGTTTCTAGGGTTTAATTGGGGGTTTTTCTAATGGTGGCTCTTAAGCTTCTAATTAGCTTTGATTGAGGGATATTGTGGCCTAATTGGATGCATTTTATTGCTTATTAACCGTATGTGTGATTGGTGATATATTGTAGGTTGGAAATGAAGCATTTATGGGGAAATGCTGTCCGAACTTTGAGAATGTATGATTGCTTTCAGTTTGTGATTTAGGGCTTGGATTCGGGCAAGGTAATGGTATATGATGGATGGTTTCTGAGCCGTGGGGGTGAGTGACCCTCAACTATTTCCCAAGTACTTCTGAAATGTTTCTTGCATTATTTACTCGACTGCATATCATGCGTGCTTGCATGTGAGTTCATGACATGATTTGGCTTCAATGGGTTCTTGGGGAGTCTTGTGCTGAACACCAACGTCTCCACCCTGTTTATTGTTCATGACATGATCTGGAGCACCAACGTTGCTCCCCCTTATTGTTTAACGTTAAGTGATCTATTTGAGCGTTGGGTGTTTAAGTGCAATGATTTGTCTGGCTCACCAGAGCAATAAACGTATATTTGATTACTGATTCATGACATCATTGAAATGAACTATTGAGAAATTGATTTGATGACTGCTTTTATTGGTTACTCACTGAGCTTCTAACTCACCCCAAAACTATTTTATTCCCCTCCACAGGGCTCGTGGCGAAGGAAGGCTTGTAGTACTTATTCACGTGAATTGATGGCATATATCTTGTACAGTTTGGATTTGGAATCATTTTATGTATAGTTTGGGGAATTGTTTCCGCTTCGCTTATGACATGTAATTATTGGAGAATTTGATGTAATATTTGAGATTTATATTGTAATTTATTTGAGGACTGTAATGACTGACTGAGTCCCGACGAGAGTTGGGCAGGCGGTCCGCCGAACACTTTGGTTCGCCTGAGGGTGAGGTGGGGCCGTCACAGGTGTTATCAGAGTTTAGGTTTCAGATCTCTGTAGTGTATCCTAGGCATGAAGTTTAGGATTCCGGACTGTGGGTTTGATTTGAAATATCAGTGCTTCTTGTATGACTGAAAGGCGGACAAGTAGGTGTTATTTGACTCTTAGTGTTTGCTTGGAATGCTTGAGTGATTCTTGCGAGATGTCTTAACTTGATTGGTACAAGATGGAATGTCGGGGACGACATTCTTTTAAGGAGGGGAGTTTGTGACATCCCGAAAGAATGAGTGTGAGAACCCAAAAATTTTTATATATTTTCTAGACATTATTTTGTTTCCTTGTTTATAATTTTGTACCTTTCTTCAGGATATTAATTTTCTATACATTTTTATAAAGTAATATAATTTTCAAATCATTTCCTTGAAACAAGTTAGTCCACGTTAAGTTTGAAGTGTATTATGGACGTGAGACCCGCTAGTGCAGCAAATGCAATATATTTTTGACAACTTGTTGGAGGTTTGTATTAAGTAATATTATTTTTCAAGGTGCTAAGAGATTAGTATTAGAGAGACAAAAAGATAAGTTTTAAACTAAAAGTTGACAAGTGTCACCATTCAATTTACCCTTAGACTTTTGACCAAAATATTTTTACCATCTTAAAGCTAATTTTGGCCAATTTATTTCTTCATTTTAAGCTCTCTTGGCCGAACTCCTTAGGGAGAAAAAAGAAAGAAACCTCCAACTTCTTTCTTCAATTTCTTGCCTTGGTCTCACAATCCAACCGCTAAAACTTTGATTTGCTCCATAAAAACCGTTCTCTTGGTAGAATTAAGGTGAGTGGTGAAGTGGTTTGAGAAACAAAGATGCTAAGTTGCTTGTTGTCTTGAGGTTACAAGGTGAGTTGTTAAGAATCTTTCCCTTTAACTTTGCTAATGTTCAATTGGTGGCTTTAGTGGTTTAATATGATGACATATGGTGTGATTATGGTTTGTTTATGGTTGGAAGTGAAGGTTTGATGAATTTGGATTTATTCTTGTTATTTTTCTGTTTTGTATGAGGATCATGGTTTGATCATGGTATGATGGCTGGTAATGGTGTAAAATGAAGCTTGTATATGTTAGTTGAAGTTGGTTGCGGAAAATTTCTGGTTTGCTACGAAATTCCAGGTTTAGGGTTTGAATTTGCCCTGTTCTGATCGGATTTATTTGGGCATGTTAGAGGCTGAATGAGGCATAAGTTAAAACATGAAAGTTGTAGAAAATAGTGTTAACTAGCTGCCTGTAAAATTTCAGCTCGATATGAGCACTGTAGCGAATGAAATGACCGAAATACCCTTGACTGTCCATGAACCCTGTTTCGCGCCCAGATTTCTGTTTTCGTGGAGTTTTCCATTTTTGACCATGAAAATGTATGATTTGGATTTTGAGGTCTTCATAAGAAATGTAGGTTTATGTCTTGGCTTCGAAACGCTATAAGATTTGTTTCAATCCAATAAGGGTAGCTTCAGTTATGGATATTGTGCCGAAAGGTGTTAAAGGGAACTTTTATAAGTTAATTGCGATCGTTGTGAAAAATTTACGCTTGAGGGAATGAATTCCGGTTTCTAGGGTTTAATTGGGGGTTTTTCTAATGGTGGCTCTTAAGCTTCTAATTAGCTTTGATTGAGGGATATTGTGGCCTAATTGGATGCATTTTATTGCTTATTAACCGTATGTGTGATTGGTGATATATTGTAGGTTGGAAATGAAGCATTTATGGGGAAATGCTGTCCGAACTTTGAGAATGTATGATTGCTTTCAGTTTGTGATTTAGGGCTTGGATTCGGGCAAGATAATGGTATATGATGGATGGTTTCTGAGCCGTGGGGGTGAGTGACCCTCAACTATTTCCCAAGTACTTCTGAAATGTTTCTTGCATTATTTACTCGACTGCATATCATGCGTGCTTGCATGTGAGTTCATGACATGATTTGGCTTCAATGGGTTCTTGGGGAGTCTTGTGCTGAACACCAACGTCTCCACCCTGTTTATTGTTCATGACATGATCTGGAGCACCAACGTTGCTCCCCCTTATTGTTTAACGTTAAGTGATCTATTTGAGCGTTGGGTGTTTAAGTGCAATGATTTGTCTGGCTCACCAGAGCAATAAACGTATATTTGATTACTGATTCATGACATCATTGAAATGAACTATTGAGAAATTGATTTGATGACTGCTTTTATTGGTTACTCACTGAGCTTCTAACTCACCCCAAAACTATTTTATTCCCCTCCACAGGGCTCGTGGCGAAGGAAGGCTTGTAGTACTTATTCACGTGAATTGATGGCATATATCTTGTACAGTTTGGATTTGGAATCATTTTATGTATAGTTTGGGGAATTGTTTCCGCTTCGCTTATGACATGTAATTATTGGAGAATTTGATGTAATATTTGAGATTTATATTGTAATTTATTTGAGGACTGTAATGACTGACTGAGTCCCGACGAGAGTTGGGCAGGCGGTCCGCCGAACACTTTGGTTCGCCTGAGGGTGAGGTGGGGCCGTCACAGGTGTTATCAGAGTTTAGGTTTCAGATCTCTGTAGTGTATCCTAGGCATGAAGTTTAGGATTCCGGACTGTGGGTTTGATTTGAAATATCAGTGCTTCTTGTATGACTGAAAGGCGGACAAGTAGGTGTTATTTGACTCTTAGTGTTTGCTTGGAATGCTTGAGTGATTCTTGCGAGATGTCTTAACTTGATTGGTACAAGATGGAATGTCGGGGACGACATTCTTTTAAGGAGGGGAGTTTGTGACATCCCGAAAGAATGAGTGTGAGAACCCAAAAATTTTTATATATTTTCTAGACATTATTTTGTTTCCTTGTTTATAATTTTGTACCTTTCTTCAGGATATTAATTTTCTATACATTTTTATAAAGTAATATAATTTTCAAATCATTTCCTTGACACAAGTTAGTCCACGTTAAGTTTGAAGTGTATTATGGACGTGACACCCGCTAGTGCAGCAAATGCAATATATTTTTGACAACTTGTTGGAGGTTTGTATTAAGTAATATTATTTTTCAAGGTGCTAAGAGATTAGTATTAGAGAGACAAAAAGATAAGTTTTAAACTAAAAGTTGACAAGTGTCACCATTCAATTTACCCTTAGACTTTTGACCAAAATATTTTTACCATCTTAAAGCTAATTTTGGCCAATTTATTTCTTCATTTTAAGCTCTCTTGGCCGAACTCCTTAGGGAGAAAAAAGAAAGAAACCTCCAACTTCTTTCTTCAATTTCTTGCCTTGATCTCACAATCCAACCGCTAAAACTTTGATTTGCTCCATAAAAACCGTTCTCTTGGTAGAATTAAGGTGAGTGGTGAAGTGGTTTGAGAAACAAAGATGCTAAGTTGCTTGTTGTCTTGAGGTTACAAGGTGAGTTGTTAAGAATCTTTCCCTTTAGCTTTGCTAATGTTCAATTGGTGGCTTTAGTGGTTTAATATGATGACATATGGTGTGATTATGGTTTGTTTATGGTTGGAAGTGAAGGTTTGATGAATTTGGATTTATTCTTGTTATTTTTCTGTTTTGTATGAGGATCATGGTTTGATCATGGTATGATGGCTGGTAATGGTGTAAAATGAAGCTTGTATATGTTAGTTGAAGTTGGTTGCGGAAAATTTCTGGTTTGCTACGAAATTCCAGGTTTAGGGTTTGAATTTGCCCTGTTCTGATCGGATTTATTTGGGCATGTTAGAGGCTGAATGAGGCATAAGTTAAAACATGAAAGTTGTAGAAAATAGTGTTAACTAGCTGCCTGTAAAATTTCAGCTCGATATGAGCACTGTAGCCTATGAAATGACCGAAATACCCTTGACTGTCCATGAACCCTGTTTCGCGCCCAGATTTCTGTTTTCGTGGAGTTTTCCATTTTTGACCATGAAAATGTATGATTTGGCTTTTGAGGTCTTCATAAGAAATGTAGGTTTATGTCTTGGCTTCGAAACGCTATAAGATTTGTTTCAATCCAATAAGGGTAGCTTCAGTTATGGATATTGTGCCGAAAGGTGTTAAAGGGAACTTTTATAAGTTAATTGCGATCTTTGTGAAAAATTTACGCTTGAGGGAATGAATTCCGGTTTCTAGGGTTTAATTGGGGGTTTTTCTAATGGTGGCTCTAAAGCTTCTAATTAGCTTTGATTGAGGGATATTGTGGCCTAATTGGATGCATTTTATTGCTTATTAACCGTATGTGTGATTGGTGATATATTGTAGGTTGGAAATGAAGCATTTATGGGGAAATGCTGTCCGAACTTTGAGAATGTATGATTGCTTTGAGTTTGTGATTTAGGGCTTGGATTCGGGCAAGGTAATGGTATATGATGGATGGTTTCTGAGCCGTGGAGGTGAGTGACCCTCAACTATTTCCCAAGTACTTCTGAAATGTTTCTTGCATTATTTACTCGACTGCATATCATGCGTGCTTGCATGTGAGTTCATGACATGATTTGGCT
Source organism: Coffea arabica (assembly GCF_036785885.1). Lineage (NCBI taxonomy): Eukaryota > Viridiplantae > Streptophyta > Magnoliopsida > Gentianales > Rubiaceae > Coffea > Coffea arabica. Next base: position 40,916,810 of record NC_092323.1, on the reverse strand, counting down.
TCAATGGGTTCTTGGGGAGTCTTGTGCTGAACACCAACGTCTCCACCCTGTTTATTGTTCATGACATGATCTGGAGCACCAACGTTGCTCCCCCTTATTGTTTAACGTTAAGTGATCTATTTGAGCGTTGGGTGTTTAAGTGCAATGATTTGTCTGGCTCACCAGAGCAATAAACGTATATTTGATTACTGATTCATGACATCATTGAAATGAACTATTGAGAAATTGATTTGATGACTGCTTTTATTGGTTACTCACTGAGCTTCTAACTCACCCCAAAACTATTTTATTCCCCTCCACAGGGCTCGTGGCGAAGGAAGGCTTGTAGTACTTATTCACGTGAATTGATGGCATACATCTTGTACAGTTTGGATTTGGAATCATTTTATGTATAGTTTGGGGAATTGTTTCCGCTTCGCTTATGACATGTAATTATTGGAGAATTTGATGTAATATTTGAGATTTATATTGTAATTTATTTGAGGACTGTAATGACTGACTGAGTCCCGACGAGAGTTGGGCAGGCGGTCCGCCGAACCCTTTGGTTCGCCTGAGGGTGAGGTGGGGCCGTCACAGGTGTTATCAGAGTTTAGGTTTCAGATCTCTGTAGTGTATCCTAGGCATGAAGTTTAGGATTCCGGACTGTGGGTTTGATTTGAAATATCAGTGCTTCTTGTATGACTGAAAGGCGGACAAGTAGGTGTTATTTGACTCTTAGTGTTTGCTTGGAATGCTTGAGTGATTCTTGCGAGATGTCTTAACTTGATTGGTACAAGATGGAATGTCGAGGACGACATTCTTTTAAGGAGGGGAGTTTGTGACATCCCGAAAGAATGAGTGTGAGAACCCAAAAATTTTTATATATTTTCTAGACATTATTTTGTTTCCTTGTTTATAATTTTGTACCTTTCTTCAGGATATTAATTTTCTATACATTTTTATAAAGTAATATAATTTTCAAATCATTTCCTTGATACAAGTTAGTCCACGTTAAGTTTGAAGTGTATTATGGACGTGACACCCGCTAGTGCAGCAAATGCAATATATTTTTGACAACTTGTTGGAGGTTTGTATTAAGTAATATTATTTTTCAAGGTGCTAAGAGATTAGTATTAGAGAGACAAAAAGATAAGTTTTAAACTAAAAGTTGACAAGTGTCACCATTCAATTTACCCTTAGACTTTTGACCAAAATATTTTTACCATCTTAAAGCTAATTTTGGCCAATTTATTTATTCATTTTAAGCTCTCTTGGCCGAACTCCTTAGGGAGAAAAAAGAAAGAAACCTCCAACTTATTTCTTCAATTTCTTGCATTGATCTCACAATCCAACCGCTAAAACTTTGATTTGCTCCATAAAAACCGTTCTCTTGGTAGAATTAAGGTGAGTGGTGAAGTGGTTTGAGAAACAAAGATGCTAAGTTGCTTGTTGTCTTGGGTTACAAGGTGAGTTGTTAAGAATCTTTCCCTTTAGCTTTGCTAATGTTCAATTGGTGGCTTTAGTGGTTTAATATGATGACATATGGTGTGATTATGGTTTGTTTATGGTTGGAAGTGAAGGTTTGATGAATTTTGATTTATTCTTGTTATTTTTCTGTTTTGTATGAGGATCATGGTTTGATCATGGTATGATGGCTGGTAATGGTGTAAAATGAAGCTTGTATATGTTAGTTGAAGTTGGTTGCGGAAAATTTCTGGTTTGCTACGAAATTCCAGGTTTAGGGTTTGAATTTGCCCTGTTCTGATCGGATTTATTTGGGCAGGTTAGAGGCTGAATCAGGCTTAAGTTAAAACATGAAAGTTGTAGAAAATAGTGTTAACTAGCTGCCTGTAAAATTTCAGCTCGATATGAGCACTGTAGCCTATGAAATGACCGAAATACCCTTGACTGTCCATGAACCCTGTTTCGCGCCCAGATTTCTGTTTTCGTGGAGTTTTCCATTTTTGACCATGAAAATGTATGATTTGGCTTTTGAGGTCTTCATAAGAAATGTAGGTTTATGTCTTGGCTTCGAAACGCTATAAGATTTGTTTCAATCCAATAAGGGTAGCTTCAGTTATGGATATTGTGCCGAAAGGTGTTAAAGGGAACTTTTATAAGTTAATTGCGATCTTTGTGAAAAATTTACGCTTGAGGGAATGAATTCCGGTTTCTAGGGTTTAATTGGGGGTTTTTCTAATGGTGGCTCTAAAGCTTCTAATTAGCTTTGATTGAGGGATATTGTGGCCTAATTGGATGCATTTTATTGCTTATTAACCGTATGTGTGATTGGTGATATATTGTAGGTTGGAAATGAAGCATTTATGGGGAAATGCTGTCCGAACTTTGAGAATGTATGATTGCTTTGAGTTTGTGATTTAGGGCTTGGATTCGGGCAAGGTAATGGTATATGATGGATGGTTTCTGAGCCGTGGAGGTGAGTGACCCTCAACTATTTCCCAAGTACTTCTGAAATATTTCTTGCATTATTTACTCGACTGCATATCATGCGTGCTTGCATGTGAGTTCATGACATGATTTGGCTTTAATGGGTTCTTGGGGAGTCTTGTGCTGAACACCAACGTCTCCACCCTGTTTATTGTTCATGACATGATCTGGAGCACCAACGTTGCTCCCCCTTATTGTTTAACGTTAAGTGATCTATTTGAGCGTTGGGTGTTTAAGTGCAATGATTTGTCTGGCTCACCAGAGCAATAAACGTATATTTGATTACTGATTCATGACATCATTGAAATGAACTATTGAGAAATTGATTTGATGACTGCTTTTATTGGTTACTCACTGAGCTTCTAACTCACCCCAAAACTATTTTATTCCCCTCCACAGGGCTCGTGGCGAAGGAAGGCTTGTAGTACTTATTCACGTGAATTGATGGCATACATCTTGTACAGTTTGGATTTGGAATCATTTTATGTATAGTTTGGGGAATTGTTTCCGCTTCGCTTATGACATGTAATTATTGGAGAATTTGATGTAATATTTGAGATTTATATTGTAATTTATTTTAGGACTGTAATGACTGACTGAGTCCCGACGAGAGTTGGGCAGGCGGTCCGCCGAACACTTTGGTTCGCCTGAGGGTGAGGTGGGGCCGTCACAGGTGTTATCAGAGTTTAGGTTTCAGATCTCTGTAGTGTATCCTAGGCATGAAGTTTAGGATTCCGGACTGTGGGTTTGATTTGAAATATCAGTGCTTCTTGTATGACTGAAAGGCGGACAAGTAGGTGTTATTTGACTCTTAGTGTTTGCTTGGAATGCTTGAGTGATTCTTGCGAGATGTCTTAACTTGATTGGTACAAGATGGAATGTCGGGGACGACATTCTTTTAAGGAGGGGAGTTTGTGACATCCCGAAAGAATGAGTGTGAGAACCCAAAAATTTTTATATATTTTCTAGACATTATTTTGTTTCCTTGTTTATAATTTTGTACCTTTCTTCAGGATATTAATTTTCTATACATTTTTATAAAGTAATATAATTTTCAAATCATTTCCTTGACACAAGTTAGTCCACGTTAAGTTTGAAGTGTATTATGGACGTGACACCCGCTAGTGCAGCAAATGCAATATATTTTTGACAACTTGTTGGAGGTTTGTATTAAGTAATATTATTTTTCAAGGTGCTAAGAGATTAGTATTAGAGAGACAAAAAGATAAGTTTTAAACTAAAAGTTGACAAGTGTCACCATTCAATTTACCCTTAGACTTTTGACCAAAATATTTTTACCATCTTAAAGCTAATTTTGGCCAATTTATTTCTTCATTTTAAGCTCTCTTGGCCGAACTCCTTAGGGAGAAAAAAGAAAGAAACCTCCAACTTCTTTCTTCAATTTCTTGCCTTGATCTCACAATCCAACCGCTAAAACTTTGATTTGCTCCATAAAAACCGTTCTCTTGGTAGAATTAAGGTGAGTGGTGAAGTGGTTTGAGAAACAAAGATGCTAAGTTGCTTGTTGTCTTGAGGTTACAAGGTGAGTTGTTAAGAATCTTTCCCTTTAGCTTTGCTAATGTTCAATTGGTGGCTTTAGTGGTTTAATATGATGACATATGGTGTGATTATGTTTTGTTTATGGTTGGAAGTGAAGGTTTGATGAATTTTGATTTATTCTTGTTATTTTTCTGTTTTGTATGAGGATCATGGTTTGATCATGGTATGATGGCTGGTAATGGTGTAAAATGAAGCTTGTATATGTTAGTTGAAGTTGGTTGCGGAAAATTTCTGGTTTGCTACGAAATTCCAGGTTTAGGGTTTGAATTTGCCCTGTTCTGATCGGATTTGTTTGGGCATATTAGAGGCTGAATCAGGCTTAAGTTAAAACATGAAAGTTGTAGAAAATAGTGTTAACTAGCTGCCTGTAAAATTTCAGCTCGATATGAGCACTGTAGCCTATGAAATGACCGAAATACCCTTGACTGTCCATGAACCCTGTTTCGCGCCCAGATTTCTGTTTTCGTGGAGTTTTCAATTTTTGACCATGAAAATGTATGATTTGGCTTTTGAGGTCTTCATAAGAAATGTAGGTTTATGTCTTGGCTTCGAAACGCTATAAGATTTGTTTCAATCCAATAAGGGTAGCTTCAGTTATGGATATTGTGCCGAAAGGTGTTAAAGGGAACTTTTATAAGTTAATTGCGATCTTTGTGAAAAATTTACGCTTGAGGGAATGAATTCCGGTTTCTAGGGTTTAATTGGGGGTTTTTCTAATGGTGGCTCTAAAGCTTCTAATTAGCTTTGATTGAGGGATATTGTGGCCTAATTGGATGCATTTTATTGCTTATTAACCGTATGTGTGATTGGTGATATATTGTAGGTTGGAAATGAAGCATTTATGGGGAAATGCTGTCCGAACTTTGAGAATGTATGATTGCTTTGAGTTTGTGATTTAGGGCTTGGATTCGGGCAAGGTAATGGTATATGATGGATGGTTTCTGAGCCGTGGAGGTGAGTGACCCTCAACTATTTCCCAAGTACTTCTGAAATATTTCTTGCATTATTTACTCGACTGCATATCATGCGTGCTTGCATGTGAGTTCATGACATGATTTGGCTTTAATGGGTTCTTGGGGAGTCTTGTGCTGAACACCAACGTCTCCACCCTGTTTATTGTTCATGACATGATCTGGAGCACCAACGTTGCTCCCCCTTATTGTTTAACGTTAAGTGATCTATTTGAGCGTTGGGTGTTTAAGTGCAATGATTTGTCTGGCTCACCAGAGCAATAAACGTATATTTGATTACTGATTCATGACATCATTGAAATGAACTATTGAGAAATTGATTTGATGACTGCTTTTATTGGTTACTCACTGAGCTTCTAACTCACCCCAAAACTATTTTATTCCCCTCCACAGGGCTCGTGGCGAAGGAAGGCTTGTAGTACTTATTCACGTGAATTGATGGCATACATCTTGTACAGTTTGGATTTGGAATCATTTTATGTATAGTTTGGGGAATTGTTTCCGCTTCGCTTATGACATGTAATTATTGGAGAATTTGATGTAATATTTGAGATTTATATTGTAATTTATTTTAGGACTGTAATGACTGACTGAGTCCCGACGAGAGTTGGGCAGGCGGTCCGCCGAACACTTTGGTTCGCCTGAGGGTGAGGTGGGGCCGTCACAGGTGTTATCAGAGTTTAGGTTTCAGATCTCTGTAGTGTATCCTAGGCATGAAGTTTAGGATTCCGGACTGTGGGTTTGATTTGAAATATCAGTGCTTCTTGTATGACTGAAAGGCGGACAAGTAGGTGTTATTTGACTCTTAGTGTTTGCTTGGAATGCTTGAGTGATTCTTGCGAGATGTCTTAACTTGATTGGTACAAGATGGAATGTCGAGGACGACATTCTTTTAAGGAGGGGAGTTTGTGACATCCCGAAAGAATGAGTGTGAGAACCCAAAAATTTTTATATATTTTCTAGACATTATTTTGTTTCCTTGTTTATAATTTTGTACCTTTCTTCAGGATATTAATTTTCTATACATTTTTATAAAGTAATATAATTTTCAAATCATTTCCTTGACACAAGTTAGTCCACGTTAAGTTTGAAGTGTATTATGGACGTGACACCCGCTAGTGCAGCAAATGCAATATATTTTTGACAACTTGTTGGAGGTTTGTATTAAGTAATATTATTTTTCAAGGTGCTAAGAGATTAGTATTAGAGAGACAAAAAGATAAGTTTTAAACTAAAAGTTGACAAGTGTCACCATTCAATTTACCCTTAGACTTTTGACCAAAATATTTTTACCATCTTAAAGCTAATTTTGGCCAATTTATTTCTTCATTTTAAGCTCTCTTGGCCGAACTCCTTAGGGAGAAAAAAGAAAGAAACCTCCAACTTCTTTCTTCAATTTCTTGCCTTGATCTCACAATCCAACCGCTAAAACTTTGATTTGCTCCATAAAAACCGTTCTCTTGGTAGAATTAAGGTGAGTGGTGAAGTGGTTTGAGAAACAAAGATGCTAAGTTGCTTGTTGTCTTGAGGTTACAAGGTGAGTTGTTAAGAATCTTTCCCTTTAGCTTTGCTAATGTTCAATTGGTGGCTTTAGTGGTTTAATATGATGACATATGGTGTGATTATGTTTTGTTTATGGTTGGAAGTGAAGGTTTGATGAATTTTGATTTATTCTTGTTATTTTTCTGTTTTGTATGAGGATCATGGTTTGATCATGGTATGATGGCTGGTAATGGTGTAAAATGAAGCTTGTATATGTTAGTTGAAGTTGGTTGCGGAAAATTTCTGGTTTGCTACGAAATTCCAGGTTTAGGGTTTGAATTTGCCCTGTTCTGATCGGATTTGTTTGGGCATATTAGAGGCTGAATCAGGCTTAAGTTAAAACATGAAAGTTGTAGAAAATAGTGTTAACTAGCTGCCTGTAAAATTTCAGCTCGATATGAGCACTGTAGCCTATGAAATGACCGAAATACCCTTGACTGTCCATGAACCCTGTTTCGCGCCCAGATTTCTGTTTTCGTGGAGTTTTCAATTTTTGACCATGAAAATGTATGATTTGGCTTTTGAGGTCTTCATAAGAAATGTAGGTTTATGTCTTGGCTTCGAAACGCTATAAGATTTGTTTCAATCCAATAAGGGTAGCTTCAGTTATGGATATTGTGCCGAAAGGTGTTAAAGGGAACTTTTATAAGTTAATTGCGATCTTTGTGAAAAATTTACGCTTGAGGGAATGAATTCCGGTTTCTAGGGTTTAATTGGGGGTTTTTCTAATGGTGGCTCTAAAGCTTCTAATTAGCTTTGATTGAGGGATATTGTGGCCTAATTGGATGCATTTTATTGCTTATTAACCGTATGTGTGATTGGTGATATATTGTAGGTTGGAAATGAAGCATTTATGGGGAAATGCTGTCCGAACTTTGAGAATGTATGATTGCTTTGAGTTTGTGATTTAGGGCTTGGATTCGGGCAAGGTAATGGTATATGATGGATGGTTTCTGAGCCGTGGAGGTGAGTGACCCTCAACTATTTCCCAAGTACTTCTGAAATATTTCTTGCATTATTTACTCGACTGCATATCATGCGTGCTTGCATGTGAGTTCATGACATGATTTGGCTTTAATGGGTTCTTGGGGAGTCTTGTGCTGAACACCAACGTCTCCACCCTGTTTATTGTTCATGACATGATCTGGAGCACCAACGTTGCTCCCCCTTATTGTTTAACGTTAAGTGATCTATTTGAGCGTTGGGTGTTTAAGTGCAATGATTTGTCTGGCTCACCAGAGCAATAAACGTATATTTGATTACTGATTCATGACATCATTGAAATGAACTATTGAGAAATTGATTTGATGACTGCTTTTATTGGTTACTCACTGAGCTTCTAACTCACCCCAAAACTATTTTATTCCCCTCCACAGGGCTCGTGGCGAAGGAAGGCTTGTAGTACTTATTCACGTGAATTGATGGCATACATCTTGTACAGTTTGGATTTGGAATCATTTTATGTATAGTTTGGGGAATTGTTTCCGCTTCGCTTATGACATGTAATTATTGGAGAATTTGATGTAATATTTGAGATTTATATTGTAATTTATTTGAGGACTGTAATGACTGACTGAGTCCCGACGAGAGTTGGGCAGGCGGTCCGCCGAACCCTTTGGTTCGCCTGAGGGTGAGGTGGGGCCGTCACAGGTGTTATCAGAGTTTAGGTTTCAGATCTCTGTAGTGTATCCTAGGCATGAAGTTTAGGATTCCGGACTGTGGGTTTGATTTGAAATATCAGTGCTTCTTGTATGACTGAAAGGCGGACAAGTAGGTGTTATTTGACTCTTAGTGTTTGCTTGGAATGCTTGAGTGATTCTTGCGAGATGTCTTAACTTGATTGGTACAAGATGGAATGTCGAGGACGACATTCTTTTAAGGAGGGGAGTTTGTGACATCCCGAAAGAATGAGTGTGAGAACCCAAAAATTTTTATATATTTTCTAGACATTATTTTGTTTCCTTGTTTATAATTTTGTACCTTTCTTCAGGATATTAATTTTCTATACATTTTTATAAAGTAATATAATTTTCAAATCATTTCCTTGACACAAGTTAGTCCACGTTAAGTTTGAAGTGTATTATGGACGTGACACCCGCTAGTGCAGCAAATGCAATATATTTTTGACAACTTGTTGGAGGTTTGTATTAAGTAATATTATTTTTCAAGGTGCTAAGAGATTAGTATTAGAGAGACAAAAAGATAAGTTTTAAACTAAAAGTTGACAAGTGTCACCATTCAATTTACCCTTAGACTTTTGACCAAAATATTTTTACCATCTTAAAGCTAATTTTGGCCAATTTATTTATTCATTTTAAGCTCTCTTGGCCGAACTCCTTAGGGAGAAAAAAGAAAGAAACCTCCAACTTCTTTCTTCAATTTCTTGCCTTGATCTCACAATCCAACCGCTAAAACTTTGATTTGCTCCATAAAAACCGTTCTCTTGGTAGAATTAAGGTGAGTGGTGAAGTGGTTTGAGAAACAAAGATGCTAAGTTGCTTGTTGTCTTGAGGTTACAAGGTGAGTTGTTAAGAATCTTTCCCTTTAGCTTTGCTAATGTTCAATTGGTGGCTTTAGTGGTTTAATATGATGACATATGGTGTGATTATGGTTTGTTTATGGTTGGAAGTGAAGGTTTGATGAATTTTGATTTATTCTTGTTATTTTTCTGTTTTGTATGAGGATCATGGTTTGATCATGGTATGATGGCTGGTAATGGTGTAAAATGAAGCTTGTATATGTTAGTTGAAGTTGGTTGCGGAAAATTTCTGGTTTGCTACGAAATTCCAGGTTTAGGGTTTGAATTTGCCCTGTTCTGATCGGATTTATTTGGGCATGTTAGAGGCTGAATGAGGCATAAGTTAAAACATGAAAGTTGTAGAAAATAGTGTTAACTAGCTGCCTGTAAAATTTCAGCTCGATATGAGCACTGTAGCCTATGAAATGACCGAAATACCCTTGACTGTCCATGAACCCTGTTTCGCGCCCAGATTTCTGTTTTCGTGGAGTTTTCAATTTTTGACCATGAAAATGTATGATTTGGCTTTTGAGGTCTTCATAAGAAATGTAGGTTTATGTCTTGGCTTCGAAACGCTATAAGATTTGTTTCAATCCAATAAGGGTAGCTTCAGTTATGGATATTGTGCCGAAAGGTGTTAAAGGGAACTTTTATAAGTTAATTGCGATCTTTGTGAAAAATTTACGCTTGAGGGAATGAATTCCGGTTTCTAGGGTTTAATTGGGGGTTTTTCTAATGGTGGCTCTAAAGCTTCTAATTAGCTTTGATTGAGGGATATTGTGGCCTAATTGGATGCATTTTATTGCTTATTAACCGTATGTGTGATTGGTGATATATTGTAGGTTGGAAATGAAGCATTTATGGGGAAATGCTGTCCGAACTTTGAGAATGTATGATTGCTTTGAGTTTGTGATTTAGGGCTTGGATTCGGGCAAGGTAATGGTATATGATGGATGGTTTCTGAGCCGTGGAGGTGAGTGACCCTCAACTATTTCCCAAGTACTTCTGAAATATTTCTTGCATTATTTACTCGACTGCATATCATGCGTGCTTGCATGTGAGTTCATGACATGATTTGGCTTTAATGGGTTCTTGGGGAGTCTTGTGCTGAACACCAACGTCTCCACCCTGTTTATTGTTCATGACATGATCTGGAGCACCAACGTTGCTCCCCCTTATTGTTTAACGTTAAGTGATCTATTTGAGCGTTGGGTGTTTAAGTGCAATGATTTGTCTGGCTCACCAGAGCAATAAACGTATATTTGATTACTGATTCATGACATCATTGAAATGAACTATTGAGAAATTGATTTGATGACTGCTTTTATTGGTTACTCACTGAGCTTCTAACTCACCCCAAAACTATTTTATTCCCCTCCACAGGGCTCGTGGCGAAGGAAGGCTTGTAGTACTTATTCACGTGAATTGATGGCATACATCTTGTACAGTTTGGATTTGGAATCATTTTATGTATAGTTTGGGGAATTGTTTCCGCTTCGCTTATGACATGTAATTATTGGAGAATTTGATGTAATATTTGAGATTTATATTGTAATTTATTTGAGGACTGTAATGACTGACTGAGTCCCGACGAGAGTTGGGCAGGCGGTCCGCCGAACCCTTTGGTTCGCCTGAGGGTGAGGTGGGGCCGTCACAGGTGTTATCAGAGTTTAGGTTTCAGATCTCTGTAGTGTATCCTAGGCATGAAGTTTAGGATTCCGGACTGTGGGTTTGATTTGAAATATCAGTGCTTCTTGTATGACTGAAAGGCGGACAAGTAGGTGTTATTTGACTCTTAGTGTTTGCTTGGAATGCTTGAGTGATTCTTGCGAGATGTCTTAACTTGATTGGTACAAGATGGAATGTCGAGGACGACATTCTTTTAAGGAGGGGAGTTTGTGACATCCCGAAAGAATGAGTGTGAGAACCCAAAAATTTTTATATATTTTCTAGACATTATTTTGTTTCCTTGTTTATAATTTTGTACCTTTCTTCAGGATATTAATTTTCTATACATTTTTATAAAGTAATATAATTTTCAAATCATTTCCTTGACACAAGTTAGTCCACGTTAAGTTTGAAGTGTATTATGGACGTGACACCCGCTAGTGCAGCAAATGCAATATATTTTTGACAACTTGTTGGAGGTTTGTATTAAGTAATATTATTTTTCAAGGTGCTAAGAGATTAGTATTAGAGAGACAAAAAGATAAGTTTTAAACTAAAAGTTGACAAGTGTCACCATTCAATTTACCCTTAGACTTTTGACCAAAATATTTTTACCATCTTAAAGCTAATTTTGGCCAATTTATTTATTCATTTTAAGCTCTCTTGGCCGAACTCCTTAGGGAGAAAAAAGAAAGAAACCTCCAACTTCTTTCTTCAATTTCTTGCCTTGGTCTCACAATCCAACCGCTAAAACTTTGATTTCCTCCATAAAAACCGTTCTCTTGGTAGAATTAAGGTGAGTGGTGAAGTGGTTTGAGAAACAAAGATGCTAAGTTGCTTGTTGTCTTGAGGTTACAAGGTGAGTTGTTAAGAATCTTTCCCTTTAGCTTTGCTAATGTTCAATTGGTGGCTTTAGTGGTTTAATATGATGACATATGGTGTGATTATGGTTTGTTTATGGTTGGAAGTGAAGGTTTGATGAATTTTGATTTATTCTTGTTATTTTTCTGTTTTGTATGAGGATCATGGTTTGATCATGGTATGATGGCTGGTAATGGTGTAAAATGAAGCTTGTATATGTTAGTTGAAGTTGGTTGCGGAAAATTTCTGGTTTGCTACGAAATTCCAGGTTTAGGGTTTGAATTTGCCCTGTTCTGATCGGATTTATTTGGGCATGTTAGAGGCTGAATGAGGCATAAGTTAAAACATGAAAGTTGTAGAAAATAGTGTTAACTAGCTGCCTGTAAAATTTCAGCTCGATATGAGCACTGTAGCCTATGAAATGACCGAAATACCCTTGACTGTCCATGAACCCTGTTTCGCGCCCAGATTTCTGTTTTCGTGGAGTTTTCAATTTTTGACCATGAAAATGTATGATTTGGCTTTTGAGGTCTTCATAAGAAATGTAGGTTTATGTCTTGGCTTCGAAACGCTATAAGATTTGTTTCAATCCAATAAGGGTAGCTTCAGTTATGGATATTGTGCCGAAAGGTGTTAAAGGGAACTTTTATAAGTTAATTGCGATCTTTGTGAAAAATTTACGCTTGAGGGAATGAATTCCGGTTTCTAGGGTTTAATTGGGGGTTTTTCTAATGGTGGCTCTAAAGCTTCTAATTAGCTTTGATTGAGGGATATTGTGGCCTAATTGGATGCATTTTATTGCTTATTAACCGTATGTGTGATTGGTGATATATTGTAGGTTGGAAATGAAGCATTTATGGGGAAATGCTGTCCGAACTTTGAGAATGTATGATTGCTTTGAGTTTGTGATTTAGGGCTTGGATTCGGGCAAGGTAATGGTATATGATGGATGGTTTCTGAGCCGTGGAGGTGAGTGACCCTCAACTATTTCCCAAGTACTTCTGAAATATTTCTTGCATTATTTACTCGACTGCATATCATGCGTGCTTGCATGTGAGTTCATGACATGATTTGGCTTTAATGGGTTCTTGGGGAGTCTTGTGCTGAACACCAACGTCTCCACCCTGTTTATTGTTCATGACATGATCTGGAGCACCAACGTTGCTCCCCCTTATTGTTTAACGTTAAGTGATCTATTTGAGCGTTGGGTGTTTAAGTGCAATGATTTGTCTGGCTCACCAGAGCAATAAACGTATATTTGATTACTGATTCATGACATCATTGAAATGAACTATTGAGAAATTGATTTGATGACTGCTTTTATTGGTTACTCACTGAGCTTCTAACTCACCCCAAAACTATTTTATTCCCCTCCACAGGGCTCGTGGCGAAGGAAGGCTTGTAGTACTTATTCACGTGAATTGATGGCATACATCTTGTACAGTTTGGATTTGGAATCATTTTATGTATAGTTTGGGGAATTGTTTCCGCTTCGCTTATGACATGTAATTATTGGAGAATTTGATGTAATATTTGAGATTTATATTGTAATTTATTTGAGGACTGTAATGACTGACTGAGTCCCGACGAGAGTTGGGCAGGCGGTCCGCCGAACCCTTTGGTTCGCCTGAGGGTGAGGTGGGGCCGTCACAGGTGTTATCAGAGTTTAGGTTTCAGATCTCTGTAGTGTATCCTAGGCATGAAGTTTAGGATTCCGGACTGTGGGTTTGATTTGAAATATCAGTGCTTCTTGTATGACTGAAAGGCGGACAAGTAGGTGTTATTTGACTCTTAGTGTTTGCTTGGAATGCTTGAGTGATTCTTGCGAGATGTCTTAACTTGATTGGTACAAGATGGAATGTCGAGGACGACATTCTTTTAAGGAGGGGAGTTTGTGACATCCCGAAAGAATGAGTGTGAGAACCCAAAAATTTTTATATATTTTCTAGACATTATTTTGTTTCCTTGTTTATAATTTTGTACCTTTCTTCAGGATATTAATTTTCTATACATTTTTATAAAGTAATATAATTTTCAAATCATTTCCTTGATACAAGTTAGTCCACGTTAAGTTTGAAGTGTATTATGGACGTGACACCCGCTAGTGCAGCAAATGCAATATATTTTTGACAACTTGTTGGAGGTTTGTATTAAGTAATATTATTTTTCAAGGTGCTAAGAGATTAGTATTAGAGAGACAAAAAGATAAGTTTTAAACTAAAAGTTGACAAGTGTCACCATTCAATTTACCCTTAGACTTTTGACCAAAATATTTTTACCATCTTAAAGCTAATTTTGGCCAATTTATTTATTCATTTTAAGCTCTCTTGGCCGAACTCCTTAGGGAGAAAAAAGAAAGAAACCTCCAACTTATTTCTTCAATTTCTTGCATTGATCTCACAATCCAACCGCTAAAACTTTGATTTGCTCCATAAAAACCGTTCTCTTGGTAGAATTAAGGTGAGTGGTGAAGTGGTTTGAGAAACAAAGATGCTAAGTTGCTTGTTGTCTTGGGTTACAAGGTGAGTTGTTAAGAATCTTTCCCTTTAGCTTTGCTAATGTTCAATTGGTGGCTTTAGTGGTTTAATATGATGACATATGGTGTGATTATGGTTTGTTTATGGTTGGAAGTGAAGGTTTGATGAATTTTGATTTATTCTTGTTATTTTTCTGTTTTGTATGAGGATCATGGTTTGATCATGGTATGATGGCTGGTAATGGTGTAAAATGAAGCTTGTATATGTTAGTTGAAGTTGGTTGCGGAAAATTTCTGGTTTGCTACGAAATTCCAGGTTTAGGGTTTGAATTTGCCCTGTTCTGATCGGATTTATTTGGGCATGTTAGAGGCTGAATCAGGCTTAAGTTAAAACATGAAAGTTGTAGAAAATAGTGTTAACTAGCTGCCTGTAAAATTTCAGCTCGATATGAGCACTGTAGCCTATGAAATGACCGAAATACCCTTGACTGTCCATGAACCCTGTTTCGCGCCCAGATTTCTGTTTTCGTGGAGTTTTCCATTTTTGACCATGAAAATGTATGATTTGGATTTTGAGGTCTTCATAAGAAATGTAGGTTTATGTCTTGGCTTCGAAACGCTATAAGATTTGTTTCAATCCAATAAGGGTAGCTTCAGTTATGGATATTGTGCCGAAAGGTGTTAAAGGGAACTTTTATAAGTTAATTGCGATCTTTGTGAAAAATTTACGCTTGAGGGAATGAATTCCGGTTTCTAGGGTTTAATTGGGGGTTTTTCTAATGGTGGCTCTAAAGCTTCTAATTAGCTTTGATTGAGGGATATTGTGGCCTAATTGGATGCATTTTATTGCTTATTAACCGTATGTGTGATTGGTGATATATTGTAGGTTGGAAATGAAGCATTTATGGGGAAATGCTGTCCGAACTTTGAGAATGTATGATTGCTTTGAGTTTGTGATTTAGGGCTTGGATTCGGGCAAGGTAATGGTATATGATGGATGGTTTCTGAGCCGTGGAGGTGAGTGACCCTCAACTATTTCCCAAGTACTTCTGAAATATTTCTTGCATTATTTACTCGACTGCATATCATGCGTGCTTGCATGTGAGTTCATGACATGATTTGGCTTTAATGGGTTCTTGGGGAGTCTTGTGCTGAACACCAACGTCTCCACCCTGTTTATTGTTCATGACATGATCTGGAGCACCAACGTTGCTCCCCCTTATTGTTTAACGTTAAGTGATCTATTTGAGCGTTGGGTGTTTAAGTGCAATGATTTGTCTGGCTCACCAGAGCAATAAACGTATATTTGATTACTGATTCATGACATCATTGAAATGAACTATTGAGAAATTGATTTGATGACTGCTTTTATTGGTTACTCACTGAGCTTCTAACTCACCCCAAAACTATTTTATTCCCCTCCACAGGGCTCGTGGCGAAGGAAGGCTTGTAGTACTTATTCACGTGAATTGATGGCATACATCTTGTACAGTTTGGATTTGGAATCATTTTATGTATAGTTTGGGGAATTGTTTCCGCTTCGCTTATGACATGTAATTATTGGAGAATTTGATGTAATATTTGAGATTTATATTGTAATTTATTTGAGGACTGTAATGACTGACTGAGTCCCGACGAGAGTTGGGCAGGCGGTCCGCCGAACCCTTTGGTTCGCCTGAGGGTGAGGTGGGGCCGTCACAGGTGTTATCAGAGTTTAGGTTTCAGATCTCTGTAGTGTATCCTAGGCATGAAGTTTAGGATTCCGGACTGTGGGTTTGATTTGAAATATCAGTGCTTCTTGTATGACTGAAAGGCGGACAAGTAGGTGTTATTTGACTCTTAGTGTTTGCTTGGAATGCTTGAGTGATTCTTGCGAGATGTCTTAACTTGATTGGTACAAGATGGAATGTCGAGGACGACATTCTTTTAAGGAGGGGAGTTTGTGACATCCCGAAAGAATGAGTGTGAGAACCCAAAAATTTTTATATATTTTCTAGACATTATTTTGTTTCCTTGTTTATAATTTTGTACCTTTCTTCAGGATATTAATTTTCTATACATTTTTATAAAGTAATATAATTTTCAAATCATTTCCTTGACACAAGTTAGTCCACGTTAAGTTTGAAGTGTATTATGGACGTGACACCCGCTAGTGCAGCAAATGCAATATATTTTTGACAACTTGTTGGAGGTTTGTATTAAGTAATATTATTTTTCAAGGTGCTAAGAGATTAGTATTAGAGAGACAAAAAGATAAGTTTTAAACTAAAAGTTGACAAGTGTCACCATTCAATTTACCCTTAGACTTTTGACCAAAATATTTTTACCATCTTAAAGCTAATTTTGGCCAATTTATTTATTCATTTTAAGCTCTCTTGGCCGAACTCCTTAGGGAGAAAAAAGAAAGAAACCTCCAACTTCTTTCTTCAATTTCTTGCCTTGGTCTCACAATCCAACCGCTAAAACTTTGATTTCCTCCATAAAAACCGTTCTCTTGGTAGAATTAAGGTGAGTGGTGAAGTGGTTTGAGAAACAAAGATGCTAAGTTGCTTGTTGTCTTGAGGTTACAAGGTGAGTTGTTAAGAATCTTTCCCTTTAGCTTTGCTAATGTTCAATTGGTGGCTTTAGTGGTTTAATATGATGACATATGGTGTGATTATGGTTTGTTTATGGTTGGAAGTGAAGGTTTGATGAATTTTGATTTATTCTTGTTATTTTTCTGTTTTGTATGAGGATCATGGTTTGATCATGGTATGATGGCTGGTAATGGTGTAAAATGAAGCTTGTATATGTTAGTTGAAGTTGGTTGCGGAAAATTTCTGGTTTGCTACGAAATTCCAGGTTTAGGGTTTGAATTTGCCCTGTTCTGATCGGATTTATTTGGGCATGTTAGAGGCTGAATGAGGCATAAGTTAAAACATGAAAGTTGTAGAAAATAGTGTTAACTAGCTGCCTGTAAAATTTCAGCTCGATATGAGCACTGTAGCCTATGAAATGACCGAAATACCCTTGACTGTCCATGAACCCTGTTTCGCGCCCAGATTTCTGTTTTCGTGGAGTTTTCAATTTTTGACCATGAAAATGTATGATTTGGCTTTTGAGGTCTTCATAAGAAATGTAGGTTTATGTCTTGGCTTCGAAACGCTATAAGATTTGTTTCAATCCAATAAGGGTAGCTTCAGTTATGGATATTGTGCCGAAAGGTGTTAAAGGGAACTTTTATAAGTTAATTGCGATCTTTGTGAAAAATTTACGCTTGAGGGAATGAATTCCGGTTTCTAGGGTTTAATTGGGGGTTTTTCTAATGGTGGCTCTAAAGCTTCTAATTAGCTTTGATTGAGGGATATTGTGGCCTAATTGGATGCATTTTATTGCTTATTAACCGTATGTGTGATTGGTGATATATTGTAGGTTGGAAATGAAGCATTTATGGGGAAATGCTGTCCGAACTTTGAGAATGTATGATTGCTTTGAGTTTGTGATTTAGGGCTTGGATTCGGGCAAGGTAATGGTATATGATGGATGGTTTCTGAGCCGTGGAGGTGAGTGACCCTCAACTATTTCCCAAGTACTTCTGAAATATTTCTTGCATTATTTACTCGACTGCATATCATGCGTGCTTGCATGTGAGTTCATGACATGATTTGGCTTTAATGGGTTCTTGGGGAGTCTTGTGCTGAACACCAACGTCTCCACCCTGTTTATTGTTCATGACATGATCTGGAGCACCAACGTTGCTCCCCCTTATTGTTTAACGTTAAGTGATCTATTTGAGCGTTGGGTGTTTAAGTGCAATGATTTGTCTGGCTCACCAGAGCAATAAACGTATATTTGATTACTGATTCATGACATCATTGAAATGAACTATTGAGAAATTGATTTGATGACTGCTTTTATTGGTTACTCACTGAGCTTCTAACTCACCCCAAAACTATTTTATTCCCCTCCACAGGGCTCGTGGCGAAGGAAGGCTTGTAGTACTTATTCACGTGAATTGATGGCATACATCTTGTACAGTTTGGATTTGGAATCATTTTATGTATAGTTTGGGGAATTGTTTCCGCTTCGCTTATGACATGTAATTATTGGAGAATTTGATGTAATATTTGAGATTTATATTGTAATTTATTTGAGGACTGTAATGACTGACTGAGTCCCGACGAGAGTTGGGCAGGCGGTCCGCCGAACACTTTGGTTCGCCTGAGGGTGAGGTGGGGCCGTCACAGGTGTTATCAGAGTTTAGGTTTCAGATCTCTGTAGTGTATCCTAGGCATGAAGTTTAGGATTCCGGACTGTGGGTTTGATTTGAAATATCAGTGCTTCTTGTATGACTGAAAGGCGGACAAGTAGGTGTTATTTGACTCTTAGTGTTTGCTTGGAATGCTTGAGTGATTCTTGCGAGATGTCTTAACTTGATTGGTACAAGATGGAATGTCGAGGACGACATTCTTTTAAGGAGGGGAGTTTGTGACATCCCGAAAGAATGAGTGTGAGAACCCAAAAATTTTTATATATTTTCTAGACATTATTTTGTTTCCTTGTTTATAATTTTGTACCTTTCTTCAGGATATTAATTTTCTATACATTTTTATAAAGTAATATAATTTTCAAATCATTTCCTTGACACAAGTTAGTCCACGTTAAGTTTGAAGTGTATTATGGACGTGACACCCGCTAGTGCAGCAAATGCAATATATTTTTGACAACTTGTTGGAGGTTTGTATTAAGTAATATTATTTTTCAAGGTGCTAAGAGATTAGTATTAGAGAGACAAAAAGATAAGTTTTAAACTAAAAGTTGACAAGTGTCACCATTCAATTTACCCTTAGACTTTTGACCAAAATATTTTTACCATCTTAAAGCTAATTTTGGCCAATTTATTTCTTCATTTTAAGCTCTCTTGGCCGAACTCCTTAGGGAGAAAAAAGAAAGAAACCTCCAACTTCTTTCTTCAATTTCTTGCCTTGATCTCACAATCCAACCGCTAAAACTTTGATTTGCTCCATAAAAACCGTTCTCTTGGTAGAATTAAGGTGAGTGGTGAAGTGGTTTGAGAAACAAAGATGCTAAGTTGCTTGTTGTCTTGAGGTTACAAGGTGAGTTGTTAAGAATCTTTCCCTTTAGCTTTGCTAATGTTCAATTGGTGGCTTTAGTGGTTTAATATGATGACATATGGTGTGATTATGTTTTGTTTATGGTTGGAAGTGAAGGTTTGATGAATTTTGATTTATTCTTGTTATTTTTCTGTTTTGTATGAGGATCATGGTTTGATCATGGTATGATGGCTGGTAATGGTGTAAAATGAAGCTTGTATATGTTAGTTGAAGTTGGTTGCGGAAAATTTCTGGTTTGCTACGAAATTCCAGGTTTAGGGTTTGAATTTGCCCTGTTCTGATCGGATTTGTTTGGGCATATTAGAGGCTGAATCAGGCTTAAGTTAAAACATGAAAGTTGTAGAAAATAGTGTTAACTAGCTGCCTGTAAAATTTCAGCTCGATATGAGCACTGTAGCCTATGAAATGACCGAAATACCCTTGACTGTCCATGAACCCTGTTTCGCGCCCAGATTTCTGTTTTCGTGGAGTTTTCAATTTTTGACCATGAAAATGTATGATTTGGCTTTTGAGGTCTTCATAAGAAATGTAGGTTTATGTCTTGGCTTCGAAACGCTATAAGATTTGTTTCAATCCAATAAGGGTAGCTTCAGTTATGGATATTGTGCCGAAAGGTGTTAAAGGGAACTTTTATAAGTTAATTGCGATCTTTGTGAAAAATTTACGCTTGAGGGAATGAATTCCGGTTTCTAGGGTTTAATTGGGGGTTTTTCTAATGGTGGCTCTAAAGCTTCTAATTAGCTTTGATTGAGGGATATTGTGGCCTAATTGGATGCATTTTATTGCTTATTAACCGTATGTGTGATTGGTGATATATTGTAGGTTGGAAATGAAGCATTTATGGGGAAATGCTGTCCGAACTTTGAGAATGTATGATTGCTTTGAGTTTGTGATTTAGGGCTTGGATTCGGGCAAGGTAATGGTATATGATGGATGGTTTCTGAGCCGTGGAGGTGAGTGACCCTCAACTATTTCCCAAGTACTTCTGAAATATTTCTTGCATTATTTACTCGACTGCATATCATGCGTGCTTGCATGTGAGTTCATGACATGATTTGGCTTTAATGGGTTCTTGGGGAGTCTTGTGCTGAACACCAACGTCTCCACCCTGTTTATTGTTCATGACATGATCTGGAGCACCAACGTTGCTCCCCCTTATTGTTTAACGTTAAGTGATCTATTTGAGCGTTGGGTGTTTAAGTGCAATGATTTGTCTGGCTCACCAGAGCAATAAACGTATATTTGATTACTGATTCATGACATCATTGAAATGAACTATTGAGAAATTGATTTGATGACTGCTTTTATTGGTTACTCACTGAGCTTCTAACTCACCCCAAAACTATTTTATTCCCCTCCACAGGGCTCGTGGCGAAGGAAGGCTTGTAGTACTTATTCACGTGAATTGATGGCATACATCTTGTACAGTTTGGATTTGGAATCATTTTATGTATAGTTTGGGGAATTGTTTCCGCTTCGCTTATGACATGTAATTATTGGAGAATTTGATGTAATATTTGAGATTTATATTGTAATTTATTTGAGGACTGTAATGACTGACTGAGTCCCGACGAGAGTTGGGCAGGCGGTCCGCCGAACACTTTGGTTCGCCTGAGGGTGAGGTGGGGCCGTCACAGGTGTTATCAGAGTTTAGGTTTCAGATCTCTGTAGTGTATCCTAGGCATGAAGTTTAGGATTCCGGACTGTGGGTTTGATTTGAAATATCAGTGCTTCTTGTATGACTGAAAGGCGGACAAGTAGGTGTTATTTGACTCTTAGTGTTTGCTTGGAATGCTTGAGTGATTCTTGCGAGATGTCTTAACTTGATTGGTACAAGATGGAATGTCGAGGACGACATTCTTTTAAGGAGGGGAGTTTGTGACATCCCGAAAGAATGAGTGTGAGAACCCAAAAATTTTTATATATTTTCTAGACATTATTTTGTTTCCTTGTTTATAATTTTGTACCTTTCTTCAGGATATTAATTTTCTATACATTTTTATAAAGTAATATAATTTTCAAATCATTTCCTTGACACAAGTTAGTCCACGTTAAGTTTGAAGTGTATTATGGACGTGACACCCGCTAGTGCAGCAAATGCAATATATTTTTGACAACTTGTTGGAGGTTTGTATTAAGTAATATTATTTTTCAAGGTGCTAAGAGATTAGTATTAGAGAGACAAAAAGATAAGTTTTAAACTAAAAGTTGACAAGTGTCACCATTCAATTTACCCTTAGACTTTTGACCAAAATATTTTTACCATCTTAAAGCTAATTTTGGCCAATTTATTTATTCATTTTAAGCTCTCTTGGCCGAACTCCTTAGGGAGAAAAAAGAAAGAAACCTCCAACTTCTTTCTTCAATTTCTTGCCTTGGTCTCACAATCCAACCGCTAAAACTTTGATTTCCTCCATAAAAACCGTTCTCTTGGTAGAATTAAGGTGAGTGGTGAAGTGGTTTGAGAAACAAAGATGCTAAGTTGCTTGTTGTCTTGAGGTTACAAGGTGAGTTGTTAAGAATCTTTCCCTTTAGCTTTGCTAATGTTCAATTGGTGGCTTTAGTGGTTTAATATGATGACATATGGTGTGATTATGGTTTGTTTATGGTTGGAAGTGAAGGTTTGATGAATTTTGATTTATTCTTGTTATTTTTCTGTTTTGTATGAGGATCATGGTTTGATCATGGTATGATGGCTGGTAATGGTGTAAAATGAAGCTTGTATATGTTAGTTGAAGTTGGTTGCGGAAAATTTCTGGTTTGCTACGAAATTCCAGGTTTAGGGTTTGAATTTGCCCTGTTCTGATCGGATTTATTTGGGCATGTTAGAGGCTGAATGAGGCATAAGTTAAAACATGAAAGTTGTAGAAAATAGTGTTAACTAGCTGCCTGTAAAATTTCAGCTCGATATGAGCACTGTAGCCTATGAAATGACCGAAATACCCTTGACTGTCCATGAACCCTGTTTCGCGCCCAGATTTCTGTTTTCGTGGAGTTTTCCATTTTTGACCATGAAAATGTATGATTTGGATTTTGAGGTCTTCATAAGAAATGTAGGTTTATGTCTTGGCTTCGAAACGCTATAAGATTTGTTTCAATCCAATAAGGGTAGCTTCAGTTATGGATATTGTGCCGAAAGGTGTTAAAGGGAACTTTTATAAGTTAATTGCGATCGTTGTGAAAAATTTACGCTTGAGGGAATGAATTCCGGTTTCTAGGGTTTAATTGGGGGTTTTTCTAATGGTGGCTCTTAAGCTTCTAATTAGCTTTGATTGAGGGATATTGTGGCCTAATTGGATGCATTTTATTGCTTATTAACCGTATGTGTGATTGGTGATATATTGTAGGTTGGAAATGAAGCATTTATGGGGAAATGCTGTCCGAACTTTGAGAATGTATGATTGCTTTGAGTTTGTGATTTAGGGCTTGGATTCGGGCAAGGTAATGGTATATGATGGATGGTTTCTGAGCCGTGGAGGTGAGTGACCCTCAACTATTTCCCAAGTACTTCTGAAATGTTTCTTGCATTATTTACTCGACTGCATATCATGCGTGCTTGCATGTGAGTTCATGACATGATTTGGCTTTAATGGGTTCTTGGGGAGTCTTGTGCTGAACACCAACGTCTCCACCCTGTTTATTGTTCATGACATGATCTGGAGCACCAACGTTGCTCCCCCTTATTGTTTAACGTTAAGTGATCTATTTGAGCGTTGGGTGTTTTTAAGTGCAATGATTTGTCTGGCTCACCAGAGCAATAAACGTATATTTGATTACTGATTCATGACATCATTGAAATGAACTATTGAGAAATTGATTTGATGACTGCTTTTATTGGTTACTCACTGAGCTTCTAACTCACCCCAAAACTATTTTATTCCCCTCCACAGGGCTCGTGGCGAAGGAAGGCTTGTAGTACTTATTCACGTGAATTGATGGCATATATCTTGTACAGTTTGGATTTGGAATCATTTTATGTATAGTTTGGGGAATTGTTTCCGCTTCGCTTATGACATGTAATTATTGGAGAATTTGATGTAATATTTGGGATTTATATTGTAATTTATTTGAGGACTGTAATGACTGATTGAGTCCCGACGAGAGTTGGGCAGGCGGTCCGCCGAACACTTTGGTTCGCCTGAGGGTGAGGTGGGGCCGTCACAGGTGTTATCAGAGTTTAGGTTTCAGATCTCTGTAGTGTATCCTAGGCATGAAGTTTAGGATTCCGGACTGTGGGTTTGATTTGAAATATCAGTGCTTCTTGTATGACTGAAAGGCGGACAAGTAGGTGTTATTTGACTCTTAGTGTTTGCTTGGAATGCTTGAGTGATTCTTGCGAGATGTCTTAACTTGATTGGTACAAGATGGAATGTCGAGGACGACATTCTTTTAAGGAGGGGAGTTTGTGACATCCCGAAAGAATGAGTGTGAGAACCCAAAAATTTTTATATATTTTCTAGACATTATTTTGTTTCCTTGTTTATAATTTTGTACCTTTCTTCAGGATATTAATTTTCTATACATTTTTATAAAGTAATATAATTTTCAAATCATTTCCTTGACACAAGTTAGTCCACGTTAAGTTTGAAGTGTATTATGGACGTGACACCCGCTAGTGCAGCAAATGCAATATATTTTTGACAACTTGTTGGAGGTTTGTATTAAGTAATATTATTTTTCAAGGTGCTAAGAGATTAGTATTAGAGAGACAAAAAGATAAGTTTTAAACTAAAAGTTGACAAGTGTCACCATTCAATTTACCCTTAGACTTTTGACCAAAATATTTTTACCATCTTAAAGCTAATTTTGGCCAATTTATTTATTCATTTTAAGCTCTCTTGGCCGAACTCCTTAGGGAGAAAAAAGAAAGAAACCTCCAACTTCTTTCTTCAATTTCTTGCCTTGGTCTCACAATCCAACCGCTAAAACTTTGATTTCCTCCATAAAAACCGTTCTCTTGGTAGAATTAAGGTGAGTGGTGAAGTGGTTTGAGAAACAAAGATGCTAAGTTGCTTGTTGTCTTGAGGTTACAAGGTGAGTTGTTAAGAATCTTTCCCTTTAGCTTTGCTAATGTTCAATTGGTGGCTTTAGTGGTTTAATATGATGACATATGGTGTGATTATGGTTTGTTTATGGTTGGAAGTGAAGGTTTGATGAATTTTGATTTATTCTTGTTATTTTTCTGTTTTGTATGAGGATCATGGTTTGATCATGGTATGATGGCTGGTAATGGTGTAAAATGAAGCTTGTATATGTTAGTTGAAGTTGGTTGCGGAAAATTTCTGGTTTGCTACGAAATTCCAGGTTTAGGGTTTGAATTTGCCCTGTTCTGATCGGATTTGTTTGGGCATATTAGAGGCTGAATCAGGCTTAAGTTAAAACATGAAAGTTGTAGAAAATAGTGTTAACTAGCTGCCTGTAAAATTTCAGCTCGATATGAGCACTGTAGCCTATGAAATGACCGAAATACCCTTGACTGTCCATGAACCCTGTTTCGCGCCCAGATTTCTGTTTTCGTGGAGTTTTCAATTTTTGACCATGAAAATGTATGATTTGGCTTTTGAGGTCTTCATAAGAAATGTAGGTTTATGTCTTGGCTTCGAAACGCTATAAGATTTGTTTCAATCCAATAAGGGTAGCTTCAGTTATGGATATTGTGCCGAAAGGTGTTAAAGGGAACTTTTATAAGTTAATTGCGATCGTTGTGAAAAATTTACGCTTGAGGGAATGAATTCCGGTTTCTAGGGTTTAATTGGGGGTTTTTCTAATGGTGGCTCTTAAGCTTCTAATTAGCTTTGATTGAGGGATATTGTGGCCTAATTGGATGCATTTTATTGCTTATTAACCGTATGTGTGATTGGTGATATATTGTAGGTTGGAAATGAAGCATTTATGGGGAAATGCTGTCCGAACTTTGAGAATGTATGATTGCTTTGAGTTTGTGATTTAGGGCTTGGATTCGGGCAAGGTAATGGTATATGATGGATGGTTTCTGAGCCGTGGAGGTGAGTGACCCTCAACTATTTCCCAAGTACTTCTGAAATATTTCTTGCATTATTTACTCGACTGCATATCATGCGTGCTTGCATGTGAGTTCATGACATGATTTGGCTTTAATGGGTTCTTGGGGAGTCTTGTGCTGAACACCAACGTCTCCACCCTGTTTATTGTTCATGACATGATCTGGAGCACCAACGTTGCTCCCCCTTATTGTTTAACGTTAAGTGATCTATTTGAGCGTTGGGTGTTTAAGTGCAATGATTTGTCTGGCTCACCAGAGCAATAAACGTATATTTGATTACTGATTCATGACATCATTGAAATGAACTATTGAGAAATTGATTTGATGACTGCTTTTATTGGTTACTCACTGAGCTTCTAACTCACCCCAAAACTATTTTATTCCCCTCCACAGGGCTCGTGGCGAAGGAAGGCTTGTAGTACTTATTCACGTGAATTGATGGCATACATCTTGTACAGTTTGGATTTGGAATCATTTTATGTATAGTTTGGGGAATTGTTTCCGCTTCGCTTATGACATGTAATTATTGGAGAATTTGATGTAATATTTGAGATTTATATTGTAATTTATTTGAGGACTGTAATGACTGACTGAGTCCCGACGAGAGTTGGGCAGGCGGTCCGCCGAACCCTTTGGTTCGCCTGAGGGTGAGGTGGGGCCGTCACAGGTGTTATCAGAGTTTAGGTTTCAGATCTCTGTAGTGTATCCTAGGCATGAAGTTTAGGATTCCGGACTGTGGGTTTGATTTGAAATATCAGTGCTTCTTGTATGACTGAAAGGCGGACAAGTAGGTGTTATTTGACTCTTAGTGTTTGCTTGGAATGCTTGAGTGATTCTTGCGAGATGTCTTAACTTGATTGGTACAAGATGGAATGTCGAGGACGACATTCTTTTAAGGAGGGGAGTTTGTGACATCCCGAAAGAATGAGTGTGAGAACCCAAAAATTTTTATATATTTTCTAGACATTATTTTGTTTCCTTGTTTATAATTTTGTACCTTTCTTCAGGATATTAATTTTCTATACATTTTTATAAAGTAATATAATTTTCAAATCATTTCCTTGATACAAGTTAGTCCACGTTAAGTTTGAAGTGTATTATGGACGTGAGACCCGCTAGTGCAGCAAATGCAATATATTTTTGACAACTTGTTGGAGGTTTGTATTAAGTAATATTATTTTTCAAGGTGCTAAGAGATTAGTATTAGAGAGACAAAAAGATAAGTTTTAAACTAAAAGTTGACAAGTGTCACCATTCAATTTACCCTTAGACTTTTGACCAAAATATTTTTACCATCTTAAAGCTAATTTTGGCCAATTTATTTATTCATTTTAAGCTCTCTTGGCCGAACTCCTTAGGGAGAAAAAAGAAAGAAACCTCCAACTTATTTCTTCAATTTCTTGCATTGATCTCACAATCCAACCGCTAAAACTTTGATTTGCTCCATAAAAACCGTTCTCTTGGTAGAATTAAGGTGAGTGGTGAAGTGGTTTGAGAAACAAAGATGCTAAGTTGCTTGTTGTCTTGGGTTCCAAGGTGAGTTGTTAAGAATCTTTCCCTTTAGCTTTGCTAATGTTCAATTGGTGGCTTTAGTGGTTTAATATGATGACATATGGTGTGATTATGGTTTGTTTATGGTTGGAAGTGAAGGTTTGATGAATTTTGATTTATTCTTGTTATTTTTCTGTTTTGTATGAGGATCATGGTTTGATCATGGTATGATGGCTGGTAATGGTGTAAAATGAAGCTTGTATATGTTAGTTGAAGTTGGTTGCGGAAAATTTCTGGTTTGCTACGAAATTCCAGGTTTAGGGTTTGAATTTGCCCTGTTCTGATCGGATTTATTTGGGCATGTTAGAGGCTGAATGAGGCATAAGTTAAAACATGAAAGTTGTAGAAAATAGTGTTAACTAGCTGCCTGTAAAATTTCAGCTCGATATGAGCACTGTAGCCTATGAAATGACCGAAATACCCTTGACTGTCCATGAACCCTGTTTCGCGCCCAGATTTCTGTTTTCGTGGAGTTTTCCATTTTTGACCATGAAAATGTATGATTTGGATTTTGAGGTCTTCATAAGAAATGTAGGTTTATGTCTTGGCTTCGAAACGCTATAAGATTTGTTTCAATCCAATAAGGGTAGCTTCAGTTATGGATATTGTGCCGAAAGGTGTTAAAGGGAACTTTTATAAGTTAATTGCGATCGTTGTGAAAAATTTACGCTTGAGGGAATGAATTCCGGTTTCTAGGGTTTAATTGGGGGTTTTTCTAATGGTGGCTCTTAAGCTTCTAATTAGCTTTGATTGAGGGATATTGTGGCCTAATTGGATGCATTTTATTGCTTATTAACCGTATGTGTGATTGGTGATATATTGTAGGTTGGAAATGAAGCATTTATGGGGAAATGCTGTCCGAACTTTGAGAATGTATGATTGCTTTGAGTTTGTGATTTAGGGCTTGGATTCGGGCAAGGTAATGGTATATGATGGATGGTTTCTGAGCCGTGGAGGTGAGTGACCCTCAACTATTTCCCAAGTACTTCTGAAATGTTTCTTGCATTATTTACTCGACTGCATATCATGCGTGCTTGCATGTGAGTTCATGACATGATTTGGCTTTAATGGGTTCTTGGGGAGTCTTGTGCTGAACACCAACGTCTCCACCCTGTTTATTGTTCATGACATGATCTGGAGCACCAACGTTGCTCCCCCTTATTGTTTAACGTTAAGTGATCTATTTGAGCGTTGGGTGTTTTTAAGTGCAATGATTTGTCTGGCTCACCAGAGCAATAAACGTATATTTGATTACTGATTCATGACATCATTGAAATGAACTATTGAGAAATTGATTTGATGACTGCTTTTATTGGTTACTCACTGAGCTTCTAACTCACCCCAAAACTATTTTATTCCCCTCCACAGGGCTCGTGGCGAAGGAAGGCTTGTAGTACTTATTCACGTGAATTGATGGCATATATCTTGTACAGTTTGGATTTGGAATCATTTTATGTATAGTTTGGGGAATTGTTTCCGCTTCGCTTATGACATGTAATTATTGGAGAATTTGATGTAATATTTGGGATTTATATTGTAATTTATTTGAGGACTGTAATGACTGATTGAGTCCCGACGAGAGTTGGGCAGGCGGTCCGCCGAACACTTTGGTTCGCCTGAGGGTGAGGTGGGGCCGTCACAGGTGTTATCAGAGTTTAGGTTTCAGATCTCTGTAGTGTATCCTAGGCATGAAGTTTAGGATTCCGGACTGTGGGTTTGATTTGAAATATCAGTGCTTCTTGTATGACTGAAAGGCGGACAAGTAGGTGTTATTTGACTCTTAGTGTTTGCTTGGAATGCTTGAGTGATTCTTGCGAGATGTCTTAACTTGATTGGTACAAGATGGAATGTCGAGGACGACATTCTTTTAAGGAGGGGAGTTTGTGACATCCCGAAAGAATGAGTGTGAGAACCCAAAAATTTTTATATATTTTCTAGACATTATTTTGTTTCCTTGTTTATAATTTTGTACCTTTCTTCAGGATATTAATTTTCTATACATTTTTATAAAGTAATATAATTTTCAAATCATTTCCTTGACACAAGTTAGTCCACGTTAAGTTTGAAGTGTATTATGGACGTGACACCCGCTAGTGCAGCAAATGCAATATATTTTTGACAACTTGTTGGAGGTTTGTATTAAGTAATATTATTTTTCAAGGTGCTAAGAGATTAGTATTAGAGAGACAAAAAGATAAGTTTTAAACTAAAAGTTGACAAGTGTCACCATTCAATTTACCCTTAGACTTTTGACCAAAATATTTTTACCATCTTAAAGCTAATTTTGGCCAATTTATTTATTCATTTTAAGCTCTCTTGGCCGAACTCCTTAGGGAGAAAAAAGAAAGAAACCTCCAACTTCTTTCTTCAATTTCTTGCCTTGGTCTCACAATCCAACCGCTAAAACTTTGATTTCCTCCATAAAAACCGTTCTCTTGGTAGAATTAAGGTGAGTGGTGAAGTGGTTTGAGAAACAAAGATGCTAAGTTGCTTGTTGTCTTGAGGTTACAAGGTGAGTTGTTAAGAATCTTTCCCTTTAGCTTTGCTAATGTTCAATTGGTGGCTTTAGTGGTTTAATATGATGACATATGGTGTGATTATGGTTTGTTTATGGTTGGAAGTGAAGGTTTGATGAATTTTGATTTATTCTTGTTATTTTTCTGTTTTGTATGAGGATCATGGTTTGATCATGGTATGATGGCTGGTAATGGTGTAAAATGAAGCTTGTATATGTTAGTTGAAGTTGGTTGCGGAAAATTTCTGGTTTGCTACGAAATTCCAGGTTTAGGGTTTGAATTTGCCCTGTTCTGATCGGATTTATTTGGGCATGTTAGAGGCTGAATGAGGCTTAAGTTAAAACATGAAAGTTGTAGAAAATAGTGTTAACTAGCTGCCTGTAAAATTTCAGCTCGATATGAGCACTGTAGCCTATGAAATGACCGAAATACCCTTGACTGTCCATGAACCCTGTTTCGCGCCCAGATTTCTGTTTTCGTGGAGTTTTCAATTTTTGACCATGAAAATGTATGATTTGGCTTTTGAGGTCTTCATAAGAAATGTAGGTTTATGTCTTGGCTTCGAAACGCTATAAGATTTGTTTCAATCCAATAAGGGTAGCTTCAGTTATGGATATTGTGCCGAAAGGTGTTAAAGGGAACTTTTATAAGTTAATTGCGATCGTTGTGAAAAATTTACGCTTGAGGGAATGAATTCCGGTTTCTAGGGTTTAATTGGGGGTTTTTCTAATGGTGGCTCTTAAGCTTCTAATTAGCTTTGATTGAGGGATATTGTGGCCTAATTGGATGCATTTTATTGCTTATTAACCGTATGTGTGATTGGTGATATATTGTAGGTTGGAAATGAAGCATTTATGGGGAAATGCTGTCCGAACTTTGAGAATGTATGATTGCTTTGAGTTTGTGATTTAGGGCTTGGATTCGGGCAAGGTAATGGTATATGATGGATGGTTTCTGAGCCGTGGAGGTGAGTGACCCTCAACTATTTCCCAAGTACTTCTGAAATATTTCTTGCATTATTTACTCGACTGCATATCATGCGTGCTTGCATGTGAGTTCATGACATGATTTGGCTTTAATGGGTTCTTGGGGAGTCTTGTGCTGAACACCAACGTCTCCACCCTGTTTATTGTTCATGACATGATCTGGAGCACCAACGTTGCTCCCCCTTATTGTTTAACGTTAAGTGATCTATTTGAGCGTTGGGTGTTTAAGTGCAATGATTTGTCTGGCTCACCAGAGCAATAAACGTATATTTGATTACTGATTCATGACATCATTGAAATGAACTATTGAGAAATTGATTTGATGACTGCTTTTATTGGTTACTCACTGAGCTTCTAACTCACCCCAAAACTATTTTATTCCCCTCCACAGGGCTCGTGGCGAAGGAAGGCTTGTAGTACTTATTCACGTGAATTGATGGCATACATCTTGTACAGTTTGGATTTGGAATCATTTTATGTATAGTTTGGGGAATTGTTTCCGCTTCGCTTATGACATGTAATTATTGGAGAATTTGATGTAATATTTGAGATTTATATTGTAATTTATTTGAGGACTGTAATGACTGACTGAGTCCCGACGAGAGTTGGGCAGGCGGTCCGCCGAACCCTTTGGTTCGCCTGAGGGTGAGGTGGGGCCGTCACAGGTGTTATCAGAGTTTAGGTTTCAGATCTCTGTAGTGTATCCTAGGCATGAAGTTTAGGATTCCGGACTGTGGGTTTGATTTGAAATATCAGTGCTTCTTGTATGACTGAAAGGCGGACAAGTAGGTGTTATTTGACTCTTAGTGTTTGCTTGGAATGCTTGAGTGATTCTTGCGAGATGTCTTAACTTGATTGGTACAAGATGGAATGTCGAGGACGACATTCTTTTAAGGAGGGGAGTTTGTGACATCCCGAAAGAATGAGTGTGAGAACCCAAAAATTTTTATATATTTTCTAGACATTATTTTGTTTCCTTGTTTATAATTTTGTACCTTTCTTCAGGATATTAATTTTCTATACATTTTTATAAAGTAATATAATTTTCAAATCATTTCCTTGATACAAGTTAGTCCACGTTAAGTTTGAAGTGTATTATGGACGTGAGACCCGCTAGTGCAGCAAATGCAATATATTTTTGACAACTTGTTGGAGGTTTGTATTAAGTAATATTATTTTTCAAGGTGCTAAGAGATTAGTATTAGAGAGACAAAAAGATAAGTTTTAAACTAAAAGTTGACAAGTGTCACCATTCAATTTACCCTTAGACTTTTGACCAAAATATTTTTACCATCTTAAAGCTAATTTTGGCCAATTTATTTATTCATTTTAAGCTCTCTTGGCCGAACTCCTTAGGGAGAAAAAAGAAAGAAACCTCCAACTTATTTCTTCAATTTCTTGCATTGATCTCACAATCCAACCGCTAAAACTTTGATTTGCTCCATAAAAACCGTTCTCTTGGTAGAATTAAGGTGAGTGGTGAAGTGGTTTGAGAAACAAAGATGCTAAGTTGCTTGTTGTCTTGGGTTCCAAGGTGAGTTGTTAAGAATCTTTCCCTTTAGCTTTGCTAATGTTCAATTGGTGGCTTTAGTGGTTTAATATGATGACATATGGTGTGATTATGGTTTGTTTATGGTTGGAAGTGAAGGTTTGATGAATTTTGATTTATTCTTGTTATTTTTCTGTTTTGTATGAGGATCATGGTTTGATCATGGTATGATGGCTGGTAATGGTGTAAAATGAAGCTTGTATATGTTAGTTGAAGTTGGTTGCGGAAAATTTCTGGTTTGCTACGAAATTCCAGGTTTAGGGTTTGAATTTGCCCTGTTCTGATCGGATTTATTTGGGCATGTTAGAGGCTGAATGAGGCTTAAGTTAAAACATGAAAGTTGTAGAAAATAGTGTTAACTAGCTGCCTGTAAAATTTCAGCTCGATATGAGCACTGTAGCCTATGAAATGACCGAAATACCCTTGACTGTCCATGAACCCTGTTTCGCGCCCAGATTTCTGTTTTCGTGGAGTTTTCCATTTTTGACCATGAAAATGTATGATTTGGATTTTGAGGTCTTCATAAGAAATGTAGGTTTATGTCTTGGCTTCGAAACGCTATAAGATTTGTTTCAATCCAATAAGGGTAGCTTCAGTTATGGATATTGTGCCGAAAGGTGTTAAAGGGAACTTTTATAAGTTAATTGCGATCGTTGTGAAAAATTTACGCTTGAGGGAATGAATTCCGGTTTCTAGGGTTTAATTGGGGGTTTTTCTAATGGTGGCTCTTAAGCTTCTAATTAGCTTTGATTGAGGGATATTGTGGCCTAATTGGATGCATTTTATTGCTTATTAACCGTATGTGTGATTGGTGATATATTGTAGGTTGGAAATGAAGCATTTATGGGGAAATGCTGTCCGAACTTTGAGAATGTATGATTGCTTTGAGTTTGTGATTTAGGGCTTGGATTCGGGCAAGGTAATGGTATATGATGGATGGTTTCTGAGCCGTGGAGGTGAGTGACCCTCAACTATTTCCCAAGTACTTCTGAAATGTTTCTTGCATTATTTACTCGACTGCATATCATGCGTGCTTGCATGTGAGTTCATGACATGATTTGGCTTTAATGGGTTCTTGGGGAGTCTTGTGCTGAACACCAACGTCTCCACCCTGTTTATTGTTCATGACATGATCTGGAGCACCAACGTTGCTCCCCCTTATTGTTTAACGTTAAGTGATCTATTTGAGCGTTGGGTGTTTAAGTGCAATGATTTGTCTGGCTCACCAGAGCAATAAACGTATATTTGATTACTGATTCATGACATCATTGAAATGAACTATTGAGAAATTGATTTGATGACTGCTTTTATTGGTTACTCACTGAGCTTCTAACTCACCCCAAAACTATTTTATTCCCCTCCACAGGGCTCGTGGCGAAGGAAGGCTTGTAGTACTTATTCACGTGAATTGATGGCATATATCTTGTACAGTTTGGATTTGGAATCATTTTATGTATAGTTTGGGGAATTGTTTCCGCTTCGCTTATGACATGTAATTATTGGAGAATTTGATGTAATATTTGGGATTTATATTGTAATTTATTTGAGGACTGTAATGACTGATTGAGTCCCGACGAGAGTTGGGCAGGCGGTCCGCCGAACACTTTGGTTCGCCTGAGGGTGAGGTGGGGCCGTCACAGGTGTTATCAGAGTTTAGGTTTCAGATCTCTGTAGTGTATCCTAGGCATGAAGTTTAGGATTCCGGACTGTGGGTTTGATTTGAAATATCAGTGCTTCTTGTATGACTGAAAGGCGGACAAGTAGGTGTTATTTGACTCTTAGTGTTTGCTTGGAATGCTTGAGTGATTCTTGCGAGATGTCTTAACTTGATTGGTACAAGATGGAATGTCGAGGACGACATTCTTTTAAGGAGGGGAGTTTGTGACATCCCGAAAGAATGAGTGTGAGAACCCAAAAATTTTTATATATTTTCTAGACATTATTTTGTTTCCTTGTTTATAATTTTGTACCTTTCTTCAGGATATTAATTTTCTATACATTTTTATAAAGTAATATAATTTTCAAATCATTTCCTTGACACAAGTTAGTCCACGTTAAGTTTGAAGTGTATTATGGACGTGACACCCGCTAGTGCAGCAAATGCAATATATTTTTGACAACTTGTTGGAGGTTTGTATTAAGTAATATTATTTTTCAAGGTGCTAAGAGATTAGTATTAGAGAGACAAAAAGATAAGTTTTAAACTAAAAGTTGACAAGTGTCACCATTCAATTTACCCTTAGACTTTTGACCAAAATATTTTTACCATCTTAAAGCTAATTTTGGCCAATTTATTTATTCATTTTAAGCTCTCTTGGCCGAACTCCTTAGGGAGAAAAAAGAAAGAAACCTCCAACTTCTTTCTTCAATTTCTTGCCTTGGTCTCACAATCCAACCGCTAAAACTTTGATTTCCTCCATAAAAACCGTTCTCTTGGTAGAATTAAGGTGAGTGGTGAAGTGGTTTGAGAAACAAAGATGCTAAGTTGCTTGTTGTCTTGAGGTTACAAGGTGAGTTGTTAAGAATCTTTCCCTTTAGCTTTGCTAATGTTCAATTGGTGGCTTTAGTGGTTTAATATGATGACATATGGTGTGATTATGGTTTGTTTATGGTTGGAAGTGAAGGTTTGATGAATTTTGATTTATTCTTGTTATTTTTCTGTTTTGTATGAGGATCATGGTTTGATCATGGTATGATGGCTGGTAATGGTGTAAAATGAAGCTTGTATATGTTAGTTGAAGTTGGTTGCGGAAAATTTCTGGTTTGCTACGAAATTCCAGGTTTAGGGTTTGAATTTGCCCTGTTCTGATCGGATTTATTTGGGCATGTTAGAGGCTGAATGAGGCATAAGTTAAAACATGAAAGTTGTAGAAAATAGTGTTAACTAGCTGCCTGTAAAATTTCAGCTCGATATGAGCACTGTAGCCTATGAAATGACCGAAATACCCTTGACTGTCCATGAACCCTGTTTCGCGCCCAGATTTCTGTTTTCGTGGAGTTTTCCATTTTTGACCATGAAAATGTATGATTTGGATTTTGAGGTCTTCATAAGAAATGTAGGTTTATGTCTTGGCTTCGAAACGCTATAAGATTTGTTTCAATCCAATAAGGGTAGCTTCAGTTATGGATATTGTGCCGAAAGGTGTTAAAGGGAACTTTTATAAGTTAATTGCGATCGTTGTGAAAAATTTACGCTTGAGGGAATGAATTCCGGTTTCTAGGGTTTAATTGGGGGTTTTTCTAATGGTGGCTCTTAAGCTTCTAATTAGCTTTGATTGAGGGATATTGTGGCCTAATTGGATGCATTTTATTGCTTATTAACCGTATGTGTGATTGGTGATATATTGTAGGTTGGAAATGAAGCATTTATGGGGAAATGCTGTCCGAACTTTGAGAATGTATGATTGCTTTGAGTTTGTGATTTAGGGCTTGGATTCGGGCAAGGTAATGGTATATGATGGATGGTTTCTGAGCCGTGGAGGTGAGTGACCCTCAACTATTTCCCAAGTACTTCTGAAATGTTTCTTGCATTATTTACTCGACTGCATATCATGCGTGCTTGCATGTGAGTTCATGACATGATTTGGCTTTAATGGGTTCTTGGGGAGTCTTGTGCTGAACACCAACGTCTCCACCCTGTTTATTGTTCATGACATGATCTGGAGCACCAACGTTGCTCCCCCTTATTGTTTAACGTTAAGTGATCTATTTGAGCGTTGGGTGTTTTTAAGTGCAATGATTTGTCTGGCTCACCAGAGCAATAAACGTATATTTGATTACTGATTCATGACATCATTGAAATGAACTATTGAGAAATTGATTTGATGACTGCTTTTATTGGTTACTCACTGAGCTTCTAACTCACCCCAAAACTATTTTATTCCCCTCCACAGGGCTCGTGGCGAAGGAAGGCTTGTAGTACTTATTCACGTGAATTGATGGCATATATCTTGTACAGTTTGGATTTGGAATCATTTTATGTATAGTTTGGGGAATTGTTTCCGCTTCGCTTATGACATGTAATTATTGGAGAATTTGATGTAATATTTGGGATTTATATTGTAATTTATTTGAGGACTGTAATGACTGATTGAGTCCCGACGAGAGTTGGGCAGGCGGTCCGCCGAACACTTTGGTTCGCCTGAGGGTGAGGTGGGGCCGTCACAGGTGTTATCAGAGTTTAGGTTTCAGATCTCTGTAGTGTATCCTAGGCATGAAGTTTAGGATTCCGGACTGTGGGTTTGATTTGAAATATCAGTGCTTCTTGTATGACTGAAAGGCGGACAAGTAGGTGTTATTTGACTCTTAGTGTTTGCTTGGAATGCTTGAGTGATTCTTGCGAGATGTCTTAACTTGATTGGTACAAGATGGAATGTCGAGGACGACATTCTTTTAAGGAGGGGAGTTTGTGACATCCCGAAAGAATGAGTGTGAGAACCCAAAAATTTTTATATATTTTCTAGACATTATTTTGTTTCCTTGTTTATAATTTTGTACCTTTCTTCAGGATATTAATTTTCTATACATTTTTATAAAGTAATATAATTTTCAAATCATTTCCTTGACACAAGTTAGTCCACGTTAAGTTTGAAGTGTATTATGGACGTGACACCCGCTAGTGCAGCAAATGCAATATATTTTTGACAACTTGTTGGAGGTTTGTATTAAGTAATATTATTTTTCAAGGTGCTAAGAGATTAGTATTAGAGAGACAAAAAGATAAGTTTTAAACTAAAAGTTGACAAGTGTCACCATTCAATTTACCCTTAGACTTTTGACCAAAATATTTTTACCATCTTAAAGCTAATTTTGGCCAATTTATTTATTCATTTTAAGCTCTCTTGGCCGAACTCCTTAGGGAGAAAAAAGAAAGAAACCTCCAACTTCTTTCTTCAATTTCTTGCCTTGGTCTCACAATCCAACCGCTAAAACTTTGATTTCCTCCATAAAAACCGTTCTCTTGGTAGAATTAAGGTGAGTGGTGAAGTGGTTTGAGAAACAAAGATGCTAAGTTGCTTGTTGTCTTGAGGTTACAAGGTGAGTTGTTAAGAATCTTTCCCTTTAGCTTTGCTAATGTTCAATTGGTGGCTTTAGTGGTTTAATATGATGACATATGGTGTGATTATGGTTTGTTTATGGTTGGAAGTGAAGGTTTGATGAATTTTGATTTATTCTTGTTATTTTTCTGTTTTGTATGAGGATCATGGTTTGATCATGGTATGATGGCTGGTAATGGTGTAAAATGAAGCTTGTATATGTTAGTTGAAGTTGGTTGCGGAAAATTTCTGGTTTGCTACGAAATTCCAGGTTTAGGGTTTGAATTTGCCCTGTTCTGATCGGATTTGTTTGGGCATATTAGAGGCTGAATCAGGCTTAAGTTAAAACATGAAAGTTGTAGAAAATAGTGTTAACTAGCTGCCTGTAAAATTTCAGCTCGATATGAGCACTGTAGCCTATGAAATGACCGAAATACCCTTGACTGTCCATGAACCCTGTTTCGCGCCCAGATTTCTGTTTTCGTGGAGTTTTCAATTTTTGACCATGAAAATGTATGATTTGGCTTTTGAGGTCTTCATAAGAAATGTAGGTTTATGTCTTGGCTTCGAAACGCTATAAGATTTGTTTCAATCCAATAAGGGTAGCTTCAGTTATGGATATTGTGCCGAAAGGTGTTAAAGGGAACTTTTATAAGTTAATTGCGATCGTTGTGAAAAATTTACGCTTGAGGGAATGAATTCCGGTTTCTAGGGTTTAATTGGGGGTTTTTCTAATGGTGGCTCTTAAGCTTCTAATTAGCTTTGATTGAGGGATATTGTGGCCTAATTGGATGCATTTTATTGCTTATTAACCGTATGTGTGATTGGTGATATATTGTAGGTTGGAAATGAAGCATTTATGGGGAAATGCTGTCCGAACTTTGAGAATGTATGATTGCTTTGAGTTTGTGATTTAGGGCTTGGATTCGGGCAAGGTAATGGTATATGATGGATGGTTTCTGAGCCGTGGAGGTGAGTGACCCTCAACTATTTCCCAAGTACTTCTGAAATATTTCTTGCATTATTTACTCGACTGCATATCATGCGTGCTTGCATGTGAGTTCATGACATGATTTGGCTTTAATGGGTTCTTGGGGAGTCTTGTGCTGAACACCAACGTCTCCACCCTGTTTATTGTTCATGACATGATCTGGAGCACCAACGTTGCTCCCCCTTATTGTTTAACGTTAAGTGATCTATTTGAGCGTTGGGTGTTTAAGTGCAATGATTTGTCTGGCTCACCAGAGCAATAAACGTATATTTGATTACTGATTCATGACATCATTGAAATGAACTATTGAGAAATTGATTTGATGACTGCTTTTATTGGTTACTCACTGAGCTTCTAACTCACCCCAAAACTATTTTATTCCCCTCCACAGGGCTCGTGGCGAAGGAAGGCTTGTAGTACTTATTCACGTGAATTGATGGCATACATCTTGTACAGTTTGGATTTGGAATCATTTTATGTATAGTTTGGGGAATTGTTTCCGCTTCGCTTATGACATGTAATTATTGGAGAATTTGATGTAATATTTGAGATTTATATTGTAATTTATTTGAGGACTGTAATGACTGACTGAGTCCCGACGAGAGTTGGGCAGGCGGTCCGCCGAACCCTTTGGTTCGCCTGAGGGTGAGGTGGGGCCGTCACAGGTGTTATCAGAGTTTAGGTTTCAGATCTCTGTAGTGTATCCTAGGCATGAAGTTTAGGATTCCGGACTGTGGGTTTGATTTGAAATATCAGTGCTTCTTGTATGACTGAAAGGCGGACAAGTAGGTGTTATTTGACTCTTAGTGTTTGCTTGGAATGCTTGAGTGATTCTTGCGAGATGTCTTAACTTGATTGGTACAAGATGGAATGTCGAGGACGACATTCTTTTAAGGAGGGGAGTTTGTGACATCCCGAAAGAATGAGTGTGAGAACCCAAAAATTTTTATATATTTTCTAGACATTATTTTGTTTCCTTGTTTATAATTTTGTACCTTTCTTCAGGATATTAATTTTCTATACATTTTTATAAAGTAATATAATTTTCAAATCATTTCCTTGATACAAGTTAGTCCACGTTAAGTTTGAAGTGTATTATGGACGTGAGACCCGCTAGTGCAGCAAATGCAATATATTTTTGACAACTTGTTGGAGGTTTGTATTAAGTAATATTATTTTTCAAGGTGCTAAGAGATTAGTATTAGAGAGACAAAAAGATAAGTTTTAAACTAAAAGTTGACAAGTGTCACCATTCAATTTACCCTTAGACTTTTGACCAAAATATTTTTACCATCTTAAAGCTAATTTTGGCCAATTTATTTATTCATTTTAAGCTCTCTTGGCCGAACTCCTTAGGGAGAAAAAAGAAAGAAACCTCCAACTTATTTCTTCAATTTCTTGCATTGATCTCACAATCCAACCGCTAAAACTTTGATTTGCTCCATAAAAACCGTTCTCTTGGTAGAATTAAGGTGAGTGGTGAAGTGGTTTGAGAAACAAAGATGCTAAGTTGCTTGTTGTCTTGGGTTCCAAGGTGAGTTGTTAAGAATCTTTCCCTTTAGCTTTGCTAATGTTCAATTGGTGGCTTTAGTGGTTTAATATGATGACATATGGTGTGATTATGGTTTGTTTATGGTTGGAAGTGAAGGTTTGATGAATTTTGATTTATTCTTGTTATTTTTCTGTTTTGTATGAGGATCATGGTTTGATCATGGTATGATGGCTGGTAATGGTGTAAAATGAAGCTTGTATATGTTAGTTGAAGTTGGTTGCGGAAAATTTCTGGTTTGCTACGAAATTCCAGGTTTAGGGTTTGAATTTGCCCTGTTCTGATCGGATTTATTTGGGCATGTTAGAGGCTGAATGAGGCTTAAGTTAAAACATGAAAGTTGTAGAAAATAGTGTTAACTAGCTGCCTGTAAAATTTCAGCTCGATATGAGCACTGTAGCCTATGAAATGACCGAAATACCCTTGACTGTCCATGAACCCTGTTTCGCGCCCAGATTTCTGTTTTCGTGGAGTTTTCAATTTTTGACCATGAAAATGTATGATTTGGCTTTTGAGGTCTTCATAAGAAATGTAGGTTTATGTCTTGGCTTCGAAACGCTATAAGATTTGTTTCAATCCAATAAGGGTAGCTTCAGTTATGGATATTGTGCCGAAAGGTGTTAAAGGGAACTTTTATAAGTTAATTGCGATCGTTGTGAAAAATTTACGCTTGAGGGAATGAATTCCGGTTTCTAGGGTTTAATTGGGGGTTTTTCTAATGGTGGCTCTTAAGCTTCTAATTAGCTTTGATTGAGGGATATTGTGGCCTAATTGGATGCATTTTATTGCTTATTAACCGTATGTGTGATTGGTGATATATTGTAGGTTGGAAATGAAGCATTTATGGGGAAATGCTGTCCGAACTTTGAGAATGTATGATTGCTTTGAGTTTGTGATTTAGGGCTTGGATTCGGGCAAGGTAATGGTATATGATGGATGGTTTCTGAGCCGTGGAGGTGAGTGACCCTCAACTATTTCCCAAGTACTTCTGAAATGTTTCTTGCATTATTTACTCGACTGCATATCATGCGTGCTTGCATGTGAGTTCATGACATGATTTGGCTTTAATGGGTTCTTGGGGAGTCTTGTGCTGAACACCAACGTCTCCACCCTGTTTATTGTTCATGACATGATCTGGAGCACCAACGTTGCTCCCCCTTATTGTTTAACGTTAAGTGATCTATTTGAGCGTTGGGTGTTTTTAAGTGCAATGATTTGTCTGGCTCACCAGAGCAATAAACGTATATTTGATTACTGATTCATGACATCATTGAAATGAACTATTGAGAAATTGATTTGATGACTGCTTTTATTGGTTACTCACTGAGCTTCTAACTCACCCCAAAACTATTTTATTCCCCTCCACAGGGCTCGTGGCGAAGGAAGGCTTGTAGTACTTATTCACGTGAATTGATGGCATATATCTTGTACAGTTTGGATTTGGAATCATTTTATGTATAGTTTGGGGAATTGTTTCCGCTTCGCTTATGACATGTAATTATTGGAGAATTTGATGTAATATTTGGGATTTATATTGTAATTTATTTGAGGACTGTAATGACTGATTGAGTCCCGACGAGAGTTGGGCAGGCGGTCCGCCGAACACTTTGGTTCGCCTGAGGGTGAGGTGGGGCCGTCACAGGTGTTATCAGAGTTTAGGTTTCAGATCTCTGTAGTGTATCCTAGGCATGAAGTTTAGGATTCCGGACTGTGGGTTTGATTTGAAATATCAGTGCTTCTTGTATGACTGAAAGGCGGACAAGTAGGTGTTATTTGACTCTTAGTGTTTGCTTGGAATGCTTGAGTGATTCTTGCGAGATGTCTTAACTTGATTGGTACAAGATGGAATGTCGAGGACGACATTCTTTTAAGGAGGGGAGTTTGTGACATCCCGAAAGAATGAGTGTGAGAACCCAAAAATTTTTATATATTTTCTAGACATTATTTTGTTTCCTTGTTTATAATTTTGTACCTTTCTTCAGGATATTAATTTTCTATACATTTTTATAAAGTAATATAATTTTCAAATCATTTCCTTGACACAAGTTAGTCCACGTTAAGTTTGAAGTGTATTATGGACGTGACACCCGCTAGTGCAGCAAATGCAATATATTTTTGACAACTTGTTGGAGGTTTGTATTAAGTAATATTATTTTTCAAGGTGCTAAGAGATTAGTATTAGAGAGACAAAAAGATAAGTTTTAAACTAAAAGTTGACAAGTGTCACCATTCAATTTACCCTTAGACTTTTGACCAAAATATTTTTACCATCTTAAAGCTAATTTTGGCCAATTTATTTATT
The DNA here is from genome assembly GCF_036785885.1 of Coffea arabica. Lineage (NCBI taxonomy): Eukaryota > Viridiplantae > Streptophyta > Magnoliopsida > Gentianales > Rubiaceae > Coffea > Coffea arabica. Next base: position 40,875,171 of record NC_092323.1, on the reverse strand, counting down.
CATTTTAAGCTCTCTTGGCCGAACTCCTTAGGGAGAAAAAAGAAAGAAACCTCCAACTTCTTTCTTCAATTTCTTGCCTTGGTCTCACAATCCAACCGCTAAAACTTTGATTTCCTCCATAAAAACCGTTCTCTTGGTAGAATTAAGGTGAGTGGTGAAGTGGTTTGAGAAACAAAGATGCTAAGTTGCTTGTTGTCTTGAGGTTACAAGGTGAGTTGTTAAGAATCTTTCCCTTTAGCTTTGCTAATGTTCAATTGGTGGCTTTAGTGGTTTAATATGATGACATATGGTGTGATTATGGTTTGTTTATGGTTGGAAGTGAAGGTTTGATGAATTTTGATTTATTCTTGTTATTTTTCTGTTTTGTATGAGGATCATGGTTTGATCATGGTATGATGGCTGGTAATGGTGTAAAATGAAGCTTGTATATGTTAGTTGAAGTTGGTTGCGGAAAATTTCTGGTTTGCTACGAAATTCCAGGTTTAGGGTTTGAATTTGCCCTGTTCTGATCGGATTTGTTTGGGCATATTAGAGGCTGAATCAGGCTTAAGTTAAAACATGAAAGTTGTAGAAAATAGTGTTAACTAGCTGCCTGTAAAATTTCAGCTCGATATGAGCACTGTAGCCTATGAAATGACCGAAATACCCTTGACTGTCCATGAACCCTGTTTCGCGCCCAGATTTCTGTTTTCGTGGAGTTTTCAATTTTTGACCATGAAAATGTATGATTTGGCTTTTGAGGTCTTCATAAGAAATGTAGGTTTATGTCTTGGCTTCGAAACGCTATAAGATTTGTTTCAATCCAATAAGGGTAGCTTCAGTTATGGATATTGTGCCGAAAGGTGTTAAAGGGAACTTTTATAAGTTAATTGCGATCGTTGTGAAAAATTTACGCTTGAGGGAATGAATTCCGGTTTCTAGGGTTTAATTGGGGGTTTTTCTAATGGTGGCTCTTAAGCTTCTAATTAGCTTTGATTGAGGGATATTGTGGCCTAATTGGATGCATTTTATTGCTTATTAACCGTATGTGTGATTGGTGATATATTGTAGGTTGGAAATGAAGCATTTATGGGGAAATGCTGTCCGAACTTTGAGAATGTATGATTGCTTTGAGTTTGTGATTTAGGGCTTGGATTCGGGCAAGGTAATGGTATATGATGGATGGTTTCTGAGCCGTGGAGGTGAGTGACCCTCAACTATTTCCCAAGTACTTCTGAAATATTTCTTGCATTATTTACTCGACTGCATATCATGCGTGCTTGCATGTGAGTTCATGACATGATTTGGCTTTAATGGGTTCTTGGGGAGTCTTGTGCTGAACACCAACGTCTCCACCCTGTTTATTGTTCATGACATGATCTGGAGCACCAACGTTGCTCCCCCTTATTGTTTAACGTTAAGTGATCTATTTGAGCGTTGGGTGTTTAAGTGCAATGATTTGTCTGGCTCACCAGAGCAATAAACGTATATTTGATTACTGATTCATGACATCATTGAAATGAACTATTGAGAAATTGATTTGATGACTGCTTTTATTGGTTACTCACTGAGCTTCTAACTCACCCCAAAACTATTTTATTCCCCTCCACAGGGCTCGTGGCGAAGGAAGGCTTGTAGTACTTATTCACGTGAATTGATGGCATACATCTTGTACAGTTTGGATTTGGAATCATTTTATGTATAGTTTGGGGAATTGTTTCCGCTTCGCTTATGACATGTAATTATTGGAGAATTTGATGTAATATTTGAGATTTATATTGTAATTTATTTGAGGACTGTAATGACTGACTGAGTCCCGACGAGAGTTGGGCAGGCGGTCCGCCGAACCCTTTGGTTCGCCTGAGGGTGAGGTGGGGCCGTCACAGGTGTTATCAGAGTTTAGGTTTCAGATCTCTGTAGTGTATCCTAGGCATGAAGTTTAGGATTCCGGACTGTGGGTTTGATTTGAAATATCAGTGCTTCTTGTATGACTGAAAGGCGGACAAGTAGGTGTTATTTGACTCTTAGTGTTTGCTTGGAATGCTTGAGTGATTCTTGCGAGATGTCTTAACTTGATTGGTACAAGATGGAATGTCGAGGACGACATTCTTTTAAGGAGGGGAGTTTGTGACATCCCGAAAGAATGAGTGTGAGAACCCAAAAATTTTTATATATTTTCTAGACATTATTTTGTTTCCTTGTTTATAATTTTGTACCTTTCTTCAGGATATTAATTTTCTATACATTTTTATAAAGTAATATAATTTTCAAATCATTTCCTTGATACAAGTTAGTCCACGTTAAGTTTGAAGTGTATTATGGACGTGAGACCCGCTAGTGCAGCAAATGCAATATATTTTTGACAACTTGTTGGAGGTTTGTATTAAGTAATATTATTTTTCAAGGTGCTAAGAGATTAGTATTAGAGAGACAAAAAGATAAGTTTTAAACTAAAAGTTGACAAGTGTCACCATTCAATTTACCCTTAGACTTTTGACCAAAATATTTTTACCATCTTAAAGCTAATTTTGGCCAATTTATTTATTCATTTTAAGCTCTCTTGGCCGAACTCCTTAGGGAGAAAAAAGAAAGAAACCTCCAACTTATTTCTTCAATTTCTTGCATTGATCTCACAATCCAACCGCTAAAACTTTGATTTGCTCCATAAAAACCGTTCTCTTGGTAGAATTAAGGTGAGTGGTGAAGTGGTTTGAGAAACAAAGATGCTAAGTTGCTTGTTGTCTTGGGTTCCAAGGTGAGTTGTTAAGAATCTTTCCCTTTAGCTTTGCTAATGTTCAATTGGTGGCTTTAGTGGTTTAATATGATGACATATGGTGTGATTATGGTTTGTTTATGGTTGGAAGTGAAGGTTTGATGAATTTTGATTTATTCTTGTTATTTTTCTGTTTTGTATGAGGATCATGGTTTGATCATGGTATGATGGCTGGTAATGGTGTAAAATGAAGCTTGTATATGTTAGTTGAAGTTGGTTGCGGAAAATTTCTGGTTTGCTACGAAATTCCAGGTTTAGGGTTTGAATTTGCCCTGTTCTGATCGGATTTATTTGGGCATGTTAGAGGCTGAATGAGGCATAAGTTAAAACATGAAAGTTGTAGAAAATAGTGTTAACTAGCTGCCTGTAAAATTTCAGCTCGATATGAGCACTGTAGCCTATGAAATGACCGAAATACCCTTGACTGTCCATGAACCCTGTTTCGCGCCCAGATTTCTGTTTTCGTGGAGTTTTCAATTTTTGACCATGAAAATGTATGATTTGGCTTTTGAGGTCTTCATAAGAAATGTAGGTTTATGTCTTGGCTTCGAAACGCTATAAGATTTGTTTCAATCCAATAAGGGTAGCTTCAGTTATGGATATTGTGCCGAAAGGTGTTAAAGGGAACTTTTATAAGTTAATTGCGATCGTTGTGAAAAATTTACGCTTGAGGGAATGAATTCCGGTTTCTAGGGTTTAATTGGGGGTTTTTCTAATGGTGGCTCTTAAGCTTCTAATTAGCTTTGATTGAGGGATATTGTGGCCTAATTGGATGCATTTTATTGCTTATTAACCGTATGTGTGATTGGTGATATATTGTAGGTTGGAAATGAAGCATTTATGGGGAAATGCTGTCCGAACTTTGAGAATGTATGATTGCTTTGAGTTTGTGATTTAGGGCTTGGATTCGGGCAAGGTAATGGTATATGATGGATGGTTTCTGAGCCGTGGAGGTGAGTGACCCTCAACTATTTCCCAAGTACTTCTGAAATATTTCTTGCATTATTTACTCGACTGCATATCATGCGTGCTTGCATGTGAGTTCATGACATGATTTGGCTTTAATGGGTTCTTGGGGAGTCTTGTGCTGAACACCAACGTCTCCACCCTGTTTATTGTTCATGACATGATCTGGAGCACCAACGTTGCTCCCCCTTATTGTTTAACGTTAAGTGATCTATTTGAGCGTTGGGTGTTTTTAAGTGCAATGATTTGTCTGGCTCACCAGAGCAATAAACGTATATTTGATTACTGATTCATGACATCATTGAAATGAACTATTGAGAAATTGATTTGATGACTGCTTTTATTGGTTACTCACTGAGCTTCTAACTCACCCCAAAACTATTTTATTCCCCTCCACAGGGCTCGTGGCGAAGGAAGGCTTGTAGTACTTATTCACGTGAATTGATGGCATACATCTTGTACAGTTTGGATTTGGAATCATTTTATGTATAGTTTGGGGAATTGTTTCCGCTTCGCTTATGACATGTAATTATTGGAGAATTTGATGTAATATTTGAGATTTATATTGTAATTTATTTGAGGACTGTAATGACTGACTGAGTCCCGACGAGAGTTGGGCAGGCGGTCCGCCGAACCCTTTGGTTCGCCTGAGGGTGAGGTGGGGCCGTCACAGGTGTTATCAGAGTTTAGGTTTCAGATCTCTGTAGTGTATCCTAGGCATGAAGTTTAGGATTCCGGACTGTGGGTTTGATTTGAAATATCAGTGCTTCTTGTATGACTGAAAGGCGGACAAGTAGGTGTTATTTGACTCTTAGTGTTTGCTTGGAATGCTTGAGTGATTCTTGCGAGATGTCTTAACTTGATTGGTACAAGATGGAATGTCGAGGACGACATTCTTTTAAGGAGGGGAGTTTGTGACATCCCGAAAGAATGAGTGTGAGAACCCAAAAATTTTTATATATTTTCTAGACATTATTTTGTTTCCTTGTTTATAATTTTGTACCTTTCTTCAGGATATTAATTTTCTATACATTTTTATAAAGTAATATAATTTTCAAATCATTTCCTTGACACAAGTTAGTCCACGTTAAGTTTGAAGTGTATTATGGACGTGACACCCGCTAGTGCAGCAAATGCAATATATTTTTGACAACTTGTTGGAGGTTTGTATTAAGTAATATTATTTTTCAAGGTGCTAAGAGATTAGTATTAGAGAGACAAAAAGATAAGTTTTAAACTAAAAGTTGACAAGTGTCACCATTCAATTTACCCTTAGACTTTTGACCAAAATATTTTTACCATCTTAAAGCTAATTTTGGCCAATTTATTTATTCATTTTAAGCTCTCTTGGCCGAACTCCTTAGGGAGAAAAAAGAAAGAAACCTCCAACTTCTTTCTTCAATTTCTTGCCTTGGTCTCACAATCCAACCGCTAAAACTTTGATTTCCTCCATAAAAACCGTTCTCTTGGTAGAATTAAGGTGAGTGGTGAAGTGGTTTGAGAAACAAAGATGCTAAGTTGCTTGTTGTCTTGAGGTTACAAGGTGAGTTGTTAAGAATCTTTCCCTTTAGCTTTGCTAATGTTCAATTGGTGGCTTTAGTGGTTTAATATGATGACATATGGTGTGATTATGGTTTGTTTATGGTTGGAAGTGAAGGTTTGATGAATTTTGATTTATTCTTGTTATTTTTCTGTTTTGTATGAGGATCATGGTTTGATCATGGTATGATGGCTGGTAATGGTGTAAAATGAAGCTTGTATATGTTAGTTGAAGTTGGTTGCGGAAAATTTCTGGTTTGCTACGAAATTCCAGGTTTAGGGTTTGAATTTGCCCTGTTCTGATCGGATTTGTTTGGGCATATTAGAGGCTGAATCAGGCTTAAGTTAAAACATGAAAGTTGTAGAAAATAGTGTTAACTAGCTGCCTGTAAAATTTCAGCTCGATATGAGCACTGTAGCCTATGAAATGACCGAAATACCCTTGACTGTCCATGAACCCTGTTTCGCGCCCAGATTTCTGTTTTCGTGGAGTTTTCAATTTTTGACCATGAAAATGTATGATTTGGCTTTTGAGGTCTTCATAAGAAATGTAGGTTTATGTCTTGGCTTCGAAACGCTATAAGATTTGTTTCAATCCAATAAGGGTAGCTTCAGTTATGGATATTGTGCCGAAAGGTGTTAAAGGGAACTTTTATAAGTTAATTGCGATCGTTGTGAAAAATTTACGCTTGAGGGAATGAATTCCGGTTTCTAGGGTTTAATTGGGGGTTTTTCTAATGGTGGCTCTTAAGCTTCTAATTAGCTTTGATTGAGGGATATTGTGGCCTAATTGGATGCATTTTATTGCTTATTAACCGTATGTGTGATTGGTGATATATTGTAGGTTGGAAATGAAGCATTTATGGGGAAATGCTGTCCGAACTTTGAGAATGTATGATTGCTTTGAGTTTGTGATTTAGGGCTTGGATTCGGGCAAGGTAATGGTATATGATGGATGGTTTCTGAGCCGTGGAGGTGAGTGACCCTCAACTATTTCCCAAGTACTTCTGAAATATTTCTTGCATTATTTACTCGACTGCATATCATGCGTGCTTGCATGTGAGTTCATGACATGATTTGGCTTTAATGGGTTCTTGGGGAGTCTTGTGCTGAACACCAACGTCTCCACCCTGTTTATTGTTCATGACATGATCTGGAGCACCAACGTTGCTCCCCCTTATTGTTTAACGTTAAGTGATCTATTTGAGCGTTGGGTGTTTAAGTGCAATGATTTGTCTGGCTCACCAGAGCAATAAACGTATATTTGATTACTGATTCATGACATCATTGAAATGAACTATTGAGAAATTGATTTGATGACTGCTTTTATTGGTTACTCACTGAGCTTCTAACTCACCCCAAAACTATTTTATTCCCCTCCACAGGGCTCGTGGCGAAGGAAGGCTTGTAGTACTTATTCACGTGAATTGATGGCATACATCTTGTACAGTTTGGATTTGGAATCATTTTATGTATAGTTTGGGGAATTGTTTCCGCTTCGCTTATGACATGTAATTATTGGAGAATTTGATGTAATATTTGAGATTTATATTGTAATTTATTTGAGGACTGTAATGACTGACTGAGTCCCGACGAGAGTTGGGCAGGCGGTCCGCCGAACCCTTTGGTTCGCCTGAGGGTGAGGTGGGGCCGTCACAGGTGTTATCAGAGTTTAGGTTTCAGATCTCTGTAGTGTATCCTAGGCATGAAGTTTAGGATTCCGGACTGTGGGTTTGATTTGAAATATCAGTGCTTCTTGTATGACTGAAAGGCGGACAAGTAGGTGTTATTTGACTCTTAGTGTTTGCTTGGAATGCTTGAGTGATTCTTGCGAGATGTCTTAACTTGATTGGTACAAGATGGAATGTCGAGGACGACATTCTTTTAAGGAGGGGAGTTTGTGACATCCCGAAAGAATGAGTGTGAGAACCCAAAAATTTTTATATATTTTCTAGACATTATTTTGTTTCCTTGTTTATAATTTTGTACCTTTCTTCAGGATATTAATTTTCTATACATTTTTATAAAGTAATATAATTTTCAAATCATTTCCTTGATACAAGTTAGTCCACGTTAAGTTTGAAGTGTATTATGGACGTGAGACCCGCTAGTGCAGCAAATGCAATATATTTTTGACAACTTGTTGGAGGTTTGTATTAAGTAATATTATTTTTCAAGGTGCTAAGAGATTAGTATTAGAGAGACAAAAAGATAAGTTTTAAACTAAAAGTTGACAAGTGTCACCATTCAATTTACCCTTAGACTTTTGACCAAAATATTTTTACCATCTTAAAGCTAATTTTGGCCAATTTATTTATTCATTTTAAGCTCTCTTGGCCGAACTCCTTAGGGAGAAAAAAGAAAGAAACCTCCAACTTATTTCTTCAATTTCTTGCATTGATCTCACAATCCAACCGCTAAAACTTTGATTTGCTCCATAAAAACCGTTCTCTTGGTAGAATTAAGGTGAGTGGTGAAGTGGTTTGAGAAACAAAGATGCTAAGTTGCTTGTTGTCTTGGGTTCCAAGGTGAGTTGTTAAGAATCTTTCCCTTTAGCTTTGCTAATGTTCAATTGGTGGCTTTAGTGGTTTAATATGATGACATATGGTGTGATTATGGTTTGTTTATGGTTGGAAGTGAAGGTTTGATGAATTTTGATTTATTCTTGTTATTTTTCTGTTTTGTATGAGGATCATGGTTTGATCATGGTATGATGGCTGGTAATGGTGTAAAATGAAGCTTGTATATGTTAGTTGAAGTTGGTTGCGGAAAATTTCTGGTTTGCTACGAAATTCCAGGTTTAGGGTTTGAATTTGCCCTGTTCTGATCGGATTTATTTGGGCATGTTAGAGGCTGAATGAGGCTTAAGTTAAAACATGAAAGTTGTAGAAAATAGTGTTAACTAGCTGCCTGTAAAATTTCAGCTCGATATGAGCACTGTAGCCTATGAAATGACCGAAATACCCTTGACTGTCCATGAACCCTGTTTCGCGCCCAGATTTCTGTTTTCGTGGAGTTTTCAATTTTTGACCATGAAAATGTATGATTTGGCTTTTGAGGTCTTCATAAGAAATGTAGGTTTATGTCTTGGCTTCGAAACGCTATAAGATTTGTTTCAATCCAATAAGGGTAGCTTCAGTTATGGATATTGTGCCGAAAGGTGTTAAAGGGAACTTTTATAAGTTAATTGCGATCGTTGTGAAAAATTTACGCTTGAGGGAATGAATTCCGGTTTCTAGGGTTTAATTGGGGGTTTTTCTAATGGTGGCTCTTAAGCTTCTAATTAGCTTTGATTGAGGGATATTGTGGCCTAATTGGATGCATTTTATTGCTTATTAACCGTATGTGTGATTGGTGATATATTGTAGGTTGGAAATGAAGCATTTATGGGGAAATGCTGTCCGAACTTTGAGAATGTATGATTGCTTTGAGTTTGTGATTTAGGGCTTGGATTCGGGCAAGGTAATGGTATATGATGGATGGTTTCTGAGCCGTGGAGGTGAGTGACCCTCAACTATTTCCCAAGTACTTCTGAAATGTTTCTTGCATTATTTACTCGACTGCATATCATGCGTGCTTGCATGTGAGTTCATGACATGATTTGGCTTTAATGGGTTCTTGGGGAGTCTTGTGCTGAACACCAACGTCTCCACCCTGTTTATTGTTCATGACATGATCTGGAGCACCAACGTTGCTCCCCCTTATTGTTTAACGTTAAGTGATCTATTTGAGCGTTGGGTGTTTTTAAGTGCAATGATTTGTCTGGCTCACCAGAGCAATAAACGTATATTTGATTACTGATTCATGACATCATTGAAATGAACTATTGAGAAATTGATTTGATGACTGCTTTTATTGGTTACTCACTGAGCTTCTAACTCACCCCAAAACTATTTTATTCCCCTCCACAGGGCTCGTGGCGAAGGAAGGCTTGTAGTACTTATTCACGTGAATTGATGGCATATATCTTGTACAGTTTGGATTTGGAATCATTTTATGTATAGTTTGGGGAATTGTTTCCGCTTCGCTTATGACATGTAATTATTGGAGAATTTGATGTAATATTTGGGATTTATATTGTAATTTATTTGAGGACTGTAATGACTGATTGAGTCCCGACGAGAGTTGGGCAGGCGGTCCGCCGAACACTTTGGTTCGCCTGAGGGTGAGGTGGGGCCGTCACAGGTGTTATCAGAGTTTAGGTTTCAGATCTCTGTAGTGTATCCTAGGCATGAAGTTTAGGATTCCGGACTGTGGGTTTGATTTGAAATATCAGTGCTTCTTGTATGACTGAAAGGCGGACAAGTAGGTGTTATTTGACTCTTAGTGTTTGCTTGGAATGCTTGAGTGATTCTTGCGAGATGTCTTAACTTGATTGGTACAAGATGGAATGTCGAGGACGACATTCTTTTAAGGAGGGGAGTTTGTGACATCCCGAAAGAATGAGTGTGAGAACCCAAAAATTTTTATATATTTTCTAGACATTATTTTGTTTCCTTGTTTATAATTTTGTACCTTTCTTCAGGATATTAATTTTCTATACATTTTTATAAAGTAATATAATTTTCAAATCATTTCCTTGACACAAGTTAGTCCACGTTAAGTTTGAAGTGTATTATGGACGTGACACCCGCTAGTGCAGCAAATGCAATATATTTTTGACAACTTGTTGGAGGTTTGTATTAAGTAATATTATTTTTCAAGGTGCTAAGAGATTAGTATTAGAGAGACAAAAAGATAAGTTTTAAACTAAAAGTTGACAAGTGTCACCATTCAATTTACCCTTAGACTTTTGACCAAAATATTTTTACCATCTTAAAGCTAATTTTGGCCAATTTATTTATTCATTTTAAGCTCTCTTGGCCGAACTCCTTAGGGAGAAAAAAGAAAGAAACCTCCAACTTCTTTCTTCAATTTCTTGCCTTGGTCTCACAATCCAACCGCTAAAACTTTGATTTCCTCCATAAAAACCGTTCTCTTGGTAGAATTAAGGTGAGTGGTGAAGTGGTTTGAGAAACAAAGATGCTAAGTTGCTTGTTGTCTTGAGGTTACAAGGTGAGTTGTTAAGAATCTTTCCCTTTAGCTTTGCTAATGTTCAATTGGTGGCTTTAGTGGTTTAATATGATGACATATGGTGTGATTATGGTTTGTTTATGGTTGGAAGTGAAGGTTTGATGAATTTTGATTTATTCTTGTTATTTTTCTGTTTTGTATGAGGATCATGGTTTGATCATGGTATGATGGCTGGTAATGGTGTAAAATGAAGCTTGTATATGTTAGTTGAAGTTGGTTGCGGAAAATTTCTGGTTTGCTACGAAATTCCAGGTTTAGGGTTTGAATTTGCCCTGTTCTGATCGGATTTATTTGGGCATGTTAGAGGCTGAATGAGGCTTAAGTTAAAACATGAAAGTTGTAGAAAATAGTGTTAACTAGCTGCCTGTAAAATTTCAGCTCGATATGAGCACTGTAGCCTATGAAATGACCGAAATACCCTTGACTGTCCATGAACCCTGTTTCGCGCCCAGATTTCTGTTTTCGTGGAGTTTTCAATTTTTGACCATGAAAATGTATGATTTGGCTTTTGAGGTCTTCATAAGAAATGTAGGTTTATGTCTTGGCTTCGAAACGCTATAAGATTTGTTTCAATCCAATAAGGGTAGCTTCAGTTATGGATATTGTGCCGAAAGGTGTTAAAGGGAACTTTTATAAGTTAATTGCGATCGTTGTGAAAAATTTACGCTTGAGGGAATGAATTCCGGTTTCTAGGGTTTAATTGGGGGTTTTTCTAATGGTGGCTCTTAAGCTTCTAATTAGCTTTGATTGAGGGATATTGTGGCCTAATTGGATGCATTTTATTGCTTATTAACCGTATGTGTGATTGGTGATATATTGTAGGTTGGAAATGAAGCATTTATGGGGAAATGCTGTCCGAACTTTGAGAATGTATGATTGCTTTGAGTTTGTGATTTAGGGCTTGGATTCGGGCAAGGTAATGGTATATGATGGATGGTTTCTGAGCCGTGGAGGTGAGTGACCCTCAACTATTTCCCAAGTACTTCTGAAATATTTCTTGCATTATTTACTCGACTGCATATCATGCGTGCTTGCATGTGAGTTCATGACATGATTTGGCTTTAATGGGTTCTTGGGGAGTCTTGTGCTGAACACCAACGTCTCCACCCTGTTTATTGTTCATGACATGATCTGGAGCACCAACGTTGCTCCCCCTTATTGTTTAACGTTAAGTGATCTATTTGAGCGTTGGGTGTTTAAGTGCAATGATTTGTCTGGCTCACCAGAGCAATAAACGTATATTTGATTACTGATTCATGACATCATTGAAATGAACTATTGAGAAATTGATTTGATGACTGCTTTTATTGGTTACTCACTGAGCTTCTAACTCACCCCAAAACTATTTTATTCCCCTCCACAGGGCTCGTGGCGAAGGAAGGCTTGTAGTACTTATTCACGTGAATTGATGGCATACATCTTGTACAGTTTGGATTTGGAATCATTTTATGTATAGTTTGGGGAATTGTTTCCGCTTCGCTTATGACATGTAATTATTGGAGAATTTGATGTAATATTTGAGATTTATATTGTAATTTATTTGAGGACTGTAATGACTGACTGAGTCCCGACGAGAGTTGGGCAGGCGGTCCGCCGAACCCTTTGGTTCGCCTGAGGGTGAGGTGGGGCCGTCACAGGTGTTATCAGAGTTTAGGTTTCAGATCTCTGTAGTGTATCCTAGGCATGAAGTTTAGGATTCCGGACTGTGGGTTTGATTTGAAATATCAGTGCTTCTTGTATGACTGAAAGGCGGACAAGTAGGTGTTATTTGACTCTTAGTGTTTGCTTGGAATGCTTGAGTGATTCTTGCGAGATGTCTTAACTTGATTGGTACAAGATGGAATGTCGAGGACGACATTCTTTTAAGGAGGGGAGTTTGTGACATCCCGAAAGAATGAGTGTGAGAACCCAAAAATTTTTATATATTTTCTAGACATTATTTTGTTTCCTTGTTTATAATTTTGTACCTTTCTTCAGGATATTAATTTTCTATACATTTTTATAAAGTAATATAATTTTCAAATCATTTCCTTGATACAAGTTAGTCCACGTTAAGTTTGAAGTGTATTATGGACGTGACACCCGCTAGTGCAGCAAATGCAATATATTTTTGACAACTTGTTGGAGGTTTGTATTAAGTAATATTATTTTTCAAGGTGCTAAGAGATTAGTATTAGAGAGACAAAAAGATAAGTTTTAAACTAAAAGTTGACAAGTGTCACCATTCAATTTACCCTTAGACTTTTGACCAAAATATTTTTACCATCTTAAAGCTAATTTTGGCCAATTTATTTATTCATTTTAAGCTCTCTTGGCCGAACTCCTTAGGGAGAAAAAAGAAAGAAACCTCCAACTTATTTCTTCAATTTCTTGCATTGATCTCACAATCCAACCGCTAAAACTTTGATTTGCTCCATAAAAACCGTTCTCTTGGTAGAATTAAGGTGAGTGGTGAAGTGGTTTGAGAAACAAAGATGCTAAGTTGCTTGTTGTCTTGGGTTCCAAGGTGAGTTGTTAAGAATCTTTCCCTTTAGCTTTGCTAATGTTCAATTGGTGGCTTTAGTGGTTTAATATGATGACATATGGTGTGATTATGGTTTGTTTATGGTTGGAAGTGAAGGTTTGATGAATTTTGATTTATTCTTGTTATTTTTCTGTTTTGTATGAGGATCATGGTTTGATCATGGTATGATGGCTGGTAATGGTGTAAAATGAAGCTTGTATATGTTAGTTGAAGTTGGTTGCGGAAAATTTCTGGTTTGCTACGAAATTCCAGGTTTAGGGTTTGAATTTGCCCTGTTCTGATCGGATTTATTTGGGCATGTTAGAGGCTGAATGAGGCATAAGTTAAAACATGAAAGTTGTAGAAAATAGTGTTAACTAGCTGCCTGTAAAATTTCAGCTCGATATGAGCACTGTAGCCTATGAAATGACCGAAATACCCTTGACTGTCCATGAACCCTGTTTCGCGCCCAGATTTCTGTTTTCGTGGAGTTTTCAATTTTTGACCATGAAAATGTATGATTTGGCTTTTGAGGTCTTCATAAGAAATGTAGGTTTATGTCTTGGCTTCGAAACGCTATAAGATTTGTTTCAATCCAATAAGGGTAGCTTCAGTTATGGATATTGTGCCGAAAGGTGTTAAAGGGAACTTTTATAAGTTAATTGCGATCGTTGTGAAAAATTTACGCTTGAGGGAATGAATTCCGGTTTCTAGGGTTTAATTGGGGGTTTTTCTAATGGTGGCTCTTAAGCTTCTAATTAGCTTTGATTGAGGGATATTGTGGCCTAATTGGATGCATTTTATTGCTTATTAACCGTATGTGTGATTGGTGATATATTGTAGGTTGGAAATGAAGCATTTATGGGGAAATGCTGTCCGAACTTTGAGAATGTATGATTGCTTTGAGTTTGTGATTTAGGGCTTGGATTCGGGCAAGGTAATGGTATATGATGGATGGTTTCTGAGCCGTGGAGGTGAGTGACCCTCAACTATTTCCCAAGTACTTCTGAAATATTTCTTGCATTATTTACTCGACTGCATATCATGCGTGCTTGCATGTGAGTTCATGACATGATTTGGCTTTAATGGGTTCTTGGGGAGTCTTGTGCTGAACACCAACGTCTCCACCCTGTTTATTGTTCATGACATGATCTGGAGCACCAACGTTGCTCCCCCTTATTGTTTAACGTTAAGTGATCTATTTGAGCGTTGGGTGTTTAAGTGCAATGATTTGTCTGGCTCACCAGAGCAATAAACGTATATTTGATTACTGATTCATGACATCATTGAAATGAACTATTGAGAAATTGATTTGATGACTGCTTTTATTGGTTACTCACTGAGCTTCTAACTCACCCCAAAACTATTTTATTCCCCTCCACAGGGCTCGTGGCGAAGGAAGGCTTGTAGTACTTATTCACGTGAATTGATGGCATACATCTTGTACAGTTTGGATTTGGAATCATTTTATGTATAGTTTGGGGAATTGTTTCCGCTTCGCTTATGACATGTAATTATTGGAGAATTTGATGTAATATTTGAGATTTATATTGTAATTTATTTGAGGACTGTAATGACTGACTGAGTCCCGACGAGAGTTGGGCAGGCGGTCCGCCGAACCCTTTGGTTCGCCTGAGGGTGAGGTGGGGCCGTCACAGGTGTTATCAGAGTTTAGGTTTCAGATCTCTGTAGTGTATCCTAGGCATGAAGTTTAGGATTCCGGACTGTGGGTTTGATTTGAAATATCAGTGCTTCTTGTATGACTGAAAGGCGGACAAGTAGGTGTTATTTGACTCTTAGTGTTTGCTTGGAATGCTTGAGTGATTCTTGCGAGATGTCTTAACTTGATTGGTACAAGATGGAATGTCGAGGACGACATTCTTTTAAGGAGGGGAGTTTGTGACATCCCGAAAGAATGAGTGTGAGAACCCAAAAATTTTTATATATTTTCTAGACATTATTTTGTTTCCTTGTTTATAATTTTGTACCTTTCTTCAGGATATTAATTTTCTATACATTTTTATAAAGTAATATAATTTTCAAATCATTTCCTTGACACAAGTTAGTCCACGTTAAGTTTGAAGTGTATTATGGACGTGACACCCGCTAGTGCAGCAAATGCAATATATTTTTGACAACTTGTTGGAGGTTTGTATTAAGTAATATTATTTTTCAAGGTGCTAAGAGATTAGTATTAGAGAGACAAAAAGATAAGTTTTAAACTAAAAGTTGACAAGTGTCACCATTCAATTTACCCTTAGACTTTTGACCAAAATATTTTTACCATCTTAAAGCTAATTTTGGCCAATTTATTTATTCATTTTAAGCTCTCTTGGCCGAACTCCTTAGGGAGAAAAAAGAAAGAAACCTCCAACTTCTTTCTTCAATTTCTTGCCTTGGTCTCACAATCCAACCGCTAAAACTTTGATTTCCTCCATAAAAACCGTTCTCTTGGTAGAATTAAGGTGAGTGGTGAAGTGGTTTGAGAAACAAAGATGCTAAGTTGCTTGTTGTCTTGAGGTTACAAGGTGAGTTGTTAAGAATCTTTCCCTTTAGCTTTGCTAATGTTCAATTGGTGGCTTTAGTGGTTTAATATGATGACATATGGTGTGATTATGGTTTGTTTATGGTTGGAAGTGAAGGTTTGATGAATTTTGATTTATTCTTGTTATTTTTCTGTTTTGTATGAGGATCATGGTTTGATCATGGTATGATGGCTGGTAATGGTGTAAAATGAAGCTTGTATATGTTAGTTGAAGTTGGTTGCGGAAAATTTCTGGTTTGCTACGAAATTCCAGGTTTAGGGTTTGAATTTGCCCTGTTCTGATCGGATTTGTTTGGGCATATTAGAGGCTGAATCAGGCTTAAGTTAAAACATGAAAGTTGTAGAAAATAGTGTTAACTAGCTGCCTGTAAAATTTCAGCTCGATATGAGCACTGTAGCCTATGAAATGACCGAAATACCCTTGACTGTCCATGAACCCTGTTTCGCGCCCAGATTTCTGTTTTCGTGGAGTTTTCAATTTTTGACCATGAAAATGTATGATTTGGCTTTTGAGGTCTTCATAAGAAATGTAGGTTTATGTCTTGGCTTCGAAACGCTATAAGATTTGTTTCAATCCAATAAGGGTAGCTTCAGTTATGGATATTGTGCCGAAAGGTGTTAAAGGGAACTTTTATAAGTTAATTGCGATCGTTGTGAAAAATTTACGCTTGAGGGAATGAATTCCGGTTTCTAGGGTTTAATTGGGGGTTTTTCTAATGGTGGCTCTTAAGCTTCTAATTAGCTTTGATTGAGGGATATTGTGGCCTAATTGGATGCATTTTATTGCTTATTAACCGTATGTGTGATTGGTGATATATTGTAGGTTGGAAATGAAGCATTTATGGGGAAATGCTGTCCGAACTTTGAGAATGTATGATTGCTTTGAGTTTGTGATTTAGGGCTTGGATTCGGGCAAGGTAATGGTATATGATGGATGGTTTCTGAGCCGTGGAGGTGAGTGACCCTCAACTATTTCCCAAGTACTTCTGAAATATTTCTTGCATTATTTACTCGACTGCATATCATGCGTGCTTGCATGTGAGTTCATGACATGATTTGGCTTTAATGGGTTCTTGGGGAGTCTTGTGCTGAACACCAACGTCTCCACCCTGTTTATTGTTCATGACATGATCTGGAGCACCAACGTTGCTCCCCCTTATTGTTTAACGTTAAGTGATCTATTTGAGCGTTGGGTGTTTAAGTGCAATGATTTGTCTGGCTCACCAGAGCAATAAACGTATATTTGATTACTGATTCATGACATCATTGAAATGAACTATTGAGAAATTGATTTGATGACTGCTTTTATTGGTTACTCACTGAGCTTCTAACTCACCCCAAAACTATTTTATTCCCCTCCACAGGGCTCGTGGCGAAGGAAGGCTTGTAGTACTTATTCACGTGAATTGATGGCATATATCTTGTACAGTTTGGATTTGGAATCATTTTATGTATAGTTTGGGGAATTGTTTCCGCTTCGCTTATGACATGTAATTATTGGAGAATTTGATGTAATATTTGGGATTTATATTGTAATTTATTTGAGGACTGTAATGACTGATTGAGTCCCGACGAGAGTTGGGCAGGCGGTCCGCCGAACACTTTGGTTCGCCTGAGGGTGAGGTGGGGCCGTCACAGGTGTTATCAGAGTTTAGGTTTCAGATCTCTGTAGTGTATCCTAGGCATGAAGTTTAGGATTCCGGACTGTGGGTTTGATTTGAAATATCAGTGCTTCTTGTATGACTGAAAGGCGGACAAGTAGGTGTTATTTGACTCTTAGTGTTTGCTTGGAATGCTTGAGTGATTCTTGCGAGATGTCTTAACTTGATTGGTACAAGATGGAATGTCGAGGACGACATTCTTTTAAGGAGGGGAGTTTGTGACATCCCGAAAGAATGAGTGTGAGAACCCAAAAATTTTTATATATTTTCTAGACATTATTTTGTTTCCTTGTTTATAATTTTGTACCTTTCTTCAGGATATTAATTTTCTATACATTTTTATAAAGTAATATAATTTTCAAATCATTTCCTTGATACAAGTTAGTCCACGTTAAGTTTGAAGTGTATTATGGACGTGACACCCGCTAGTGCAGCAAATGCAATATATTTTTGACAACTTGTTGGAGGTTTGTATTAAGTAATATTATTTTTCAAGGTGCTAAGAGATTAGTATTAGAGAGACAAAAAGATAAGTTTTAAACTAAAAGTTGACAAGTGTCACCATTCAATTTACCCTTAGACTTTTGACCAAAATATTTTTACCATCTTAAAGCTAATTTTGGCCAATTTATTTATTCATTTTAAGCTCTCTTGGCCGAACTCCTTAGGGAGAAAAAAGAAAGAAACCTCCAACTTATTTCTTCAATTTCTTGCATTGATCTCACAATCCAACCGCTAAAACTTTGATTTGCTCCATAAAAACCGTTCTCTTGGTAGAATTAAGGTGAGTGGTGAAGTGGTTTGAGAAACAAAGATGCTAAGTTGCTTGTTGTCTTGGGTTCCAAGGTGAGTTGTTAAGAATCTTTCCCTTTAGCTTTGCTAATGTTCAATTGGTGGCTTTAGTGGTTTAATATGATGACATATGGTGTGATTATGGTTTGTTTATGGTTGGAAGTGAAGGTTTGATGAATTTTGATTTATTCTTGTTATTTTTCTGTTTTGTATGAGGATCATGGTTTGATCATGGTATGATGGCTGGTAATGGTGTAAAATGAAGCTTGTATATGTTAGTTGAAGTTGGTTGCGGAAAATTTCTGGTTTGCTACGAAATTCCAGGTTTAGGGTTTGAATTTGCCCTGTTCTGATCGGATTTATTTGGGCATGTTAGAGGCTGAATGAGGCATAAGTTAAAACATGAAAGTTGTAGAAAATAGTGTTAACTAGCTGCCTGTAAAATTTCAGCTCGATATGAGCACTGTAGCCTATGAAATGACCGAAATACCCTTGACTGTCCATGAACCCTGTTTCGCGCCCAGATTTCTGTTTTCGTGGAGTTTTCAATTTTTGACCATGAAAATGTATGATTTGGCTTTTGAGGTCTTCATAAGAAATGTAGGTTTATGTCTTGGCTTCGAAACGCTATAAGATTTGTTTCAATCCAATAAGGGTAGCTTCAGTTATGGATATTGTGCCGAAAGGTGTTAAAGGGAACTTTTATAAGTTAATTGCGATCGTTGTGAAAAATTTACGCTTGAGGGAATGAATTCCGGTTTCTAGGGTTTAATTGGGGGTTTTTCTAATGGTGGCTCTTAAGCTTCTAATTAGCTTTGATTGAGGGATATTGTGGCCTAATTGGATGCATTTTATTGCTTATTAACCGTATGTGTGATTGGTGATATATTGTAGGTTGGAAATGAAGCATTTATGGGGAAATGCTGTCCGAACTTTGAGAATGTATGATTGCTTTGAGTTTGTGATTTAGGGCTTGGATTCGGGCAAGGTAATGGTATATGATGGATGGTTTCTGAGCCGTGGAGGTGAGTGACCCTCAACTATTTCCCAAGTACTTCTGAAATATTTCTTGCATTATTTACTCGACTGCATATCATGCGTGCTTGCATGTGAGTTCATGACATGATTTGGCTTTAATGGGTTCTTGGGGAGTCTTGTGCTGAACACCAACGTCTCCACCCTGTTTATTGTTCATGACATGATCTGGAGCACCAACGTTGCTCCCCCTTATTGTTTAACGTTAAGTGATCTATTTGAGCGTTGGGTGTTTTTAAGTGCAATGATTTGTCTGGCTCACCAGAGCAATAAACGTATATTTGATTACTGATTCATGACATCATTGAAATGAACTATTGAGAAATTGATTTGATGACTGCTTTTATTGGTTACTCACTGAGCTTCTAACTCACCCCAAAACTATTTTATTCCCCTCCACAGGGCTCGTGGCGAAGGAAGGCTTGTAGTACTTATTCACGTGAATTGATGGCATACATCTTGTACAGTTTGGATTTGGAATCATTTTATGTATAGTTTGGGGAATTGTTTCCGCTTCGCTTATGACATGTAATTATTGGAGAATTTGATGTAATATTTGAGATTTATATTGTAATTTATTTGAGGACTGTAATGACTGACTGAGTCCCGACGAGAGTTGGGCAGGCGGTCCGCCGAACCCTTTGGTTCGCCTGAGGGTGAGGTGGGGCCGTCACAGGTGTTATCAGAGTTTAGGTTTCAGATCTCTGTAGTGTATCCTAGGCATGAAGTTTAGGATTCCGGACTGTGGGTTTGATTTGAAATATCAGTGCTTCTTGTATGACTGAAAGGCGGACAAGTAGGTGTTATTTGACTCTTAGTGTTTGCTTGGAATGCTTGAGTGATTCTTGCGAGATGTCTTAACTTGATTGGTACAAGATGGAATGTCGAGGACGACATTCTTTTAAGGAGGGGAGTTTGTGACATCCCGAAAGAATGAGTGTGAGAACCCAAAAATTTTTATATATTTTCTAGACATTATTTTGTTTCCTTGTTTATAATTTTGTACCTTTCTTCAGGATATTAATTTTCTATACATTTTTATAAAGTAATATAATTTTCAAATCATTTCCTTGACACAAGTTAGTCCACGTTAAGTTTGAAGTGTATTATGGACGTGACACCCGCTAGTGCAGCAAATGCAATATATTTTTGACAACTTGTTGGAGGTTTGTATTAAGTAATATTATTTTTCAAGGTGCTAAGAGATTAGTATTAGAGAGACAAAAAGATAAGTTTTAAACTAAAAGTTGACAAGTGTCACCATTCAATTTACCCTTAGACTTTTGACCAAAATATTTTTACCATCTTAAAGCTAATTTTGGCCAATTTATTTATTCATTTTAAGCTCTCTTGGCCGAACTCCTTAGGGAGAAAAAAGAAAGAAACCTCCAACTTCTTTCTTCAATTTCTTGCCTTGGTCTCACAATCCAACCGCTAAAACTTTGATTTCCTCCATAAAAACCGTTCTCTTGGTAGAATTAAGGTGAGTGGTGAAGTGGTTTGAGAAACAAAGATGCTAAGTTGCTTGTTGTCTTGAGGTTACAAGGTGAGTTGTTAAGAATCTTTCCCTTTAGCTTTGCTAATGTTCAATTGGTGGCTTTAGTGGTTTAATATGATGACATATGGTGTGATTATGGTTTGTTTATGGTTGGAAGTGAAGGTTTGATGAATTTTGATTTATTCTTGTTATTTTTCTGTTTTGTATGAGGATCATGGTTTGATCATGGTATGATGGCTGGTAATGGTGTAAAATGAAGCTTGTATATGTTAGTTGAAGTTGGTTGCGGAAAATTTCTGGTTTGCTACGAAATTCCAGGTTTAGGGTTTGAATTTGCCCTGTTCTGATCGGATTTGTTTGGGCATATTAGAGGCTGAATCAGGCTTAAGTTAAAACATGAAAGTTGTAGAAAATAGTGTTAACTAGCTGCCTGTAAAATTTCAGCTCGATATGAGCACTGTAGCCTATGAAATGACCGAAATACCCTTGACTGTCCATGAACCCTGTTTCGCGCCCAGATTTCTGTTTTCGTGGAGTTTTCAATTTTTGACCATGAAAATGTATGATTTGGCTTTTGAGGTCTTCATAAGAAATGTAGGTTTATGTCTTGGCTTCGAAACGCTATAAGATTTGTTTCAATCCAATAAGGGTAGCTTCAGTTATGGATATTGTGCCGAAAGGTGTTAAAGGGAACTTTTATAAGTTAATTGCGATCGTTGTGAAAAATTTACGCTTGAGGGAATGAATTCCGGTTTCTAGGGTTTAATTGGGGGTTTTTCTAATGGTGGCTCTTAAGCTTCTAATTAGCTTTGATTGAGGGATATTGTGGCCTAATTGGATGCATTTTATTGCTTATTAACCGTATGTGTGATTGGTGATATATTGTAGGTTGGAAATGAAGCATTTATGGGGAAATGCTGTCCGAACTTTGAGAATGTATGATTGCTTTGAGTTTGTGATTTAGGGCTTGGATTCGGGCAAGGTAATGGTATATGATGGATGGTTTCTGAGCCGTGGAGGTGAGTGACCCTCAACTATTTCCCAAGTACTTCTGAAATATTTCTTGCATTATTTACTCGACTGCATATCATGCGTGCTTGCATGTGAGTTCATGACATGATTTGGCTTTAATGGGTTCTTGGGGAGTCTTGTGCTGAACACCAACGTCTCCACCCTGTTTATTGTTCATGACATGATCTGGAGCACCAACGTTGCTCCCCCTTATTGTTTAACGTTAAGTGATCTATTTGAGCGTTGGGTGTTTAAGTGCAATGATTTGTCTGGCTCACCAGAGCAATAAACGTATATTTGATTACTGATTCATGACATCATTGAAATGAACTATTGAGAAATTGATTTGATGACTGCTTTTATTGGTTACTCACTGAGCTTCTAACTCACCCCAAAACTATTTTATTCCCCTCCACAGGGCTCGTGGCGAAGGAAGGCTTGTAGTACTTATTCACGTGAATTGATGGCATACATCTTGTACAGTTTGGATTTGGAATCATTTTATGTATAGTTTGGGGAATTGTTTCCGCTTCGCTTATGACATGTAATTATTGGAGAATTTGATGTAATATTTGAGATTTATATTGTAATTTATTTGAGGACTGTAATGACTGACTGAGTCCCGACGAGAGTTGGGCAGGCGGTCCGCCGAACCCTTTGGTTCGCCTGAGGGTGAGGTGGGGCCGTCACAGGTGTTATCAGAGTTTAGGTTTCAGATCTCTGTAGTGTATCCTAGGCATGAAGTTTAGGATTCCGGACTGTGGGTTTGATTTGAAATATCAGTGCTTCTTGTATGACTGAAAGGCGGACAAGTAGGTGTTATTTGACTCTTAGTGTTTGCTTGGAATGCTTGAGTGATTCTTGCGAGATGTCTTAACTTGATTGGTACAAGATGGAATGTCGAGGACGACATTCTTTTAAGGAGGGGAGTTTGTGACATCCCGAAAGAATGAGTGTGAGAACCCAAAAATTTTTATATATTTTCTAGACATTATTTTGTTTCCTTGTTTATAATTTTGTACCTTTCTTCAGGATATTAATTTTCTATACATTTTTATAAAGTAATATAATTTTCAAATCATTTCCTTGATACAAGTTAGTCCACGTTAAGTTTGAAGTGTATTATGGACGTGAGACCCGCTAGTGCAGCAAATGCAATATATTTTTGACAACTTGTTGGAGGTTTGTATTAAGTAATATTATTTTTCAAGGTGCTAAGAGATTAGTATTAGAGAGACAAAAAGATAAGTTTTAAACTAAAAGTTGACAAGTGTCACCATTCAATTTACCCTTAGACTTTTGACCAAAATATTTTTACCATCTTAAAGCTAATTTTGGCCAATTTATTTATTCATTTTAAGCTCTCTTGGCCGAACTCCTTAGGGAGAAAAAAGAAAGAAACCTCCAACTTATTTCTTCAATTTCTTGCATTGATCTCACAATCCAACCGCTAAAACTTTGATTTGCTCCATAAAAACCGTTCTCTTGGTAGAATTAAGGTGAGTGGTGAAGTGGTTTGAGAAACAAAGATGCTAAGTTGCTTGTTGTCTTGGGTTCCAAGGTGAGTTGTTAAGAATCTTTCCCTTTAGCTTTGCTAATGTTCAATTGGTGGCTTTAGTGGTTTAATATGATGACATATGGTGTGATTATGGTTTGTTTATGGTTGGAAGTGAAGGTTTGATGAATTTTGATTTATTCTTGTTATTTTTCTGTTTTGTATGAGGATCATGGTTTGATCATGGTATGATGGCTGGTAATGGTGTAAAATGAAGCTTGTATATGTTAGTTGAAGTTGGTTGCGGAAAATTTCTGGTTTGCTACGAAATTCCAGGTTTAGGGTTTGAATTTGCCCTGTTCTGATCGGATTTATTTGGGCATGTTAGAGGCTGAATGAGGCTTAAGTTAAAACATGAAAGTTGTAGAAAATAGTGTTAACTAGCTGCCTGTAAAATTTCAGCTCGATATGAGCACTGTAGCCTATGAAATGACCGAAATACCCTTGACTGTCCATGAACCCTGTTTCGCGCCCAGATTTCTGTTTTCGTGGAGTTTTCAATTTTTGACCATGAAAATGTATGATTTGGCTTTTGAGGTCTTCATAAGAAATGTAGGTTTATGTCTTGGCTTCGAAACGCTATAAGATTTGTTTCAATCCAATAAGGGTAGCTTCAGTTATGGATATTGTGCCGAAAGGTGTTAAAGGGAACTTTTATAAGTTAATTGCGATCGTTGTGAAAAATTTACGCTTGAGGGAATGAATTCCGGTTTCTAGGGTTTAATTGGGGGTTTTTCTAATGGTGGCTCTTAAGCTTCTAATTAGCTTTGATTGAGGGATATTGTGGCCTAATTGGATGCATTTTATTGCTTATTAACCGTATGTGTGATTGGTGATATATTGTAGGTTGGAAATGAAGCATTTATGGGGAAATGCTGTCCGAACTTTGAGAATGTATGATTGCTTTGAGTTTGTGATTTAGGGCTTGGATTCGGGCAAGGTAATGGTATATGATGGATGGTTTCTGAGCCGTGGAGGTGAGTGACCCTCAACTATTTCCCAAGTACTTCTGAAATGTTTCTTGCATTATTTACTCGACTGCATATCATGCGTGCTTGCATGTGAGTTCATGACATGATTTGGCTTTAATGGGTTCTTGGGGAGTCTTGTGCTGAACACCAACGTCTCCACCCTGTTTATTGTTCATGACATGATCTGGAGCACCAACGTTGCTCCCCCTTATTGTTTAACGTTAAGTGATCTATTTGAGCGTTGGGTGTTTTTAAGTGCAATGATTTGTCTGGCTCACCAGAGCAATAAACGTATATTTGATTACTGATTCATGACATCATTGAAATGAACTATTGAGAAATTGATTTGATGACTGCTTTTATTGGTTACTCACTGAGCTTCTAACTCACCCCAAAACTATTTTATTCCCCTCCACAGGGCTCGTGGCGAAGGAAGGCTTGTAGTACTTATTCACGTGAATTGATGGCATATATCTTGTACAGTTTGGATTTGGAATCATTTTATGTATAGTTTGGGGAATTGTTTCCGCTTCGCTTATGACATGTAATTATTGGAGAATTTGATGTAATATTTGGGATTTATATTGTAATTTATTTGAGGACTGTAATGACTGATTGAGTCCCGACGAGAGTTGGGCAGGCGGTCCGCCGAACACTTTGGTTCGCCTGAGGGTGAGGTGGGGCCGTCACAGGTGTTATCAGAGTTTAGGTTTCAGATCTCTGTAGTGTATCCTAGGCATGAAGTTTAGGATTCCGGACTGTGGGTTTGATTTGAAATATCAGTGCTTCTTGTATGACTGAAAGGCGGACAAGTAGGTGTTATTTGACTCTTAGTGTTTGCTTGGAATGCTTGAGTGATTCTTGCGAGATGTCTTAACTTGATTGGTACAAGATGGAATGTCGAGGACGACATTCTTTTAAGGAGGGGAGTTTGTGACATCCCGAAAGAATGAGTGTGAGAACCCAAAAATTTTTATATATTTTCTAGACATTATTTTGTTTCCTTGTTTATAATTTTGTACCTTTCTTCAGGATATTAATTTTCTATACATTTTTATAAAGTAATATAATTTTCAAATCATTTCCTTGACACAAGTTAGTCCACGTTAAGTTTGAAGTGTATTATGGACGTGACACCCGCTAGTGCAGCAAATGCAATATATTTTTGACAACTTGTTGGAGGTTTGTATTAAGTAATATTATTTTTCAAGGTGCTAAGAGATTAGTATTAGAGAGACAAAAAGATAAGTTTTAAACTAAAAGTTGACAAGTGTCACCATTCAATTTACCCTTAGACTTTTGACCAAAATATTTTTACCATCTTAAAGCTAATTTTGGCCAATTTATTTATTCATTTTAAGCTCTCTTGGCCGAACTCCTTAGGGAGAAAAAAGAAAGAAACCTCCAACTTCTTTCTTCAATTTCTTGCCTTGGTCTCACAATCCAACCGCTAAAACTTTGATTTCCTCCATAAAAACCGTTCTCTTGGTAGAATTAAGGTGAGTGGTGAAGTGGTTTGAGAAACAAAGATGCTAAGTTGCTTGTTGTCTTGAGGTTACAAGGTGAGTTGTTAAGAATCTTTCCCTTTAGCTTTGCTAATGTTCAATTGGTGGCTTTAGTGGTTTAATATGATGACATATGGTGTGATTATGGTTTGTTTATGGTTGGAAGTGAAGGTTTGATGAATTTTGATTTATTCTTGTTATTTTTCTGTTTTGTATGAGGATCATGGTTTGATCATGGTATGATGGCTGGTAATGGTGTAAAATGAAGCTTGTATATGTTAGTTGAAGTTGGTTGCGGAAAATTTCTGGTTTGCTACGAAATTCCAGGTTTAGGGTTTGAATTTGCCCTGTTCTGATCGGATTTGTTTGGGCATATTAGAGGCTGAATCAGGCTTAAGTTAAAACATGAAAGTTGTAGAAAATAGTGTTAACTAGCTGCCTGTAAAATTTCAGCTCGATATGAGCACTGTAGCCTATGAAATGACCGAAATACCCTTGACTGTCCATGAACCCTGTTTCGCGCCCAGATTTCTGTTTTCGTGGAGTTTTCAATTTTTGACCATGAAAATGTATGATTTGGCTTTTGAGGTCTTCATAAGAAATGTAGGTTTATGTCTTGGCTTCGAAACGCTATAAGATTTGTTTCAATCCAATAAGGGTAGCTTCAGTTATGGATATTGTGCCGAAAGGTGTTAAAGGGAACTTTTATAAGTTAATTGCGATCGTTGTGAAAAATTTACGCTTGAGGGAATGAATTCCGGTTTCTAGGGTTTAATTGGGGGTTTTTCTAATGGTGGCTCTTAAGCTTCTAATTAGCTTTGATTGAGGGATATTGTGGCCTAATTGGATGCATTTTATTGCTTATTAACCGTATGTGTGATTGGTGATATATTGTAGGTTGGAAATGAAGCATTTATGGGGAAATGCTGTCCGAACTTTGAGAATGTATGATTGCTTTGAGTTTGTGATTTAGGGCTTGGATTCGGGCAAGGTAATGGTATATGATGGATGGTTTCTGAGCCGTGGAGGTGAGTGACCCTCAACTATTTCCCAAGTACTTCTGAAATGTTTCTTGCATTATTTACTCGACTGCATATCATGCGTGCTTGCATGTGAGTTCATGACATGATTTGGCTTTAATGGGTTCTTGGGGAGTCTTGTGCTGAACACCAACGTCTCCACCCTGTTTATTGTTCATGACATGATCTGGAGCACCAACGTTGCTCCCCCTTATTGTTTAACGTTAAGTGATCTATTTGAGCGTTGGGTGTTTAAGTGCAATGATTTGTCTGGCTCACCAGAGCAATAAACGTATATTTGATTACTGATTCATGACATCATTGAAATGAACTATTGAGAAATTGATTTGATGACTGCTTTTATTGGTTACTCACTGAGCTTCTAACTCACCCCAAAACTATTTTATTCCCCTCCACAGGGCTCGTGGCGAAGGAAGGCTTGTAGTACTTATTCACGTGAATTGATGGCATATATCTTGTACAGTTTGGATTTGGAATCATTTTATGTATAGTTTGGGGAATTGTTTCCGCTTCGCTTATGACATGTAATTATTGGAGAATTTGATGTAATATTTGGGATTTATATTGTAATTTATTTGAGGACTGTAATGACTGACTGAGTCCCGACGAGAGTTGGGCAGGCGGTCCGCCGAACACTTTGGTTCGCCTGAGGGTGAGGTGGGGCCGTCACAGGTGTTATCAGAGTTTAGGTTTCAGATCTCTGTAGTGTATCCTAGGCATGAAGTTTAGGATTCCGGACTGTGGGTTTGATTTGAAATATCAGTGCTTCTTGTATGACTGAAAGGCGGACAAGTAGGTGTTATTTGACTCTTAGTGTTTGCTTGGAATGCTTGAGTGATTCTTGCGAGATGTCTTAACTTGATTGGTACAAGATGGAATGTCGAGGACGACATTCTTTTAAGGAGGGGAGTTTGTGACATCCCGAAAGAATGAGTGTGAGAACCCAAAAATTTTTATATATTTTCTAGACATTATTTTGTTTCCTTGTTTATAATTTTGTACCTTTCTTCAGGATATTAATTTTCTATACATTTTTATAAAGTAATATAATTTTCAAATCATTTCCTTGACACAAGTTAGTCCACGTTAAGTTTGAAGTGTATTATGGACGTGACACCCGCTAGTGCAGCAAATGCAATATATTTTTGACAACTTGTTGGAGGTTTGTATTAAGTAATATTATTTTTCAAGGTGCTAAGAGATTAGTATTAGAGAGACAAAAAGATAAGTTTTAAACTAAAAGTTGACAAGTGTCACCATTCAATTTACCCTTAGACTTTTGACCAAAATATTTTTACCATCTTAAAGCTAATTTTGGCCAATTTATTTATTCATTTTAAGCTCTCTTGGCCGAACTCCTTAGGGAGAAAAAAGAAAGAAACCTCCAACTTATTTCTTCAATTTCTTGCATTGATCTCACAATCCAACCGCTAAAACTTTGATTTGCTCCATAAAAACCGTTCTCTTGGTAGAATTAAGGTGAGTGGTGAAGTGGTTTGAGAAACAAAGATGCTAAGTTGCTTGTTGTCTTGGGTTACAAGGTGAGTTGTTAAGAATCTTTCCCTTTAGCTTTGCTAATGTTCAATTGGTGGCTTTAGTGGTTTAATATGATGACATATGGTGTGATTATGGTTTGTTTATGGTTGGAAGTGAAGGTTTGATGAATTTTGATTTATTCTTGTTATTTTTCTGTTTTGTATGAGGATCATGGTTTGATCATGGTATGATGGCTGGTAATGGTGTAAAATGAAGCTTGTATATGTTAGTTGAAGTTGGTTGCGGAAAATTTCTGGTTTGCTACGAAATTCCAGGTTTAGGGTTTGAATTTGCCCTGTTCTGATCGGATTTATTTGGGCATGTTAGAGGCTGAATGAGGCTTAAGTTAAAACATGAAAGTTGTAGAAAATAGTGTTAACTAGCTGCCTGTAAAATTTCAGCTCGATATGAGCACTGTAGCCTATGAAATGACCGAAATACCCTTGACTGTCCATGAACCCTGTTTCGCGCCCAGATTTCTGTTTTCGTGGAGTTTTCAATTTTTGACCATGAAAATGTATGATTTGGCTTTTGAGGTCTTCATAAGAAATGTAGGTTTATGTCTTGGCTTCGAAACGCTATAAGATTTGTTTCAATCCAATAAGGGTAGCTTCAGTTATGGATATTGTGCCGAAAGGTGTTAAAGGGAACTTTTATAAGTTAATTGCGATCGTTGTGAAAAATTTACGCTTGAGGGAATGAATTCCGGTTTCTAGGGTTTAATTGGGGGTTTTTCTAATGGTGGCTCTTAAGCTTCTAATTAGCTTTGATTGAGGGATATTGTGGCCTAATTGGATGCATTTTATTGCTTATTAACCGTATGTGTGATTGGTGATATATTGTAGGTTGGAAATGAAGCATTTATGGGGAAATGCTGTCCGAACTTTGAGAATGTATGATTGCTTTGAGTTTGTGATTTAGGGCTTGGATTCGGGCAAGGTAATGGTATATGATGGATGGTTTCTGAGCCGTGGAGGTGAGTGACCCTCAACTATTTCCCAAGTACTTCTGAAATATTTCTTGCATTATTTACTCGACTGCATATCATGCGTGCTTGCATGTGAGTTCATGACATGATTTGGCTTTAATGGGTTCTTGGGGAGTCTTGTGCTGAACACCAACGTCTCCACCCTGTTTATTGTTCATGACATGATCTGGAGCACCAACGTTGCTCCCCCTTATTGTTTAACGTTAAGTGATCTATTTGAGCGTTGGGTGTTTAAGTGCAATGATTTGTCTGGCTCACCAGAGCAATAAACGTATATTTGATTACTGATTCATGACATCATTGAAATGAACTATTGAGAAATTGATTTGATGACTGCTTTTATTGGTTACTCACTGAGCTTCTAACTCACCCCAAAACTATTTTATTCCCCTCCACAGGGCTCGTGGCGAAGGAAGGCTTGTAGTACTTATTCACGTGAATTGATGGCATACATCTTGTACAGTTTGGATTTGGAATCATTTTAT